>NC_136688.1:28132450-28809136 GCF_903797595.1 Erithacus rubecula | reverse complement strand
GGTGGTGCAGTCACTGTCCCTGCAGTCCTTTAAGGAAAGGCTGGATGTGGTACTTAGAGCCAGGGTGTGACAAGGTCGTGCTCTGTCATAGGTTTGGCCTCAATGACCCCAGAGCTCTTTTCCAGTCTAATTGATTCTGTGATTCACATTATGGGGTATTTATCTCTCAGCTGGCAGCAAACTAGGTGTGTGTGAGGCCTAAATATGAAAAAGACATAATTCCAATACTCTTTACTGAGAAGCGAACGCATGCATAGCATTCTCCGTGCTAGAGACTTTTGGGTTTTGAAGACGCTTTTGTGCAGAAGATGAAAGGAATCTCTACTTTACAGCACAAGAGCGCCGTTCATGGCTCCCGCCTCCGGGGAGACGCTCACGGGCGGGAGGAACACTAAACACCCCTGCACCCCGCGCCCTCAGTCTCCTGACTGAGCGGGGGCAGGCGGACACCACCCCGAGCAGCACCGCCGCCATCACAGGCGCGCCCTTCCTCGAACTACAGCTCCCGGCATGCCCCGCACGTTGATTGGCGGCAGCGCAGCCAATCGCGAGCGCCGGTCTTTCCCGACGGCCCCGCCCCCTGGCGCCGGCGGCGGGAGCCTTTTCAAAGTCCGTGTGCGCGGTTCCGCCCGGCCCGGGAGCCCCCGGCCGCAGGGTGAGGCTGCTTGGCGGCGGGACGGGCTTTCCGCTGCCCGCGGTTTTCGCTGCTTGGCGGCGGGACGGGCTTTCCGCTGCCCGCGGTTATCGCTGCTGGCGGCGAGAGGGGACCGGGCATCCACGTGTCGCAGGCTGTTGCGGCGGAGGGAGCCTGAAGCTTTGGGGCTCCTTCCTGTTTAAGGGGATTTTTGTAGCGAGAGCAATAAAGTTTCCAGCTTGTGAAGGAAGAAGTGGAGGTCTGTGCGTCTGTAAAGTTGTAGCAGTTTTGTGTTATGGCAAGCGCTTGCGATATTTACACTTGCTGCGTTACACAAACATTTGTTTTGCCTAAATATCTATTATGCATTAATACTAGGAATGTTGCCTAAATAACACGTGTGAAACAGTGGCATGGTCCTGCACACCTGCGTGTGTGCTTTGGGCTGTGCTGGGCTGGACAGCATCCCGTGTGTTTTGGGCATTCAGTGTCAATGGGTCACCAAAACTGAGTGTTGTATTCTAACAGTGTATGTTAGAATGCTTACTGTGATTGCTCTATAATTCATGTTCAGGCATCCAAAGATAATTGTCTTGCCGATGCAGTATAGCATGTGGAGTTCTTGTTCAGCTCATGGCTGTGTAATTTCTAACTTTCTTTTTTTTTTTTTTTACAAGACAGAAACATCTGTCCTGTAGACGTTGCTGACACTTGTGTTCTTACTGGTATGTTCTCATACATGGTCAAATATCAGATGTAATTAACAAAACTGTGTCCAGACTGGTTATATAATTTAATGTGGTACAGACCTGTATGGAAAATCTTTATCATATCACATTACATTATGTATATGTACATCCCTCCCTGTTTTTTAGCAAGAAGCTAGTGGAAATCATATTAAAAGCATCTTTCAAACATTTTTTTTCTTCTTCCCTGTAGATTGGGAAGCATGGCTGCTAAGAAACTAAGAAGAGCACAGTTATCTCAGGAAATGTGTGAAAGACTGAGTCGCTATCAGATCACTACCTGTCAGGTGAAAGTTGTTTTGTTTGTAGGGGGTGATTTGGTTTCTTTTTTGGGATGTGGGTTTGTTTATTTGTGGTGTTTGTTTTGTTCTTGTGTGTGTGACTGAGTTGTTTTAATGCATGTCAAGTTCACTTTTTGGCAGTTTAATTAAGTAGGGAGTTTTACTTTATAGAAAATAGGGAGCATTTCAGACTCTATTTGGTCTGCTGACTTTTAAAAATAGAACTTTAAAATGACAGATGCCTAACTAAAACATTTAAACTTTTATGTACTTCCTGTCCCTGAGGAGGTAGGAAAGGGACGGAGGCAGCTCTGTGGAGAAGGACCTGGGGGTGCTGGTGGGCAACAAACTGTCCCTGAGCCAGCAGTGTGTCCTTGTGGGCAAGAAGGACAATGGGATCCTGGGATGCATTAGGAAGAGCATGGCCAGCAGGTCAAGGGAGGTGATCCTGCCCCTCTGCTGAGCCCTTGTGAGGCCACATCTGGAGTGCTGTGTCCAGTTCTGTGCTCCTCAGTACAAGAGACAGAACAGGTCCAGCAAAGGGGTACGAAGATGGGATTAAAACATCTCTTATGAGGAAAGGCTGAGGGAGCTGGGCCTGGTCAGCCTTCAGAGGAGGTGACTGAAAGGGGATGTCATCAGTGTGCAAAAGTGTCTGAAGGAAGAGTTGCTAAACCTGTGGAATAGTTACTAATTTTGGACAGATTGTGTCAGTTTAGTCCCTGGATTTCTAGGTTGAGCTCTCTGAATTGCTCTGTCATCTTTCAGGATTTCTTATGTCTTTCCCTCTTGGAGCTAATGAAAGTGACAGGACAGAGCTACTATGAAGTGCAGAAGCTTCTTTGTAAAGTCAGCAGAGCTTGTGCTCCCAAAATGCAGACAGTAAGTATGCTTGTGTTGATACTGTTTTTGATACAATATCTGGGGAAAAGCTGAACATTGTTGCTTATCTTTTTAGCTGGGAGGCTTGTGATATCTGTTTTACTGCACAATGGCATAATGTTTTTATTTTTGAATGGAGGTCTCTGATGCACTTTAGGTTGATGCAGTTATATTTATTAGGTGTTATAGCCCCATGAGATTGTTCAGGCTTGCAGCATCAGTAGGGAAATAAGAGAAACTCTGCCAATCCAGCATGTGCAAATTGCTTCTAGTTTATATCCTGCAGCTAAGAAAATAATTTTGTTTACTACAAGCAAATAATAAGAATTTCAGTATAAACTTCTTTTAGATATAAAAGTGGTGCCAAGCTTTGAAGTGATCCTGAAAATAATTTCTTGAGGACTTTTTCAACCCATGTAAATGAATTGTAGTGTGCCTTAGGCTACAGTAGTCTAACTGGGGAGTGTGCAGGAGGGAAATTGCAGGTGCTGCAATGCAGTGGTGGCATTTTTTTTTAATTCATATGGAAAGGTGTCTTTTAGAACAGGGAGGATACAGACAGTTCTGACCTCAGTCAATACAATCCCCTTTTTCTTCCTTACAAAAATAATTCATGTCCAAGCTTATATCGTGTAATTGGCATAGTAATTATAGCAGTAATTCTGTGAAACTTTACATTCACTAATATGCTGCAGTTAAATTAGTAATAGAAAAAATAGTATGGCTTTTACTGAATGTATTCGAAACTAGCAAATTGGTAATGAACATTGATCAGGGAGTTTCACAGGTTGAAAACAAACCATGTTGAATAGGAGCAGAGACAACTTTTGTCACATCATGATTAAGGGCTTATTTAATATTGTGGTGATAGAGAGAAAAAGACTTAAATTTACTCAGTGAGCTCTAAATGGAGTTAAATACAAGGAAGGGTGATGACCTAAAGCCAGACTGAATATAGCTGAATATAACAATACTTTGCTCATTGTTGAGTGTTGAGTCATACCAGGTTGTTGAAAGCAAATACAACTTTATTTCCATTTGAAAAAACATTTTCTGATTTGCTTGTTTTGCTTTGGTATTTTTCCTTTCTTTTCTAGGCATATGAAATGAAATTAAGAAAGTCTGCAAATCCTTCTTCAGCCTTTTTATCCACCACGCTTCATAGTTTGGATAGAGTCCTGCATGGTGGTGTGCCTTGTGGATCCCTCACAGAGGTAACTTGTTTAATGTGTTTAACTTCAGTTGAGCATTCTACCTAAAAATCAAAAGTCACAGATAAGTTGAACTGTCTTGTGTCAAGTGCTTCAAAGCCAAAAATTTTTGGATGAGAACAGTCCTTGCCAAGTGCTTTTCTTTGTCTGTGGCAAATTGTCAGAGTAGAGAAATAAAAATGAGAAGTTATGAAAATCTTACTATGAAGAAAATACATTTTTTGCACCCTATAATCAAACTGGATTAATTTTGAATTCTGATTTCACTTCATTCTGTAAATGAAGTGACTTATGAAATCTAACAGTGATTTAAAACATACTAGAGTTCAAGCAACACATAGTTGAGACTAAACAGTTTCTGTTCTAGGATCTCATATAATGAGGGACTATTTGATTTCAAAGATTCTGAGTATTTCTCTTTGTAGACAATGGAATCTATACCATGCATGTTACCATAAAAAAGTGTAAGAATGCATCCATTAATTTAAATTGATCTATCAGAATGAATATTTTCTTCATATCTTGGCCTGGCTTTGCCAATTTACTCTAAGAAATTTAGATCAGAAGAACATAAGGTGAATACTGCAAGTCTTTAAATTCTGGAAGAAACAACTTGCTAAATTCTGCTTCTTTGAAGAAGAGCTGTTCCTATATAGTAGGATCACTGCTGCAGAGGCAGGAGGAAGAAGTAGGATAGAGATGTCTTTTCTATGATAGGATGATTTGTCCTTGAGCTCATGACTGGCTCAGGAGGGTGCCCAAATATTTGGCATATAGATGATGAATTTTTTTTTTTCTGCTAAAAAAAATTGAATGTAATCCTTTTGGGTCCTAAGAGCCACATGGTTGATTTACAAAGCTGCTGATAAGTGTCATTAATATTTCTTTGTTCTTAATCCTAAATGGAGCTGGCATTCAGCAATCAGTGCAGTCTGTCTGGTGTGTTCTTACCTGAAGACCAGGTAGAATGGCTCTAGAGCAGTAATAGAATTCAGGTGTGCTGATTGACATATTCTTGGCATTGCTCCAGAGGGAGATCTGGGGAAAAGCAGTGGTTAACATGCTGGGAGTTTAGCTGATCTTTAAGATTTATGTTGGTTTTCTTTTTACTTTAAATTTTATTTAAAAGTAAGCTCTGCAAGTTCATCTCAGAGTATGGATGTCAAATCCAATTTTCCTGAGATCCTATAAAATAATGCTCTACAAGAACTAAATCTAAGTGTTTAATTTTCCAGAGCTATGTATTTTTGCACTTATTAGCCTGCTTAATTATCACAATACTCAGTTTTAATATTCCCCTCAGTGTTTTCTTGGAATATTTAGCCTTTAAATAGAAAAAACCAAGAGTAACTGTTGATGAGCTGTATTTTAAGAGTAGTCATAGTCCTTATATATCATTGTATTTAAATTTAGTTGGAGGGGAATGAATATATGCAAAGATAAGCCAAACTTTTGTCTGAATGTAAATGAAAAGCACAGCACCAGGAAAGGTAATATTGAACTTTTTTTTTTTTTCTGAGAAAAAGCTTTTGAGTGTGAGTATTTTTGTATCCTAATCTATTTTGGTTAAAATGAGAGGACCTGCCTGGTGCAGTTATCTACAGTGGGAGATCTTGACATCTGTACAAGACATGTAGTGGATGAGACCAGAACTGCAAGCATTGTCCTTCCACCTGCTCCTTGAGCTTGGCTGATGATACATAAATAACTATTTAGTCAGAAGTAGTATAGAGATAACAAGGTAGGATCCAGAAATGTGATAATTCAAAAGATTAGATGTATCCAAGAAAAAATAAGATAGTATATTGCTTTTTATTTGCCTTTTAGGTACAAAGTGTGTAAAGCAATTAGGGCACCTATTAAGGGGTTTTCAGCAAATAAAAAGGCAGATAACCATTAATGCAGAAACTGATTTTCTTTTCTTTTAAAGGCTGGTTCTAGGGGTTTTGAAAAGCAATTTTTTGCAAGGATCTTGATATCTGAAGTAGTTTAAAAGGTTGGCAGTACTCTAAATATTCATCAGAATTGCTAGACGAAATTTTAGTAGAAAGTTAACAATTTGCTGCTGGTTTGCTTTGTTTCTGCTGCTTTTATGCTCTAATGCAGCTTGTGCACACTTTCAGGTTTGGGGTTTCTTTTTGGATTTGTGTGATTTTGGGATTTAACAGTCTTAATTTGTTTTTATAGTTCACTGGAGCATAGCTGACAAGCAGATTGTCTTTTTGACTTTTTTTAATTAAGCAGGTACTTTAAGCCTGGGAGAAGTTATCTTCTAAATTATGCTGGGTGCAGCATTTACTTCCTGACTGGTAGGGCTAAATTTTCTTTCTGTTACTTAACCCAGCAATGAGGGTGGCTGGAAACTTGGAATTTGAGTACCTGATCAGAAGCATTAGGGCTTGTGGTGGTATCTTCTCCAGCCAAGTCTTATTGCTTTTTGAGTGCCAGAAGGATTTGATTTGCATTACAGTGTCTCAGACCATTTTTTTTTTCCATGCCACTATTAGGTTTTAAAGTGGAGGCTAAATCATAGCTGAAATTCTGTGGTCAGAGCTTTTGGCCAAGTTTTATGAGGAAAAATTAAAATAGTTCCTTCTTTGAATGTTGAGGAGTTTAATCTTGTGGTAGATGAAGAACTAGCTCCTTGTGATTTCATCCAAACCCTACAGATGTGCCAGAGAAAATAGTATATAACTTATTGAAAAATAATTTATCTCTGCCTAATAAAATATACTTTAAGAAACTGTTGTAGTTTCCACAATTTCTATCTAGGTGTTTTTTTAAGAGGAAATTTAGTGTAAAACCAACCAAACAAATTTTTTGCTGACATTCCATTTAAATTTATTAGAGGAATTTCAAGTAGGATTCTGTTCTAAAACTTGCTGAACCAGTGGTAACTACGGTATAATGTAGTTTTGTAAAATTATTTTGTAAATTTGTAAAATTGGATTATTTAAAAGCCTGGTTTAAGGCCCTGTAAAAGAATGCAGATTAAACATGAAGTATTGTTTTTTTTTTGGGAATAGAAATGCTTTCTTGCTCCATTGATTTACTTCCTTGTACTGCAAGGTTCCCTCATTTTCTCTGGTATGATGCTCATATCTTTGGACACTTTAATAGCATCTCTGCTGAATTAGCTTCTGTGTCAGCCACTGAAATTAATGCTGGTTCCAGTGTACCTCCTGGGCAAGGCTGAAACTACAAATGTTTTTTGAAGTATCCTCACTAGCTGTCCAGACACTTTCATTTAACAAACTGGATTGATGCCCTCCCCTCATTCATTTCAAGTCTTTTTAACAAGAAACAACTGGTGAGATTCATTGGCTATCAGTATAAGGAATGTGTATTGCCTCTGTAGTTTTTGTATATAATTTGGGCTCATATTAAATTGTATCAGATATTGCTGATATGATAGTTTGTAATTTAAGTACACTGGCTGGGGAACAGATAATTGCATAAATGACTGATTCCTGATCTATAATTCATTAAATGCAGTGTGTGCTTTTAAACAAAAATCATTTAATGCTTCTCTTGCATTAAAGCTTCAAGCTGATTGATTGATACAGCTTTCAGGCCTTGTTTAAAGACAAAAGTGACTTAAAGGGATTTTAACTAACTGTTAACTGTAGCTAATGTGATCCTTCATTGTTTCCCTGTAAGTTTTCTGTGCTTCAAGTCATGCTGCTACTGCTTAAACCAAAATCATAGCAATACTGGAAAATCTTGTGGTGAAAGTGTTTCTGCTTGAAACCAAACTATTGTGCATGTAGTTTCAAAAATCAATTTGATTTTGAGTGTCTGTCTATTGCAAAGTTTGTTTTTTAAATTCAAAACAATAGCTCTGTGTTTAGGCCTTTGTTCTGGCAGTATTAGGTGTTTTGAGACTGCATGCTTTTGTTTTACATTTAAACTTCCCTGGAGAGGCTTCTAGCATGAGAATGAACCCATCACCATTTTCACTGCCCATAGTCACTTTGACTTTTTACTGTTTTTTGGCCCTCCTGGTATTTATAGGTCTAATAATCTCCCTTTCCAGAAGCAGTGACAATGTGATATTGTATTTAAAGACCCACTGCAGTAGTAATGAACTTGCAATTATCTGAACACAGAGCCCAGCATTCAGACACAATCTCTAGAAGATTTGCAGTGAATAAAGGATAGCAGACTGCCATTTCTAGTAGAAAAATACTGCTCTCAGAAACTGGTGATCTCAAACAATGTGTTCTCTGGATCCTGGTGATTTTTCTCTTCAAAATCAAACTGGAACATTTTCATATAAGCTGAGCATGCTCTGAATGCTGCTTTACCACAGGGGCTTTCAGTGACAACAGGTGGAAGCTTAGAGCTGTGTTGATTTGGGCTAGGAGAGCAGCAAAAAGGATGTAACAACAATACTCCTTCAGGCAGAAGAGAAGCAAAAAGCCCTTTAATAAAGAAACAAACTACACTTTTATAGACTAGATCATGGAATTGAGGATAGACTTGATTTTATTGGTGCAAGGTAACACCCCTTGTAAACATGCTTTCACCAAAGCATCATGTTTCCCATGTACTCTACTGTGCAGGTGCTAGCTTTGTTATTAATTCTTTCCTCTCATGTTATTCTTTGAGCAGCCTGAGGAAATCCAAGCTGCTTTTCCCTGGCTTTCACCAGTATCCCACAGAACTGGGGAACTGGTCAGGATCATTCAACAGTAATGGTGTTGAAATATGGTAATGGGGAGTTAACACCAGTGCAAAAACATGTAGTGCAGAGTGAAGTCTCTGGGGCAGATAAATCTGTCTTATGTACATATGTGGTTCTTATTGAACATTCAGTCTTTATAGAATATGAGCAATTATCCTTGTGATTTCTAGGAGTGACCTGGTTTAATCAAGGTGATGATGATTTATAGGGAGATGTTTGTCTGTAGGTTCACTAGCTCTGGACTTTCATCTCTAAAGCTATTGATGGCATCTGACATTGATGTGAATCTTTTAATTCTGCTTTGTTTTAGAAGGTAGCACAGGGACAGATGGAGGAGAGCTGGGTGTGTCTAGGGAAGAGGTGAGGGGGAGAGTAGGGGACCTCAAATTTGAAGGGTGATATTGATGTCAAAGAAATAAAGTATAAGCATAATGCTCTGTCTCCAGGGGATGAATTTGTCTGCAAGGTACAGGTCCAAGAGTACCTGCAAATTGGTCTTTGTGGGCTGTGATATGTTTTTTCATGGCTGTTGTCTCCTTTGATAACTGAAAGAGCAGAATTGAGGGAACACTGGGACTTGGTTGAAAGTAGAATTATGGTGAAATGAATATGTTCTTCATCTTTTTTTCTTCCAGATAACTAGCCCACCAGGTTGTGGCAAAACTCAATTTTGTATTATGTTGAGTGTTCTGGCTACGCTGCCTGTAAGCATGGGAGGACTAGATGCAGCTGTTATATATATTGACACAGAGTCTGCATTCAGTGCTGAAAGGTGAGATGCAAAATTCTAAAATGCACACAACTTCTTAGCACCTTTTGTCTTGAACCCTCAATTATTTTCTGAGCAATAATTGTGCTTTTTAAATACTGGTGGTAATGAAACATTACTCTGGTACATGCAGTTATTCCATAGACAGTGAAATTAATTAAATAAAATGGTTTGCTCTCCTTCCTAATTTGTATGAGGTTGCAGATTCTAGTTCTGGTATAACAAGGTGGATGGCATGATCTTTAATTTTCAAATGGTCTTATCAGCCCTGTAGCTGAAATCTTGCTTTGCAGTTTGGTTTGTGATGTTAACAGGATGTTACTTGCAGGGTGCAAAGGCCCAGCACTTTGCCTACAAAGGCAATGAAAGCTTTCTAGTGAAGAGTGGAACTGATGTTGCTGGTTTTCCTTCAGATTTCCATGCTATTTCTGTTGAACAGGGCCTCATGCTTTCCTGCATTTGATTCACTTGTGCAGTAACCTTGCATCTCCTGTATCCTAAACAGTTATGTATTACCTTACTTCTGCAACATCTCTGGTTCTAATATTTCCTGCTTGGCCCATGCAACCCAAATGGCTTGGCTCTGCACTGCAGTGTGTTCAAGTGCTGAGTGGACAGGAGACATCCTATGCTGGATTGCTTGAGAGTTAAACATGTTGGTTGCTGCTCTTCCCATGTCCATAATCTGATTAACTGTTGAAATAATCCTGCAGTGTTTCATTAAATGTAGCTCTAGTTTGTTTCCTTAGTTACCAACTTTGCTCAACTTTGTGGCTTTGATGTTTTTGAGATTACTGTTCCTTTGTCACTGTTTGAAAGAGCAAGTTGAAAAGTTATCAAGGATCTGGGGAAGGACAAGAAAAGTAGTACAGTAGTCTCTGTGTAGAAGAATGGCCAGAAGGAGGTTCACTGAAATAATTTATATATTTCAGATGATTTTGTAGCCATAGCCATGGCATGAATCTGGAGTATCCAAGTAAATGTATTTCCATTGATTATTCAAGTTATCATAGGTGAGATTTCTAACCCTACTTTTGTCACAAGTTTGAAGTATAGTATATCAAAGAAAAAAGCTTCAAACAGTGGCTCTGCAAAGTATAGTACTTCTTCCTTATTCACCACTTAAGTTTTAATTTAGGTCCCTGAAATATAAATAGTAATAAAAGGTAGGACCTAAAGAGTGAGTTAAGACTTCTCACTTAGAAATGAGTGCTAAAGAAAGGGAAAGCAGATGTAGATGAAACTGAAACTGCTGAAAATAGAACAGGCTGTAGAAAGGAACCGTGGCAAAAATATTAAGGATAAGAATATTTATGTATTAAATAATATTTAGTATTGCTCAGCTGCAAATGATAAACTGTTTCAGCAGACTGACTATATCTTATACTTTGTGTTGCATCCTCTATAGAGCTGAACCATCAGGGTCAGAGAGATGCATCTCCTGTTTTCCCAAGGTGGCTGGGAGCTGGAGCACTTGCTCTATGTGGAGAGAAGGCATTGGGGCAATCTAACAGTAGCCATCTCTTGCCAGTGGGGAGGCCCAAAGGAGATGGCACAGGAGTGTGTGCTGGGAGGCAGCAGGCTGCATTGAGCTTCGTTTCTGGGCTGATATTTGGAGAAGCTTTACAATTCCTAACTGCCTTTGTGTGAAAAAGCCTTGCCCAGAGAGGTGCTGCCTCTATCCTTGAAGGCTTCTGAAATAAAGACTCTAATAACTTGTTCCAACTTCATAGCTGGCACCACTTTGAACAGGATGCTGCCTCAAAATCTCCTGAGTTCTTTCTAAACTGACTTTTAAATTTGTTTTTCCTGAAGTTGCTTTAACTTTGTGTTTTAATCAAAGGAGCCTAAATTTAAAGAGATAAGGAGTAAATTGTGCCCACGAGTATAATCCACTAGATGCCACTCTTCTCAAGCCATAGGTGGTGGTGGGATATGCCTGCTTAAAATATAAAATAAGTACTTTTTATTACTAAAATTTAATATCTTTATTGTGGAAAATTGTCTAATGGATCTTGTTTCTTAGCATCTTGTTAAATTTGTGGTGACAAAACCCATTCTATGATTTCACTGCAAGGTAAAGATGTAAAGGATGATGGTTAGAGCTGGAGAGTAGTTTTTTTTAAATGAAATTAATATTTAGGTAAAATAATTAGGCTAGGAAGTTGCTTGGTCATTGAGTGGCATTCTTGGTATAAAACTTGTGAAACTTTCCCTTTAGAGGAAATGTGTCCTTTCTTTACATAGAGACATGTCTTCCCTATAATATCACTGACTTTTACTGTTTCACTCTGACTGATAAAGTATGTTTTTCCTTTTAAAAGATTTCAAGTCTTAGGTGATATCTACTTATGGTTCATAGCTTTGCTGTCTTTGCTTTCTGAATACTTGATGCCTTATCTTGTATTTGTCTTTTTGCAGTATTATGCCTTTTTTTTGGTATTTTTTATAGGTTGATTGAGATAGCAGCAAACAGATTCCCTAGTTATTTTGACTCAGATGAAAAGCTGCTCTGCATGACCCGTAGCATCCACCTGTACAGAGAGCTGACCTGTTGCAGTGTACTGAAGAGGTATTCTTTTCCAGAATTTAAGAAAAGACAATTTTGTTTAGATTATCTATTACAATATTTTTTTGTATCAAAGTTTTATGTACAGTAACTAACTTGAAACCTTTTTTCATGTGGATACCAGCATAGTCTCCAACAAGGTAACACTGCTATAGAAAGACTGAAATTGCTCTTTTCATTTCATAGCATGGGACTAATCTACTTGATGCTTTTTAATTTCTGATAGACAATTTTGATGTGATCTAATCCTTGTAAGCCTTTAAAGGGGAACGTTTGAGACAGATTCTCTTGAATTGCAGAAAAAAAGACCACAGTATAAGAGTTACATTTTCCATGAAATGAAGTTTGTTCTTCCAAAGCAGTTTACTTCCAGGAAGATGGGTATTCCTCCAGCAGTGGGAGGGAGGAGTTGTTTAGCAGTCACCAGCCTGAGTGCAGTGTTGTGTTGTCATGGTGTCATCTTATTAATTTGTGAACATGTGTTGTAATGAAAATTGAGTTATATTTTAGCATCATTTTGTGTGTTATGTTAGTGGGAGAGTTATTATCAGAACAGTTTTTTCTTCTAGTAGCAGCTTTATCAGAGAACAGCTAGTAGTGTATTAATGAAACATTGAATAGCTTGAGCTGGGAGAGAGCTTAAACATCCAGTTCCAAACCTCCCATCATAGCAGGGGTAGCACTCACTTGGTCAGGTTCTTCAGGGCCCCATTGAACTTGTAATTTAACTTTTATGGAATGGGGCATCCACAACTTCTCTGAGCACCTGTGCCACTGCATCATTAGCCACTGGGTAAAGTATTTCTTCCTGATTTCTAATCTAAATCTCTTATTTTAGTTTAAAGCTGTTTCCCATTGTCCCATCACTATCTGGCTATATAAAAAGTCACTCTCCCTCTTAGTTATAAATCCCCTTGAAGTGCTGGAAAACCACAGTGAGGCACAGTATCAATACCCACTTCACTTGCTGCCTGCCATCCACGGGTTGCACAGTGTATTGTTACTAGCTAGAGGTCTTTCAGAACTCTCTTGTGGAAAGATCCTGCCTTGGGCCCACTGAGCCTCAGATTCCTTTCCACATCTCTTTAATACATGCAGATGTTGATGGAGGTGGTGTATGAGGAGAGAAAATTGGGACTGATTTTAAACTTATTAAAAGAATCTGTATTTTAAAAATTTCAGTGTTATAAAATGGTTCTATTGTGTAAATAATGCTATCAGTGACTTTATTTTTTTTTTAGAATTATGTCTTTGGAAGAAGAAATTATTTCGAAGAAAGTTAAACTTATAATAATTGACTCTGTTGCTTCAGTTGTCAGAAAGGAGTTTGATACAAAACTCCAGGGCAATCTGGCAGAGAGAAGTAACTTTTTGAATAGAGGAGCATCAGTGTTGAAGTATTTGGCAGAGGAATTCTCAATACCAGTAAGTTCTTCCTCCTTTTCTAATTCTTTGCCTTACAGTATCAAATAATAGAGAAGAAGAAAAATGGCAGGAAGACAGAAACCAGACAATGATTCTAGCAGGAATTTTTAAGCAGCTACCAGTTAGACTGTAGTTGGGATATAAAAGAACAGTAATGGTTCTTCTTAGTGGTTTTTTTTCTGTGGATTTTTTTCTTTTGTTTGATTTTTACTTTCTTAGAATTTTTTGTTTTATTTGGGACTTTAAATAAGAAATTACTAGAATTTCCAACTGCTTCTCAGTGCATTGTTTTGTTTTTGCTTTGTTTTGTCCTTAAATCCTACACTTTCTTGCCATTAAATATTGCTTATCCTGGTGGTTCCTTTGTACTGCATTGTCACTCTACCTAATGCATACTCTGGGCAGATGATTTTTTTTCTGCCTCTGTTTCTTTAAGTTAATAGAATCTCAAAAAGGCTTATGCTATGGAACAGTGTAAACTCCTTTTGTAGGCTGATAATGTGTGCTAATTCCTGCAGAAGGGAAGCTAATAGCTCTGCGAATCCTAGTCTGTAGACTCTATCCATAAAAGGAAGACATGGACACTGAGTGCAAGGACTGGGTAGACTTGACTGAAAAATGCTTTAGAAGATGCAAACTGTGTATATGTGTTTGTGTGTGTGTTTATTATGTGATCCACAAAGGGTAATTTCAAAAAGTATCATTGAAACTCAACTCTTTAAAATATTTCCTGGTATGGGTAACCTACTCATCACTCCAGAGTAAGAGAAGCTGTGGTAAGAATGTGAGTAGGACTGGTGGGGCCTTTTACACTCTGATGCTCCTGAGGTCATAAACTATCACATCACAAATAGGAACTGTGGAACTGACTGATGGAACTTTAAAGGAATGGATTTTTCCTTCTGCCCCACAGGTAATATATTTTCCCCATTTAGAACCAACATGCTCCATTTAAAGATTAAAAATAGACTTGATATTTGTAATATGACAACAGGTCCGTCACAGTCAATTTTCTTTTCACACTCTGATCTCACAGATTTTAATTTCAGTGTTTTACAATCACTTATGCATTGTGCTCCTTAAACTTTTACCCAACACTTTCATTTACTTTAGAAAGCCAAATGTTTAGCTAAATGTGTATTTACTTCTAGATTGTGTAAGTTTTTTTTTGTCCCAAAATCACCTCATATGGAGAAATTGCTTGACATCTGCAGTGCCTTTTCTGCTGTCTTTCATTAAGTGTGTTTACTTGTACTGTCTTATCTTCCAGCACTAAAGTGTCTCAAAACTGAAGTGCTTCTGTTGGCATAGAGGGAATATTCAAGCTGTTGGTTTTCTTTTTGTTTATAATCAAGTATTCCCATTTGGCCTTGTTCTTACTTCTTTTTATTCTGTTTCCATGTTGATGATTTCTTGTCACCTCCTATGCACTTCAGCTATTGCTGTTCTGATATTTGAAAATATTAGTTTATGGCATGCAAAATAAATTCCAAAATAAGATTCCTGAAGCAAAGTTGTTTAGATGCCAGTTCTCTTTGAATTGGTAAAAACAAATGTAAAGAGTTCAGTCAAAATACATAGTTGACTTGTTGTTGCATTGTGTAGCAACCAGTGTATGGTGACTTTTCCTAAATTGGGGGGATAGATTACTTTCAGGTTATTTTTGTCTATATTGGGACTGTAAAGCTACTGAAATGCAGACTTGGTTTTTATAGCTTGCTGTTAAAAAGTATGTTTAATACCAGTGTTATGGAAACTGTAATTGAATTTTCTTTACAGGTTGTTTAAAATTAGAATAAAAAACTTTACTTGCAAAACTTAGCGAACTGGTTCCACTTTGAAGCTTTCTAGAAAGAGACATCTCTTACAAGTTGCACCACATTGAATCAGTTTCTTTAATGAAGAGTTAATGTTATCAGAAGAAAACATTTTGGAACTGAGTTACCAGAATTTGACTAGCCATATTTAGGCCCGATGTGGTTCAGACTGTTTCTAGTGGTGAGAATTCCATGGAAGGTATGGGTCTTTTTCTGTTAAGCTGCTGATACTTATGTATAACATGTCACTCAAGTTTTAAGCATATTTTGGTATATTTTAAGAGTATTTATACATGCATGTGAACTTGAATACCCTTTGAACTGCTTATAGAAGCATCTTCCTATTTCTACATAATTACACTGAACTCCTGGCCATCTGCTTGCTCCAGTTGTTAGTTTAATGTAGTTCTACTTTAGTCTGGGACTGCTACTTGTGTTGTTCCTCTCCCTTCACATGAGTAGCTTTCATACTTTTTTCCAGGAAGTGTGTGTATTTCTTTAGGAAATACACATTTCTTTAGCAGCATAAAAGTTAAAACAATGTGACAGGTTAGATGACACAGTAGAGGATTTGAACCTGCAGAATTTTATTGAGAATTCACCAGCTTTTTGAAGAAGCTGCATAGTCCTTTGACCAACTCAATAGGATGAAAAGATCCCAGTGTCTTATGCTAATCATACTGTGAACATTATCCACAGAAGCATAAATATTTACAATTATGTATATATTGCACAATTTGCTGACTTTATTCTTCTGTATGAAACAAAGAATCTTTGAGTAGACCTGCCTTTGTTTTGAGCCATGGAAAACAGGAAACAAATTAACTACTAAGTTAGGAAGATTTACTTCCAAAACTAACTTTATTCTAAAAAAAGTGAATTCTTGTTCTCTTCAAGGTATTTTACTTCCCTTGCACCAAAATTCACATTGGTGTTCATGTCCTCATTAAATGGAGAACTGAACATTAGAAAATGGCTTTTGTGCTTACTGTATCAGAGCTTTTGGTTTCAAACATCCTCTTTTTTTGGTGTAAAGAGTAGCACCTAACCTTGTTCAGTGTGTATCATCTGTTTAAGTAACAAATAGTTTGTGACATGAGTGTGGTGAGTCACTGGAACAGGCTGCCCAGGGAAGTTGCAATGCACCATCCCTGGATGTTTTCAAGGCCAGGTTGGATGGGCAACCTTATCTAGCAGAAGTTTCCCTGCCCATGGCAGAGGAGCTGGAATTAGATGGTCTTTAGGGTCCCTTCCAACCTAGACCATTCTATGATGTTAAGGTTTCCTCCCATGTTATACGTAGCAGTACTTTCATGCCCATAACTCAGTCTATAGCTCTGGATTTTTAAATTAAATATTACACTGTAAGCCTTTATTTTTTTCCAACTACCTGCTTAAAAAGTAAATGTCAGAATTTCACATTTATTTTAACAGTGCTATTTGTAAAGTGTGATTTGGCATGGATTTTAATTTTTGTTGTTGTTTACTTGGGAAACCAAGACGGTTAAAGGGAACTTACAGAACAGCGTTCTTTCTTTGCCCTTGCAAAACTTCATAAACTCTTTTTTTACTGACAGACTGTTCCAATTATTCCTACAGAGTGTTTAGCAAAACCAATTTTGATAAAAGAGGGTAAATTCAACTGTTAAGTTTTGTTAGATTGGAGAAGTAGATGGCTTTGTCTTCTCATGTGGTTGTTAAAAATTATCCTCAGAAGGCACATGGCTTTGTTTTAGTTTAAAATGGCTGGTTAAAATGTAATTATAACTATCTTCAGTACTTCTGCCATTTGTATTTTTTTAAATGTCTGGAGAATATATGGAGTTTATGGAGTTTATGGCCTGATACTGTTCCTTTTGGACCATCTATACTGTAAAATGTTTTATACTGCTGAGGAAAAGGAATGTGAAATGGTAGAGCAATGCTTCCTGTTTTCACGTGGTGGTGAAGTATAGTGAAGGATGTAGTTTAAAGTTATATGATACTTCAATTCAGTTTGTTTTACTTTTAAAGTATTCACTTCGTTGCTTTTTCCATTTTACAGTGCAAGTGACTTTGCCAAAAGCTATCATTCTGCACAATTGCACATATGAAATTATGTAGAAGGATCACACCAGGATTAACATGCAGGAGAGGGAATTGAGAGGAATCAGATTTTATTACCAGGTTTATTTTTTAATCTGCTATATGATTATGCACAATATTTGGTATAAAGTAGGCCAGGCGCTTTCTCTGATATCTGCCTTGAGTTTCTGAAAGACTCTTCTAAAGTAAATAGTGTCTATTGTTTTCTAACTCGTTGTTACACTTGCCTGGGTTACCTTCAGCTGATTGATATAATTTTGAAAGTGAGGTGCCCAAAAGTGGGAAATATTCCAGATTAATCTCTAGCAAAGTTTTAAGTATTTAATGCAAATATAATGGAAAAGGATTTCTTCTCATGCCTTGCAGGACATTCTCATGTTTATGTATCTTAACACAGTTTGCTTTCTTTGCAGCAGCCTGATGCTGTTTACTTCCCAGTTGTTAAAATCTTGGATCTATATCTGCTGGTTTTGTTGCTTAGCCAGTTGCGCCTTCTAATGTAATTTTTCCTGGTTTGCCAAGATGATTTTGAATTCTAATCTCCTGGCTTACTTGCAGTCTTCTCCCTGTTTACTTGTTCTTCAAGAAATTATTAATTGTTACAGATTCTTTGTCTAACTATTAGAACCAGACTTCATGCAGACTGTACCATTTAGTCAATGAGAGACCTTTCAACATCTTTGATAACTACTGTCTGTCATTTTACAATAAAATTTGCATAGATTAATCTAGGTTATAGTTCTCTAGTTTTACTAACATACCTATATATGATGTTCTACTGCTAAAATAAAAATAACATTTGTATAAAAATACTGGGTTTTTGTTTGGGTTGGTTCTTGTTTGGTTTTTTCCCTCTGTCCTATCACATTTTATTCTGTATGTGCTGTAAAAAATGACAGTTAATTGTACTGATGGGCTTTTATGCCTTGTCTTGGGAGCTTAGGGTTTGGCAAGATGGACTGTTTTGACTGTATGAAAAAGTGCCTGCACCTTTGGGCCAATAATCTATTTGTGACTCTACAGAGAGGTACTTATGTTTTGGGAATTCAATGCTTTTTGTGTTTTTTCTTGTACTTCTTCCTTGTCCTCTGATTTTATTTAAACTGTAAATTCTCCAGGAATATTTCTGCATTTGCATAATTTATAGCTGGAAGGGGATTATAGTCTTTAGGCAGGATAGCAATGCAAAGAACAGTTGACTAGATGGAAAGTTGTTAGAAAAATCTTATGGGTCTTGAGCTCCTTGTTGAATCTTGAGCTTTTGTATGAGCCCAGTATAGACAAATTGGTGATTTGATTTCAGATTCTCTAGTGCTAGTTTGCTTTTTGGTTAGTTAGCCCCAGGATTTCTGGGAATGAGGACCTGCTCTACAATTGTTATTCCTAAGTAATATTGTACCAGCCCCCCTCAAGGCATAAAGAGATAGGAATAAAACAAAACTAAAACTGGGTGATGCATGTGTCCCTTATAATACAAAGAGATCAAAAGTAAAATTTTACTTTCTTGGAAACTGGGGGTATATAGAAATGATGGTACCACTTCCTTCTTTGTGTCCTCAGGAGTGCTTTGTGAGAAGAGTGCAGTCATGTGGAACTAGGTGTGCTGCTGGGGCTGCTGTTTGATTGAGTTTGGTCTGGTCTGGAAGCCCTATGATGCAGCCTGCCTGCCACTGCTAACTGCAGGACCTGCCTTTTGCAGTCTGCAAAATTTCCTTCTTTCCACATGTAATTAACAGGCAACCAAACTAAACTATTGCAGCTAGATGACTGATGATCTGGTGCTGCCTTGAAAATAGAAGCATCTAGATTTGCAGGGCAAGCTCTTCAATCTGTGCTTTTTCTTCTGCTGTTTGAGGCTCTTGAGCATTAGAAGAGTTTTGTTTTGCTCTGGTTTCCTTACTCTATTTTGTTTGGAGTTAGAATCTATGAGCTATAACAGAAGGGCTCCTGAGAAACTTCATTCTGACTTTTCTACAAGAAGACTCCATCTTCTTTATTGAGAACAAGTATGTTTTATATCATTCTCTGAATCTTCAGCTATACGTGTTTTTTCACTCCAGTTTTGTATTTAAAGTAGAGAACCCATCATTTTAATAGCCTTTTAATTCATTTGGCAGAAATTCAGTATAAAGCAGCCATTTCAAATGCAGATTCCTTTGAGAGTCTCCATAATCATAGCAACCTCATCAAAACAGTCACGCTACCTCTAAAATGCATAGCTATATCTCATTTGAGAATATAGCATTTCTGCTGTAATATAGTATGTAAACAAAATAAGATTTCAAGGTTTTTTTTTATTGAATAGGGCTGAACAGATTTCTGCGAATTTTGGATTAGACAGAAATTAATGACCTTCTGGTCTTTCTTGAGGAGATTACATCTGAATTTTAGTAATGACAGTATCTCTTTCCAACTCAATAGTCCTGACATTTTATACTTCAATTTGGATAAGCTGTACTGCACACCCCTGCATTAAAATGACATTTTTTATCTCTAGATTCCAGTATTTTCCATATACTACTTTTGTATTTATTGTATCTCCTACTTTTGACCTAGGCAAAGAGTGCTTTTCCCTTCAGCAATATCTGAGGTCTTGAGTGGATTCCTGGCAATCTGTGGTATTCTATTTTTCATTATGTTCTGATCAGCAAGATTAATTCTAATGCATGAACTGTTTTTGTTATGCAACTGAAACTTAGATCTTGAGAGAAAAATTGCTTTAGAAGTGTTTATTGCTTAGATGCTTTTTGTAACTTCATAGAGGTCTCCCCTAGGGAGGAAGGGGGCTTGCTAAAGGCTGCAGGCATATCCTGGTGTTCTAGGTACTTTACTTCTCAAGAACATTAATTTAAGCAAAAGGGCTTCAGATATTGGCAGTCTTTGAAATACCAAACTGAAGTTAGCTTCCTGTAAAGCTTATGAACAATACTAGTGAGCTACAGCTGGGTAACTGGAAGGCCAGAGTAGGGTGATATGTCTTTCTCTGTAAGTCTTGAATTTTTGCATCATCTAAGGTTGGCGGGTTTTGGGCTTGTTTAGCTTCCTGTGGGTGCATGGAAGAGCTCTGTCACAGCTCTTTCTGGAACTGTAATGGAAACAGTCACACCTGGGCAGTGAGTGCAAAGTTTGAGAAGCCCTTGGGTACACAACATATGCACAGAACTGGAGTATTGTGTGTTAGAGCAGATGTGTTTTGTTCTGCTTCTGTGATATCCCTAAAATGGAGCTGCTAGAAACAAAAAGAGGCTGCTGAAACAGCAGTGAAGCTTGCTCCTGCTTGTCATGCTTTTAAGGAGCAGATTTACAACAATAAATAATTCCTGTAGAGATGCTGTTTGTGGTTGGCAGCAGCACTCAACTGCTGTGTCTTTCTCAGTTGGCTTAAGGGAGTCACAGAAGAGTCACCATTAGCAATGTGGACATCCACTGACCTGCAGCTGCCATTCTGAAGTTGTCCCTAGGAAAGAAGACACCAGATACAAGCTGCAATCTGAACAAATTATCTGTGCAATTCACAAGTGACTCATGGGTAGTATGTTAATTGAGCCTGCTTACAGAAAGTGTGAGTAATCCAAAATCAGAAGGTGGTAAACAAGTGGCAGAGATTCTTTCTTTCCTACCTGCCTTGTAATTAATTTCACTGTCACATTTGCAACTGGTTTCTGCTTGCTTTATAAGCCTGAACAAGGATGTAAACCAGCTGAAAAAGGAAGCCGGGGAAAAAATGTAGTGGGCAATTGTGCAGCTGAATAGGCACTAATGTAGACTGAAAGAAGGGCAGGAGTGTGTGGTTTCTGGCAGCAGCACAGATTTTTAATGTAAAACTGCATCTTCAATAAAAAGGATAGCATGAGTAAAAATACTAGAGGGATTATTACTTGGAATAAGCAAAGAAAAAGCTTGAAACATTTTTTGAGCTTGGAACTATTCTAGAAAGGCCTGTGTAACATACCATTATTACAATGTTTTGACTAAAGGTGAACCAATGCCTGATTGTGTATAACCTATCCGTACACTGCTTAAGGCTTTTGTACACTATTGGGTCAGTGTCCTGGTTTTAGTCTGCACATTCTGATTTTAAAGAGCATTGCATTATGCTGTATTGGGAGTTGTAATATGTCCATGCATAATGAATTATAGCTGAGGTCAGAAATTATGCTGAACAGTAGATTTTCAAACCCAACATTTCTTCCTGTGCTGAAATTCAGAATATGTATCACAATCCATAAAATAGCTGCAATGGCTCATAACATGCTTTCATTGTTAATAGCTTCATTTCCATCTGTCACTATGCTATGGCTAAACTGTTACCCAAGTTTTTGCAGCTGCTGCTTAAAGAGTCTATATAATGTAATTGTCTCCAGCTCCTATTCTTTATCTGCTAGTAAGAGGAAATTTTGAGAACTTACTAAACTGTTTAAGACTGTAAGTTCAGGTGAAAGATCTTAATTTACTTGGTTAGTGGTACTTTTTTTGTTCTTTTGTTTGGATTACATTGGTTGCAGCAGTTGTTTCAAGTAATAGTGGTTTGTTTTGTCTCATTAGAAGTTCTGTACATAGTTGTTGTAGTCCTGTATCTTGTTCTATTTGTAGAACATTTTGTGCAAATTATAGATGTGGATTTGGTCTGCAAGTAGACTTTGTAGTGAGGTCTGATTTGAAATAGATGGGGCTGTGGGTAGTATGTGTGCAGCTTTTTAACACCCTCTATTAAAAGGTGGATGGAGATGAATTCCTTTGCAGCAAAGACAGCTATTGATGTAGAAAGTAGTGTTTGTGTAGATTGCTGAAGTACTTTGTGCTTGATACTGAACTGTTACTGGAGAATAACAGTTCAGTTTATTGCTAAAGCAAAACAGTTTCATGCTAGTTACTTGGTGATGCAAAGTTCCAGAAGTATTTGTGTGGTCCTCTATGTGTGCATGTACTTTGAAAAAATTACAGTGCTGTCAGATGCCAAGTACCACAATTTATAAATCATAATAGATACATACTTTTTACATTTTTTGATGCCAGGTAAAGTCTGTCTGCAAAAATGTGTAATTTCTTCAATTATAAAGTAATAATACTTGTGTATATTTAAAGGATTTTTTTGTCTTCTAAAATAGCACAGGTTTTACTGATAGGATATAATGCAATATTGGTCATCTTTTTTAAAAAGTGGTAGGAAAAAAGTAGCATTGTGCATATATGACTGTCCCACCTGCATTTGCTCCAGTCATTCACCTCTGACTGGCTCTTGTGTAGTCGAAGATGATGGCTGTTGAAATCCAACCCAAGTTAAGTGTCCATTAATTCCCGAAGCCTTAAAGTTATTTTCCTGACAAGGGCCACTTATTACCAGCCATTAAGTGATAGTAGACTGGTCTGTTACTAGGATTGTATTTCAGTGGCCTTTGTGTTTTGTTTGGTTTATTTCTGGTTTTGGAGTGTTCATCAGTAGGATTAGTTTGAAATCATGTCTTCTTTTTGGTTATTTTAATGCTCATTTGCTTTGAGCTCTATTTGCAGTTGGCTTTGCAATCCTTCCTTCTGAAAAAATAATAGTTATGTGCTTCTCCTCTCAAGGCTGAACAATCTGTGCAGAAGCCTGCACTCTTTTCTTAGTCCCTGCAGCTGAATCTTTAGATGGCAGAGGTGAGGTCTGCATACTGGTGGTTGTCATGGATTATTGGTACAATGACTTAGCTGCTGCCTTTTTTTCACAGAGCCCTCCAAACAAAAGGAGAGGAGATCTGTGATTAGCTGGGAAATGAGTCTGTATAGCAATCACACTGCTTAATTTCCTGGTACTGGAGTGCAGTAAACTACTGCAACTCTGTGCATTTCACCAACTTGTTTGGAATCCTGGCATCTTGTTTGGAAGGCAGCCTGGGTGGTAGATGCTGCTTAAAAATATGAACCTAGCCCTGCTACACTTGTAGAGCCTTCTGGAGTTTGGAGCAGAAAACCTGACAATTTGTAGCCAGGCCCAAAGCCTATTCATGTCATGCTAACACTGCAACTGATTATATTAAACCTAGCTATTATTTATGTAAGTTTGCATTTTTGTAACTGATGTTCCTCAAATACTGATCATGTCCAAAGAAATGCTGGTAATTAAGAATGATCAGTCACTTTACCCCAGTTCATCTGAAGGATAGACAACATTGTCTCTTGTGGCAAAGCAAACTGCCTTCTTTCTAGCAGCTCAATAACTGACATTGAAGATTGTTGCTTAAGGAATGATATAAGTAATTTTTTTTAAGCAAAACAATTTATATTTGATCCATAAATTTTGCTAAATGTGAAGAGAAATTCAACGAAATGAAACAAAATTTCTGTGGTATCAGACAAAGATGGCTGGTTCATGATGCTTTTATCAGTGATAAGTCTCATAGGTTGTATTCCTGAAATCTAAAAAATACACACAAACTTAATTACTGTTATGTGCTCCTGTTAGAAACTATAGATGGAATTCTAGTGTTAAAATCTTATTTATCAGTGCTAGAGATTTTCAGTAATCCATGTACTAACACAGTCTGTGACCTCAGAATATTTCTACTACTCCAGCTTTTTTTCTCAGTTTCAATAAATCTGCTTCACAATTCAGTGTTCTAACTGATGAGGTAAAGCAAAGAAATAACAGGAAGTGTGTGAAAGTTTGGTTTTTTTTTAATTAGCTCAGTTGATGCACTCAGGAAAAGGGAGAGCTCACTAGATGTCTGAAGAGGAGCTTGGGGAAACCTGCCTGTCAGTTGGTCTAGTAAAGAAGATTTCTGCCTGTAAACATTCCTTTGTCTAGTTTAGACTCTGGAATTACTGATGAGCAGAGACATTAAGCTTTCCTACTTTTGCTGTGACATTTAATCTGGAGATTCCATTTGTTTAAATTGCAGGGTTTTAATATACTGTAAGAAACCAAATGCTTGTGATCATTTGTATCCCTTTGAATGTGAGTGATCTAGCAAACTACTGATATGCTTAATAATTTGGTATTAATAAATTTCTTTTTGGATCCACTCTCCTAGAGTAGGCATGTGAAAGTTCTATCAGAAAAAGACAGCAGAGTTTTTGTTAAATACAACTACTTGTAAATTATTTTGTAGAGCAAGCAGCTTAAAGTTTTTGATACTAAAATGAAAGCAGAAAGCTGACCCTCCTCCTCCTTCCTGCAACAAATTCTAAAGCAATTGGAAGTGAAAACTGACACTGAGACTTCTCTTGAGTTTTTGCTGTCATCACCATGGTGCTTCATCTATTGTATATGGCAGCTGAGTACATCTGTCTTTCTCCTAAAGTTTTTTTTTCCATTCCTTCAGGATCTACCTCTGTTTTGCAGGTGAATGTCTTTTATTGTTTATGCTTCCTCTCATCTCTAATTTAGGTGTCTTTAGACACTTTTGAATCTATTGCCTTGTTATACAAGTCTCAAAATTAAATCTAATTTCAATCAAGAGTGAGTTTTTCTTGGAAATGGTGAAGAAAGTGGCAACCTAAATTAAAGTTAAACCCCTTTGTTTGATTTTCTTGCTAGTCTGTTTTCCATTCCCTTCTTTACATTCTTCATTTTATCTCTTCAGGACTGAAGAGATTTTTCCCATATGCTTTGCAACAGCTGTTGGTTTACAGTGCCTGTTTAGTCATGGTTGAATTTCTTGGATTTTTTAGTTTTCTGAAATGAGCATGACCACATTGTCCTGGCCAGTTAGGATGAAAATTCATGTGGCTGAAAAATTCAGACTGGACTCATCAGATTTAGACTCACTAATATTTTATGTATGTAGTTGGATGTGAAATAACACTCATAATTTTCTGTGGACTTTTGTATATGCATAAATGTGTGATCATACACAAATATGCACTTCATCTTAGGAAGTGTTTAATTATTCTTCCTGAATAACGTTTTTACCAGGATGACAGGATGCAATATCCTTGCTTTTTGACTTGTTCACTTGTATTCTGCCATAGTTCCTACATCCTTTTGAAAGGAACTGCTATGTAGCTATGTTGCTAAGTTGCCTTTTTTTAAAACTTGGTTATTCTTTTATCAGCTTCTCCTTTCTTGAATCCATCTCTCTCTTGCACTTTTTTTTTGTCTTTTAAATTATTTCTCCAGTCTTTTGACATCTTCTTGAATGCTAAACCTGTCCTACTTGGGTTCCTTCAATTTATGGTGCTGATGCACAAGCGTTTTGCAGGAACAGTAAAGGGGATTTTTGGTGCTGTTGGATGTTGTGCTGTGTTTTATTTATCCTTCTCACTTCAGTTACAGTACTATTTAGACAACAGATGTGTTTTTCAGCTATATGGGTTAAGACTAAAATGTGCTTGTTCTTGGGTGTGTTTTCCCTATTGATATAATGCAGGTGTGACAGATGATTTGTAAGAAATAATTTCAACAAGGTTCTTTAATTATACTGAAACTATAGGAACTGGTTTGAGTTAACCAGACTTAGGTATAGCTAGTTCCCTCTTCTGGAAGTCATTGCAATCCATATTTTCTTCGAATTTTTGGATATTGAAATATTAGCATTTACATTAAAATACTAATCATGGAAGCATTTTCAAGAACTGCAAGCAGATTTTTTTTATTTGTGTGATGTTTTTGGTTGCTCATTCTATGTAAATTGCATAAAAGCTCTGGCAGTGCTGGTAGAATATAGAGATAATGTAGAAAGAAGCCAACAACTTTTTAAAGGGTGAATAACAGGCATTTTTTCTATATTTTCTGAATACCAAATATATAGGTATTCTGAATTACTTTCTGTTATTAATTTTTGTATTGTACCAGTTCATTGTCTTTAGTTTTTTCAGAAGATATTTATGGCATTTTGATAGGAAAACATGTATTCTAGTAGCTAGACATCAAATCAGAAGTTGTTTGGATTATATTTTTAGCTGTGTTGTATCTCCCCTGGCTCAAGTTTGATATGCACAGGAAACAGAGCTTTTAATGAAAAGGCCTATGGATGATGGATTCTGTGGTGAATTTTGTTTGCTCAATGGCTGAAGTAAGTACAATATTCCTACTAGGATGTCAGTGTACTGTGCTATGGCAATTTTGGGCAGTTTATTTCAGACTGAGGTATTGAGTGTGTATTTTGCACAAAGCCTGATTAAATTTGCTTTTGACTGTGGCTGCCATTTGACTGTTGCTTATGCAAAACTGGTACTATTTCTACAATCAAATCAATTGTTAATTTAGGTTCTTGAAATAAGTGTCTAATCCAGTGCTTACTGGAGAATAATATATATAGGTAGGGTGGTGGAGAAGCTAGTTTTTGTATGATACAAGTTGAATTCCTTCCCTTGTTAAGACTTTTCATAGTTGATTTGGCTGAAAAACTTCAGTATTCACTTTTGAGATTTAAGAATGCAACAAAGCCTTAATTACCCACTCGAGTTAGGCAGAGTGCTTTGTTAGCTGAAACATGCTCTGATATTTGTTATTTAGTGGTGATTTTTCTCATGATACAAATCTTTGATGCTCCCATTGACAGAATTGGGGATTGGCTATACTGGAATCTTTTCTACCAGTTGGTGAAGCCTTTCACACAGAGCAACATCCACAAGGTGGTGCCTTTTCATCACCCAAAAAGGAGAGGAAATTCTCTTTACAAAGTTGTGTTGGCTTTTTGCCTGTTGCTTGGCAGAAATGAAAAGTTCAGATACTGAGCTGAGTTTATCCTTTTCTCCCTTAATGTAGAGTGGACCCTATCATTCTCTGTTCTTTCCAGCTTTTGTGGTTGGAAACTGACTGTGATGCTCTGAAGTTCAGAGAAGAGAGAGGCAATGGCTTGAAAATCAAAATTGAGCCATTTTGTCTGAATAATGGAAAGATTCCCCCTGAAATACTGAAGTTTTACAGATCAGGGAGGATATATGCTGCCAGAGTAAAATCACACCTAGAACTGCAACAGTTTTTTTTTGCCAGGCTCAGGTCATCCTGTTGGAACTATTCAGCAGCCTGAAAATGGGAGAATGTGCAGTGCTTTAGGCAAGTGCCCTGTAGTTTGGGGAGTGGGCAAAGGGGAACTGACAGCCTTGGCCATTCTTTTGCACATAGTTATCTTTGTAAGGTGAATCCAGTTTGAAGATGAGGCAGCTGGAATATGTTCCCAAATACTGCCCTCTGCAGAATAAGACTTGAGAACAGAACTGTTATAAAGGAGTTTTTCACATGACCTATATGTAATTCCCAGCTGTGAACCCTCTGGCAATGAGTGTGAAATCCAAAACACAGCTGATAGGGAAAAGGGCTGTTGTCAGCTCAGACTGAACACTTCAGTATTCATAGCACGGTGCTTTGACAAACAGACATTGGAGTGCATCAGAATAATTTGGTTTTGAGATCTGTGCAGGGTCCTCCTTTCTAGTTGTGTGCTTCCAGTTAGTGTTAATCAGGGCTGAAGGAGAACCAGGTGTGCACCATATTCTATTTCTTTTCTTGCAGAACAGCAAGCCTTCAACCCCCTCCCCCCAGCCACTCCCTTTGTACCTCTCTGCCAAATTTCCTGCTGTAAATTGGTCTTATGTTTGCCTTTATGTACCTTGTGACCCCTTCAGAATATTTGTGGTATTTTAAACCCTGAATTGTGTGCATGACACAGTGTTTAGTTTGGAAGCAAAGTTTAATCACACATGCTGATTGTCATGTTTATTTTGGAACCAATAAGTAGGAGGCAACCTTTCATATTTTATTAGTCTGGATGAATTTTCCCTGTTACTTGATAACCATGTATATGTTTGAACTTTTTAAAGTCGATATTTAAAGGAATGCTGGAACACAGATGGCATTTGAATGCAGCCTCTCATCCATTCTGGGGCTGGATTCCATTGGACACCTAAACTTGGTGTTTGTGGTTCACTGTGGTGACAGTGATAGAGTGGCTATTTTGTTTTTAAAGGATTGTGTATCTATGCCAGTGAAGCTGGAGAGGGAGCTCATTTGGAAAGAGCAACATTAGAGGAAAGTCTTTTTATATTTGTTTCTTCCATCTACTACAGATGAAGGGGGCTGTTTGCAGAAGGAGGTTATAGTTCTGAAGGCCTGACCTTATTTTGTTTGCTTCCCACGCGTCTGCACTTACAGCAGAATAAGCAAGTATAAGATCAGGATTTGCTTACTCCTCCCAACCTGCCATCTACCCCTGACCCCCAGCAGAACTGCTCCCATGGTCTGCAGTTGATAATACATGTACAGGTAATTCTGGCCCCAAACCTTAGCTTTCTTTGCATGCTGAGGGGCTTGGGGAGAAAAAGGAATGAGTTTCCATGAGCCCTCTTTTAATAGAATGTAATGATAAAGGATGTGACTGAAAGCTGAGAGTAATCCACCAGCAAACTTTAATGTAGTGTTTCAAGGACACCTGCCTTGAGTGCTTGGACTGCTGAAGCAAAGCAATTTTGATGCAAATGTCTGTACATTGTGACATAGAAGATACTGTGTGAGAGTCATAAAACACACAGCTTTAAACTAACTCCAAGCTGTATTTTTTCCTGTAATATTTTACTTGTATTTTCCATCAATAAGGAGATGTTTTTCAAGACAAGTATTGGGATTCTCCCCTAAGAAAGCAGTACACTTAAAAGAAAATATTTGATAATCCAGGAGTTTTTGGGATAATGCATTTTTCTGTTTAAAGCCTTTGTGTAGCAAAATGCAGTGTTGGTTTCATGACAGTTGTCTGGGTACTCTGGACAAATGCAGTTTCTCTGGTATTTTTCTCCGCCCATATCTCAGTTTCTTGATCTTGTGAAAGAAAACAGGAAACTTTAAGAGCATAATCAAGATGAGAGGAAAACCAGACTAATTCTTTGTGGGTTTTTTTTATTCTGTTCTTAATTGAAAATATCAAGATCTGCTTTAGACCATTATATTGAATTTTATACCTCAAAGATGACTGTCTAGTCTTCTCAGCATAGTATGTTAATCTGCATAGAAGACAATGCCTGAAGATGATATGAAATTTGGCATTAAATTGAGTTATTTCTGTATGACATGTTTGGCACAGTGCTCCATTTTACTTGAGTGCAGACACAGTAGATGGCACTTGAGTCACTAATTTTATGGTGTAGGAAAGAAAGCCAAACTCAGTTACAGAGTTAGCTGTTTATAGCAATAGGCACATTTCATTGAAAGAACAGCTTCAAAGATTTGCTGTAAGTTAAATCATGCTGGGAAAAAAAAAGGAAAACATGCACAAGTTCTTTTTCAGTACAAGCAGCTTATCTTCAAGTCCTTGAGTTTGTTGAAGCTTTATAAAGAAAACTGGGCAGGAATCATAACCAATCTGAATCATAAATATATAGTGACAAGTTCCCTTCCATCATGCTGCCAGTGTTTGGTTTCATAATCTGTTGTTTACAGCTTATTTTCTAATAGAAATACTTAGGGTTTTTTTCCTAGTCTTGCTTACTCCCACAGAATGTGATGTGACCTCTGATAGTAGGTGAAAGATAAAAATCTGCTAACAAAGTGGATGTCTTACAATATTGTCTTATCAGAACAGTTTGAATACCACGTTCCTTACTGTGGCTAAGTTTGATAACCAAGGCTAAGAATATGCTGGTAGTACTGTAAACATTTGATTTAGGATATTCCAAAGTGGTTACCTTCTGCTATGTTTGGTGATGTACCCTAAGACAGTACTGTTTGGTCATTTGTTGATTCTCTACATTTTCATTAGTTGAATTAGGTATTGAACTGCCAGTCCTCAGAATTTGTGTGGCAGTAGGGACTTCTCTAGTAATATCCTGTCACTATGATTCAGCACGAAGGTTTACTGCTGAATTAAGAAGGTTTAGTCAGACTTAGTCCATGATTCATTCTTTGGCCTTTCTGGTCATGCTCTTATAATACTTGTTTTAATGAAAGTGCTGTCAGTCTTGACCTAGAAATGAGCTTGATTTGTATTGTCTTCCTATGTTGTTTTTTTCACTCTGCCAATTCCAGGTTTTAGGGTTCATAAAGCTGAAAGCCAAAAATGGATGTTTATTTACTAGAGGACAGAGTTCTAATTTTTATTTAACTGTTTTTTTTTTTTTTAAATGCATGGTGATCCCAGTGTTGCCTCCAAGGCTTCCAGAAGCTGCACCATGCCATGTCTCTGAGCCCAGTGTCAAATCCCTGCTCTGTGGTGGGGCATGGAGCATGTGGTGTGCAGTATCACCCCTCCCTGGTGATGCTTTTGTGGGGCCCAAGTCCTTGTGATCAAGGTTGCAGCCCATGAATAGTGTGAGGCTTGTAGCAGCCCCTTGGTGCTCCAGTCCTGTGGCTTCTTAGAGTTGGGTTGCTTGGGAATAAAGGTCAGTGGGTGCTTTACCCAAAAGCACTTCTCGTTTTATGATGGGATGCCTGGCAGATTGATTTTTGTTGTACTCCAGAAAAAGTTGAACCAGCCAATGAATCCCAAAATCACTTCACAGACATTTGGGCCAAAAACCACAACATTGAGAGTGTATAACACACTCCCTATTGTGCACAAAGATGGAATGATGTAATGGACTGTTGAAGACTATACTAAGAGCAGTGGGTGATGTGGCCTTCAAGCACTGGGATACACATTTAACCAAGGTCCCCTGGTTAGTCAATGCCAGGTGAACTGCCAGTCAGGCTGGCTTGGCACAATCAAAACTTTTATGTACTGTAGAAGCAGGTGAAACTCCTGAAATGTGTTAAAAACATAGTGGGAAAAACAGTCTGGATTATTCCTGCCTCCATGGGTTTGCTTTTGGAAAAGGACCTGAGTATACTTGGTATAGATATTTATGTATGGTCTACCAATGTTTATGTGATTTGTCACTACATTTGAAAAAAAAAAAAACCCCACTGTATTAAGTAGATAATATCTGGCACTGAGTTTGAATAGTGACTTTGCAAGGAGCTTATATCTTGGTTTATTTTACCTTGAGTATTTGCCAGTGAGTTTCATCTCTCTGTACTATTCTTTGACAGGTTCTGTGGGTGTGTACTGGATAGAAACATGATACTGAATAGGAAAATGTAGGGAATTTTGAGGGTGTAAATGATGATAGCTGTCTACTAGCATGGTGTCTTCATGGTTAGGACAAGTCCTCTGATGTTGTAGCTTCATCTGTCCCTAATTCAGGATGCTCCATTAAGGTTAGAAAGTAAAATCCTTTTAGCAGCTAGTCATGTTTTTTTCCTTCCAAGAAGCCAGCTTTTTCCTCTGAGTCTTCCCAGCAGGAGGTGCCTTTTTGCTTTGCCAGTTGGAGAAAACCCACATCCACTTACAAAGACTGTACTGGAACTTAGAGGCATTTCATTTTAATTCCAGGCAGCCATCCCTTTGCTGCTGCCTTTGGAACAGCTCAGCTGTGGAAGAAGTGAGCTAATGTGAAATACTTAGTGAAGCCCTGAGGTTTACGGTTGGAGTAATTAAGGAGAGGAATTGCATACCCTGTACTTGATTTTTGTTTTAATTAGTCTTCCTTTGATCTACTAACTTGATTTAAATTTTAAGATTTGAATCAACAACCTGCCACAGTATATTGCTTAATTCCTCTCCTTCTCAGCCTGTAGACTGATGTAGAATATGGTTTATGCTTTGTTTTTTATTTTGTTGGGAAAGGTTTTGGCTGTCCCTCCTACTTCCTATTTTCTACTGGGAGTGTTTCCATCTCTCCCATCCTCTCTTTTCATTCATTCTTCCTTCTTTTCTCAAATATCTTCACTAGCTTCACATACATTTTAGAATGTAGTTGAGAATTTTTAGAAATCTGCTTCAGGCTTCTTCATAGGTTCTCCTTCACTGTGAATTAGTCCCACTCTTTCCATGTGACTTCTGATTTATTGGAAGATCTGTCTTTGTCACTGTTGCCAACTGCTTCCTGCACTTCTCTGCCTTGCTGGATGAACTAGCCAATTTTATTTCTTATTTGAAAAATCTTTTTTTCTACTCCTACCTTGGCATCTGAATTCTCCTTTCCTATGTGAATATGCTCTATGCCTCAGTTTATCATGATGTTTTTGTGATTAAGCACAAGAGTTTGCATGTGCATTTTTCATATTGTATCTGCAACTTGGATGCTGAAGCATGCTAGAAGTCTGTGATGGTATTACTGATGAATATTCTTTATTTTTCCAGCAGATTTTGATTAGTATAGTCTATGGTTGTTGTGCAGGCCCTCTTTGATGGAAAGAAACTACAAACTTCAGAAAGAGCATGACAATTTAAGTCAGAGGCATCAGGCCAACCATCATTTCTTGAAGAAAAGTCATGAAAACATTAATATTAGCATAAACCAAATAAGACTAAGTTTTTGAAGTCTTATCCAAAAAAAATTCCTGCCAAAAAGCTGCTGGGCAAATATGGAAAATGGTATAGGAATCTGGTCTATCTGCTTTAGAAAAATAAAACTTTATATTGACATTACCAAGATTTGAACTTTGCTTCTAGAAGTTGGATATTTAAAAATTCATCTAAGCTTTGTTGCTCTTAAGCTTTTCTTGTCTCTGAGTGGATATTTGCCCTTTTATAAACAAGCAGAAAACTTTTGTAGCTTCTGATACAGTTCAGTGCACAAAAATGCTAATGCATACACACTGTACTTGTGATCTCTATTTGGCAACAATTTTTTTTCTTTTTTCAAGAATGGGAGACTGTGCTTCTGATTTTTCCATGATAATTTGCCTAATCAGTAATACAGCTACCTGTTTTTTAAATGCCTACCATGTTATGTATTCCTGCTAGCTGTTATATTTTGGCTGTTTTCTATTTCCAGTTTTGTTCCTGTCCTTGAGAATCCCCAATGCAGTGCTTTGTGGCCACTGGAATTACTAGTAGGTGGATGGAAGGAGACCTTATTTAGCATTTTGCCTTATTGGTGAATTTTAGCTAGCTGCTGTTTGTTTTACTAGCAGCATTACAAAAACACTTTTTGTGAGTTTCTTTAGTTTGGTGATCTAGTTGCATCTGTTGCATTTTGCATTAATGAAATAGGAGTTGTGTAGGATTTCTTCTGAAATGTGGTGGCATCTAGCTTTCATAATTCTGTATTTACTGTTATACATCTTAGCTTTGATAATGACAATGAAAAGCCAAACTAGTTCAAGTCCTGGGTGATTCCATGGTGGAGCAGGAAATATTGAAATATATCAGGTAAATTTTTCTCCTTTAAACAATGAAACTGCAAGTCTTTGTAGCCATTAAGCAAGCAAACAGAACCTAAGGAGCAAGTGGAGAACCAAATACTCAGTATTTTAAAAATATGGTTATGCATCTTAAATACAACCTTTATTTGTTCCTTGTCTTTGATTCAGGTGGTGAGAACTTCCTTTGAGAGAGAGAGGTTTTTTTTTTTCTTGTTGTGGTTAGGACAGTTTCCAGTTAAACTGATCTTTCTTGAGATTTTGAAGAGCACCAATGAAATAGGTGATAACTAACAAGAATACTGTCTTGCCTTTTAGATTGCATACCCTATTGTATTTTTCACAAATGCTAGGCTGCATTCAATATGCCACTAAACTACAGTGATGTAACAAATGCATTTATTCCAACAGTTCTGATTACTCCTAACTACTTAAAGTAGGGTTTGTCATTTGTGTTGAAGCTATTCTTATGTAATGGCTCCCAGCAGCTGATACTGAGTGGAATTCTTGAATGTGGTTCCAAATCAAATAAAATCATAATTGATTAGCTCCAAGATAAGTGTAAAATTATCTTTACCCATCTCGCATATTAGAACAACTGTTTATCATGAACTATTTTAGGCTGTTTGCTTGCCAAAGGAATCTTGTAATTGCTGCCTATTACTGCAAGTGATGCTTTACTGTTGCTTTTAAAAGAATTTTAGTCCTGCAGATTGTAGGATGACTTGGAAGGAAGTAAATAATCTTACTGGGCTCAGGCTTTTTCACTGTCTCTGGTAATTTGAAATGCAGATGATAGTGAGTGTTGAGTATGTGTTCATATGTGAATGCCTGAGTTGGAAGGGGTATGGTTTAAAATGGGATGAAGGCTGGGAGTCCTCCCAGTTTTTCATGGTGCAAGAAGTTTCTACTATGCCTTGCCTTATATTTTATCATTCAAATGAAGCTTCATGGGTGTGCCAGCCTTTCTCAGAAAATGGCATAGAAATGAATCCCCTTAGGGCAGAGATCTTTGAACACAGCACTGAAGAAGAGGGTAAAGAATGCTTGGCTTGTATTCACTCTATTATGACTTGAAATCAAGAAGTAAAAATAGTAGTCATATGACTGAGTATCAGCCTTGATAATGGAGTAGGTATTTTGTGCTACTATTCCATCATAGTGGGAGCTTTAAAAAGACCCTTAACCCAGAAGGCTATTCCAGATATTCACCAATCTATTGATTCTGCTCTTGTGTACTACAGGCATAGTGTGAGTTTTTTAGGCATATAACCACAAAATTTGAAGTCTGAGATTTCTGTTCACTGTTTCTCTTTGTCATGCAGTTGGCCACAGGTTTGACTTCAGGTACTTGAAGGACCTACAGTTTCTCTGAGTATGGTTCTGATTGTCTTGCAAGCTTTCTAAAAGAAAGCACTGAAAGAAGAGGCTTGCAAGCAGAATGTTGGGACTTAAGCATGAGCTTCACTAAAGGCTTTCATTTCTGGGAGAAATAAGAATGGTAAAACAATTATTTCATGAAGATAGAAATGCAGAATTCCTTTTGACTGTTTGGCTTTTGTAATGTCTTCATGGTATGTACAGTTCTATATGCTAAGCATTAAAAGTGAAACAAAAGCCCACAACCTTGTAAACAAAGTTAATTCTATTGACACATTGAAAATAGGAAAAGCAAGAGAATACTGCCACTGGCTTAGATCTGAGGAAACTGATGGAGCACTGCATTGTAAATTATACATCATTACCTTGCTTACTGGATTTTTTTTTTTGTTTTTACAGACCTGCAGGACAGTATTTTTTCTGGTAATCTTAAAGTTCATAGTATTGCAACTGAGTCAATTTCTCTCTAGGTTTTGAAAAAGACTAAGAAGGAATGGTTACATTGGTCTTTTCCTATGCCTTGACCAGAAATTGCTTTAATGTAACCTGAAGTCTGGACTGAATTCAGAGTGATTATGAAGATTCAAAAGATTGGTGATTTTTCCAAATAGAGGGAAAATTTAGATTGTTTGGATAAAATGATTGATCTCTCTTGCATGACATATAATGTTCTTGCATCTGTTGCATCTGTTGGGTTCATTTTGGAAAAAATTAAAAATACCAAAGAAAATGTAAACTAATTTAAGTAATGAGCTATTTCCCTAGTTATTTGTCTATTTTTGACCAATCTTGCAGAGCTTGTTTCCTTAATATGTTGCAGTGTAGAATTTCATGGCCAAGAACCTCAAAAAAAAAGACATGGGAGCTTTTTAATAATGTGACATGGAATTTTGGAAATTGTGTCAGCAAAACATGTTTTCATGTTATTTGAAGACATTTCATATGAGGTCAATTTTTAAAGTATTCTGTTTTGGAACCAATGCTCAGCTTAATTTAGCTTTCATAGATTGCCTTAGCACAATCCAAATTAAGTGCTGAGCTTGTTTAATGTAGGTAACTGCAGTGGATTTGGGGAAATGGGGAGGACATCATAAGAATTAAGATGAGCAAAATCTTAAACAGCTTTAAACTCATATGAAAGGTGGAATTTTACAATTGAGTGGATGGAAAAGAGCCTCTTTTGCAGCAATGTCGTGGAAGTTTGTGATGAATGAGGAATTGCTCAGTGTTTCTCTTTTCATGGCATAAATGATGTGGTGATGCTGTGGGATTTGGTGTGTTTTTCTGGAAGGATTGCTTTATGCCTTGTCCTTGTGCTCTTTCCCAGCCCTGGTTGTGTCTGATAAGCATGCTGTTAACATGCATTCCCATTCTTTGCTTTTGCCTGGCTTGGCCTCTCTGGAATGTATCCTGCACCATGCAACAAAATGTGTTACCTTAGGTCTTGGGATGCAGTTTTGCTTTCTAAGGTGGTATTTATCACAAGTGATGTTATTTTGGTGGGGAGCTAATTGTCTGTGTGATTTTCTTTTTTTTCTATTAATGGAAAGGGAGTCCTGGTTTTATCTCTTGAAGTGTATGGTGTCCTTGGATGGATTTGCACTGAGCTACAGCAGTAGAACTACTATGTCAAACAGGTTGTGCTTGTTTCTCTTGTGCTGGCTTTATCAGGCCTGGCATGAGTACCTCAGTGTTGTTAAAGGAGTAACTTTTCTACTAATGAAAGATGCAGTTGAATAGGTGCTTGTCTTCACTAGGTTATGAATGTTAATAACTTATTGAAGGCAAGTGGTAAAAGTAAGTGGATTTTCTCTACCTGCTTGATCTTAGCTGCAAATATATGGGGCAGCTTATACACATACTGTCCAGTTACAGTAGTGCAGTCAGAGCACACAAAAATACCACCAATGGTTTGGGCACATCTGCTGATTTCATTAGAAATGCTGTGAGGCTGTTGTCCAGGCAGTAGAGGAAAGTTAAGTTTTTAAAGCCTCATCAGAAGGATCTTCATATGGTAAACTGTACTTCCTTTTATTTGCATCCTGACACAGACTGAAATGGTGGTTCCACAAAGTCTAAGAATTTGAAACTTGAGGCAGAGAGTTGCAGGTAGTATTTAATGGAATAACATGTTGCTTGTAAATGTAGTTGGGTATCAGCTAGTAAATGGAGAGGGAATTAAAGACAATGGGAGTGCTTTGTTCATTTTGAAGTATCATATATTCTTTTTTTGAGATGCAAACACCAATGGGAGATTTAAGAACAATAACAAAATAGCATTACATATTTCCCTTCACCCTGCCACTTTTTTTCATTACAAAGCAGATCTTTTAGTATTTTGTCAAATGCCCTTAGTCTTTCATATTCAACACAGACTGGCTGAGTGGAAGTTTTGAGAAGAATAAATAAAGGAGTGGGAAACAAAGGGGGTGTGTATATTTACTTATCAAAGATGTGGAATTTGCAGTTATTAAAGCAGAATCAGCCTAGGATTGAAACCTAAAGGAATGGCTAAAATGTTGTGCTGCTTTAGGTAGATGTTATTTTCCCTGTGGGCATTTGAATCTAAGTGAGGTTTTTTTTTTTGTACAGCCAAACATGATTTATCATTTTGACATGCCCAGTGGGCTAAATCTGAAAATGTTTCATAACAAAGATAACCAGTATAAATGTTATATGGATTCTTTATTCATTTGAAGGCGAACCTCAAAGTAAACATCACTGGTTTCCTGAATGCTTAAATGGTATTTGCTATGTTTGACTAATGGGTGTTGTGAGTTTGGGAATTTCAGGCAGCAGGATGTATTCCACAGAGAATAATACTTGAGTGAAATGGTGGTCTGTCCAGCAAGATTTCCTTTAACAAAGTTTTCTTGGCCATGCAAGTTGCAAAATGGTTGTGAGTGCTCACAGTGCAAGGAAACCAAGTCTCTTTACAGTATGTGTTTGGATGCTTACCATTAGTATTTAATTTCCTAAAAATATTCTTGTTTGTAAGATGGCCCTCATGATGATTTTCTTTTTTAAAATAAAAAAATAATTGGAAGATTGTAGGAATGGGGGAGAAAAACTATGTGCGAGACAAATGTGTGGCAGTAAGTTGATTTAAATATAGGATATTCAGAGATAAAATTACTGTTGTGCTGTTGTTTAAGTATAGTTTCTATAACTTGTGCTCTGAAGTTTGCAGGGCTATGTAATTGCCTTTTTGTTTTGTTGCTAAAAGGAAAGATTAAGGTTTTGCTGTAGATGATGCCAGATACTTTAACCATTCAACTGTTGAAAATTATTCATCTTCCTCTGCTAAAGTGGCACCACCTAATAACTTGACCTTAAAACTCGGTTTGTAGTGACTGTTTTTTAAATTTCAATACTTGCTTGGTCATTCTGTTTGAGGCTTTTTATTTGTTGCAATAAGCATATATTCAGCTGTCATTGCTATCTTTTATAAATGTTCAAGTAATGGAAGGCTATATTTAAACTCTAAAATCTGTTATGGATAGACTGTTTGCAAGGTACACATCAATCTTGAGACTGTAAAAATAGTAAGTGTACTGCTGACCCCTCAGCACCTTAGGTTCAAGACTGACAGTACTGTGAGTAGGCTCCAAATGTTACTTCTCCCTCTGTTGTATTTATGGCTGTGAACAATTTTTTCTAAGTGTTTCTCTTTGCTTAAAAAACCCGAAAGCCTGTCAGCTAGAACAGCAGTGTGATAGATAACCCTTCTGTTATTAAGGAATTGTGCTGAGCTTTGCCAGTTCAGATACCTTTCTTTGTTTTAAACTCTGCTGGTGGTGCTGAGTAGCTGTTTCCTTTCATCCTTCTATATGTGCTGCATATATTTATAGAAGACATTAGGCTAGCACTTTCCTGTCAGGGCCCAAGTAAAACTAGAATAAGGTACCTAGGGAAGAATTAGAAATGCGTGTTCTTCTAGGTTTTTTTAGTGTGAAAATATTAAAGTAGGCCAGGCAACTGATGAAGTAGGGTGAGAAGACCAGGGAAATGGTGTCAGTAGTTTACCATGTGGTAGTTTGCTAGTATTTACTTTTAAAGCAAATTTTGTGTGTCCATATGCCCACACACACACTTCTGCTACAAAGGAGAATTTGCCAACTGCACAGAACCTGCTGGGCTTGTTGAGGACTTGAAGCAACAAAATGGTTGTGTGGTGCTGTGCAGCACTGTTAGCCCTTGGGCATTTGTGTCTACACTGTGCTGTGCAGGGTGTGATGTGCAATATGTAACAGCAGTTCTACTTGCCTGTATAGAAGGGTGTTTCCTTGATTCTGAAATTTGTCTTATTTTTATTTGGAGATAGCATTGCCCTGATGTGTTAGTGAAACAGGTATATCAGTATTAACAGAAACTGATGGCTGGGGCAAAACATGTCTATATAATATATACTGCCTCACTGTGATGCTAAGGTTTTCCTCATGACTCTTCCATGCAAAATACTGCAGACACACAATTACAGACAGGATCTCAAACATCTTTACAAACTGAATTTTGCTTCTAGTTGTCATATCAGCAGACTTATCTTATTTCATACTGATGAATGCTGCATATTGTTAAATTTAATGGGGTTTATGGAGATGTTGGTTAGGCAGGAGCTACCTCTGATTTTAATTTATCTGTGGTCAGTATGTATGGACATGTGAACTAAAGTAAATTGGTGAATGCCTTGGATTAAATTAGAGGGATGAAAATGAATGCAGGGCAAATGCATCCATAAACATTTAGATAGATGAAGGATCCCAGCAGAAATCCCAGTTATAATTAAGAAGCTGAGCATAGTTCTTCAGTTTGTAGTCTTTGCAACCTGTAGAGGAATAAACAGAAGTAAAAAGTTACGTCATTGATTAGTGCTAGATAAAAATGAACACGTAGCACCAGGGCTATCTTGCAGGGAGTGACTGACTTCTCTTTCTTAACAGAATCCTCTCCTCTAAGTTCCCATCAAATGAGGAAAGTCTTTCTACCTCTGATATGCTGTCTTTATTGTGCATTAGGGGAATCTAAGATATTACTTGACTACTTCTTATCAAATAGATACTAGTAGATTTATTTCTCAATGTTGTTAGCATAGTTGGAAAGTAATATAATTTGAGAAAGTAATTAATTTTCAAATGTTAAATGTTACTTAGCTATACCTTTGTGTAATGTGGAAGATACAATAAAGGAGCAAAATACATACCTGCTGAAAGGTGTATAGGGCAGAATCTCACTTCTTAAATGCAGCAATGTTAAGCTTCTAAGTCAATCTCTTACACCAAGTAATTATCTTTTAAGGGAGATTTTGAAGACTAATTACTCCTGTACAGAATTTTGTTGTTGTTCCAAATGTCTCTAAGTTCTACTTAACTGTTATGTCTGTCATTTATTATTCAATATTAAGAAGTTAGGAGGCACCATAAGATTTATATTTGTTAGCTTCAAGTATGCTTTCACCTTGACAGGCTTGCTTTCACTCACTAATATTAAATTTTGTTTTTCAAGTTGTTTTCTTCTATGTTTTCTTTTCACTTTTGTCTTGAGGCTTTCAGCATCATTTGTTTGCACATAGTTTTTCTTTTCTTGGATTTCTTTCCACAGAAGAAAAATTAAAGTTCTGGTTGCAGATGTCTTCAGGGGACCTGAGATGCTTATGTTCTTTCATTCTGCACTGTCAGAAATATTTTAGTGTTACTTTTTCCCACCTCTCCCTCTACTCCATTCTGCCTCCCAGCCCCAATTCAGTTGTAGCATCCTTCTGGACATTTATCTTTTGTCTGTATGACTGACATAAGCCCCTCACTGAAAAGAGTGAGGGGGAATGTATGTAGTGTGGATGGAGTCAAAATGGGCATGATGCAATTAGCAACCAGTCATGATATACAAAAATAAAGAAAAAAATATCTAAAATGAAAGTCTGTCTGCAGTTCTTAAGGCTAACTGCTGAGCCTTAAAGAAACTTATCATAAGGAATCAATTTATAACCAGCTTTGTGTATGGGAGGGAATGCTTGCTTTTCTCAAGTATTATATTGAAAAAGGAACTGCATCTTGCTTGTCCTGCTGCTGCACTGTGGTTTAGCATGTTCTGATTGTGGTGTACATGAACTAGTTTGAGTGCTAATTTTTTTCCATAAGTTACCAGGTTCGTGTCCATCAAAAGAGGTATTTCTTAACACTGTTTTGACAGAGAAGTTGCTTACCTTAATTTTATGTGTTCTGGAAAACTTGTTTTGTTTTGTTAGATCACAAGCATGTCAAATGTTCTGTTTATCAAACAAATACTTTATAATTGGTTATTTGTAACAAAGCGGGTTTCCAGTTTCTTTGGTAAGAAATGTAATAAAAAGTTTCTATTTGTCATGGCTGGTGTAGAAATGTAAATACATTTATTTTTTGGCCTTACTGACCCAGAGTACATCAAATTAAGGGTTCTGAAGTTACTATTGTCCTTTTTCATTGCTATAAAACCTCATGCATGCTAAAACTATTTTTTGTAGTTATTCAACAAGTATTTACAAGTAAGTAGATGATAGTGACCTGGTAAAAGAATATTACAGCACTTAAAGAGCATCTTTGTTAAAAATCCTTTATGTAAATGAAGTGTATGTAGTATTAAGCCCTTACAGATGTGCACTTTTTCCATCATCATGAAGAAGTTCCCAGAGGAAATCTGGGAGCTGTATTTTATTGTCTCAGTGAGAAATACTGCCATATGAAGTGATTTATTCCAGAAATCTACCTCTAGTGGCTTTGCAGGACTGGCTCTAAGCCTGTAGCTTAGAAAGCAGAAAGTATCAGTCTCAGAGCAATCCAGGTATTAAATAATGAGCAGTTCATTTAGTGTGATCCCTACAGTACTGAAGATTTAAACTTGTAGCCAGTTTGGCAAAACCAGAAGGATATGGGAGCTATGTCTCTATTTTCTATAAATGAAGAGTTTAGCAGACTTCATATCTTTGCAGGATTCAACATCTCAGTCTGTGTAAAAGAACAACTGCTTTAATTGTTGTTTTGCAAGTAAACACAGGAAAATACATTCCTGTATGGAGTTCTCATAGCTCACAGTTTTGATTAACTTTTAAGGATTATGTGATTTTATACATTTGAACTGCATATCACACTAAGCAGGGCTTTTTTTCCTGGAAAAATCACACATGCACACTCACACACAATATATGGCCAGATTATGATTTCTGCTATATTAATCATATAATCATTGAGGCTGGAAATGACCCTTGATGTCAGAGTCCAACCATTAACACAGCACTGCCAAGTCCACCACTAAACCAAATCTCTAAGTACCACAACTATGTGTCTTTCCAATTCCTTCAGGGATGGTGACTCAACAGGTTCCCCAAGCAGCCTGACCCAATGCTTGATAGTTGGAAGCTTTTGGTTGTGATATAGTCTTTAGTCCCCTTCCTTAGGCAATAAGTAGAAGTGCTTTTGAATATTCTCTACTAATAAAGTGATTATTTCATTGAATACCAGCCTCCTTTCAGTTTTTTACAATATGTATATAAAAATTCATGGCAATTTCTTAGATAATTTCTTAACTTCTGAGAGAAATAAGGATCGCTGTCAAAAATCTTTGCCAAAGAAACAGGGCTCAAAGAAAGGAAAAATAAGAAATGCTTTGTTTCTTGCTTGGATTATTTGATGCACTTAAACCAGAACTGTTGAATGGACAAATGTCTGTCTTTTGTGGCCCATATGTGCCTTTCAGGTGTCACTTTAAAAAAAATTACACTGCTATTGTATTAAATGCAAATTTAATATTCTAAATATTCTTGTATTTGATATTCTATGTCTCTTTCTATCAGAACTTTCTGTAAGGTAAATGCATTTTGGTCACCTCCTCACCTCTTGTTAAAGGGGTGCAGTCAAAATAATGGTCATGGTTGTTGATGTCTAGTCTGGCTGAGTTTTGGAGTTGTCCAGGTAGATGCACTTCACCTTATTGGTGAGGCTTTATGATATTGAACTTGTACCCATTGCAAAAATGCATGAGATCACAGAATATGGCAATAGACATGAGATGCAGTTGTAAATAATAACTTTGCATGTTTAGTTTTCTTTTTAAGTTGGAGAACAACTAATGAGTCAATGCAAGTATTTTATAATAGTTCAAAATCCATATTAGTGTTTTAATTTGAACCGTAAGATTATACATACCAAAAAAGAATAATTGACTTTCCATTGAAATGGAAACTAAAAAGTGAGCAAAAATTTGGAAATTGAGACAGGAGTGCAAAACCGTCAGTTTTTAAATGACCAACACCTTCATCAGACCACATCAGGATCATTTGATCATTTTTTGGCATTATGGTATAATTTGTTATGCTTAAATGTGCCAACAGTTAAACAGAGATTTTTGTTGGTTTGAAATTTCTGATCATATTCTGCCAGAGGATGTACTAATATAAGTGCAATGCCAACAATCCTTTTATCAGAAGGCTTTCAGACTTTTCAGACTTCCTGGTCAGTATAAATGTTGATAAATCTGGTAGGTTTTAGAGCTTGGGGAGCCTTAGTTGTTGTATTTTCTTTTAATACCGAGAATCTCCAGAAATGAGAGATTTTCAAGACTGATTTTGATCTTAAATGCCTAAATGTAAGTCAGAAAGGTTACCAAAAATAGGTAGAATGTGACATCTGCCTATGTTTTTAGAAAAGCACAGTTTAGCCCTGAGACAGAGGACCCCTGGTCTAGAAGTTATTAAAAAGAAGTCTTAGTGATGTACTTTGTTCAGAGGATATAGAAGCAACTCTGAAAGAACTTCATTTTTAGAGATCAGTGAGGGTCTAATAATGAGTAAATTTAACAAACAGCTTAATAAATATTTGATTTTATAGGTGTTCCTTTCACCAACCACTGTTGAGCAAAATATGGTTATTTTTATCTTGGTCCAAGGTTAAAACACTCTATTGGTTTCCCTTATTTAAACTTATATTTTATTTGATTTTTAAATTTATTTGAATAGATGTCTTGGACTTGGGAAAAGTTTTGATTATTTGACAAATATGCAGTGCAGTAGAACTGTAAGAAAGGAACACTTGAAGTGCTTTGAGTTTTCAGGCAGTTAGGAGACATTTTTGATGTGTTTGCCTTTTAAGTAACTTAGGAGCATTTTTTTAGATTTAATATGGTGCTGTGTTGTGATCAGCTTGGGGTGGCTGATAGAGCAGCCTCTGTTAAGGGCACAGCCTTGTCATCTGCCTGCAAAAGTTACATGGACATATGCTGGCTTGGTCCAGTACAGCTTATTCTGTTTCATGCGAGCAGCCCTGCCTGAAAGGTACTCTTTGTCCTAAAATTGCATTTCAAGTTCACTGGATTCAAGTATTACCTCACAAGTATAAGGCTGTTTCAGGAAATGATGAGATTCTTGGATGCCCTAACATGTTGGATAACTTAACATCCAAGGAAGAACTCTTCAAGTTCTTAATCCATGAAGTAGCCCTGCTTAATACATGTTGCAATTTCCCACAAAGAAAGTGAGTTCCTTTTCTCAGATGTTGAATTCCAGTAAACTCATGGAATAAAATACTGTTCACAGTAAAAGCCAGGAAAATATTTAGGGCCAAGGCTTCTCTTTAAGGAGGCTCTCTGCAATATCTACTGTGTCTTGCCCTGCTGATCTTTATGGCTTTGAGGAATTAATCCAGTGATAATATATTATGTAGATAGTTTGCCTGGTAACTCATGGTTATCTTCTGGAGTAAATGATACTATGTTGTTTTCTGCAGACATCAGTGAGTATGCTCTTCACTGCTGTCACTACAGGTAAGGTGGATGGGAAAGATCCCAGCTCTGATAGTAAATTTCCCTTTAGGCAATTTCCACCTTGAATATATTCATAATGATATGCTCCAGGTGTCTCAAGTACAGAAATGGAATTTCTATGAAGCAAATATCATCTTGAGCAAGACTTCATTCACCTGGAGCTTCACATGTTTTTGCTGAAGGCAAGTTCTGTTTTGTTTTTCTTGTAAATGGCTGAATAATTTACAACTCAATCTTGACTTGTCACAGGTACAGTGAGTGAAGAGAAGGCTCTGGTAATCACTCAGCAAAGGCTTTTTGAACCAGGCTGCAGTGGCATGAGTGTGAATTAAGACAGCCATGTTTTACTACTGTGTTGTGTGTATCTGTTCCTTTTAAGGTGCTTTTCCCAGTACCCCCTCCCCTGCCCACACACAAAGTTCAAACACTGGCAATATCCTGAACATCTGTAACACAACTGCCTGGAACTCCTTGCATCTTCCCAAGCTTACATTATGCAATTGTGGGGGCTTCCAGAAAATGCTTGAAGTTTATTTTAAAAAAATTCTTTAATGTCTAATTTCAAGTTAGGCGGTGACTGTTAGAGCTTCTCACAGGGGCATGTTTGACATGGACAATAGTAGAAGACGTAGAACCCATTGAGTTGCAGTGCCAAATATTCAGACCTTAGTGTAGTCTCTCTCTTTTCTGCCTGGTTGTGTATGGAGGGTGAGCAGAATGATAGGAACATCACTTTGAAAAGTCATCTAGTTCCAGCCATCCTGCCATGAGCAGGAACACTTTCCATAAATCAGGTTGCTCAAAGCTCCATCCAGTCTGGCCTTGAACACTTCCAAGGATGGGATATCCACAACCCATGTGGGCAACCTGTTCTAGTGTCTCACCAGCCTCACTGTAAAGAATTTCTGCCTAATATCTAATTAGGAAACCTACTGTTTATCCCTTGTCATACATATAATTTGGATATATTAGTCTGAAACCAAATCTCAGCACTCCTATGGATAAATTGCTTGTTTGTGAATGACTTTGTGATGACTTTATTCGACTTCAAAATAGCACCTCAGAAACCTTTTTAATCAACAGTAGTTTTAACTGGCAGTACCTAATGTTACAAATGCATCTCGTGGCCAGAGTTAGCATTCAGTATATATGGAAATGCCTGGAGCTGTTTAAGTTAAGACCATCTTACCGCTAAGTTCTGGTCTTTGTCCTTAGAAGGATCCAGTGCAGTGTATTATTCCCCTCTGTCTTTTTGGCCACTGCTTGTTTTTTCTGGACTGTTTAGAGTTGTGTACTTTCATGCTCTTAAGTGTGTTTATTTCTTGTTTTGTTTTAATGGATGCAAACCAAGAGGGAAAAGGAACCACTGGCACCACCTAATTCCCGTGTCTGGAAAGAAAAATTAGATTCCAAAAATAGTGACTTGGGGTGAAATTGCATCTTTATGACTCTGTATTTCCTGGACCATTGTAACCTTGTTTCACAGCCTTAATGTCAATTTAATGGAGCTTGTTTGATGTATAAGTTTTATTTTAATAAAGGGGGAGTTATAGGAGGTCTTTAAAATACTACTTTGTACTCTGGAAGTGAAGTGTTTTGGCCTTTTAATTAAATGTGATGTTTGGTGATTTATGTAATGAAAAGATGGCAGCTGCTGTTTGTCAGATAGTCAGAAAGGACTCAGAAGGAGAATGTTCAGTCCCCAAGAAACTGGTTAATCTGTATGTATCCCATTATAATGGAGCTGAAAGCTTGGGGGCACTGTCCTAGACCAGGTGTTCATATGTCACACAGTGTTGTGTTCCCTATTCTGAATTGCTCCCATGTCTTCTCCCTATGTTCCAAATCTTTGCAGAAGTTCAAGGATGATGGTATTAATAGTACTGATTTTAGGAGCAATTTCTAGGCTACAGATAAAGTAACACATTGTTTGATATCTGAGAATAGATTAAATTCTTGTAAAACAGAGTTAGAATGCATTTAAAATTATAGAGAAAGATATAATTGTTTTAGGCAAAACTATGGGTTCTTGCAGGTTGATACACATATGAGAAGAAATTGAAACCCTTTTTTTATGTTCAGCTGCTTATTTGTAAGTTGTTTTCCTGCCTGAGTGCCAGCAGAATCAGACATAGAATTTATTTGCTACTATTTCAGAGTTACAATCAATACTTAACCCAAAATTCTTTCTCTGGCAGTTTTAGATATTTTCTGGAACTTCCTTTTCTATTTATTTCTGTCTGTTTTCTTCTACATGAGTACATGGGTGTCCCTGTTTGAAACAACTATCAGCAAGGCATTTGAATTTCTTCCTAGATTCTCCTAAACCTTTAATTCTGAGCACCATTTATAAGCCTCTGATTTGTTTTAGACTTTCTTTGCATGATACCTGTGTTTTTTTTATGAGAGCTTAAACACAGAATATAAAGGTAAACATGAATGGCAATTTAAACAATCCTATTAACAGGGTCCCTTTTGATATCTATATTTTATTATCTTTTGATATCTGTGTTGTTCAGACTTTACTTTCTGCTTGGGTAGTTTGCTGAAAAAGCAGGAAAAGTGTTGTAAAAAAGTTCTGCTTAGAAAATATAAGCTGGTTAAACTCTACATAAAACTAAGACTTTTTAAAAAATAGGAATGTTCAGTGCTGCCCAAAAGTTCTCTGTGCATGAGAACTTCTGTGAGCATCAGATTCTTAAGGACCTGGTGTGTAATCTTTTAATATTTCCATTCAGGCTAAACAGCTTTGAGTCAAGCTTGGAAGCAATATGGTGTGGGTAGAAGTCCTTGTATATAACTATTCAATGGTTTCAAAAATATCAGACTTTTTTCTTAGTTTTGTAAAAGCAGTTGAAGTCAAAATGGGATATTCCTCAGACACTGATTTATCAATAAAATGTGTTTTTATGTTGTTTCTTGATGTTCTTTAGTGAGTTTACCCAGCCCAGCAGCTACATGCTCACCAATTGCTTGCATCCTTCCCCTCAGAGGGATGGGGGAGAGAATGGGAAGAGCAAAACCAAGAAAATTGTATGGGTTGAGATGAAGAGAGTTTAATAAGGGAAGGGAGGAGAAAAAAGAACAAAAGATGATGCAAAGCAGTTAGTCAGCATCCAAGCAACAGTATACATACTGAAGAGACTGTAGACATACTGAAACTCCAAGTGACTGTTTTAGGAAGGATACCTCACCTTCCTGTTAATAGTGTGTGCAAAAAATGAGAGCTAAGATTAAACCCCAAATATGGTGTTTGATGTAATTTGTTAATTTGATTTTTTTATTAGTATTACTGTACTGTTAAGCTTTAATTTTTTTCTGTCTGGGACTTTAGAGGAAGGGTTTTGGGACAGATTTCTACTGCCAAAGTCAAAAGGGTGAAATAGGGTGGGATTGGCTTTTAGATCATTAATTTAAAAAGCAGATGTTATAGGTAGAAAGATGAATGTGTTTTGCTATTTGAATGTTGAGTCATTACAATATTTTGGGTAAATTTCAGACTAGTTTCCTTGTGGTTGGCATTCATGCCATGGAATATTTTTGGCTTTCATGAGAAGAAAAACTTGTTGATTATCTGAAGCAAAGTTGACTTCATGTGGGCATCTGAGTTGTTAGTGGGCCACCTGATGTGTTTTGCTTTTGTGAAACATAATTTAGGAGTGTCAATACTTAATGTCAGTGATTGAATTAATAGACTGAGTGGATGACTTTAGCATGTGTGATCTTTGTTTAGAAATAAAGATGATGGCATTGATGTATCTGCTCTGTTTTTGGTTTTTTTTTGTAATTGACTTTTAATATGAATATTTGAAAATATTTGCCAGTTTTCAGAGACTTTGAGAGAGGAAGGTACTGTATTTTTATTAAACTGTTGTTTTGCTCTAAAATAATTTGTGAAGTAAAGTAACACACAGTAATATCTGCTTTGCTAAAGTATTTTATCTTGGGATCTCAAAATGCGTTATAAATGCTGATGAATAAAGCCTCCTTTCACTTCTGCAAAGCAAATGGTGTTATTCACATTTAATGTGTGGAATGGAACCAAGATGTATTAACTTACAGTCCTGTGCCATAAGCAGCAAATTATCTCCTCCCTTCTGTTTTTATATGAATTGTCTCTGGTTTCCAGCTCCTCACTTTGAGACTTTTAAGTGCAGAGTGTAGTCATTTACTGTTGATCACTTTTCTAACATTCTGTTCTAAATGGAACAGCCCTGCAGGTTGAGTTGTGAAATGACAGAAAACAGGAGCTCCTAAAGTGCAAGCTGTTTTAAAGTTGAAAGAATTACAATAAAGAAAATAATTAAATGAATGGTGTCAGAGAGGCCTGGTTTACTGTTAAGCTGTCACCAGCTCTACTCTGAACATCTTTGTATTGACAAATTTGTGGTTGCTTTCTTTGAAAAAAATAACAAGTCAAACAGAGCTGTACTGTATCTCTGAACTTGCAACTAACATGTAGACCTGTCCTTTCTGATTTTCTTTAATATCTCTTTTCTCAATTGCAACACTTAATGGTGTGGTCATGGTGTGTCTAGTACCATTGTAGCATTTGTGGCATTGTTTCAAAACTGCTGACTTCATAGGTTTGAATAAGCTCAGCACATCTGTGATGTCCTTTAAAGCTGTAAGTGGAAGACAATTAGCTGTTACTGCAATTTGTGGTTCTTACTGTGTATTAAAGACTTTTACAGACAAGTGCAGCAGAGATTAAGATTGCTTCTGTACTCCAGGAGATCTTCTTGTGGGAAGGTCTTTTTTTGGTGATGCTGTCTTGAGTGTCAGCTAATCTCAAATTGGGAGCAGTGCAGATGTTTTGGGAGATTCATCCTTGATCTGCAGAAGAAACAAATATATACAGAGATAAAATTTAGTGATTTGATCTGTGTAGTACCTCACATCTCTAAAATTGGAAGCTCTTAGCACCAGGGTTTTGGAAGAAGTGCATCATCAAGCACCAATCTTGTTACATCCTGCTATTGTACTCCAGAGAAACCTCAGCTAGATTCAACTGACACCAAAAGGGGAAAGTGCTTTCTTTCTCAGATATGTAGGCTTGTTCCTTCTAAGGAATGGATTTTACAAGTGATAGTTTTGTTAAATGAGCAAATGCAAACCTGGAGTGAAGAATTACCTCTCAAAGCATTTGTTGAATGTAATACTACTATAAAAAGGCCTTAATTTCTTCTCAACACTATGAAGCAACTGTACTTGATTCAGAATAAAAAATTGGGTAGAAAAACACACTCTTCTTTTTTCCTCTGTCTTTTCTTGCCTCCTCTCCTGCCTAATATCCATATAACTGACTGCATGTGCTGGTCAGGGAGGTTTTGTGCAGTAAGGGTGAGAGAAGGGCCAGAAGGTAAGGAGGGAGCTGAAAAACAAGACTTTTCTGTAAGGACAACACTGGATAAGAGAGAGGGTGCTTACTAGTGAATTTTTTCTAGAAATCAGTCAATAAGCCAAGATTGTCTTCAAAGTTTTCAAACTTCTTTGCTCTGAGAACAACAGCTCCATGGTACTAAAAATTAATGTATTGCCATGAGTTTTGTGTATCCCTAAGTCTCACTGGTTGAATAGAAGCCTGTAAGGTTAGGGCTCTTACCTGAAAACTCATGTGAGAGTGAGCTTTGTTTTCATGGTGGTATCAATATGACTGCTGTAGAACATTGCTATGTGTATGCCAGTATAACAGGATAATTTTGAAACAAGGTGGAGGGAGTGAGCATTTGTTTACTAAATTTTAGTTTCTAGCAGAAAAGCATCTAATTTTTATTTCTTGAAGAGTTGGAAGAAGAGGAATGATGTATCAGAGAAACAGGTAGTTTTCTGATGGAAACTGTTTTAACTTTATTAGCATGAGATCAGTTGATGGATCATTCTGTCTGAAGTTTCCTGACAGTCCTTTGACATTTAAAGACAAGCCATGGTGCTAATGCTGCATAAAGAATCCCCTTGTATTTTGCTGATACTTTTTTGGGGGGGGAGAGATAGGAAAAAGTGCAGAGTTACTGGGTGATAAAAATACTTTAAAAACGTTGGCTGTTTTTAAAGGAAGACCTTGCATTTTAAGTGGTCTAACTACTCCTCCTTCCTTTCTTGGCACATTGATAATACAGTGGGATAGTGACAGCACTGAGACTCTTTTGTAAATTATAAATTAGGTAGCTGATTGTTTGTGCATTGCCTGGTTCTGAGTAAACCTGCCCATCAACAATTTAAGCATGGAAACTTTTCTCACCTAGATAGTGTTTCATGGTCCTTATCTTCTTTGATTTGCATGGGTGACCTAAGGGCACCCATTTCTTCACAGTCCTCAGCTTTATCTTAACTTCCTTAATTCAAGATTCAAATTCTAATTCATTACTTTCTGCAGTGTGCTCTAATTTGTTTAACGATGCTAACAGTCTAAAACCTGTTTCATTTCTCCCCTTTGTTTTTAAAATCTCCAGTTGTTTCTTATGCAAATGTCCTTATCTCCTTGAGGATTTGTATTGGTTCTTCATAAGAAGAATTAAGATTTCCTTGTCTTGGGCTATGTGATTGTTCAAAGACAACAGAGGCTTCATTTTCACTGCAGGTCATTTGGTCAGGCCTTTAATATTTAATATCAGGGTTTGTCCCTCCTGTTACGAGCTGTGCCAATCAAACATGGGCAAAACATGTGAGGCTACTACTCCTGGGATCTTAAATTGCTGGGATATGTTGTGTTTGTAAATTGCTGAGTTCCTGAAGAGGAAAGGCTCTATTAAAGAGAAACTAGTCTCTACAGCCTTTATTTCTTTTTATCTTAGTAGGTGTAAAGCACTACAAAATCTGAACTAAAGAGGATTAGATTTTAACAGTGCTGATTATTATAGCCAAGCTATGTATGCAGGTTTGGACTTAGCTCCAAGGAAATTGTGTATCCTTACAGAAACAAATATTTACTAAATTATCAGTAAGCATGGGTAAGAACACAGCCAAGGAACAGGTATGGGTAATGTGCAAAATTCTCAGTGGTAGGGCATTTGAAATCTGAGTATGTCTGAACAATTTGCTTTTGCTTTAAAACAAACAATGGACAGTGAATTTAATAATAAATGCAATATAGAAAGTGAACAATAGCCCAATGTACACTCCCATGCAACCTCTATCTAATTAGTCTGAAACAATGAGGTGGAATTAATTGGATGGATGATTCAGGCCTCAAACAAATGTACCTTTCTAATAAGTTAAGAAATTTGTATGGGCAAGTTTGTTTCCCTTCCAGTTTTTGAAAGATGGGGTAGAAATTGCAGGCAATGAGAAATTCAAATAACAAAGTTTAGCCTGTAAAATAATTAATAGCAACTTGATGAAATGACAGCCTTTATGGTGATGTTTTATGTATGATAACCATGCAGTATATTCCAGATTATGTAATTGCCTCTAGTTTTGCTGAAAGTATCCTGACTGTGCTCCATCCACCATAGGCACAATTAGTTGGCACTAGATGGGGGGAAGTGTATTTCTCCTGAGATCAGGAAGCCCAACCAGCAGCTCTTGCCTATGCTGTGCCTATATGTGAGCAAAGCTAAATAACCTCCACTTCACTTGTGCTTACACACTGATAAGTCAGAGAAAAGCAGTTTTCATGTAACCTTTGTTGCCTCTTGTTGTACTTCCTTTGGTAGTTAGCTTTATTATTTGCACTTTTTTTGGTACCAAGTTCAGTGAAAACAATTGGACTCTAAACAGGCTTCTGTCTTGAGAAATATTCTTATAATTGGTAGCATATGAAAGTACAACCTGTTGAGAGCTGCAGATTTTGTTAAGCTAGGTGCAGACAAATTTACAAGAGACTGTTTTGTGAAGAATTCCATTTCACTTACAGGCAAAGGTATCTTGACTCTTTTCTTACCGGGTTTTACAGCTTCTTGCCAAGAATAATACCAAGTTTCTTGCGAAGTGTTCACTCTGATGGTTACAAAAGCTAAATGTTTTAGCAATTGTTTTGAGTAGTCTTGATTGTCTGTAAACAAACACGTCTGTCTATCCAGACACATGGAGATCCTCTTAGCTATTGCACACCACATTGCTTTCAAACAAGCTTTCAGATCCTTGTGTGGCCACAGCAAAGTTTGTTTTCAACATCTCTTGAGATGCACTAAAAGGTAATGCAAATTACATGACTCTGGTACCTAATTTTTGTTCCTCACAGAGTTTAGTGAAATTTAGGGATTATATTTGTAACTCGTTTTGACAAGAATACCATATAAGTCCTGACCAAGCAGGACTTTAAATTTTGAAAGTTTAAGGTGTTTTATATTTCATTTTCGCAGCACGTTGCAAATAAATGTTTCTCTAAAAAATATGTTTGATATTAAAAAATCAATATAGAGCTAGATAAGTAAAGCTTGTAAAGCATAAAGTACTGCTTCAAAGATTACCTAAGTGAGTCAGTGGCAGATCCAGCATTGATCAAATAGTTGGGAATATCAGAAGATTTTGATCTCAGGTTAAGCAGTTGAGACCAAAAGCAATATGAAGTGATAGTATCATATGCTATGTTTAAAACAAGACCAACTTCTTCACTTTTGCATAAGTGTCTGTAATAATCTGCTATTATTTGGTTTTTGGTTAAAATACAAATATATAATACTTTCTTGAATTGCTGTAGGAGCTTTAGTCTGCTTTGATGTTCTGAAGTGTGTTTGGAATGCTCATAAGTGAGTCAAGTCAGATATAGTAATTGCTGCCTTGAACTTATAAATCAGCCTGCAGGATGAATTTCTGTTCAAGTACAGTGGTACAAATGGAAACAAGAATTTTTATGTATTGAAGTTTCTAATTCTTGGGTTGAGATTATGTACATAGAAGCTGAAAATATTTCATACTGTTAAGAAATTACTGAAATATGTGGTACTAATTAAGCAACTATGTCCATACATATAAGGAACAAGCCTGTGGTGAAGCCAAGGTAGTAAAATTTGGAGTTAAATGTCAAACAAATGTAGTACTTACATAAATATTCTAGTGAATTATGGATAGAATTTTTGTTATTCAGTGTGTATTACATGAAGCGTGCTTCACAAGGAATGCATTATTTCTTTTTCTACTTGCTTTTCCCAATATATTTCAGTAGAGATATATATACACACACAACACATATTTTCCTTTTTTCCCAAGACAGTTACTTTAGATAGCAGAAGTTTTAGGCTTTTTTTGTTGTTGTGTTAGTTGATTTTTTTTTTAATTGTTTTAAAATGGAGAATAATCTGTCGGAAACTGTATTTTTGAATAACAGATTTTTAAAAGAAAAATTAAATATTAGAGAGCACTGTGATAAACTATGAAAAGAGCTTTCAGACTTAGAGGTATTGTGGCTAAGAAATACTGAGTTTTTCACATGAAAGTCAGCTATTTGTGTCTAGACCATGAGCTCAAATCAATCAGAATAATGTATAGATATTAGTCTTCTTACTATAACCCATGCAAAAACAAATATAGAACTGTATTTAAAAATATCGAGACAATATTGAAGGCAGTAGGACTGAAAGTCAAGAATTAGAGAATTGAGCATTGCATTTTTCTGTGCACTCTTTTCTCTTTTGGTATTATGAGAAAATCTGATCTCACTTTGTATTTTGCATGATATTTCTGCCTGAGTCTGTTCTGGGAATAAATCTGTTTGCAGTGAAGGAAACTGCAACACCAATGATGTAATAATCTGAAAACAAAGGTTGATTTTTTTTTTTTTTTTTTTTCCCAAAGTAAATGAGATCCAAGCAAGACTGCTGAACTCTTCCTCAGAGAATCAGATATGCCTTCGGTAATATAAACATACATAAGCATACTTAGGGATGACTAAACCATTCTAAGCAGGCCTTTCATGGCTGAACATTAATAAGTACATATCATTTTGTGGGTACTTGGTTTGTGAGATTAAAAGTGAAGTGCTCACTTTTACAACTACATTCAGCAGAGGCTGTTCTTTTAATAAATTGTTACAGCATGCCATATCAAATGGAACAATTGAGTCCTGAGTGCCTCAAAGCAGAAGCAGGTAGTCAAAACTCTTCACGTGGATCTGTTGCAGCTCCATTCCCTGTCTGTAAATGCATGAATCCATCTCTCAGGATGGAGGTATTGTGAAGGCAAAGTAGCTGGGACTAAAAGTGAATTATAATGGAAGGTGTTAGCTAGCAAAGGGGACTGATACCCCCATCTGCAATTTTGTCATATTGTCACTGAGAATTTTCCTAAGCAGAAGTCATGTAGCATGAAGTAGTCTTGTAATTCAGGCATTGTTCGAGTGTCAAAAAACCCAGTAAACTTTCCCTTTCTGAAAATTTTATGCATTTTATGAACTTTGTGTTAGAAGTTGTATAGAACTCCTTTTTAGCAACCTCCCATTGTCTCAAGTGTAATGCAGTGGTATTTTCTAGTAATAGTTACTGCTAGGATGAGTTTTGTAGGTAGAATTATCAACTTGTATTAAGCCATCTTAGATGGCTTAAGCACTGTAATGCTAGAGGCAGGAGAACTTGATTTAGATTAAAATGCCAGTGAAATGCAGCTTGAATTACTGTGCCTTTGCCTTCTGCAGTACATAGGGCAAACTGTAGTTAGGACTGCAGAGAAAATTATTTGCTACTTAGCATATTTTCTGGTTAGTCTTGTGCTTTTCAGTTCTGTTGTGGTGCTTGTGAAAGCTGGTGTCCAGACATGTTTGATTCTGTTCTGCTTGAGTCTTTAAAAGATTTTTTTACATGCTTGTGATTTCCCAAAGCTTGTGATTCTCTTTTATTTGGGAAGTCGAGGGAGATGTCATAAGATGAATGGAAATTTGGAACAGGAGAGATGGAATAATTGTTCTTGCTTCTAGAAAGAATGACTTGGAACTGCATGTTCCTAGCCTTGTTTCCTTTTGCAGGTTATTGATTTCCTCAGAGTGCAGAATAAAAAAATTAAGACTAGCCCATAATAGCTTTATTAATTATCTACTGCTTACCTTTGGCAGGGGGGGAAATAATGGAGAGACTTCTTGAAACAGCTTTCTGATTTGATTTGAATTCTGTTACTTTGCTCTCTTTTGGAACACAGCAGCTTTTAATTTTGTTAACAATTGTATGATAGGAAATAAATTGTACAATAAGGAAAAAAAATCCATTTGAGAACATGTCACCAGTCGCATATCTAACTTAAAACCAAGACTTACTGTCTACTTAAAGCAAGAATTTTGTGCCCTTAAAGATGAGAATTGAAGTGCATGTCTTCTAAGAAATATTTTTTACTATATAAGTTGATTTATCGAACACTTTTTCAAATTACTTTTTTGCCCCCAGATGATAGTGAAATTAAAATAATGTAGGTTCTTCATAGTAAAACCAGGAAATACTTATAAATGATGCTGCTTTAAATTTAGAATTTATTACTGAATTTGTTTATGTATCTTGATTTATCCTGAACTCATCCTGATATATCCTTCAGTGCATGTATTGGTACCTGAATTAATCAAGGCCAAATGCAGTTGCACCTTAACTCCTGTGTTTACTTTGGGTTTGAAAGCACTGTTTTGAGGAGATTCTAAGTTTTTAGCTCTGAATTGTTTTGCAGTATAAAAGGGGACAGGCATGTACACATTTCAGATAATTCTGAGCCTTGTACAGAACTTCACCAATCTGTCAAGTTTGAAAATATATTGAGTGAGGTGTGTGCTTCTGTCTGTGCTCTCTTCTGGTTAGCACTGCAAATCTTATGTACTATGGTGTGCAAATGTCAACTTGAGAACAGTGACTTGAATCCTGTCTTTCCTCTTTCTGTGGAAAGCTGAGGATCCAGGATAGGAGATGTGAGACAATATTTTGTAGTGGTTTTATTATCTTGAGATGCCAGTGGCATGCAGACTGTATATGCATGTTTTAGTGTAGTGGAAGTAGATTTGACTGTCAATAGTGTAGGGATGGATCTGATAGATCTTGTACACATATACATACAGGATGACTGGAAAGTTGCTCTGGAGATGTCATCTATCACAGAGTTGCCTAAACAGCTTGCTCTGATTTTTTTTTTTTTTCTTTCCATGTTAGGTTGGTACAAATAAGATAAGGACCATACAAATGCAGCTTTCTAGGACCATCTGGAATCTGCTCCTCCCAGCTGCTGCAGGTCAGAGACTAACTGGTCTAGTGTTGGCAGGTTTAATGCAATGTAGTGGTCTAAAAGGAAATCATGGCTTTTGTTTGATCTTCCTGTACTTGTTTCACAAGCTTTCATATACCACTCACTAATCAAGGATGCAGCTAAGTGCTAAGAGAAAGGAAGTAGTCCAGCTGCTATTGCATTAATCAAAGCACACTAGGAATTTATAATCAGCTGTTTAAATAGACTTCACAATAAAACCAATCAGTGTAGTGTCACAGGAAGTGGAATCATGTACCATCTGTATTCTTCTTTCCCTCTGTGTGCACAGTGCAGCATTATTTTGTTAGATGTATTTGGTCATCTTTGCACTACAGAAGTATGGGCTACATAGAGGGAAGTCCACCCAAGACTGCAAATGCTGGGATGTGCTGCCTTGTGTCCATCAGTCTTAAGTGCTTGATGGAGCAGTTAATTTTGATCCTGTTGATCTAACAGTGTTTTTGCAGAGCACTCAGCAATTCATCTACTCCTCTTCTCCAATCTGTTTTATCACATCAGGAAGTCACTAGTGTGCTTGTCTTTCTGTGTGCCCTTTAATAAGTTGCACTCCTTGGTACCTCCCTATCTCATTGGTCCAGGGAAGAAATACCATGCAATGGAAGATCATTTTTTGCTCAAAATGAATGAGAACTTAATGTTCTGTATTACAGTAAAGGGAAGATTTGCATATTTTCTTCTTCATGCACCTATGTTCTGTTTCTATATTGTCTGTCTTAAAGTGTGAAATTACCTGGCTACCAAAGGGAGTTCTGAGTACTTTGTTTATTGCATTCTAATTACTGTTTGTTATCTTTTTAGATCCTCAGGGTATAGTAGGTTTGGGTAGGACAAGATATGTGGATCTTTTATTTTGGTTATCTTCTTGTTGTATTAGGCAGTCAGTGAATTGAAAGATTTTAACTTTACAAACTGGAAGAGATTGGAACATGCACATCTCCTGACAGGAGATCCTTTTATTTGTCACTGACATTTTATGAAAAAATAGGTTTTGGAATTATGTTACCTAGGAAAATGTCATTAATTTCATGACAATACTTAAGCTTGAGTTTAGGTTTTTGTTCTTTGGTTTGCTTTTTTGTTTGTTTGCATTTTTTTTGGTGGGGGATTGTTTGGTTTCATTGTTGTTGGTTTTTTTGTTTTTGTTTTTGTTTTTTTTTTTGCTTCTAGCTCTTTCTGTTCTTGGGCATTTTTTCAGATACCTTCTCAAGATTCTACTAATTGCTAAACTGTTCCTTAGCATCTACCTTTTATAATTTGGAATATGAATGAGGTGATATTACTTTTGATCATGTGCATTTTACTCTGCAGTGGAATCTTCACCAAAGTTCACAGCTTTTATTTTTTCTATTTGAAATTTAACTGTGGACTTAATACTGGTTAATTCCAAATACCATTCAAGACTTCTTTTTACTATTTTTTTTCATCTTGCTCTTAATCCTGTTTGTGCTTATGGAGATATGGTAATTTAATAATTTATAACATATTATTTCTTCTGAACAGCTGTGCCTTTTAAACCAACCAATCTAATTTTTAGCAATGTGAATCATACAGCTGTACTGTGTGTCATCCATCAATCTGTAGGGTTTTGAATTCACTAGATGTACTTCTTGATACAGTGATTTGTTTCCTTGGGGACAGTGTTCAAGGCTGAGCTCTGGTCCTTGGCGGTGTTTATGGTCTCTTTGTGCTTTGAAGTTAGAGAAAATTAAGAAAAAGCCATTTGTGTATTTCAAGCCTCACTTACAATGTTGTGTTTTTTACTTACATGTATTATTTCCAGGCAGTCTAATTGCTCTTCTAAGAAACATTTCAGATTGTAACTCAATCTCAACTTCATATCTAAACAGCTTTTGGTTCATCATTTGAAGCCTTTAGAGAAAATATTGTTGTATTTTCTGGGTGACTGTTAGCACTCTGCATGTTAGTAAAAGCTTCAAATTCTTTTAATTTTTGTTCTCAGCACCCTTCATCAGTCTTCATAAGTTTGCTCTGTGGTAGGGCTTATCACTTGCAGAATTGGCTTTCAGGTTGTAGAGGGATTTCTAAGAGAAGGTAAAAGTTTTTATACTGCTTCAGAACTTCCATATGTATTTGTATTTGCTCAGTTTTTGCAAGTGTTCAAGCCTGATTTTGGTGGGCTTTGAAGGGACTGTCCTGTAACAGTCACCTTGCAGTCTGTGTCCTCAAGAAAAAACTTTTCATAACTGCATCTGAAAAAAAGACAATTAATCAGTTGGTGCCACTTATGTATCCCTGCTTGACAAGTGTTATATGTGTAAAGTGAAGGCTAAAATTTGAGTTTTTTAGGGCAAAAGCTTTTCTTTGGTTTTTTTGGCTTTTTTTTTTTTTTTTAGCTCAGTCTAAAAATCAATTATCTGGAAGTTTATCTTATCCTTGTTGTATTTTCCCTCTTTATTTTTTTAGTTATATTTCTCACTTAGATATATGCTTTTTCTATTTGCCCATAGGCCATTCATAAATACTTGATACTCTGAATTGTGAGGTGTGTGTGCATGACAAGGGTTTCTTTGTCATTTTTAAATGAAATATGTATATAATAATGTATAGTTCTTTTGTTCTTTTATGGTGTCCTGTGACTTTACTTGAGTTCTAGATGCTTTCTATATTTATATTTGGTATGCCTTAGTTGGGATTTTTTTGTCCTTGGTCTTTAAACTTACCTCTTTATTCCTTCTGTGTTTATTCTTTCCATGTTTATTTTACTTAACTGTGCTGGTATTCAATGTTTGCTCTCTTCTCAGAACTTTTTGTATTTGCATTTACCTATGCCCTGCTGAATATTTGTTCCTGTATCTTTTTCTTAGTATTCAAGTTCATAGTATGATCAGATTCACTGGCATCTGATTCATAACTAGAATGTACTTCTAGGAATTTAATATAACCAAGTTTTTTCTTTTTTAATTCAAAGTTCTCCTTTTTTTTTACCACAGCACTATGGAATACACTGTACTTGCTTTGGATTTATGCACCACCAGACACTAACTGCAGGGCAAATTTTCTATTGACCTTGATTTTACTTGTATCTGTGCAACCTACTTAGTTTAAATTGTTTGTGTTACAGTGATTACTTAAGCTGTCCTAAAATTAGTTGTGGAAAATTATGCAAGATGCAGTGCTGACTTTTTCTCTCTGTAAACCAGACCAGGCTATGGTCTTGCTTTTTATTCTTCTAGCAAGTTCTTGCTGTTTTTCACTTTTTTTCTAGAAACCGTTCTTTAAATACAAAACTTTGTGTCCATATCCTTAGTTAATAGTTAACATAACTGCATTAATGCTTAAGATGAACTAGGATTTTTTGTGCTTCAATAACATTTAAAAATTTAATCCAAACATGCTGAATAAGAAGAAAGTTGGTACTCCTAGGAGAGCAAGGCTGAATGCTTGCATTTGGCATATCTTGAGAAGATGGCTTAAGTAGAGTTTGACTGGTCTTTTACCCCACTGCCACCTGTCTAAGGATATAATTCAGACTGGAAATACAAGCTATAGTCATTATTTTACTAACTTTTTTACTCTCAATCTCAGCTGTAATGATTGACAGATATCCAGGTTCTAGAATGATATGCAGAGTCTTTTTTTCTTATTTTGTAAATGAGAACACACACAGCTGTGCAAATGCAGTTTCTTAAAAATTTATTTTTCAGATATTCACTGGAGAAGTGATTTGATTGTGCATAATCCTTTAACATTTCCTTGTCTGATGGAAACAGTTTTCCATTTTGAAGTGCTTGTGAATGTGCCATATACCTTTTAAAAGCACCTAATTTATAAGTGTCAAAAATTTTTTGGTTTTCAAATAGAAGAGCTGAAAGCTAGGCTGACACAACCTTCTTGAGACCTCCCTTAGAAAACAGCTTAATGAGCACAACTTGCAATAATCTATGGTTGATTGTTTATTTTTTTTAATAATTAATAGTCAGTAGTATGTAAGCATTAGTCTTCTCACCCATTCCTTTTATATGATGTTCTTTTATTCCTGTGGCTGAAACAATCTAGTGTGCTGAATATAAAAAAATAAATTGGTGTAGCAAGGTAAAAACTACTGTAGAACTCTTAGCATACTTTAATATTCTTAAATCTGATAAATATATTCATGTATATTTCTATGTTATCTGGACATGTTTTTGTTGTTTGAACGCATGACTAGTGAATTTATACAGTAGGGTAAAAATTATAGCTGTAAGTTAAAATTTATTCAGTCTGGCTTCTTTGTCGCTCTCTTTCATTAAAGAGAGCATAAGCAGGTGATATTATTCAGAAGTCGGTGTTCCATAAAACCTTAAAGATGTTTTAGTCTAGACTGTTTTTAAAGAATGAGAGTCATTCAAATTCCAGTTTAATTTTTTATCATCTACGGTTGGTTACATGGGCCTATGGAGATTTGCTTTGACATGCCTATTTTCATGAGAGCACTGTTCCACTTTTATGAATTCAGTAAACATTTCAATAAGCATTGCTTCGTCCTGCTCTTGGGGAAACTCAGACTTATCAGTGTGGGTCTGTTGAGGAAGGTGAGCAAAGGTCCTCTGGGTGTGCCAAGTCACCAGTCTGTGCATGTTTGGGCTAAGAAATGCATTAAAGAGACTGCAAGTTTAGCAAGTCAGAACATTTTCACTCTTTCCATATTTATCAAACATGTCAAGGAATGTGATCATAAGGCCTTCCAGGGATTAAGTGCTTTAGTATTTTGATTGTTTTAAATTGTTTAAAAACCCTGACAAAAGCAAAGTTTGCAGTGTGCAGCAATGCTTTTGTATCTGTAAATGTGGAAAATGCCTGGCTGAGCTTTGAGATCTGTTCTGAATGGCAGGCAGAATTCTCTGGATGTGTAATCACACCCTGAAGCTGATGGGGACTTGGGTTTTTGGAGATGTGCAGCCTTTTGGCATGTTTCCCATGACCAAAAGACTGGAATGAATTTTTTGCAGAGCCTGTAAATATTCTTCTGTACATCAGCTCATCATTAATACTTGCAAACACATGTGGGCTCTGAGCAGTCAAGTCAATCTCTTTAGGCTTGCAAATGTTACCAAAGCATTTTGAATACATGGCTTAGCAATGAACACAAGGTTTTGAAAATTGGAATGGACACACTCTTCCTACCAATAGTGAGCTAACCAGAAAAAGAGAACAAGCCATAAAGAAACCCAGCCACTTAAGAGACACACCTGTAGACAGAGGTCTGTCTGCAAAATGGGTTTGATTTCATGACTAGCTTGCTGAAACTTGACTCTAGGAATTATTTAGCAGATTGTTCTATCCTGTTTAATGATGCTATGCACTTTTTTATATGAACAGAAGGATGGTAAGTGAATTGAAAATTGTACCTTGACTCTGAGAGTGAAAACATATAGGTAAGCATTGGAATGGGTGGAAAAGTTTTCTCTATTTTTGGTAATTTTTTGATTTCCAAGAGTTGCATTCACCAAACTTCATAGTTTATTCCTGTAGCAAAAGATACTGGATCACATATATGTGTGTGCATGTGCTTGTGAATAGACATGCAAAATTACCTTGGAACTTCTGGCCAGTTTCAGCCAGATTTGTCAGATTTGAAAAAAAAAAGTTCCTACAAATGTGGTAAAAGTAGTTCACCAGTGTAGGAAGGTGACAAACTGTATGTGTCTGTAACCATGAGAGAATATTCAACAGGTCCTCAAAACTCTTAACCTATTGCAATGAATGAGAAAAATAGTCTGAGTGTAGTAACAGCATGTTCTGGATCTAAAACCTGTGGGAAAACAGTTATGAGTTCTGTTTGAAGGCCAGATTTTATGCTTCAGGGAAAAAACCTATGGAATAACTGGAGCATGTGTAATTATTGTAGGAACATTGATCAAATATAGAAAGACTCCTTTTGATGTTAATAAGTATAGAAAATGATTGCATCTTGTTTTTATTCACAGCGGTTAAAAACTCAGTCATCTATTTTACCATAGGCTTATTGCAATGAAATATTTAACATTTTTTCCTTGTTGTCTTTTTCTTGGCATTTGAAGGGTGTGGTTTTTTCTTCAAGCACTTGAATTTATACATTTATACATTTATGTGTTCCAGCTGGTAGTTCATGGGCTAAATCCATGAGAAACTTTGTACTCTGCTGTATTTTTATTGAGGAATAAAGGACCACGTATGAAGGCTGTGCTTGCAACCCATGGTGATTCCTGCATGTGGGCAGCAGTTGCAGCTGATTCACCTGAATGTCAGTGTCTAAGAATCAGGTGGAAGTGGACCTTCTGGCTGTGCCTTTGGCTTTGCTCTTTCAGCTGCTTGTTTTGCAGCAAGGTTGGGCAAGCTTAACTAGAGAAACAATCTTAAATGAAGTTAAATCTTCATCTAGAAAGCTGAATAAAATGTGTGAACATTAAGTGTTAAAATACTGTTTAAATGCTTGGCAAAACTAGTTGTTTGGGTTCTGTGGGCTGGGTTGGTTGTTTGTTTTTCAGCAATTTTTAAAGAGAAGTTTGGTCAGTATTGATCAGCATTCAGACTATTAATGAAATCATCAAATATGATTTAGTATTTATGTCCAGAAGGTGCTAATGTAACTTTCCAAATTAAGGTATGGAAGAATTTAAGCATGGTATAGGTTGTTCTAGCTTAGCACATCTGCCAATTGTGTTGATTTTTAAAAGGAAAAAGCAGCTCATGTACAGTGAAATCTGTCTGTATGGTCTAAGTATTTTAGCATCTCCCAAGCCCAATGTGTATCTATGTATGATCCTTGCTGAGACATCTCTAGTATATATACAGGGCATGAGGATGAAATAAATATTTGCTACTGAAGTCTAGAGAAATGAAAACAGCAATAATGCTATTTCTTTCTTATCTAGCATCTTTTGTATCTGAAGAATTCAAAGCACTTTAATGCCACTTAATTAAGCTTTAAAGTGTACCTCTTTTACAGATTGATTATATTCCCTTGTTTTCAGATGGGAGAAGTATAACTCAGTCCAGTATAAAGCATTGCAAGGTGAGCTCTTGAATGACCACAAATAAAACCCCACTTTTCTCCTTTAGACTTAGATCCCGCAAATGCTTCTGCAGGTGTTCAATTTCTGCACTGCTCTCATGTTTAATCTCAAATACCTGGATGAATACTGGTATGTGTGGCAACAACAGTTAGGAGTCTTGCATGTTTCACTCAGGGAAATGCAAAATCCCAAACATATTTGAGGCTGGTCTTGGGCTTGGCATTCTAAAATATATGAATGTATCTGCCCAGTGTAATGACTTTTAAATGTCCTTTGATCAACCAGAGGGAAGTACTGTATTTTATTGCAGCTCTGAGAGTTGGAGACTAGACTTGATGTCTCATTAAGTGTCCTTGTGCATTAGTTTTGTAAGTGTAGTATAAATATTCCATAAATACTGAAGGATATTTGAAAACTGCCGAGTACCATGAGGCTATTTTATCAAACTGCATTGATGCTTATTTGAATACAGCTTCTCCAGTTGATTTAATTTCTGCCACATGTTGCTTCAGCTTTAACATACATTTTATGTATGTATATATGTATGTATATATGTATTTTATTTTACATTTAACATATGTTTTCAGACAGCTGAGAAGCCCAAGCAGAGTGGCTTAGTGGGACTGTGTGTCTTTCAGCCTGTCCTGGGTCACTGCTGAGCTGCTGCCTGGTGTGTTTGAGAGCCATAGGAAGGCTGTTGTCACAAGCTTGCATTTACTGAGTTTAACATCTGGCTTTGCCATTCTGTATTGCAGTGTAGCAATGTGATTGTGAAGAATTAGACAAGGGGCTGCTGGTATTCCAAAATGCTCTGGATGCAGTAATACCCAGCTGAGAAAGAGTACCTGTCAGGGTACTCTGCCAGAGGCAGGGCAGCTTGAAACAGCTCAGAGCTGTTGAAAAATCATTTTCAAAATGAGAGAACATAATTGGTCATCTTTCACCCAGTCCACTTGTCACAACAATGCCATCTGTTTTGAACACAGTGAGCTGTTTATTTTTTAACTGTAGCTGATGTTCAATTAGTGAAATAATAACTGAAGTATAGTTTATATGTCAGGGAAGTGCTCTGCAAGGAATGTACCTTTTAAATGCCTGAATATAAATGCAGAAACAGACACATAAGGATCTTTTCTCTTTTTTCAGTTGCAGAAAAATATACTCTTAAAAATAGTTACTTTGTAGAATGAGAAAGGGAGGAAGAACTTTTTTAAGAGTATTTTGAAGTTTGTAAAGTTATATAGTGTAATTTATTAACTATTGTCTATTTGGTGATTGTAATATAAGTAGTTTATTCCCAGTTGAACTAATAATTAAAAATGCAGCAAAGCAGAATACTTGGATTTGCTATTGCAGCAGGGAAGAATATGTTCTCTTGTGTTTGGCCCAGGCAAAAGATGCTATAGTCTCAAAGGAAATAATACAGAGCCACCAGCAACCTGCTTCATGATTGTTCATGTACTGTGTGGATAAATTTTACTCATGCATCATGCATATTACATAGAAGTACTGTATTCTACTTTTGCCCTTTGGCAAGGATCTCAAATGGTTGATAAAATGTCAAGACAAGTTTTTCCTTGAAAATGCTCTTTGTTGGTAGATATAGTTAAGGTAGCAGATGCAAAAGCATCCAGATATCTTTGTATGTCTCTATTAGTTTGTAACCTTCAGGCATGTGCTACAGCATGAAAGAGAAATAAAAGGTGCACCTGCTCCTATTAGGGTTGTGAGGCAGTAAGGGACATGGAATAATCTGAGGCCTCATTGTTTCCCTGACCACTTGGGTCACTGAGCCTCCTGCTAGTGGGACAGTAGAGATGCTAGTGAGATGTAAGAATGAGTTACACACTGTTATGTACTGTGTTCCTGAAGGTAAGAGGCACCAAGTGTCCTCTTGTCTCCTGTGCCAGTGAGTTACACACCATTTATTCATAACTTTATTACCTAACTTGAAAGACTTAGGTATAGTTGCCATTGAATGTCAGATATTTTCAACTCCTTATTTCTCCTATTTATGGTCAGTTTAAAAGTGGGTGCATATTGAATTTGCATCACTTCAGTAAATTTGGGCTATGCTGCTGATATTTTGATGTTGTGGTGAGTTGGGGACAGAAGCTGAATCTTGTGAACAGGACAGAAATAGAATGCAGCTAGCTGATAGTGTGCAGGCATACCAAGTAAGTCCTAGAACTGCACCAAAATTTTCAAATTCACTTTAGCACCCCTGTCCCTACTCTGTGTCCCTTCTGTACAGAAGATTTCATGCAGATTACCATGTTTAATTTTAGTTTTCTTTGTTAATTGATTTCTACCACATCTTACGAGAAATTCTGAGAATTAAATATATTTAATACCTGTGTTTCAAAGAAATATTGATCACCCATGACTGGTGAGAAATACATCAAGTTAGACCTGTGCTGTAGTGGTCAGGAATGTGTGCAGTGTTTTTTAGATAAGCTGTTCTTAGGAATTTTTTTTTTTTTGAACAGGAACAATAATACTCATCTTGCCTTATGTGTTCTGAGCCAAAATTGACTTTATTAAGTTCTTAGAGGCCCAGCAATTTAAACAGCAGCAGCAGTTTCCCTACCCTGTGTCTTGGTGAAAAAACTGGGATGTAGCTGAAATGAGGGAATGAGAAACATGGAGTCTAGCAGGGGAGGGGAAAACAATGTGTATCCAACAGAAAATAGTTTAATTTCCCTTTTCATCTCTGTGTAACCTGGTGGGAATCGTAAGTAACAGAAGAATAAACAAGTGCAGGGAAGAAAGATACAAAGATGGTGAGCTGGTTTGACTCTGTGGTTGCTTGTGCAATCAAGTCAGTCACAAGTTCCCCTGGCTCACCTCCTTCATATGCTGATAGATTTCTCTGTTGGAGTCCTGTTAGCAGCAGCACCCACCTCCCTGATTCTATGGGAGATCATCTTTTCAGGAAGCTGACAGCAGATATGTTTACCAGCACCAACAAGGGATTAGAAGAAAGAAAAAAGTGAAAGTAAATTTAAGAAAGGTGGTTTTTTTCTTTTTTTTTTTTTCTTTTTTTGCCTGAAGGAGTGAATGAAGTATTGAGTGAACTTCCTGTAAAGGAAATCGTACAGTGTGTGATTTTGTCTTGGTTATGATGTATTAAAAGTTGCACCATTTTCTTGTTTAAAATAGTGTTTTTTGTTCTTTAAGGTGATGTATGTGTGTACATGTGCACAAGATGGGGTACCTTGGGCAGCAGAATGCTTACAGTCAAAATGAACATTGAAATACAGGCTTGTTTGGAAACCCCAGTTCAGACAGAGAAGGAAAAAAAAATAGTTAATAATAGTGAGGATTAGAATATAGAAAACCTTAACATATGGATATATATGTTTTAGGAAGTGTGTTCTTTGATTTCTTTAACTAGATATTCACATGCTGAATTGGTTACTCCATAACTGTTTGCCACTTAATTTCTTAGGGTTTTGGCTGAACCATCCCATGCCAGCTCTTGTAGAGACAAGACACTAGACTTGGTTGGAAAGACTAGCAGGGTTTAGTGAGCCTCTCTCCTGTTCGTGGGCTCTTGGAATCCCCCCTTGGGCAGGCTCATGGCAGGTGTGTCCCCATGGTGCTTTTCTGCCTACTCTGTCCCCATTTTACATCAGCCATCTCACCCCAGCCCCTGCCCTAAGGTTAAGCTTTTTGTCTGTACTGTTCATGTTTCACAAATTTTTCCAAAAGTGAATGTAGGGCCTCAGCGTGAAGTAATACTTAGTCAAGCTTTATAGAATATTTTAATCAATCTTAAGATTAGATTTAGTTTCCTAGGCCAGATTTTTTGGGGGTTTTTTTGTTGGTTTTCTTGGTTTGTTTTTTTGTTTTTTGCTTTGTTGGGTTTTTGGGTTTTTTGCTTTTCTTTGTTGTTGCTGTTAGCTTTTGGTTTTGGGGTTTTTTTGGTTGTTTTTTGTTTGGTTTTTTGATTTTGTTCTTGTTTTGTGGGGGATTTTTTTTCTTTAGCTTTTTGTTTCTTTTGGTTTTGTTTCTTTTTCAGTAGTTTTTTTTGAGTTTTTTTATTTCTTGTTTTTGTTATTGGGTTTTTTGTTTTGTTTGTTTTGTTTTTTTTGTTTTGTTGGTTTTTGTTTTTGCTTGTTTTTTGTTTTGATTTTTATTTTTTTTATTTTTGTGTTTTTCGTTGTTTTTTGTTTGGTTGCTTTTTGTTTGGTTGTTTTCAGGCAAACACAGCCCTGTGCTGGAAATGCTTACTGTGATACAGATTAGAGTTTAAAAATAAATCTCTTGGTTTTCATTTGAGGGAAACTCAGCTTGGAAGAAAGTTTCATTGCATGCTGAGTAATTGCAAAAGGCCTTTAGAATATTAAGCTTATCTATAGATGTTTCACATACCACTTCATTAGCATTGCATCCCAATGAGTTTTTCTATTTGTGACATCCAGAGCTGGAATTTCTAGGGATGAGGCAGTAGCTATCAAAAATACACTGAGAGCTAATTATTGTGAAATAGGTATTTTATTGGCACAGATGACAAGAGTTGAGAAATACATTATCTTTCATCTGTGCATTTCAAATCACTTTCCAGATGAGCTAATTAGGCTTCCTAGATAATTAGATGCAACCTATAAATAAATAATAGGAAGTGACTTGCCTGGTATCACATAGTTAATCAAAAAGTACCTAAAATGAAACCTGAGACCTCGTTCCACATTTCTTGCTATCAGCATGCAGTTGGTCTGTACTGATGTTGCATCTAATTAAGATGCATTTGTGGATGACTGTGAAAAGTTGAGGACTTGAATTTTCAGATCTTTGTTGCAGCTTCCTTGTACAGCATTTCAAGGCTTGCTGCAGAAGAGGAGCAGAGCTCCTTTGCTGAATCAACTCATGGTTATTTAAGAGGGCAGGCTATGGTGAAAGTGGGAGAATGCTGTGTGTTCCTGTAACTAGGTGGAAGTTTTGATATTGTTGATTTGAGTCCTGCTTTGAGAATAGTCTCTAGATTAAATAAGCAGTAGTTTGATGTTCCTCTTGCTCAAAGGACTGCTTTTTTTGAGACACTGCATGTGCATGAATGTTTTTGTTGATCCTTTGTTTGGGGTGTTTTTGTTTGATAGTGATGTTTGGGTTTTTTATAACTGAAGATCTCATTGATCCTGGAATTTTAGTGTTTGTTTTTCCTGATAATTTCTTTATCTTTGTGAAAGAATGGATTGTAGATTACCCCCTTTTGATTGCTTTGTATTCTTATGAACTCAAATCTTATTATTGGAGTATTGATGGTACTGATAATGCTGTCTCTACTGAAGAATGGCATACTCTTGGAACTGTATTTGTGTAATTTATGAACTATGGAGGGCTCAAGTGTAATTACAATTTATATGTAATGAATTACTGTGCCTGTGGCTCTTATCCCTGAATTTCCAGTGTGTAAAGCATGCTGCTGACTGTTCAAAACTCACTTGGCAGCACTGAGTGTGCAGTGACACTCAAAAGCAGTAGGTGTTCCTTCAAGTATCTTTGCTTATGTTTCAAATGAACCTTTTTGCAGCTTAAAATGAAAGTTTTTTCCCTGATTCCTTAGTAATTTGCTTTGATGCATGTGCTTGCAGAACCCTCTGGCACCCTTGTACAGTGGGCAGGGCTAGGATGCAGTGTCAAACTCCCTGGAGGGAGGATCCATGTGTGGACTTCAGAATGAGACTCCTAGCTTGTAAAATTTTATCCTGTTTCTTTCTGAAGTTTTGGGGTGACCATTCAGGAGACTGAGTACACTTCTGTTCAGACATCTGCCTTACAGAAAGGCTGAGTTCATGTTTTTATGTTGCGTGAATCACAAAAAAAATTTAATATGGCATTTTTCATATCAAAACTAAGAAAAGATAATGATGTTAGTGAGGATAATATTTTTGTGTAGTCTAAGTTCATTACAGTAGGAATGACAATACAAATTCTCTCTAAATAACAGTGCACCTTTTGGGTATTTTTTTAAGTTCCCCTGATACTAAATAAGAACATGCAAAAGGCTCTTTCAAATCTTACTACATTGATAACTTTTTTTAATTAATGGGAGTTATGTTTTTGCATACATAAGCATAAATGCTTCTTGGCAAGACTTACTTCTTACCACATTGTTCTTAAGGTACATGTAAAGAGGCAAATCAATTTCTCATGGGAAAAGTAATGTTGATGAAAGCATGCAGCAAATCAGGGAATTAATTTAAATAATGTGTTGTTAACCAAACTGAGTGGTAAGGCAACATGAGACATGATGAACAATGATTAATTTATCTTGAAGACAAATTCATCGTAATTGAATTACAGATGCTGCAAAAAAAATGGCACTCACTAACTAGATTTTTGCCAGTATATTATCAAGCAGGTCTTCTGTGTCCTGTGACTTCTCTATATGATGACATTGAGTCTACTGTTCTGTCTCTTTTGTAGAAAAGACTAAATAGCAGTTAGAGAGAGCAAGATCATGATTGAATTCATATTTTGTAATGCAGCCAGATTCTAATAGCTTTCTGTAAAATTATACCATGTTCTGAAAAGTTCTGCCATCTTCACTGGTGCTATTTAGAGAAAAAAAATACTACTTAACATGTGCAAGAATAACAGATTGTAAATACGTGCATCCTTCTAGCACTGAAACCAAATAGCTGCAGGAATCTCTAGTTGAGTGCCAATATAGGATGGGATCCTTTTAGGCAACAAAATCCATTGATAACTTAGCTCATCATGAAAGTTCTGTTTTGCTCTCTTGTATTCCTGAAGGATTAAAGATCAGGTTTGAGGACAAGCAAGCAGACTTAGCATTTTGTTGCTGCTGGGAGCAGTCCATCTTTTCCCTCCTTTGCTTGTTCGGATGTTCATCTGATCCCTTGGTAAGTTGTGAAGTTATCAACTTGCAAAAAGCTTGTTCTGGATAAATTGGCTTCTGCCAGTGAGTTGGCTTCCTGAAGGATTACATGAATCATAGCTCACACAAGGAAGCTTCAGGAATGTGTGGCTGGAAAGGGAAATACTAAGAGGAGTGGGGAGTATGGGACTTGTTTCCTGCAGCAGTTAATCTCTTACATGTACTGGGTTCCTCTTACCACACTTTATCATCTGACTGCTTTAAATTGGTCTAACTTTCAGAGTGTCAGTCTGTAAAATAATTGGTATCTTCAATGAGGTGGGGCTACCTGAGAAGAAAAATGGCTAGAGAATATTTCAGTGCTACTAACATTTAATTACTATTTACACTGGGAGTATGGGCTTTCTACTAGTATGGTGAATGACTTTGACTGTTTGAATGTTGTGATGGTAGACAGGAAAAACCTTTTACTGTCAAAGTATTTATGTACTTTATGTATTTACATATATTTATATATTTCTATTTCCCATTTACTAATATTCTGCATTCTATGAAATTAATTCAGTTGTTTCAGTCAGAGATACTGTAGATGTTGCATCAAAAACACAGTGTATGTGTAGGGGCACTGTCCCTTGCAGAATCATTCATGCCCCAGTTCTTCCTGGACTGGGGTCAAGAGCAGAGTCCTGCTACATGTGCTGTTACTGTACCAAAGAAGTTTATGATGCCTTAGGCCATCCAGAATTCTTTAATCATCCACAGCCACAGTTTTTTTATCTTTTCAGAAAAAAACTGATATATTTAGACTAATATACAATATACTGTTGGGTATGTTACATTTATCTTTAAGTGCTTGAGCTGTAAGTAAAATGTGCAGAAAGCCTCAGGGGCTGTTCCTTAGTGCATCTGAACAACAGGTATTCTCAGTGCTGTTGTATGCCTTTGCACAGTGTGCCAGAAGAGGACTGGAGCTCCTGCTGACAAGGCTTAGTCTTTTTCCTATTTTTTTTCTTGTTATTCAGTGGCAGGATACAGAAGTATCAAGAGAGTCTTTTACTAACCTTGTAATTGTCTGTGGACAGACAAGAAGTTGCATATTTCCATTTTAAAACTGCAAAAATGCCTTTGACTATCTTAAATAGGATTTTGACATATTCCTCCACCTTTATAGTTTGAGTGTTATGCCTGCATTATACTGGATTGTAGCCTTGCTGCTGAGACCCTATCTTTTCATTATCATAATGAATGTATATTTATTTTGTATGTCCAAGTATAGAGGACTTCATTCAGTTATGTGATTCTCAGTAAGCATTTGCACAAATGAAAAAGGCCTGATAAATAATCCTTTAGCATGGGTATTTAAACTTAAAAGATTTGTTTATGTGATTATCAACATAAGCATATGAAATAAGCCTTTATGTGTGACTTGCAGCAAAAGCTTTTTTTAAAGAGCTCACAGAAGTAACAGGTTTGTTCAAGTGCCTCAGAACACGATCAACAATGAGCAGTGTAGTGTTAATTGTGTGTGTCAGCAGTGCAGTGTTACTTCTTCCTGCAGTGGCTATCTTATTGATACTCAGGCATGATTCTTCCTTGCTTTTCATTGGAGAAACTGTGAATTGTAGTTTGCCAAAGCTTTGCTTTAAGACTGCTCATGTTTCTGTTTATACATGTCCCACAAACTAGCACCCTGTGAAGTTTGTCTCAGTTTCTTGAATCTTTGATTAGAGGCAGGTTCAGATATTGTCTCAGCAGGTTTTGTGGGGATTTCACAGGTAATAGCTGTGACATAAAGCAGAGGTAGCTTTGTGGTGACAGTCTAAGAGTAGGAACCACAAGGACAGAAATCTATTCCTGCCTTTGTAGACTTAGTTCTTAATATAGACAAGTCACAGCACATACCCCCTGTAAAATAGGGATTATACCTACCTACTTAAAAATTATAACTTTGCTACCCTCTCTAAAGAAGGAAAGTTTTAAAAGAACTGCAAAGTGCCATTTCAACTCTGCATTTCATTTGAACTCTGGATTTTCACTGTGAAGGAAAATGAGTGTTTTGTCTCAAACCCCTTTGGATCCAAATTACTGCTGGGAAAAGACTTTTCCATACCCAAAGTTTCTGATTTTCTTTCTTCTTTCTCACATGTTTTGAGAGTCTTCTGATGTTGGCTGCATTTGTGTCTGTCATTTATGTCAATAAGCTGTTTGCTTGCTGGTGCTTTTGATTTTTTCTCTAATATAAATTTTTCTCCTGTCCTGTCTGATACACATTAATTTAGTCTGAGCTGAGCCTTGACTTCTCTGTGCAGCATTAGAAGTCATGGGGGCAACTAAAGCCAAGAACCATTTAACTAATGGTATCTAGCTTTTTGATCTTCCTTATTAAAATATGAAAATGGGAGAGATAGATGTTAGTGTCCCTTTTGTCCTTTCATTTCTCTTCAGTGATGACCTTTGAACTTTACAGATTGGAATATTTTGGTTACTTAATATAACTTTTGCTGTTGGTGTAAAAATTTTGAAGCCACCAGGTATTTCCTTTATTTTTGTTATATTCCTTGGTTTGGCTTTTATAAGCTTTCCAACCCAACCTCTGTTTTAATTTGCTTCAGTGCTGCTTTGCTTCTCTCTGTATTAGGAAAGTCAGGAAGTGAGGACAAGAAATCCTCAAGTGTTTACAATATAAAAGTGTTGGTTGTACCTTTGTCTCTCAAAACATGTAACACACACTGCTCTTCACAGCTCATCTTTTATAACTCATTAGCACCTTTTTGGAAGAGGTTTCTTCTCCTAGGCTAGGGGAAGGTGAGGGAACAGGAGGACCCCTATATAGTCTTTTCATGTGTTTTGTTTTAGCCTTTTGTATTTATAATGGCCTGGCTTGAATGTGAGCACCTTCCTGTGGGTGCCACTACCTATTTTTACACGACGTCCTTCCTTGCATTGAAGATTTAAAACGTCATACTTGGAGATTAACAGATAAAGCAATTAACAAGGCTTCAAACAGCCTCTTGATGGAACAAATATGTTTGGGCACCTTTACACAGTGTTAGTAAATTGCTGGAAGTTTGGTCCTTATGCTTTATTTTTTCTTCTTTCTTTGGACTATCTTGATAAGTTACCTGTTTCTGGAGTAACAGACAGATTAGCAAATCACGTAAATATAAAAAATATCAGCTGTTCCTTTTTTGTAGCTTAGGGTGCCTGGTAGGAGTTTAAAATAACAAACATCTATCCAGGATTGTTTTTCTGGTTCAAATGGCAGCTGATCTGCTGACTAGGAGTGTGTGGGTAATACACTGTATTAGAAGCCACATTTGTGTGGCTGAGTTCTATCTGAGCCAATGTGTTTTAGTTACTGGTTTTTTACAACAGGCCATGCTGCTAGTATTTGCTCAAAAACTATGCTTTTGGCTGATGTTTCTCAACCTGAAAGTGGGTAATTTGGCTAAAGGAGATACTGTTTTCTTCATTTGTGTAGCATATAGGTATGGGAAGAGCAATGAACTGTGCTGTGAACAGCTTGTCCTATTATGTATTCATTTTTGCTGGTGATCTTACAAAGCATTCCTAGATCTTGCTGTGCCTGCATTTAAAAATGGGGGTCAGCACGAGTTAAAAACAGATTTTGAACATGTCTCCAACAGGCTTGTTTATCCTTACTTTTTTCCTATCTCCTTTGTTGGTATATTAATATGAATAGCTCTAACTTGCTTGAAGGAAATGGAGCAATGCAGAGTAACAACTGCTAAGGAGTAAAAACTAAGAAAATTTCACAAAGCTTTTCAATGTGAAGAGAAACATAAGTACTGGCTGTTGTGAAGAACTTTGTACACATCAGTGAGGTAAAATTAAATAATACAGGATAATGAGATGATACAGAAATAATACTTTTGTTTCCCTCTTTCAGTGGTTTTGAAGAATTCATCATAACTTAACAAAAAATGTTATCTGTCTTCCATCTAAGTCTAGATCTTACAGTCAAAATGAGTTGAATTCAGAGGAAGAAAAGGATTCATGGGGAGAGTGGTTTTCAGTTGCCCTTCTGTTGCCAAGGCATATTTTGGTTTTTTTTTGTTTCCTCAGTGTGTGGTGCTGAAGCTTTCTTAGGCCTCTAGCTAAAAGGTGATTGTGATGCTCAGAAATCATCTTCCCACTTCACTGATTCTGCACTTCTCCTTTCAACTTCCTCTTGAGCATCAGAAGATAAGAACACACTGCAGTAGTTGAAACTAGGCCAGATCCCTAGAACAGTCTGTGCAGTGGCAAGGGTCTGAAAACTGAGTTCTCAAGTCATGTCTTCCTTGTAGTTTAGTCATTATTCAAATTTCATTTAAGTTTATATCCTTTTACTTTTTGTATCCTAAACTATGAAATGACAATGTGGATAACACTCAATTCATAAGTGTGTGGTAGTAGAAAAGTAGTAATTCTAAAGGTAGGAATGTTTATAAGAATCCTTTATTTCTTAAGAATACTAAAAACCAAACCCACTGCTGTTGTTATTCTTGGATTTTTTTTTTTTTTCTGAATGGGAAAACATTCTTGGGAGATCTCCATGAATTCACTTGTTTTTCTTTGTCTTGAAACATTTGACAGCAATGCCAAATAACACTGGAGCTGTTAGAAGGTAACCTGATACTGTTATTGTTCCACTTAAATGGAATGGTGTGGGTTGATGCCAGCTCTCCTATTGAGGGAGCTCAATCAACTGGAAGAGTTTTTAGTTTCCTGCACTATTAGCTGCCAAACAAATGAGAACAACTCTCTTAATCCAAGTATGACAGCTTACTCAACAAGCATCTGAAGGAATGAAACATCAATGAATTGCCCTTTGCAGGGGAGATACTTGAACTAAAAGTCACAAGTGAGAAGCAGAGTTTTTGAGCTTGTAGATTTTATATACATAGAGAAAAGGCTATTTCTTTCAAAAGATGATTAAATTAATATAGAGTGAGGCATTACAACATTTCATTTAGAATGTTAATAGAGAAGAAGAGCAGATAGTATGGATCAACTGCACTTCATGGAATTCAAAAGGAGTTTTATTTAGTGTCAGAAACTTTTCACTGTTCCTTTTACCAGATCTTTTACTCATGTATATGCCAGATAGATACCAAGTGATTTACTCATAAAATAAGGAGAATTAGCTACTTAATTAACTTGAGTGACAAAATGCCTTGACATTGAACTGCTTTTCAAAATTTGGGTTTCTTAGAACAAATTAGGGCTGTTAGCTGAACTTTCATTCAGGTACTTTAATTGAGTTTAATTTTTGGGTCAGAGGCTTAAAGCAAGATGAAAAAGGAAGTGGTATTAACTAAAACTTGGAGATGGGGGGGTCTACCACTTTACATTTAGGTTGTAGAAATTCACATGGAGACACCAGTTTGTAGCTTTTGAAGATTCATTGCCACTGAGTAACATTAAGCACTCCTTTCAAAGTCATACACAATTTTCAGACTTTTTTCTGTTTACTTCTATGGCATGTGTGACATATTTACCATTTAGGAGGAAATAACCTGGCAATATTTATGTAGAATCAACAGTGTTTAAAACCTTGATAGTTTGTACAAGGCTTTCTTTTCAGCCTAATGAGATGTAATATGAAACTTTGTATCCTAAAGTACAGGGCAGAACTTCTTGAAAACAAAGAGCTTTGTGACGAATTGGCATGAAAAATATTAAGGAATTAACAGTAGTGTTGTTTGGTTTAGACTGCTAAAAAACAAGTGCTTGGTTGATGTTGAATACACCTATAATTAAATTTCATGAATGCTAACTAGATATATTGTAGAAAACGCAACAAAACATATGGATTTTATAATTCAGTTTATTGTTAATTTTGTAACAGCATTCACTTGACTGTAGAAAATTTTCTGAGGATTAAGAACCAGCTGATATTAATTGACTGCTTTCAGTCAGTCACTAATCTTCAGGGTCTTGTTTTCAGTGGATGGAGTGAATTTGTATTCACTGTATTTATTGTAGATATTTTATTTTTTTAGCTTATTCTGTGATTCTGTAATATAATTTGGAAGGGTCCCACAAGGATCATTGAGTCCAGCTCCTGGCCCTGCACAGAACACCCCAAGAGTCACACCCTGTGCCTGAGAGCATTGCCCAAACGCTGCTTGGACTCTGTAACATTTAGAGCTGTGACCACTGCCCTGGGGAGCCTGTTCCAGTGCCCAGCCACCCTCTGGGTGAAAAGCCTTTTCCTGATATCCAACCTAAACTTCCCTCAACTCAGCTTCATGCCACTCCCTTGGGTCCTCTTGCTGTTCCTATCACTGGTCACCACAAAGAAGAGATTGGTGTTTTTATATGTTGTGTAGAGGGAGAAGGATGAATACAATCTTGGCAAAGTTTCAGTGAGAGTTTTCTCCAAACATCTGTGCTCCAATATCAGCGACTAATTAAACAAACTCCTTTTGTACCTGGCCCCCATAATAATTGGGAATTGCATGTTGTGGTTGGCTGTATTTCTCTGCAGATGTGGTGTGGCTTACTCAGGGAAAGTGGTTCCTGCTTGTGGCTGTTGTAGTTTCATATAGAAACAGCCAAAACTGATAATGTATTTCTGAAAATGTTACATGCAGATTTCACTGTGTGCTGTTTCATGCTGCTGGCACTCACCCACTCTGTGTCAAATCAGAATGAGCTGGGCAAGGCTTTCAGACTACCCGGTCCATCATATACTCATTGGACAATCAGTTCATTGAAAGTGGGGTATGTGTTCCATTAAAATTGAGACAAGTCCCAGAAATATAAGCCAATGATGTCAGTGGAATGAGTTCACTCAATTTTTAGTTGGTATTTTTAAGATGAAAAAGTGTAGAAATTCCATTATTTCTTGCCAGGTCCCATTTAAAGGGCAGCTTCTATTTCTGTATGAATGGAAGTTCTGGTAGATCAGCTGTCTTTATTAGTAGACAGTGGGAGCTTTGAACCATATTCCTTTGATAAACTGGTTGGAAGGAAGGAATTTCACTCAAGGGAAATTTGGTTTTATGGTGTCTTTATAATCCTGACTGCAGTCATCCTTAAAACACATAATTACATCATTGTGTTCCCAAGTGTGCTAGGTGTTTTGAAGTCTGTACTACAAAAAATAACTCAGACATGTGAAAGGAAGAGGAAATATGTAGCAAGTGTGATCATAGCAGTTAAGTAGGTAATGGCATGAGGTGAAGGGACTTTTTTGGTTTTCTTGGGTTTGGGTTTTTGTTTTGGTTTTTTTGGGGTGTTTGTTGTTGTGTGGGTTTTTTTTGGTTTTGGTTGTTTTGGTTTTTTTTTTGGTGTGTGTTTTTTGTTTGCATATGAAAATGGCTGGATTTGGGAGAAACTTCAGGCTTGTTAGAGAAAAGATTTTTTTTTTTTTTTTTTTTAATGTGACTAAGAGTGGTAGAGAAGAAGATAGTTTGAGGGAAGAGGTGTGTGTGAATGGCTGATTCTGTAAGGTCTGGCAGAGGAAATGTGCTTGGCTGGTTTATCATTGCTTTCCCTTCCTTTTCTAGTCAGCAGTTATTTTCCTTCTGTCTTGCTGCTCCCTCAGAGCACCTGTAAAGATGCTGGTAAATGGGCAGAGAGCTGCCTACTTTTTCTCTGGCACTTGTTTTTAGCACTGAGATTTTCTGGGCTCTCAATAAGGATGCTGTTGTTGTCCAGGCAAGAACCATGGCATGTCAGGCTCCAGAGCCGTCATGGAAGATTACTAGCAGATGGGGAGTGCAGGGAAGAGTGAGAATCTCTTCAAGATTTCTGGCTCCAGAAGTTCCATGTTTTATGGAATTAATACTTCCAAATTTTTTCCTATTTCCTTTATGGGCAGCATTTGGAAGTTTGTTGGAAGTATTTAATTTTTCAGACAAAACAGGAACTGTTTTACCTCTAGATAATATCTCTGCCATCAGAGAGACAAGCTTCATTGCTGGTCTAAGCAGGTGCAAGTGTATTGACTTGAGAGAAGTTGCACACATATTTGCCAGAGGTGAATGTCTCCCGTTTCCACCCACATAACAGTTGGGTAAATAATGATGCACACAGTTCTCATAAGGGGATTATAGCAAAGCCACAATGCAGTTTATTCAGTTTTGATAGAATCGAGTGACTTCACTTTATAGGCTGATAATGTGATTTACAACCAAGGATTCAGGTCTGAACCAGATACAACTCGTTTCACTTGTGCACACAAAGCATTTAACTGAGTTTGAGATGAGTGTTTTCTGTTGGCTCATTTATGAGTTATTTGGTGCAGGCATGTTTAAGATCAACCATCCAAGTTCCTCTTATGTCTAAAAGGGACTAAATTAAGAGCTTGTGATGCAGCAGTTTTTACTGGCATGGGATATATACAGAGGTGAAAATAAAATAATAAACTTTTCTGCAAGCATGTCTTAAGTCATATTGGTGTGTTTATTTGGGACTCAGTGTGAGGGGGTAGGCAGGGGGACTTGTCTTTCCCAGGCTCTGTACACACTTCATTAAGGTTACTTTATTTATATTACAAGGTCAAATGTGATCTTGGTGCACAGGCCTTCAACTTAAACAGAAATTCCCTTGATTGTTAGTGAGACTTCCCCACCTCCCCAAGTTACTCTCTGACGTCTGGCCTGATTGAAAACAGGCAGAAACTGGCACAGACCAATATTATGTCATCCTTTGCTTATATTTCCTACCCACTCATTCTTTATTTTAATGTTATATGAGGTCTTCAGCAGAGTGTGACATATTGTTATAATTACATCATTTGGAAATGTGTTTATCCCCAAGAGTTGTAATTTGATTTAGGAACTGTTTTCCCTGCTTTCAGTCTGTTATTCATAGCATAGCATGACCATCAGGCTTCTGCAGCAAGACTTGACACACCACTTTAAATATTTGCAAACCATAACACAGAGTCCATTGATGCATGTGGGGAGGAAAGAAGGAAGGGAACATGATTTAAGATTTGATAAAATTCTTGCAGGTTGAATAAACTCTAATAATATTGTGGTAGTTTCTATGTAGAGTATTCATCCATTCATATCTCTTTGCCATATAAACAAATGCATTTTTGTGAGTGTTTTTGTATGTTTCTGTAGGGTGCTTGTAATGGAACCACATGTCTGGCCCTTGGCCCTGTGTAATGGGAAGGAATAGCTCTTGGAATATGTTTAAGAAAATTGCTGTGACTTTTAACCATGTCTTTTGATGCCTGTAGAAAAACTTTATTTAGTTAGAACACAGAAATTAAAACTTCAGAAAGGTGTTCAAAAACAGGTCTGCTCTATGAATTAAACAGCTGTGTAAATGTGGGAAACTGCCATTTTTATGGTGATAAGAAGCGAGTTCTGTGATGTTCATCAGGCATGGAAGAGCTGCCCTCAGAAATGTGAATTTTAAACTTGGCCCATGTTTCCGAGTCCTGCTGTTGCACAAAGTGTGTGTGTCACAACAATATATTAAAAGACCCTGAAAAAAAGTATAAGTTGTGCATTTAGAACAAGTAAGCTAGAGCTCTTCCTGCAGCACTGTTTTACTGTCTCTGGTGATCCTTAAGGATCATTAGAGTGCTTTTAAACTTGCTGCTTAGTAAGTATTGTTGAGTTTTATATGGATCCATACAAATTGAGAGAGAGAACATCAAAACAAATGAATTAAGACCCACTAATCTTATCTTTTGTAATTAGTGTGGGATTACTCATGTGAAAGGAACTTGGTAGGGCTGTATCTGGGGCTGTGTTGTTTTGTACTGTATTATTAGAGCTTTACATATATATTTCACTTAGGTTTTCCTTCAAGGAAGAAATATTTACCACATTGATCAAGACTTAAAGCTCATGCATGAAAAAAGTGTAGAGCTTAACTTTTCCCACACTTGATTGCTAACTGAACCAGAATACATTTGTCTCAGTACTGAGCCTAGACAGATCAGATTGTGACTCTTGGCTTCCCTGTTTCCAAAGATACATGGCCTGATGTAAAGATGGACTCTGCTGAGTATTCCTAAAACACACACGCTTCCCAGGGGAGGTTTTGGCTGCTCTGGTGGCCTGACTCTGCTATCAGCATGTGCAACTGTCAGTGGCAGTTTGTGTCTTTTACAAAAATGTTGTCTTCTTCTTTAAGTCTGAGAATAAAAGTTGTTGCTTTATGCAAAATGTACAATTATGGCTGTTTGCTGCTTTTATCAGGTAATCCTCAAGGAACAATAGTGTTTATTGGGGTCTAAAGAATGGGCCTCTCAGCAAAGTAAAGGTCACATTCAGGATTAAATCTGTATTTCCTCTTCTGAGTGCTAATTTTAGTTGTGGACTTGGGGTGTTGAAGGGAGTGCAGCTGATTTGGTGTACTTACACCATCCTTTCTACCTCCCTTACTGCCCTGTGTTCAGGGTTGGGGAGTTTCAGCAGACATTGCTCTGAATCTCATAAGCATGAAAACATCCACCTTGCAGAGCTTCAGGTCAATAATCTTAGTTTCTGACATCTTGCAATTTTTTTAAAGTTATTAAAAAATGGTATAAAGGTATGGGGGGTTTTTTTGTTATTCTGCTGAGCAGGCACTTTTAATTTGCTTGGTCATCTGAGTTGCTGAGCTCTTCATCAACTCAGGCAGACATTGAAATTCTTCTTACAGTCTGTCAAACTCCTTTTGACCTGGTATGGTTTTGCCACTTGGCTTTGTGCTTTGCCTAAGCACAGGAAACAAATTCAGGCACTCTTACTATTTCATTCTTCAGTTTTATTCTTGCTTACACTGCTTTTATAGTGGATTTCAAAATTTTGCTGGAGTTACTTGTTAATGAGATTTCCAAGTCATAAACCTGTTCATTGAAGAACTTCATGCCATACCTGCATAGAGAACCCCCCCAACAAAATCCTGTTTTTCTTCTGTCAGAGCCTTACGGTCCAGGTGCATGTTTATGAATAGCTTTGCTTTTGCATTTCTTGGAAAATATATAAAATTTTTTAGGGTAATAGTTTTCTCTTTATTGTATTTTTTGCTTCTAGACACTTCTTTCTTTCTGCAAAAAATCGTTTTTGCCCTGTACTCTTAAGTTTCTCCTCTGGCCTTTGTTCTTTGTTGTCAGTTCAAACTGCTACTGTAAATTACCTCTTTTTTAAAACTTGCTTTTTGCTTTTTTAGTTTTCACTTAGGAGATTGGTGTGAAAAGTGACTGGTTTCAGATTGTTTGATCATACTTGCATTAAATCTTGATTCTAAATCCAGAGAAAATTAGTTCTTCATGATCATTCTCACAGGGAAAATTAGGAATTATTTTCAGTGTTGCATAACAATGAAGTGCAGCACAGCTGTTGGTGAAGAGCTTGCTGGAGGCTGGCAGTAATAAATCTGGTATTATGTTGGGCAGGAACAAGTGTGATGCTTAATTGAGAAATCTGTTTTGACACTGTGGACTAACATCAGTGGCTATGAATGTTAAGAAACTGTTGAAGGTAGATGTAGGTATTTGAAATAATTTCTTTTTACAATGGCAAATAATTAAATTTAAAGCAGCAATATCATTGAAATGAACAGGACTCAAATATATTTGGTTTTCTGTGTTAAAAAGATCTTTTTGTAAGTAATGCTTTCCTCAATCTCCTAAACAGTTTTTCTTCTTTGTGACCTTACCTGTTTTAAAAGAAGGCATTCAGGATTGCTGCAATGATCTTTTAAGTATTCTGATGTTTAAAAAAGATCCCTCAGTGTATTGGGTATTTGAATAAAGGCTGACTGCCACATGAAACCTATATTAGCTCATGTCCTTAAGCTTACATTATTCCTCAGAAGTTTTGTTTATATGCTAAAGGACTGTGTGCAAAATGCTTTCTTTGAAGGTTATTTTTTTTAAATCTTGGGTAAATTTGGACACTGGTGTCCTCTTTAAAAAAACTACTCTATGAAATAGCTATTATCTAAAAAGCTAAATGTAGTTTGTACTACAATAATGCGTTTGCTATGAAGTCATCATACTTCTATTTCAATGGGAAATTAATTCTGCTGAGATTTCAACACCCAAAAATGTAATTAATTTAAAAATATTATTTAAAAATTATTTTCTAATTTTATAGTAAGTGATGATTTATATTAATATGTAGAATTTCTTATTGTCACCTCATTTATGCTGTGCTTACTCATTATATTTAAAATTTAAAAATTACTTGCTGGGGATGTTTAGTGGATGTCATGGTCAGACTGAGTCAGCAAACTGTGGTTTTTGGTGTAATTTTTTCTTGTCTGTCTGGAACTAGTCATGTTCATATGTTGAAAAGTGGCAAGTAATGCTAGATGACATGGTTACAGGAAAAGATCACAAAGAATGTGAAGAAATGTTCAGTTCACAGAATGAGTTGCAGATCTCACTTCCTTCTTTTGAGAGAAGTGCAGGTACACCTTGCAATAGTTATCTTGACCAAATTAATCTTTTGTGAAACAGTTCACTTAGATAATTTGGGATTATTTTTTGATCTCCTGAGTCTAGTTAGTAAATCCATATCTCTGAGCAGAAAGGCTGCATAAAATTAACCAACTGTTTCATTTCTTAAAGTATTTTTAAGTAAATATTTGTTTTTGTGTGTCTCAAACATATTTAGTATGTTGTGCATCAAGGCAGTTTATTAGATAGAAAAATGGAGGAAAGTTAGCTGCTTTGTTCATAACTTACTTGAAAGAATTGTAAGTGTCTAGAGGTGAAACAACCAGCCACTAGAAACTGAATTTCACTGCCTTTCAAAATGGGCCCTAAGGTTCTCTTTAGCTTCAGATGATCACTTTTCATGTACACACTTAGCTCACATTGAAGTGTTCTGGTATTTGTAGAGGCGTTTTTTTGAGGACAGTATTTCAAAAACACTGAGGAAGAGCAAAGCATTAATGTTGTTCCTCAGATGTTTACCTAATAGAAGAATGCACTGAACTAATAAATACTGAAGAGGAATATGTCCAAAATCCCAAGCTTTTCAGCCTTGTGTTTATTGTCATCCTCAGGCTCTTGGCTAATTTCTAGTTGTGTGTAATGTCTCAAACCCAGGGCTCTAATTCAGAGGTAATTATCATATGATCAATCTGTAGTTGTTATTTTAGTGCAGATTTGGGAAATTAAAGCTGACAGATGTTTTCCAGCTGCATTTCAGCTGCACTCCATTAAAAAGAAAACAGAACAGAGAAACAGCAGCTTTACAGTTTTTTCCATTGCTGAGCTTGGTGAAGTTGCCTTATCTGGTTGCCCTGTGAAATATTTACCATGTGTCTTTGGAGCCTAAGTAAATAAAACAGGAAAAGAAGGTTCAGTAAATAGATGGAAAGTAGTAGACTGAACACACAAACATATGTGTGTGCACTTGGCTCTGCTGCATATTTAAGAGCTCAGCTATTAATTCCTGCCAGACTTCTGTGTAGGGTGGATCAGTATTAGAGAGGTCAGTTCCCTTAAGTAAACCAAGTTCAGGATGCATTCAGTAACTTCCCTGTCACTCTTTATTAAAAGCTCTTATTGATCTGATATATAGAAAACAATTAAGAGTTTTAATAGGCTGTAATTTTTGTAAAAGAACAGTATAATTTAGGTCATTAATTGCTAAAGCCAGAATTCCTGGGGCTAAACTGAGGGTTAGAACTATACCTGATTGCTCTGTTGAAATGCAAAATGTACAAGCTCTGAAGATGGAAGCTGAGGTACACTGACAATTTGGGCTTCCATTCTAAAATGGAACTTTACCTTCAATTTAGAAGTACTTGATTATCATAGGGTGGTATTTTTTCAAAAGCTGCCAACTGATTCCAGAGCTACTGATGCTAAGGCAGTATCCTGTAGCATGTAATTATTTTGATATGAAGTTTGCTAATATTCTCTGATTTGTTTTGCCGAATTTTTATTTAGGTTCTTAAAGACCTTTCAGCATTTGCTTGTTTTAACTGAAGAAAACCCCCAGTGGTTGTGTCCTCTCAGCCCACCACTCCAGTCTGAATTCATGCACATGGTACAGTTGAAATCTGTTTCTTTGATACCTGGATGAAAACCTGGGAGGAAAGTATCAGATGTTTTCAGAATTACAAGTTGAAGAACTTGTGAGGTGATGCTAAAGAACCGCTGCTACTCAATTTTCTTTCCAGACTTTCCAGTGCAAAAAAATATCTGTTTTCTAGAAAAAATAAAGATGCCATTTCTTTGAGCAGCAAGCAGTCCAGAAAAAGATAAACCACAGTGGATCAGCTTTGGAAAAATGGCTTATGAATGAATGTGCATATCTATCTTCCTGGTATCCTGTAATTTATCTTCAGAATTGCAAAATATTGATGAATGAATCAATTAAAGAGATAATAAATCATAGTCATCCTCTAGTACCATCTTTAACTGTCATGCTGCTGCATGATGTGAATGCATGACTTTAAAGAAAACCAGGAGCAATGGCATGAGGTTAGGGAGCACATGGACCACATTGATTGGAAGCATATAATTGACACTTGAGCAACTTTGAGTGAGGTTGATGAATAATGGCCATAAGCAGTATGTACATTAATAATATGACTGGGGCTCTTGGCAGCTGAATGGCTGCCTCTGTGTCTTTCTTTGCTGGAGCTTGCAAGATGCCTAGACAGGGATGCTAATGAGTGGGGAGGAAAAAAGAGGTATAGCTAAAGTTAGCCCTTTCATTTCCTTGTTAAGCAATCCTAAATTATGCCTGTTAACACAAAAATGTGGCATGTTTGAAACTTGAATGTTTAAATGAAAAAAAATTAATAAAGTGAAACCACTTTTCACAGAATTTAAACTGACTGGTTCCACAGCACACAAAGCTCCCTTTTTTTGGGAATTGCTGCAATTTTTCGTATTTTGCAGCTGGAATTGTTACAATGAATCTTGTTACAATGAATCTCAATTATCTTTTCATTTAGGTTCTAGAGTTCTTCTGTAGTATGTTTCATATTAAATAAGTTGTAACTATTTCTCTGATCAACATCTCTGGTAATCCCATTTTCTGAGTTAGACAAGTCAATCACAAATCTTTCTTGTGATCATCCTTTCCAGCCTAAAAGACTAATTATGTATTGTAGACATCATTCTGAAATCTAGTTTATTTCAACAAAACCAGTTTTAGTTCTGTGTTGACAAATATTTCACTTGGGGATTTATTTATTTATATGTTTTAGTAACAGCTGTTGTACTGCAAGAGAACAGCAGTGGTTTGTGTCTGGGAGCAATGCCATGCCTGTTGTTCTTTACAAACTGTCTTTTGAACATCATTCAGGGAGGGGATGGAGAGTTAATGATTAGAAAATTGACGGAGGGGATTGTGCCCATCAAATTGAAGAACTAAAGAGCAGACACATGGCTTTCTATGTTGGATAAAGTTTCTGCTTCCATAAAAACATCTGAAAACAAGAATTCTGGTGGTGGGAAAAGGCTATAACACTCAGTTCTACATTTTACCTTTCCAGTCCCAGTCAGACCAAGGCAAGTCCCAATGTGCTGCAAATTAAAATAACAAATCAGACCTTTATGAAGATTACAATGGACTCTTATGGAACTTTGTAGCCATTTTAGGAAGCTTTCAGCAAAGGACAGATTTCAGAAGTGAAACGGAATGTTTGTAGTTGAAAGGTTAGAGCCAGGGCATTTGGGTGGAGGCAGAATGCCTACTTGAATGGAAGACTCCCTACAGGCTATGGAAAAATACCAAAAAGGATAGCTGCAGATTTCATAAGGTAATTGGATGCTCATGGCCTAGATATAATTTTCAAAAGTGATTCAGGTCAGAAACCCCAAATCTTTTAAGTCAGCGAGATGTTGCAAATTAAATACCTTGGCCACTTCTTAAGAGAGCTGAATTCTTCAGCCATTTATGGCCTTGTGTGGCTGAGTAGAACAACATCAATCTGTAACCTCTAGGAAGTCTGTACAGAAAAACCTGGCAACTCAGAATAAGTCTTTCAAGTACAGAATCCAGTCTTGTGACAGTCCATTAGTGACAAACTAGTACTGGAGTTTTCAACCTTCTGACTGAAGTTTATAGTCAATGGCTGTTTCTTTGAGCCTTTCGTCATCTGCAGCGGTTTCTCCTTTTGAAGGCTTGTGCATATTTCATGGTAGGTTAGCTGAAAAGCAGGAGCAGCCTGTCTGACCTGAAAGAACACTTGTTGTGTTGGGATTTTAATGAATACATTGCAGAACATTCTCCAGCTGTTGCCCTTGAGAGGAAAATTACCAGGGTCTGTTGAGCAGGCAGAATTATTTTTAAAGCCACCAAACTGTGTGCTCTGATACCAAGCAGATAAGGTTATCTGTGAAGCTTAATAGAAACAATTGCATTATGACAAATGTGGAAAGTTCATTAAGTTTGTTTAGCTCAGCTGTGACAAGACAGCTCCTGTGGAGGAGGGTACAGTTTCTCATGACTGTATTGCAGTTCATCAGGACTTGGCTGCAGCTTGGGAGAAGTGTGTGATGATCAAGTCAGTCAATGAAAATGCTGACAATATTTTTGTCTGTTCATTGGCTACTGCAGCACCTCTGTGAGTAAAATCTGATGCACAATCGAAGGAAATATGCACATAATCTTGTCAACATGCTTTATCCGATGTTTTTGTCTCGCTGCATGTTGTCTGTTATGCTCATTTATTATGTTTTATTTCTGATTAGACTTTAAACTTGGTGTAGATGACTCCTTGTTTATATAGATTGTTATATAACAGAATAAAGCAGTCTTGTTCCTTGTCAAATCCTTTTACTCATGTGCACTGAGATATTCCATTCTACTTTTCAGATCACTTAAGTTACAAATAGTTTTCAGTTTTATCTGAACACAGACCAAGGTCTCCAAAACTGTTCTTTGGTATCAGCATGTGTAAAAGATGGAGAGTTAGATTCTACCTTCAAAAACCAAAATGTCAGCCAAGAAATACTTCTTTAAAGGATTGGTCCTTCTTATCACATGACAGGATAGTTCTTATATTTCTTCCATGGAATAGAAGCCTGAAGATTGGGATGGTTTTACGTTTTGAATGAGTGAGCCCTCATCTCAAAGGAAAATATAGTTTAGGTGGTCAAGAAAATCAAAGTGGAAAAATGGCAAAACCACATGTACTGTGCAACTGCCTAATAGAACCAAAGTGGCTGGTTTTGCTCATAAAAGGCTTCGTCATGTTGGAGTTTTTACCAGGATATAGCTGATATTGCTGCTGTTGTTGGAGACTTAAGATGTCTCAGCTCATAGATTTATTCGTCAGTGCTGATTCAGTTTGAAAGAATATTAGAATGTTTGTGTGTGAGTGGACATTGATCACTAATAGAGATTGCTTGGTGTTGGCAGTTAAGCAATTTTTAAAGTTGATACTACCTAACTTCCAAAGTTGTCAGATAAGGTGGTGTTGGGCTGGAGTGATTTCAGTGCAGTGCTGTGAGGACTGAGACTAGAGTTTAGGAATATTTCAGTCTTGTATTCAGAACTGGCATGTCATACACAAGTCTATAGAAAATATGTATATGAGCATAGGTCTTAATAGCATGAGATGATCCATGATTGGGTTTAAAAGCAGAGATGGGCTTAATAAACTTTAAAAGACAGAAAACAAGAAAATAAGCTAAGGTATAGGTGAACACTGTAGTATTTTTTCAGGCCATGAATTTAGGAAAAGGGATTCTTGAGTCTAGTTTAACAGACCTTGGGAGAAAAAAGGTTCAGAAGACAGAAATAGGTACAGATACTGCTCTGTTTGCTGTAATCTTTTTCATACCTTATATATTCTGGTTTTCTGCTGCTGTTTAAAAAAAGTTTTTTTTTTTTAAATTTGTTATGAAGCTTTGTTAAATCTTGAAAAATCATGGGAGCAGTGGATAAACAACTAAAGAAGAGCATCTTAACCTCTGAGTTTCCTTAGCTTAATCTTAAGTAATATTGCACTTGTGGGAGATATACACCACCACCCCCTACACCACTTGTGGGGAGAAAGATGGTTTTGGCATGTAGTGTTCAGGATTGTTCAAGTTGCAAAGATTGCACAATGTCAACTCAACTTTTTGCTCTACTGAGAAGTGCTCAGAAGGGAAAAACAGGATTGGTTTCACTAGAGGTCTTTCATCATCTTTTTACTTTAAAGCTCTCAAGACACTGTGCAAGAATGGATACTGAATTTTGATGAACTGAATACCAAAAACACTTAGAGGCAGGTTGGATTTCTACATGGTTGGGGCAGTTGTACATCAATGCTTTGAGGTGGTTCAGGGCAGCAGATTCCCCTGGCTGCTGCTCCTTTACGTAGTCCAGGAAGAACTCTCCATTTGCCTGCTTTTCTGGGACTTTGAATTGGAAAGGACTCTAGATCTCCTGTATTTATGCTTTGGAAGGTATTCCTGAAAAGGTTTGTATGTAAGCTGCTGTTGTCCAGATCACATCCAGTGAAGCATTTTAGCTTTTCTCAGTCACTGTGTTTCCCTTCCATTTATTTCTGTGAGACCTTTATGCCATGGGCACACTTGCTGCATGCTTAGCTGTACCATGCAAGAAATTACCCCTGCTTGTTGTTATCACCAAGTTGGCAAACAGATTGGATGAATACTCTTTGGGCCATTCATCTGAAAATCATCTGGGCTGGATTAAATGAGAGGTTGCACTGAAGCAGATGTGGAGCATTTGTATCACCTAATCTGTTAAATCAGTGGTTGAGGTGTAACAGCCACTGACAGAGGTTAAACCACTTTCCTTTTTCCAAAATACAGGATTTGTCTTCATTCTAATCCAGCACTGACCTATGCTTCCTCTGCTATGTCTGACTGGTGAGCAGTGTATAGCACCACTGTGAAAGCTAATTCTGCTCTCTTTCATTTCTCTGTACCTGGTTGGAGTGGGACCATCCTATAAAAGAGATCTTTTTCCTATTGTAGACAACTGATTTTATGATAAAATAGCTTAGAAAGAATTCCCAGATAAGAGTTTAGCCTGAGTACTGAAAGCCACATTGTTTTTAATTATTGTCAATTTTTTAATGAATAACTAATATTTAAAAGGCACAGTTTATTTGTTTTTATTTGTTTGTTATTTGGAAGAAAGACTGTTGTTTATGCAGCTGAACTTCAACTGTGATTTCTCTGGGGAGAATTTGGATACAAACCAAAGATTTAATGGGATTTTGTAAAAAGAGGCAGGAGTGACCTCAGTTTGTTTCTCAGGACAAGCACCACTGTGCCGAGTTAATGTTAGTGATTTCTGCAGTTTGTTGGGAGTATTCACACAATGTCTTCCAACCCAATCTGTCCTTAATAGACAGATTTGACAACCTGTAGGAAATATAAAGAGGTTTGTTTTGTTTTGTTTTTGATTGGCATTTGCTTTGATCATTGATGCATTGTGTGCTGTAGTTTCCTTTCTCAAATTAATACTCTGTATGTTACTTAATCATTTGGTAACAAGCATTTTTCCTTTGACTGCTTCTTCTGAAGTGTAAAATTCAAATAAAATTGCATTTAAAGAATCCAAATTATTTTCCACTCTTGTGTTTAGCACTGGCTCGGCAATAATAGCAGCCTATTACTAGTTTGCCTCTTTTAATCTTGTTTTAATTTTTCTTGTCCTTGCCAGCGATCCTTTCTCATGCTGAAAGAATAACCAGCTGTGATATGAGCTTGCAAAATTTGTTTCACTTGGAAGGAAGGATGCAGTGGAAAACACAGTGATCATTTCTTAGCTGGTAAAAAAGAATTCTTTTAGAGCTTATAATACAAGAAAATTACAATTTGATGGATTTTAAGCATTCAGTCTTTGTGTAACTTAAATATACTTCCTTCAATATATTTAAATGACACCTGGATTAAATGTTACTGTTAGGACCAACTGCATGAGGTTTTGGGGTTTTTTCCATTTTTTGGTAGGGCTTGTTCTAGCTTCTTTTATATGTGTACTCATATCCTTGAAGGCTCTGTCATTTCTGCTGTCCTTTTTGTGCTCCTGTGGTATCTTCCCTTTTGAATTTAACTGCTCTTTCCAGGTTTCATCTCAAATCTAAAACTGTTCCTGGACCTTGTAGCATGGCTCAGACTGAGCTGAATGCTGAAATCCTTGGCAGTCTTGACCTGGCTCCTCCCTGGCATTACAGATGTGCTGGTATGACATCTCCAAAAGAGACCCCAATGACTCTGGGAAACAAAATAGCTAGAAAAGAGTTAATCTCTGTAATTCTTGATCTAAAGTCCAGGGCTGCAGAGCTGATCTGGTGTCTGGAGAATCCTCTGCTCCTCAATGTGGTATAGCTCTTGGTTGCCTTCAGGTGCTTCTTCCCATATGAGATTCTGTAGTATCTTTCATTCCTAAAGGGATTAATTCCCAACCAGAAGCGTATATTTCTGAAAGTTGGAAGATGTGCCACCACAAAATACAGTTTAGTTATATATATATACTTATATATAATTCCTGAAAATACCCAAATTGTTGTCTAGTTTGACTGCAGCAGTACAATGACTTGTGTTTCTGAAAGTAATTTGCAAGTGTTTTGTCTGCCAGGGAACCTTCAAAAAGTTTCTTTTGTCTTTTCTTTCAAGTGTCAGGGAAAAATGGATATAATAAATAATTACCTGCTGGCCATATCTGGGCTTCATGTGCTCTTTTCCACAAGCTTGCCCTTAAGAGTATTATATTATAGTTTTGGCTTTTAATAGTAGAACATGATAACAGTTTTTCCTTGTCAGCTGTTACAGTTGTTTATACTACAGAATACGTGGACATGACAGGTTTTGGTGAGATTTTTAGGCCCTTCTTGTAGTTGACTGTGTGATCTTTCCTCTCAACAATTTATATCTGAAATTCAGTTACTATTTGGTCTGTTCCTTTCCCATTTCCTTGCACATTCACTTTAAAATTCACACAGTACATCAGTAACTTGTGTTTTACTAGGACTATTGTGAATTCACTCTTTTCTTGCCTGATTTTCCTTAATTCTACTTTGTTTTACTTATTCTTTTGACCCATTTCTTTTTTGTTTAGTATCATTCTAAAGCACTGGAAAGCTTGTATTGCTCCAACTCTGAGATTTATGACTTCTGGCAGGATTTAAGAATGGGATTTTCCTGACATCTAAGTCAGAAGTAAGTTAGGAGCAAGGCAGTGAATGGGGAAAAACATCCAGAGGCTGAACCTTGAATTACCATAACTATAGGATGGAGTAAGAAGTTGCATACAGCTATGTGAATTTACTTTTTAGCCAGTCTGTTGTATGCTGTTACTGTGAGCTGCAGAAGAGCTGCTGTGTTCAATTCCAGTACAGTGTGTTTTCAGATCATTGGACATGAAAGGCATGGCAGGAACAAAAGTGGCTCTTCTTACTTTTACCCTCTGTATAATTAATTTCTCTTTAGGGAAGTAGAGCAAGATAAGAACACTGTTTCAGCTCAACAGAATTTGAGGCACGGGAACATGTGTCCCACTGGTCAACATTACCCCAAACACAAATATTTGAAGGTGGAGGGAGCAGAGCAAAAGCAAATGAACTGTGTGGCATTCTATCCTCCTGTGCTTGAGAGCAAGCTGTGTGTTTGTTGAAGGAAATGGTTCTGCTGAACTAGTCTTGGTGCTGTTTCAAGCCTATTGGTGATTACTTTTTCCATGGGGATTGAAATGAATGTGTTATACTTTAAAATAAGCTGCTGCTGCTGCTATTCAGAATTTCTGTCTGTTAGTTGTTTGTTCAGCTGGGCTTGACAGCTCCTGTCGTAACTGCATGGAGAAGCACTAGCTCAGCTTTAGTTTGGTTTAAGTCCCCTCTACTTTTCCCTCTCACATTAGTGTGCTTATTTTCTTTCTGATCTTAAGATCAGTAATGTATGATGAAGGATGTCTATAAATATTACATTTAAAATGGATCGACATTTATTCTCTATGGCTACAAAAGAAATAATGCATGAATTTATTGTGATCTGGGAAGATATGAATTTCTGTGTACTTAACCCAATCCCCAAAAAATGTTGTTGGCTTGAGCCAGTTAGTGTGCAACTTGGATAGGAGAGGAAGGGAGAAAAACTGAGAAGATCGAAAAGGTGAAGTCACATTTCTTGAGTGTTATTTCATCTACAAAGTTGAATTTGTCCAAATTGGATCTGGGATCTGATTCAAATTTGAGCTTTCTCAGACTAAGGGGGAAAGAGTGATCTAAAATTCCCTTTTGAGTGAACAGGCTTGGACACTTGAAGGAGAGTTAAAATCTGAAATCAGAAATACTCAAATACTGCTAAACTAACTTTCACATTTTGGTTCATGTGTGTTGTATTTCCTTATCAATTGGTGCAACAAGACAGTGATAGCCAGTACGAAGATCTACTCTGTAATCCAGATTGAGTTTGCAGAGGGTGGGCTGTGAATACAGATAATTTTATCAAAGAACTGCATGTAAAGTATATGCCCTTTGCTTGTGCTCCACAGAGGAAAAATTGCTGTCCATAGTGATGAATAAACTGCTGTCAGTGGTCTAATTGAAATGATCTCTCTGAGCCCAAGTTATTTTCTTTGTTTTCCTGTCTGCTTATTTATCATTATTTCTAAAAGAATGGACAACCTTTGTGGAAATTTTTTGGTTGGATGACAGACCTTTTCATTTATCTGATGTCATCAATTCATCCTTGTTGAAGCTTAGATATAAGTGTTGTTTTCCATTATCTAGGCAACAGAATGGAGCTCTGTGTGTGTACAATAATGTTTAAAAGGTACTGCAATGGTTAATGTTTTTTTTTGTCAGGTTATGTATTTTTGGTTTCAGCATTCTGGTAGCTGAGGCACCAAAACCCATAATGAATAATGCAGTAGGTAGGGATTTATGTATTCAGACAGTATTTTTCTTTTAGTTTCCTGCCACTCTCCTCTGTTTCAGACAAAGGATAGAATTCTTTAGTGAGTGTATATGGTGAATAAATGGTGGTGGAAGGTCTGAAGTACATGCAAACTAGTTCTAGTTCCAGTTTAAAACAAATTTATAACTCTCTAAATACACACTGTAAGCAAAATAAAGCAGATACAGTCTGAATAGTTGGTTTCTGAACATACAGCAGAGCAGATGACCAGATAATCAAAATTTCCATTGAAGAAATACTACAGTATAAGTGTCTCATTAAATAGTCTTAGATACTGTGTTGAGGATATGCTTCTGTAGGAAATAAAGAATGAGGATCTCATTGCTGCTAGACTCTCTGTTCAGATGATCATGGTCATGTTTGTTTTCCAGACCTAAAGATTTGTGCTTTCAAGAAATGTACATTTTTTTTTATCATCGACATAAATTGGTAGGATGAGGTCCAACAGACTACTTCCATCGTGTTTTGCATTAGATTCCTAAAGAATTACTTTCCCAGGTACAGTTGCATTTCAGAGGTGAACCAGAGCTGATGGAGCTTAGATCCTGAAGTGTGAAAAAACATAGGGAAGTGACTAATTATACACTTTATGGCTCATACAGTAGCTTCTTTGTGTACTGTGATGGGGTCTAAGAGTCCTAAGCACTAAGATCTGAACATTGGTAGGTTGTTACACCCCACATTTTTTCCCTGTTGAATTAAAAAAATGACAACACTGTCTGTGCAAACTCATCTTGGCTTCTTTAAACTTAGTAATAAGTATAGAGGCCTTCATGTATATGATAGTTTTTCTGCCAGAAAAAATTTGTTTGCCTGACATATAAAATAGTGACTGAATTAACATTACAGTTCACTGTATGAATATACTTTCTAAATGTATGACTGACCATAGAACATCATCCATCAATGGTCAGGAGTTCCTCTGAGTTTTGTTAAATTGTATCCTATCCTAATTATAGAATGAGTTGTTCAGAAAGCCTCAGATCTTAGTTTCTCTCTTAGTAGTCCATATCTGCCTCATCTTATGACTGATGTGTTATTCAGCACTGCTGCTTTATGGATACATAAACTGATTTTTCTCTGCTTTTTCCTGTGCATCAAGCCTGAGCCCTGTGAGTGCAGGAAGAGGCCAGCTGGGGATCTGCCTTGGTCTTGCAGGACATTTTAGGTCATTGACCAGCAAATTTGTGGCAAAAGCTTTGTGTGTCTTTTTTTAAAATGTGCTATGCAGCCATTGCTGGAGGCAGTAAAGCTGCCATTTGAGTGAGCAGAGCAGCATTGCAAAAGCCTGTGGGATGTCTAGCATCAAATATCCACTGTACAGTTAAAGCTTCACAAGGCTTTGAGATAAGCTGAGGTCAAACATCCCTGGAATTTAACACAAATGGTGACAACGCTCTTGTTTCTGCCAGACATTCATGGAAGTCTTTGTACACAATGATACTGGATTCTCATTTGTCTCCCACACACAGTCTTGCAAAAGGCTGTGTGTTTAATCATCGGTGCTATTTCCTTCAGCATCACAAATCTAAATTTGCTGGCAAGTTATGGTCGAAACAGCTTTCATCATCCCTGGTGGGTGTGGTGCAGAGCTCTGTGTGTAGTTGTCTGGCATCCTGGAGCACACCTTTGAGGGGGCTGGTTTGAGATTTTTAGTTCCCTCAGAGGAACCTGCCCTGCAGATATCAGTTAAATTTTGAGCAGTACAAGGGAGTGCAAGGGTGGAACTGGCCAAAAGTTAATAGATTGCTGACACCTCCAAGCCTCCTGTTGATGTAGTTAAAGCAGCTTTTATCCTTAATTGTTAAATTAGTTAAGGTGAAGGCAAAGCCTGTCCCCTTGAGATTTGTCACAAATGTCTTTCTGAAGTACTTGAGTACAACTTGCTTTCTATTAACAGAGGTCTGGCAGACCTTAAGTACAAGGGCAAAATGATAGCTCTTAAGTGTAATTGTTGTTCTTTCTGATGTGCTAACTGGCAAAATTGGAACCACTTACAGTTTCCACGTTCATAGTATTTTGGTTGGAGTGAGCATACTTCCTTTAGGAAATATGCAGCTCCACCTAAGGTTCTGCAGACACAACTATATGCAATAATAAAAAATTAAGGTGATAGCAATTTTCAGAAGTAAAGACTGGAGTTCTTAAAAAAAATGCACTTAAGAAAACAAAGATGGAAAGAACAGTTTTCATTTAAAGCATATGCTGACTGAAAACCAAAATCAGAGAATCATAAAAGGTGAATGTGTTGCCAATGAGACAATTTCTGACTGGAGAACACTGATTTATATTAAGTACATAATTGTTGCCAGAATTCTTTAGCCTGCAAGTGTCTTCTATAAATAATTTTGTTAATAGGGCCCTTTTCCCCTCAAAATTAATACTGGGCTCTATAGAGAATATAGTAGGGACCTTTGAGGTTGTTTTGCATGTTACTAATTGCAGTAGGCTTCTATCAGCAAAGAAAATTCAGTAAAGGAAACTGGTCTAAATTATGAGCAGAGCTGAGCTGATTGATTTCAAATTCTTTCCATCTTGCTGACAAAATAATGATTTTATAAGTTATCTTATACAACAGTTTTCTCTTTTGCAGTGATGCTTAATAAGAACTTGCAAAAGCCATGTGTGGAGTAGTGTTGGGAACTGGTACACGTTACAGTATGAACACTCCCACACCTTTTATTCTGATACTGGCTCTTTTCCTTGCACTAGGCATTGCCTGCCCTAGTAACATGATAACGTGATATTCATCAAAATGTGAGTCTGAATCCTTAGTTCTATTTTGTAGTCTTCAATCTTGTGTCATTATGTGTTTTGTTTTGGGCCTCAGGTTCAATAAACCCTCTTGGATAGTGCTGGTTGTATAACAGGGCTGTGAGGCTGTGTTGGGTTTACACAGCAAGGATTTGGTGGCTGGGTGAGCTGCAGGGACAGGCTCTCTTGGGTAGATACTGGGGGCTGCCCACTTGTCAGACAGCTAATTGTTGGATCTGTAGCATACACAGCACTCAAAAGAGTCCAAAACTACTTTGCTGTTGGTAGACACACTTTGATTTTTTGGTTGTCATTTACACATTTGTACATTTGCACATTCAATGCTGTCCACAGAGAGAAGGATATCTGCCACTGCCGTGGTGTTCTGGCTTTTCCTCAGTGTTCAGAGTCTAGCTCTGTGCTTGTTTTTATTCAGTGTCTTGCCTGCTCTTGAGATCTTCCAGTCTTCATGGGATTTTACTCAAGACTAGAGGATCTGTATGTTTCACAAGAGTTGGCTTTTCATGATATTTCAATGGCATATTATTAGCAGCATTTTAGAAAAAGAAATAGCTGAGAGATATGTAAGGCAGGCAAGACATACTAATTTTAAAAAATGTGAGCATCCTGTTTTGAAATCCCTTTGACCTGTTAGATTTGGTGTGGCATGTGTGCACTTCTGACAGACTGAGTTGAGGCCTTGAGGCAAGAAATTAATTGAACAAGAAACAACAACTAGCAGATACTCAAAATTTGGTCCAAATAACTTTGAAAAACAGATTTGAGGAACAAAAATAATAATTTCTCTTTACTAGGAGCTAAGTCAGAAAAATTCCAGTTAAATTCTTTGTGGGTTTTTTTCATTTTATTCAGCTGGTCTGCAGGTGTAGAGGATTTTGGCCAAGGTTTCAACTGTTGGAGGCTGCAGTCATTACTGAAACTCCTGGGCACGCATTTCTGTTGGAATGCAGCTGATGTCATGGAAAAGCAGGACCTTTTTGGTAACCCCTAACAACCAGAAGTACAGTAAACAGTAAATATTACCTCCACTGAGATACTTGTTTTAAAGAGACTTGTTAGGATGGTGCCTGTGTGCCAAGAAATATAAACTTTTACTGATTTAACAACGTTTTTCCTAAAAGCACAAGCCTACTGCTGAGGTTTAGCCATCATTTTGATATGCCTAATAAAACCAGAAATAGTTCTGTTTAAATCCTAAAATACCCAGAATTTACTGTTCTTTCCACCACCTAACAGTTTTATGGTCTTTCACATCAGAAATCAGTGATGCTATGTTAGTTACAAGGGAAATAGCACTGTAATTTTCATGATTTGCAAAACATAGGGTTTTTCCGAGGTATATTTTCCATCTAATTAAATAAGTGAACTGATATTTTTTTTTCTTGTAGAGTTTTGTAAAAATGTAGAACTGTTCAAATATTTTTTCAATTTAGTTTGTTTTTAAAGGTCCATTCTCAGCTTCAAGCTGTGCATACTGCTTTGCTTTCATGGGGTTACTTGTGACTTCCAAGATAATTTAGATGTTTGTCGTCCAAGGGTAATTAATTCCTTTACATGATTTGTATGTTTTCTCTTTTTTTTTTTTTTTTGGCCTCTGTTGATAGAAATACCAACACCACACCTGTGAAAGCCCCACCACTGCCACCTTGCTATATAAAGCTTCACCTTCCTGTATAAGCAGACAGTAAAATGGGGAGAAGTCTGAGCAGCCTAACATACAGTGATACATTGTTTTTTGGGAGCACCAGTATAACTCCTAGTACATGTTTTGTGACCAGGTTGACCATTAGACACTGTATATGTTTTATTCTTCAGCTTAGGTGTTAAGGTTGTTGTCAGTTTCTTTCTTCCAGAAGGGGATACACCTATCCATGAATTAGTTGTCCACTAAATTAGTCCTTGGAAGGATGATACAGATGGGAAAGCTCTCTCTGTGACTGCCATTTCCTTTCCCCAGTATTAAATAAGCCAAGTAATGAATTTAATGGTTGTGAGGTTTTTCTTGGCAGTACATTTACATTACTCTTTACTGTAAATCATCTCACATCTTTGCTATACTTTTAAGTAGAAAAAAAAGACTGCAAGCCTTAAGCATTTAGAAACTGAGGCAGAAGCCTTAAAAATAATAGTTGCTTAAAAATAATTGTAAAAATTATTCTCAGGTTTTTTTATATTGGCACCTGTTTGTAGGTTTTTAGATATTTGTATTTTTCACATTTTACTTGTGCATTTAAGGTACAAAACAGTGTTATGATTCAAACAGGATACACATGTCAAGAAAAGAACCGAACATCAAAAGTTCAACATCAAATAAGAAGAATTGTCATGATGATTTATAAGTTAATTATTTCTTTTCTTAATGAAACCGTGTTTCAGTTTCTTACAGGTGTTTATATATGACCATACTTTGTTAATATTTTCTAAATATTGTCTAATAAGTGTTTAACATTTTTATTCTCTCAAGTTCCAGCATAATTTTTTTACCACTCCTTTCAGAAATATTTATTCCCCTACCCCTTAATGTTTGACATACTAAACAAAAAAATTCTATTTTAATTCTGCTGGTTATTACTTTTTTGTTCTGTAGTCCTGCTGCCTAGATACGAGTAAGTTGTATTGAGGAGTCTTATCTTTTCCAGTCACACTTTTTAAAAAAAAGAATTAATAGATTCTGTAAATCATGGGAGAACAGCAATTAAAACATGGAGTTCTTCAGTTTGATGTTTTCAGTTACTTCCCAGACAGACAATGGCTTTGGAACTAGGACTGACATTTCTTGCCTGGAATTTTTCCTTCTACTTCCCTTTATGCAGAATAATTGCCTTCTGCTTCCTAAATATTATCTGAAATAATATTTTCTAATTGTTTTAGAAAATGGTAGGGCCAGAAGATACAGAAAAATAAGGTCGTGCATTTTTTAATGCTGAATTTCACTTAAATGCAGGGTATTTAGTAGTTACAATACTTGTATACATCAGTGTTTGAAGTGTGACTGCTATTTTTAACTAAGAATTTTGGGGATATTGTAGCTCCCAAGATTCTATATGTAATTCAAAGAAACCATAGCTTCAGTAGTTGTCCACATCATTCAATGTGTATGTCAAAGCAAAAGCTAAACAGGACTTTTCCACTGCTTCCCAGACCATAATATCTAAACCATCTCACTTGCTCTTCAAATCAGGCATTCTATTGCCTTTGTCCAGCAGCACTGTGTTCACTGCTAAACAGAAGTCAGCAGTTATCATGCAGGTAACTTGTTTAATGCAGAGTGTGAAGGAAGCTGAGACTCTCACTGGTGCTGCTGTGTCTGTTTTCCCCAGTTCCTGAGTGTGAGCTTGTGTATGTGTGTTGGGGAGCTCTGTAAATCACACTGCAAATAGAGAATGCTTCACCCTGTTCTGAGTTTTTCTGACTCATGGAGGTGTCATCCACATACTCCTTGAAAGTCTTTGGTGTTTATCACTAGAATGCTTCTCTGAAATTTATGTTAGGTCAGACAGAGGTCAGTGTGCCCTGTCTAGGTTTATGCCCCTTTGGCAGTTTTAATAAAAGACTCCCAGATTTTGTCCAAAAATGTTGGTTTGCTCTTGCAAACCTGTGTCAAACTAGGTAAGACTGAAATGTGTACTTGTTTTGTCACTTGAATTAACTTCTCTGCACAATAGTTGAGTAGATGTGTCATTTTCCCCTGTTCCAGGGGCTATTTATGTTTTGCTTGCTGGCAGTCAGTGTGCTAATGACAGTTTTGTGAACGTGACTACAGGCAGAAGCACTGCATCAGTGCCTCATAAACCTGAGTAACTGATAGGAGATGGCTTTAGACTTCCAGCCCTGTACATTTTCCAAATTATGTTTTCTGAGTTTAAAGTGCATGAATAAGTGTTTCCTTATCTGGCTTAAATATCTAGTGAGATTTTGTCTATTGAGTAGTTCTGAAAAAACACAGACATATCATTGATAGGGAATTATGCCTCAAATCCCAAGCAGAGATGACAGTGCTCAAGACATGTACCTTCTGAAAAGTTTAATCAAAAGTGTAAGATCTTTTAAATAAGGAATTGTTGTAGGAAACTGCTGCTTAAAATGATTTACATTGACTAATTGTAGCAGACTGGTATAAATGGGGATACTGTGTTGTGCTAGTTGGAGAAAAGAGGAAGTGGCCTATTTCTTCATTTGACTGTGTGTCCTAAGAAAGGAATGAAGCTAACTGTGTGACAATTCTCATCACCCATCAGGTTGCAAAGTATTGAGCATTAGACTGCCAAACTCCATGTCTGTGCATACAGTGCTACATAAGAGGCCACAGGTTACTGTGAACTTTCTGTCCTAGCAGTGAAAGTTCAGGTGCTGGTCATTGCTAGAAGCAAGATCACAGATTAGGTGATCAGTGGCCTGGGTTATCCTGTTTCTGTGGTGCCAAGGGTCAGGAAGAAATATTAGTTGAGAAAGCCAAGAGCTGTCACTGCTTTACAGGTCAGATGTTGGTATGCAGCTGTATTTGTTTGTCTTTTTGAGCATCAGTCCTGCCTTCTGTATGCCATTTGAAATCTGGAATTTGGATGATGCAAGGTAGCAGGTTTTAATTTCTCAAGGGTTTTAAAACCCAGAGCAAGTATATTTCAAGTTTAGTTTCCTTTTCCTAGGTTGTTTGCTGGGGACTGAATGGAACATTGCTACCTAGCAGCAGAGGAATGCACATTAAACAACATTCATTCTCAGCAGAGAATTATTTAGGCTGGAAAGGACTTCTTGAGATCATCCAGTTCAATGCCAAACTTCCTGCGTCATCCAAACATTAAGCTTTAAATAGACTGATCTGGGCCACATTTATTATCAGTCAGTGCTGTATGCTTTTTAAAACCAGTCTTTACACCAGGCTATTCAACAAGCACACAGTAAAAGAAGCTGTAATAGTAACAATTGCAAAAAAATTTTAGAAATTATTTTTGAGGTGTCACACCCACTTGAGCAGTCTTTTATTTTTTGTACTTGCTCAAATGTACTTAGACTGACTGAAAAAACCAACAAGATATGCAGTGGGTCAGTGACAAGTGGCCAGTACAAAGTGATTTGTATGGGAATTTAATGTTAACAAGGAAAATTTTTCTGGCTGAATTGTGACAGCACATCAGAGTTTCCATGGATGCAGAACCTCTCCATGTTTCAGTCCTGGGTTCTTTGCTCAGAGGCAAACTGAGGCTCTGGTGAGCCTCAATTTATTTCTGTTTTGTTAAATACCACCTTCTTGCAATACTGGTTCAAAACATGTTTTAGGAGATCAATGTAGTAACTTGGATATAAGCTTGATATTAGTATTCATGTTTCCAGGACCCATTTATCCATGATGACTTCTTGCTTGTGGATTTGAAATTTTCATTAGTCTAGTCTGGTCTTGGGATAGTCTAGTCTGCCCAGTTGAGTATATGCATCATGAATGCTTTTTCTGCAGTATGATTATGGATTAGAGATGTCACTTCTGACTTGTTTGCCAGTCTTTGGTCATCAGGCAGGTTAAGTAGAGATCTTACAAGTTTTTGGATTTGAAGTCTTTGAATCCTGGAGAGGATTTTTCAGTCTGCCATTTGTTCAAATCTCTCTTCATAGTGTTGTCATCCCCATCACTGGTGAACCACTGACGCAGAGGAAGACATGGTAATGTAAATGGCAGAGCCAGTAAGGGGCTGCTCCTTTTGGCCATTATGTGACCCACTTAAAGACTACAACCAAACTGAAACACTTGCTGTCAAACACAGAGCTGCTTCTATGAAGATACAAGCAAAAGTAATGGGTGTCACTTCAGCACTAGAGTAATTTTCCCATTCTCTGTTTAGATAATTTATTACTGCTGAAGGATGCAATCTGTTGGTTTGTGCAGTAGCCTTCTTTCTCCAGCACCTTTAAGTGGGCAGACACTAGTGTATACAACACATAATTGTGTATTTCACCCTTGCATTTACACTCTCTGGAAGAATCTGCTGGAGATTTGCTGCTTTGTTGCAGATAGTGCCTAAGATTGCAGACATGATTCCTGATCAACTGGGAAAACAATAAGTTAGAGAATATTTGGTCTGCCTGTGAGGACTGGTGCCTCCAGCTGCAGTGTTGTTAGTAGTCAGTATAGGCAATGTCATTGCAGTAAAGCACGTAAAGGAAAGAAGTCTGTTTTGTAGCCATGCAGCTTTTAAGACAGCCTTACAGCTAATGTTCAAACACTAACCACAGATACTGTGTGCTGGAAGCTGATCACTTCCTGTGATAGTTTATGTTTTAATGTATATTAAACAATAGCAAAAGCAGTGGTTTCTACCACAAGAGCTCTGTGAGTTCTCAGGCTTTCTTAAGGCCATCCAAAAGAAACAAATTTGTTCTTCATGGTCGTTCCTGATGCTGTTTGCCAAACACTGCCCAATTCCAGACCATGGTTTGGAAATCAGCACTACAGAGAGTCATTGAGAAAATGTTAGGAAGATACTGAGCCCAAGTCTGTAGAATGCATTTGACCTAGAGAGGGATTGTGTCATCACAGACCATGGGAGTTCCTAGATGGAGAGATCCACCAGCCCCCAGCTGATCTGAATGTGGCCCCTGTGTTGCAAATTTGACAGCTATGCTATATAATTAGTAACTTCCCTATACACAGGTGAGCTGATCTGTTTCTCCAAGCCCAAGGACAGGCTCTGAAACACTCATTTCTTTTGTTCTCTCTTGGAACAAAGTTGAATCCTTTGGTAGAGACCAAGTGGGAATGTCAAAGGTGATCACTTGCTGCACTGCCATCCGTTAATGCTCCTGGGGAATTTTTTCCTGCAGGTCATTATTTCAGAATCAGATATAAGAAAGTTTTTCTTTCCTCCTGCCTTGCCTGCTTCTCTCTCAGCCTTTTATAAAAAATGCCTGGCGCTTCTCAAGTTGAGTTGGCTTTGCACATTAAATCTTCCTATTTGTAGCTGTGTCCTCTGAGAAAGGTGGGTGAGAAGGAGAGAGGTTGAGCAGAATTACAAATACACCTACCCTTGTGTAGAGCTGGCCTCAGGCTAAGACAAAGGGCTTGGGAGTTTTGAGACCTCCTGGATGCCTCCTGGATTCTTTTCCTATTGTATCATTTCCTTTCAGCAGTGTTTGAACCTTCAAGCTCACCTGGGTGTGCTCACAGGCAGCCAGACCAGTATTGTGAAAGAGAAATGAGACACTTAGCCTTGGCAAAAATTAACTCCCATGACTTGTTTGTACCTCTTTGTCATGCATTCATTGTCCCTTGTTTGCTCACTTCTAAGGAAATTCTTTTTGGCATTTTATCAGGTTTTTTTTAAGTGCAGAATTAAATCATAAGGCATGGATGCAGAGGAGGTTTTGCTTTCTTGCTCCTTTCTTGCTCCTTTCTTGCTCACTGGTAATGCTAGTGTCTTAGAAACATAATAAACAGGTTTTGAGTAGTGTTTCTTGCTAAGAGCCTGCTTGAGAAACCCCTAATCCTGTCTTCCAGACTGATAACCTTCTTGCCCTCAGCAGGGTGAGGAGGACTGGGTGAATTGCTCTGCTCTTTGTGTGATGTGTACTGAGCCCTGCAGAAAGGTAACTGGTATCTCTTCTTGCCAATACTGACATGTCAGGGCAAAGAAACCCAAGAACAACAAGCCTGGCTGTTTGTGCTGTGGTCCCTGACAGAAAATAGTGAAAGCCATCATCTTGAATGCACAAATTCTCACAATTATTTTAATCTTTATTTAAAAGATAGTTCTTTCCAAGGTTACTTTAAACTAGGGCCTCTTGCTTTGTGTACACACAGTGCTTTCAATACACTGCTGCCTGCTTGACAAAGCAATGCTTGACAACTGATAAAAACAATTCACAGCTGTTGAGGGATAATTAATCACTTGGGAGTGAGGCTTGATCTTTGTGATTTAAAAAACATTTTAAAGTGGAATATTATATATATATTTATTTACATGCCTCTTGTGTACACCATGTTTTTTGTGCCTGTTTTGCCTTGGAGACTATATTGGTAGCAGGATTTGGGTCTGTGTTGAAGCACTTCAAATTGACTTGACTTTACATTCAAGTTCTCCTTATCTACTGCTGTATGTGCAGTGAATTTCTTCTCTGTAATTTTCCATAAAAATGTTTCAAGAGAACTTGGTTGTACCTAGGCCGCAGTTCGAAGGAGCCAAGGGGGATAATGTACTAATCCTTTTACCCAGTGCTCTGCTGCTCTGACTTACCTTTCTGTAGCTTCTATATTCACTGTACCTAAAAAAATAAAAATGAAATCCTGGACAGTTTTCTCATCTTCTCCCCTTTGCACTGGCTTCAGTGCTTATCTGGTCTTTTGCTGGCCATTGTATGCACTAGCACAAGAAGAAAGTACACATAGCAAAACAAGAGTTTAATTTTGTGTAGGGTTAGCATGCTGAAATGGCTTAGTGCAGGGTTCAGTGAGCAGAGAAGTTAATATGAGCAAATGGAAACATTTGAGTAGGGATCATGGGAAGATCTCCAGCATTTAGAGAGCCCTGAAAGTTGAAATCGATTCCTGATGTACCTGTTGATGCTGCTATCAGAAATGGTATTTTGAGATTTCATTAGCCTATGTGAGTTTAGTGCACTTACTGAAACTGCAATCTAGAAGTCCTGTCCTGTTTTGAAATGCATAATCTTCCAGATGGTATCATTTTGGTATCTTGCATAATGTATCTTAATTTCATTATTGCTGGCATTTTTCAGACACTGTCAGAACTTGGATGACTTGTAGTGATAGCCTAAGAGATGAATAACTACAGGTAGTTCTGGTATTTGTTGTGGAGCTAATTAAAAAGCTGGATATTAGCTCCCTTCCCTGTGCTGTGCTTCACAGCCCCTTCAATGCCAGCCTAAGGGTTTGTGGTGTCATACAGCAAAAGAGTTTACTGAAATAATCAAGGCTAAAAATAACCTTCTGAAAAAACTTGGCATGAGACAATAAAGAGTAGCTGAAGGTAAGAAAGGCTGATGATTTTTTAAGCCTGCTGTGCTGCTGAAACAGAAGCATCATATTTCTGCCCTGACAGTGATCATTCCCATCCATAAATGTCAAAAGAACTGTGCAATCCCTGCAGTGTCTTCACCCACTGCTTACTGGTATCATCTAAAAGGCCACTTCTGTGATGCACTTTTCCCCTTGTGGGTTCAGTTTGAATGGTGTAGCTCTCTCAGGGGGGCTACCTGTGAGCTGGGTCAAGAAACACAATGAATCTTAAAAGCCTGTATAGAAAGGAGAAAAGATGGAGTTAGTTTAAATTCTGACCACTGTCCCAGCTGGACCTGGGGTGGGACAGGAGTAGTACTGATGTGAGCTGCTCAGGTTGACAGTGCTGTACAGGGAAGCATATTTGGAAACATTCCCTGAGCCTCTGGGGGTCATTGATAAATTAGAAGGTCCTAAATTGCTGGAAGCATATGTTAAAACTTGGAAGTATTAAAAGCATACATGTAAAACTGTTACATTTGACTGTAATTTTGCCATTTACTGCCTGGATATATATATATTAAAAAATACTGTCAGCCAAAATGCTGTACACTCAATTTTACTTAGGTCTACCCTAAGCTTTCTGTTAAAGATTGCTTTAGCATGGTGATGTGGACACACAAAGGAACTGCAAAGTGTTGAACAAGCCACATCTTAATCAGTAATGTGCAAGTCAGGCTCTCATGTTTTATGTCCCTGTTTGATGTGGACAGTCATTTGACATCACACTTTGAGTGTACTGGACACAGGAAAAGCAGCAGTGAACTTTGCAGATCTGGATTGCAAGGACCCTTAAAGATTTTCTTATTCCAATCCCCCTGCCATGAGCAGGGACACCTTCCTCTGGACCAGGTTGCTTAAAGCCCTGTCCAGCCTGGCCTTGAACACTTCAGGGATGGAGCATCCACAGCTTCTCTGGGCAACCTGTGCCAGTGCCTCACCACTATCACAGTAAAGAGTTTCTTCCTTATGTGCAATCTAAACCTACCCTCTCTCAGTTTAAGGCCATTCTCCCTTGTCCTCTCACTGCATGCTCTCATAAAGTCTCTTTCCAGCTCTCTTGTATTTAGAAGACAGCTGACAAAAATTCAGTATTTCAGCTGTTAGGCTGGAAAAAGACTTTCACTAAAAACACTTCTTTCACATTTGAAAAGTAATTTTTTGAATTGTTTTTTAAATTAAAAAATCATGCTTCCTAAAGTGCTGTAATTATTCTGTGTCCAAATACTATACTTGGCAAAAGTAACATTTCCCATGAGCATGGGTGTTAATGTGTTTTGTCCACATCTCAGTGACATTCCCTGCTACATTTTCTCAGAATTTCATGTGTTTGTAGCATTCCAACTTCTGCCCCAAGCTGTGCTGTGATGTTTGTGAGTGTAAATATGCAGTGCATTGGCTTCAGCTTTGTTTCATGACTGTTTCTATGGATTTGTTTAAAATAATAAAGATTGACTCACCATATTACTCTGAAAATTATTAGCAGTTAGTCTATAGGCCATTACATCATGAGGAAACCAAAGCACACTTGGAGAGTACTATTTTCTCTGAGGATTGCTGAAATACAAAATACAGCTGTTCAGCAATGCACATATTTGCTAGCAGTACTAAAAGAAAAAATCAATACAGGGGAAATGCAATGCTGAGAACTTCATTTTTTCAGTAGAAAAATCTGTTTTTATCTCTGAATACAGATTTTAATAAAAATTAGTAGTGTTAAAATGGGATAAAGCTGTGCATCAGAATTCTGTGAACTGCTCATAACCTTTCAGTATTGCTGTTTTCTAGTATTTTCTGTGTAAGAACTATTAAAATTTTGTATGTATCTCATTGTGTGTCTCTGAATGCCTGTGCTTAATATTTCATTTCTATAGTTAATGTGCAGTGCTCAGTTGATATTCATAGAATACATGAAATGGAAACATTGATTTAATATTAATTGTAAATTGTATTACTTTTTCTATTGCTTTCCACTTCCCCATCAGCTTTCTGCATCTAGTTCAGATAAGCACGTGGTGGGATTGTCAGTGTAGGAGCTTCTCTTGCAGTTAAGTGTCTTGTCTCTTAGAACCCAAAATTACTTTTATGCAGATCAATTTTTAGAGACATCTGTGAATAAGTAAATGGCAAATTATGTCCTTTAATTGAAATAGTAAGTAAAAATACCTTAAGCCTTCAGAAGCTGAGCTTTTTTTGATAATATTGCCTTTATTACTATTCCAGGTCCAATTGAATCATCTGTGATATGCATTTGTTCTGAATAACCTTCTCTCAAAGTAAAAGGTCTGTTAAGGTTAGAAATCAAATTCTTTCCTATTACACTAAATGAATTGCTGCTTTCTGCTTGCCAGAGGCACTGCTTCCAAACAAAAGCAACCCTACTCACAGGGAGTTAAAATATTTCAGTTCTAAGTCGTCACGTCTGGCTGCGGGGTGACCTCAGCCTTCTCCTGCTCTGAATCATTGTTCAGAACTCACATGGTCTAAATAGGCTGAGGTAGGTTTCAGTCCCAGAAACTGTTTGTCTTTGCATGTGCTGTGGCTTAATCAGTACAACCTTGACATTGTTAGAAAGGGCACAGCTACACCCAGTTACTGTAGGTGTAGTAGCAGATTAACCACTCTAACTACTTTCATGTGTGTAATCTTTCTAATCTTGCTCAGGTGGCCATGTTGCTTTTCTCTTGTGGCACGTAGACAGAGCTTGATTGTGGTTTTAATCCTGACACTGTTTTTATGGTGGTAGGCAGACCAGAAAAAAAAAAAAAAGGCAAAAAGGTACTGCATACAATGTTGAGAGGGTTAGGCTGCAGTTATGGGAAAAGCCACAAACAATGTATTTGAATTAAAGGTACTTATTAAAGTGATCCTTCAAGAAATGTCTGAGAACAGTACTTTTCATACTCAAATTAATGAAAGCGTGATGCAGTCTGTCTGAGTAAACCAGCAGTTTCTGGCAGTAATATGTTGGAGAGGAGATTTTGGAACCAAAGAAGTTTTCCTAACTGATGTTTCTTGCATTGAACCAAAACCATTACAATTACAAATTTTACTAGTGAAAAAGCTATTAGCATCTTCCCTTACTCTTACCAATTAGAGTATGAAGGAGAACTTGTTTCCTTTTAAAAGCAGAAAGGAGAGCTGGTTTTTCCTGGTACTTTTGAGTTGCAATAATCCTAGTTAGGCTGTTTCAGATTTGCAAAGAGTATTTATTTTGGTTTTATTAATTTTGCTTTCTGTTTTGCCAGCAAAGAAGAGCTTAAGAAATTCATTGGTACCTTCTTAGTTGCTTCCAGCTCTTTTCTTTCTTCTACAGGTTTTGTGGTTCTTTTGCCTAAGTTTTGTTGTCTCTGAAAGGGAGCAACAGTTTCTTGAACAGGGTTGTTTGTGGTTTGTTTTTTTGTTTGTTTTCTCTTTAGGTAGCTTTCTTGAGCTTATATTTTCTTGTCGTGGGGGTGTCCTCTACTCTCCCTTACTTATACTGCCACTCACACCATGACCTCAATCCAAAACATATTCAGGACCTCTAAGACACAGTCTAACAAGCAGTAATGAAGTCTAGTAAAAGACTATATTGTAGTGTGTCATGAATATATTAGCTGAGTAGCTCTGTACTGTATGAAGTATGGCAATCAAACTATGGTTTTATCATGCTTGTAGCTTAGAAGAATAAACATGAAGCTTTCAATTTAGAAAATAATGGAGATCAAATACAGTAGCAGGTGCCATTGGAGCTGCATCCACAAGTTGCTCCTGTCATGTGGAACAGCTACATTATTATGCTCTCCTGCTTTATGCTTATACTTTCTTTACCCTTGTGATATCTGAGCATTAAATTGTTAATGTAAGTAAGCTACAGAATGCTGTTACCAACACCTGTTTCATGTGACTTACTCTGTTCCGTATGTAAGGTGGAGGGGTTTTTTTAGAAATAATCTATTTGGAAGTGATACTGTTTGTATTAGCAGATGTCTAAGAGATACTCTTTATATGTACTTCTATATAAGACGATGTTGTTGTTTAACCCCAGCCAGCAGCCAAACCCCACACAGCCGCTCGCTCACTCTCCCACCAGCAGATCAGGGAGAAAATCCGAAGGGTAAAAGCCAGAAAACTCCTGGATTGAGACAAAGACAGTTTAATAGGGAAAGCAGAAGCTGTGCACACCAGCAGAGCAAAACAAGGAATGAATTCAGTGCTTCCTATGGGCAGTCAGGTGTTCAGCCCTCTCCAGGAGAGCAGGGCCCCATCATCTGTGAAGACAAACACCATCACTCCAAATGTCTCTTGTTCTTCCCCCAGATTTATGTACTGAGCATGATGTCATACAGTCTGAAATGTCCCTTTGGTCAGCTGGGGTCACCTGCCCTTGGCTGTGTCACCTCCCATGCAACCCCAACTTCCCTGCCAATGTGGCTGTACAAAAAGCAGAAAAGGTCTTGGCTTTGTGTAAGCCCTGCTCAGCAATAACAAAAACATCTCTATGTTATTAACTCTCTGTTCAGCACAAATCTGAAACATAGTCCTGTACTAACCACCCTGAAGAAAATAAACTCTAATCCAGCTGAAACCAGCAGACATTCCTAAGCCTAAGAAATTGTAAAACAAATTGCCACAAGAGCTGTAGCCATACTGTGGCTCTCATGGCCCTGTCACTTCCACAATAAATGGACAGTAAGGAACTATAGAGAGAAGTGGGAACACATCAGGATAGAAGTTACCACTGTGTAAACATACTTTTTTGCTCAGCAGGGCCCAAAGAGACCACAGTGTCAGGCAGGTGAGAGGCTGTGGTACAGTGCTGGTGCAGAAGTGCCTAATGCCATCTGTCCCAGTCATTAGCATAATATATTTGCAGTGTTGAGTGGGTATTTCTGGGAAGAAAGTCTGCATTAAAGTGCAGTAATGCAAATTTTAAGATTTCATTGAGCCTTCCAAAACCAAATCAAGCACAGCCTTTACTGTTGGAGATAGTAAAGATAAAACTTTATAAATAAGAGATCTGGCTTGTGCTTTTTGGATAGTATTCATTGTCACTAACATTTAAGAACATTGTTCTGTACATTTAGTCTGTTAAATAAGAGAGCACTGGGAACAGAGAGGTGGAGCAGGCCAACAAGTGAAATTCTGTCTGCTTGGCTTCTCAAATAGCAGATCTCTTTAATGCAGTCCATGTGTTCAGTGTTTCTTGCATTTAGGTGGTAGAGTTTTCATACTGGGGAAATAATGATTTGCAAATAACTATTATTTTGCAATTCAGTACTAAGACGTGTGTGCAGAGTTAGCTAGAAGGAACTTACTGCCTTTGCACAGGGAACAGAAAACCAGTATTGGAGGTTACTAGTTTTGGTTTGATTTCCGTGCTCATTTACTCAATGACACAATAACCCTCTTTGTACATATACTTCATGCATGAATGGAAGTGTGAATAGAACCAGAAGCAGGTGTTGTGTTACAGAGGGGAAAGTTAAAACAGTATTTATAGGCTATTCATTTATTACTGGAGTTATGTGAAGTTGTTCCATAAGATAGAAGATGAAGTGGAAAACCAAAAAGTCCAACTTTATCTAGAGGATTGGTCCCAGCCTTGCTTCAAACCTGCACAATTAAACACATGTTCATGGGAGGTGATTTGTTTCTTCTATTAATTTTTAGCTTATTAAAATCTGATTCTGCCCCTTTCGTAGTGCCTTATTCAAGCATTAAAACTAAATGTGGGTACTCTGCATATGCTTCTGTGTAATGTAACTATTTGGCATGCAAAATACTCCTCAGGACTGTGAAATTGGGTCCATTGGTGTTGTAGGAGAAGAACTGCAGCTCACGGACTTGTGCCTGTAAAGGTTAGTGATGGATAAGCATGACAAGCCACTAAATGGATTTGATGTTTTTGCTTGTCCAGTTCTGACTGTTCTGTATGGAAATGCATGAGGTGGGCGGCAATTCAGTTTGTTGCTTGTAACACCCCTTCAGCTTGTTCAGTGAATATATGTCCCAGAGTGAACCTCTTCAGCCAATGACTATGTGGGAAATAGACAAGTAAAATTTTACCTGATACGTATGACTGCAGCATGGATAGGATCTTCATTTGAACCATGTAACTCAACTAACAGCATCAATTCCTTTTTTGCTTTTTAAAGCCCCCCCCCCCCTTTTATTTTTGTGGAAGTGCATGTGTTTGAAATGTTGGTTTGGCCAGAAATTTGACTAAAACTGATATTAGTTTATATATCATTTTGGAAATCAGATATGCTTCTTCTACTTACAGAAATAAGCTTTTGTGTAGATTGGTTCAGGGGCACAAGGACTCCTTTAAGAAAGCCATAAATTCAGACTATTTCTCTTTCATTTTCAAGTGAAAGATTGTTTAATTACTGGTATGATGTCAGAGATGTGACCCCATGTAAAATGTACACCTGATAGTATTAAAATGGCTGCCTGACACATGGATTTGTAAGTTGGGTGTGTTAGGCAGAAATCATAAAGGAAAAAAAAGATGGAGCCTTCTCTTGTCATTATCCCTTTGACTTTCTGGTAGAAACAGTAGTGTTAAGGTACAGCTAGGCTCAAGAGGGGACTAGCTATCTTTTCCAAGAAGTAACTTTAAGATTCTGAGAAGTACACCTACTTTACTTAATGATGTGAAGAGAGGAATAATTCTCTACATTTAATATAACTTCCCAGTATAAAATTTCATTTTTAAGAGATTGTTTGGAAAGCTGGTTAGGACTGTAGCATATTATTTTTTAAAATCCTGTTTCTATGTGCTCTGATTTCCATGACACTATTCTTTAGGGACAGCACATTTGTTATAGGAGGCTAAATTGTTTCCTTTAGCAAAGCCTTACAGGCTCTGAAACTCCCACTGGCTGCTGTCCAGAAAAAAAGATTTGTGGGTTCTGCCCAGTGTCTGCAAATGTGTGATGATATTTATATCCATTGAGTTGTTTTCACTGTAGCTAGATCTGGTAAAACGCTTGTGGCTTTACTGCAACTGAGAGACTTGTGGTAAAGACTGAGAACTTTGAAATTAAGTTTTATGGTTGAAGAGATGTTCTGACTTCCACTGTATCCTTGATTTCTGGGTGGGAAGCAGGATCAGCCTAGTTGCACATCAGTCTTTGCAGAGAAGGGCAGAGCCAGCAAACCTTTACAGAAAGAAGTAAAATTTCCATTTTTCTGAAAGCATAAAGACTGTTTAAGTGTGGACAAAAGCAGAATATTGTCTCGACTATGACTTCAGAAGTGTTTCACAATTTTTTTATTGGTAGAGTCCTTAAAATCCAGTTCATTCTGCACAGCTGTAAGTTGTGTTGATTCAAAAGTATTTCATGCTGGGACTTCTGAAAGAAATAGCTGCCTTTTTCTTCTTGTATTTTTCTAAACGGGTGAGAACAAAAAAAAAAGGGCAGATGTTTCACTTCTGTGTATACTTTCATGTCTTCTTTCTCTTTTCTTCTGCAAGAAGCTTCCACTAAGAAGGGGCAAAAGACCAGTGACAGTGGGAAGCATTTCCAAGCATAAAACAATACTAATGTGATGCTTTTATAGAAAAAAATTTGCATTAATTGTTGATGATTCACTTGATCTTCCTTGGAAATATTTTCATGCTATTTGCCACCTCTTCCAGATAGAGCTTAATTGGATGGTTCTTTCAGTTTTTTCCATATGGTGTTCCCTTTCCTTTATTTCCCACTTGATATATCATAAAGAAAGGGTAGTCATGGCCCCTTGAAAATTTGCCACTTTGAGTTTGAAAATCCTCACTGTAATCAGTAGATAAGGGTACTGTGCAGGCTTTACCTTGTTCCTGGCTTTACCCTATGTTTTCTGTGTAAATTAAATAATAGCAGAGGCCACTCTATCTTCTGGTTTCCTATTTTCTGAAACAAGACGTATGGCTACTTTAATATCTCCTGGTTTCCATTTTTATTTGAAGTTAATGAAGTCTGACTTTGAGATCCTTAGAAAGATATTTATGTATGGAAATAATTTTCTTCAAATATTTTCTTCTAACTTAACACTTTTCAAGTGGATTTATGGCATTAGGTCTAGAAATAAGTTGTATTGGATGAAGCATATGTAGCATAAGACTTACTGGCTCAGTTCAGTATGTGTGACTGTAACTGGCTGAAGATCCAAGCACTAGTGAAAGGATGTGGTAAATTTTCCTTGGAGCTGGCAAAAGTTCCTGTATTTGGAACTTTTAAAAACAGCTAGGCTGGTATACTGGAAAACATGCTGAAGAGAAGACAGTACTTTATCAGTAGAAAAATAGGCTAGTTTTTCCTGTAGGCCTCTCTGTGTACAGCTGGTGAAGTTGTAAGTGACAGTTATTCTAATTTGCCTTCATTTTGTCAATTTTGTTGGATGTTGCCTACAGTATGACTGAAATCCTCAGTTTCAGGCCAGTGAGTATGGTGATTGACATTTCCTTGTTTAGTTTCCCTTGCTAAGTGCAGAGTGAGATTTCCAAGGGTGTAGCTAAGAAAATTATGATTTTTTTCTTTTCCCCGATGAAAAGTTGCAAGCATCTGACAGTAGGGTGGAATTGAAAAGTTATCTTGATTGTGTAACTCCAGCATTTGGCTGTGCAACCTTGGGAACACTGGAACAATAGATGAATGCTGTGTGCTGTTGACTAGATAATGTTTTTAGGCTGTGGACTGTAGACAAGGCAATGACATGTGGCTTTCCCACACTTGCAGCATCACAGGTTTTCCAGCTCTCCAAGATGTGTGTACAGGAGGGAAATTACCAGTGCAATGGCCTCTGTTGAGGTTGGCCATCAGCTGGGCAAAGCCGTGTGCTGCTCCATCACTGTCTGTCCCCATCACAAGTGCACACAGTGACACACAGCCATTGGAATATACACCACAGGCTTATGGCTGGTACCTTCTTCCAGCTGCAGATTTGTAACCTGCTCCTCTCCAGCTTGGGACATCCTCCTGCAGCAAGAGTGGCTGAGAGGGCAGCTGTGGCTAGAGGAAAGGGAGCCTGGCCTCGTCTCACAAAGGGTTCCAGGTGCCCTTGGGTGAGATGCATGGCAGTGGTCAGACAGTGGAGCAGACGGGCACAGCTGTGATTAACTCAGGGTGGTAATCCCTGGATATTTGTGCTTTAAGGCCCTCAGGCTCAGGGCTTGCTGAGGGACCTGCTCTGGAGCTCTGTGTCCCCATGCAGCATTTACAGTGAGCCACTGGTTTTGTCCAGCTCTGGAGCTAGAAGGATTTTTTCCTTCATTTATATTTTTCTTCATTCAGCTTTAGAAATGGCAGATACAGGTTGTGAAACTTTGATGTAAAAATTGATTTAATCTAATTAGATTTCCTAGGAAGTTTGTCCTGCAGTTGAAGCTACTTTCTTTTTCTTGATAGCATTGCATTAAGGGTTCTAGAAGAAAAGGAATTCAAGGTCTGAACTGTTGACCACTGGAGTTCTCTGTGGTGCTGGCCTAGACAATAGCTGAGATCCTAAGTCTCAGTATAGTGTTGTATTTTTGGGGGTTTATATAAGAACAAATGTTCAAAAAAGTGTTTCTACTTTTGTCAATCTTGTGTAATCCAGGACCAGTTCATATTAATGATTACTACATGTTATCACTTTTGACCTAGGAGGAAGTAGATGAGTAAACTGAATAGTAGAACAGTTCACAGCTAACTTTGTGGCAGAACTTGCTGGTATTTGTTGTTTTTGGGAGACTGGAAGCCTCAATATTATTATACCAAAAATACAGGTGATGCATCATTATTGTTAGAAGTAGCATGGATTTGAATGAGTTGAATGAATTTATGATACATGTGCCTGTGTAGGTAGGGTTTCAAAGGGCTAGAAAATAAAGGAAAAAATGTTATGAGGTAATGTTTTCATCACTGCAGTAGGAGCAGAGTTGTCCTCCCATGAAGGATGGTGTGGATGTGTGGTACTTCACTCCTGCTGTTGTCACAGTGCTGTGTCACTGAGCCCCAGCTTCCCAAACCTCATCACATCTCAGTAATACCTTTTAGGTAGCAGTGCATTACATTGTTTTGTATGCCCATCCTGCCAAGGGAGCAGAAAGTTCACTGGTCATTTTTACCTAGAGCTGTGGAAAAGTCCCTAGTGTCATACAATTGCAATAGTGCCACTCAATGATGTTTATACTAGCTGCTTTTCCTTTTCAATAATCAGACCAGGAGGAAATGTGTGAAATTAGCTGCATGGCAGAAGGAATTCATTAAAGAGAGTAAATTTAATTCTGCTCAAGTTTCAAGCTTCTGTGTTGGAGTCACAAAGCAGTAATCATCTTCTGGCTGTTTTTAATTATTTATTTTGTGGTAGTTTCCTTGTCCATGAAACTGGTATTTATTGTGGGCTAGCCTAAGAAAATGAGCAATGTTGATGAGACACTGAGCAGTGTGAACATCAACAAGTACCTTTTTGTTGTAGGCTCTGTGTTTGTCAAGTCCAAAGGGAAAGAGAATGAATGAATCAGGGTATTATATTGGGTCTGTGTGGCACATCTTTTTTATTTCAGACTTCACATGACTACACAGTAGCCCCCAGTATCTCTGCTTCCTCCAAAAAATTATGTTCCCTTGCATGTCTTTCCCTGTAATTCTACAGGAATCCTGGGAAGGGACAGATCCCAAGCCCATGTGGTTTACTGAACTACTTAGCTGAGGTGAATTTGAGCTTTACCCTCCACATATTTTGGTCCTTATCTACAAGGAAGTGATCATTTTTTTTACATAGGAATGGATGGCTGATTACTTTAGATGGGTTGCATTTATGTAGTTCTTCTTTAACAGAATGTGTGTACCTAAATCTGATGAATAATGGGCGTGGCTTGAAATGTAGGATTTTGTTACTGATGACTGGAATGTTTGTTTATACTGATTCCAGAAGCAAGTGTCAGAAAAATTTTAAAATAAGATTTTTCTGTTCATTATTAAAAATGAAAAAAAACCTAAAGAAAATGCTGTCCATCATCAGTTGGTGTAAGGGAGGTCAGGGGTTTTCAGAAACACATGCCATTAACAGATTCCAAAGGGAATAGCTAGAGATGCCCTCCAACATCCCAAGGTTCACGACTATAGCTGGTAAGGAAGTTTAAGGGGAATAGCTCAGCCACCTTCTAAAGTATCATGTGCTCTCCTGCTGCCACTATCAGGGACAGGGTGCTGGATTAGATAAACCATTGCTCTGATCCAACTGTGAAGAGAAACTGCTCCTTATCCACAGCATGCAGTAGGCAGAATTGCATTGGAGCTCTCTGCATCAATGTTCTCTAAAAATGTCCTTTGAAGCAGGACAGGCATGTCGAGTGTGTTGACCATCTGTTCATTTGGGGTTGTGCAGTGTAGGATGTGCAGCATGGTCTTGATTTGTGAATAGAAAACTAACATAACACAAATTTTTTTGGTGATCTACAGATCTGGGTACTGGGCTTCTGTAAGGGTCAATGTGGTGAGAGCAAGGTCTAGTGCAGACATAAGTGGGCCTGAGAGGGAAAAGTGAAGAGTCTGGTTGTAATCATTAGAGTACTGTTTTGAAATGACAGTCCTAGATCCTGCTCAGACTGGTGTTCTGTGGAAATGGACATTTCAGTAACTAACATCTGTATATCAGCTGCTGTATGTTCAAGAGGAGTAGAGACCTCTCTACAGACAGAAGGGCATAGAGAGTCTGGAATACATCTCTAAATTATATTTTGACTAGGAGAACATTTTCATTTTGAAGTGGGAGTTGTAAGTTTGAATGCACCTAATGTAGGCAGATGCTTGTTATCAGCTTCTGGGACAGACATCTGCTTTGTGGGCCATGCACAGGGATCAGTACCTGCTGCTGGATTGGGATTAACTGACTGAGTTCCACAGGGGGCTAGCAGCAGCCTGAACAGTCTACAAAAAAAACATTGTCTCCTGGTTTTGTGTTAGATTTGAGGGCAGTGTTTGATTTAGCATAGTGTTCTTGCTACATTTAAAATTGTATATAATCCTATATTACAAGACAGCTATGGAAATGAACTGAAGTATTGCTATACAGGTGATCTTATCCAAATTTATTGTTGTTTCAGTGATTTTTTGGATTTGGCAGTTACGATACCAGTTGGTTTTAACAGTTTCTGTAGCTGTACCAGGAAAATACAGACACTTCCTAGGAAAGAGATAGGCCCATATGAGTGTTGGTGTTGAGCTAGAGTCTTAATACACTAAATAGAAAGGATGTCATAATTTATATGAACTAGATGCTAAGAAAATTTTCCTTTTCAAAATAGAAAAATCTAAAATCTAGAAGCAACCGGTTTTTATTTTAGTGCCTCACAGAATGTGTGATTAAAAAGTGACAAGGAAAACATTTCAACTGCTGCTAAATATTTCTTCTCCCTATTGGTTTCCAAAATTCCAATCAAACATTTCTATAATGTGATATGATTAGCCTTGAGAAGCTGTTGAGAAGAGTATGTCAGCATGCCCAGTATAACACACTATGCATTACATTTTAAATCCTGTTTCTCTAGAACTACTCAAATTACTCAAAACCACTCTCTAGACTCAAATTCTGACAGGGTTAACTTAATCCTCTGGCCTTCCATAGTAGATAGGAGTTGCCCAGTGCCCTAAATATCTGCTGGTTTCTCTCCACTGTTTAGTTTTCATCAATGCTTTTCTTCACCTTGATGCTCTGTTACCATGAGGCATTTGTTGTTTTGTGGTATATTTATTTTTATAAAAGCCAGCTGGTAAACTTTACTCAGTTGGTTTTGCGCAGTTTTTCATCAGATAAATATAAATGAAATAAATCTCAAAGTACAGTTCATTGTAGAAGAATAAATACTTTCTCTGTTGATAATTTTGGGGTTTTGCACTGTTTTACTGCCTATTGTACCTCCTCCTAGGCTTTATCATTTAAAGAAGCTCTGCAGTTACTTCTTTAAATCTTGCATTAATCTCTTCAGTCACTAAACTTTTTTCTTTTAGAACTTTTTCCTGACAAGTTGTCACTGTCTTTTTCAGAATACCCGAGGGCTGGGTGTGTTCTCTTTTTGAAGACAACTTCCTTTGTGCTACAGTCATTCTGAAGTGCCAGCATTGCTGGGTATCAGGTTATGAATTTGCCAAATAATCCAGGAAAGACTGAATGGGGCTGGGACACTGTTTGGAAGAGCGGTCTCCACTGAAATTCTTGGTAGGAAAGTATGGAGGGACAATAGATCTTATAACAAGTTTTAGAGAGCAATACATGATTTAAAGTCAGTTTTTATGAAGAAAAGTGTATCCAGACTAGTTGCAATGGTTAAAGTATTTATTTTAGGTGTTTTTTACAAAGATTGTTGTTAAAGTTGCTGAATTTTCTTTACTTATGTTCTCCTTGCTGTAAAAGATATGGCTTTTGGTGTTTCTAATAAGCAGTTGGGAAACACATATGCTCTTGAAAAGCAGCTTTCTTCTGACATCAGGGGTTGCTATACTTCAGTGATGTTATTGAACTTATTTTTACACTCAAGAGTCATCTCCAGGTGATAAAAAATACAAAATGTCTATTTATTTTAAGTTGTCATTCCATAATGTCTTTCATTGAATAGCTTTACTGGAAAAAAATCCGTGCCATTTTCTCTCTTCACAAGGTGGTGATGTTTTTCTGCCTTCAAGAGAATAGTGCTGTTGATCCTCCATTTGACTTCAGCATCACATTACACTCATGTAAAATGTTAGTAGAAATGCAGCCTACAGGAAGCCTATGGAACTGGGTTATATACTTTGGGGTTTTTTTTTGAATGAAAGACTTTTAGTAGTTAAGACATCAGTATAACAGCTCTTGGCATGCCATATGTTTTAATCCAAAGTAGTTTCCTTAACTACTACTTGAGCAACTTCAGATACTAAAACAGTTTTAGAAAGTGCTCTCTCTTTCCAGCTGGTGACAATGATTACCCTGGACTTACCCTGTTTGTAACAACCACAGATAACATGTGTGGTTTGTTAAAATCAGGAGATACCCATCCTTAATTTATGCACATGTGCTTTAAGGGATATACAAGCCCCACAGAACAAGGCAGACAGCAGAGAACAGTTCATTGACCTTCCTCTACCCTTTGTTCACAGAGCACTGCTGGATGTGTGTATTGGCTGAGATTCAACAGCTTGGTCTTGCTGGGGTTTGGTTTTTAGTGGGAGTTTTCTCGGTTGTTTTGGTGGGGTTTTTTTACCCTGTTCTTCAGAATCTTACCAAGTCTTATGATATCTATGTTGTTTTGTCCACTGGTTAAAAATTGTATAGAAGCTATGTCTGACTTCAGAAAAGGTGTATGTGTCATAACAAACTGAGTTTGTAGTATTCCTGTATAAGTTACTTTTTAAAATGTTGAGGCTCATGGCTGATAGATCAGTCACTAAATCTTCTAATCTTGTCCAGTGAGATGTGGAGAAACTATAAACTATTTTTGCAAGCAGAAAACACCCAGTGCAGATGTGAATGCTAATTTTTCTTTAATGAAATCAGACAAATATATTATCTCTCAGGACATTAGCAAAATATTTTTCACCTCTCCTTTGGAATTAATAGTTTCAAAGGAAAAACTTCTGCTTTTGAAGCATGTGACCTTAACAGATAGATTCACTGATGAATTTTCTGCTGGGGGCAGTTTTGGGCACCACATTATAAAAAAGATATTAAGCTATTAGACAGTGTCCAAAGGAGGGCCATGAGGATGGTGAAGGGTCTGGAGGGAAGCCACCTGAGGAGCAGCTGAGGTCACTTGGACTGCTCAGCCTGCAGGAGACTGAGGGGAGACCTCACTGTGCTCTTCAGCATCCTCACGAGGGGAAGTGTCAGGGACTGAGCTCTTCACTCTTGTGACCAGTGGCAGGACCTGAGGAAATGGCCTGAAGCTGTGTCAGGAGAGGTTTAGGAAAAGATTCTTCACCCAGAGGGTGAAATGGTGTATATGCTGTAGTGTTTGGCTTTTTTCAGCAAGGTCACCTTTGAAACACAATTCCTCAATGTAGAAAACCTGCTGTTAAGCATTGTTATTCATCTATTAGTAAAGTTTTTTTAAAAAACCCTCTCAGTTTTCACAGCTTTTATTAGATCTATCAGTAGGTAGCAGTGTCCTAGCTTGGGTTCTGCATGAAATTTTTCATTCACCCTTCTGCTGGGCCTGTTGTGCTATTACTATGAATTTTTTTTTTTTTTTTTTTTTTTTTTTTGGCTAATAACTTTATATAATGTCAGTTTAAGTTTAGGATCAGATCTACCCAGAAAAAGAAGTCAGTGCTATAAGTTTCATGTGCCTTTTGAGGCTCCAGAGCTGATAATCACAGGAGGGTGAATTATCAGAGTGGGGGTGGTAAAGTCACTGATGGTCCCAAGGGCTGAATCTCTGCTTTCTTTACCTGTAAGAGAATGACACACCCAGAGACATTGCAAACTTTCCCTTTCCTTATACAAACTTGCTTTTATCAACTTTTGAAATTGTGACCAGCTCTGTGGGAGGGTGAGGTTTAGTCTTCAGTTTTGTTTGGTCCTTTGCCTGCTGAAAGCCACTAACAAGAGCAGTGGTTAGTGCCAATTGCAGTGTTTTGTTTTCTTTTTCTGTGATCCCAAGAAATGTCTAGTACAAACCAGACCATGACCACCCACTCATTTCACATGAGCCATGGATCACTTGCCAGATGGCAAGGACCAAGGAACATAAGATTTAATACAGCAGATCTGTCTGTCTTATTTATTCTGTTTAGCTCAAAGTAAGGCACTCTCTTGCCTTACTCACCCTGTCCTTGCAGTCAAGGGTTGAGTAGACAAATTCTCCCATGACAACTGTGGCAACTGTTTATATTCTGGGGTATGAGATTTCATTGTCCTTATCTAAGTCTGCATAAATATGGTGTTAGTTTTGGTTAATCATCTCTTTCCTAAAGGAACGCTGCATTATAATGTTACATTATAATGTTGTACCAGGCTGAGTTCTAGCAAATAAAAATCCTCTCAAAAAAAACTTTTCAGGCCTCCAGTGAAAGGACCTATTTCTGTTGCTGTATAAAAAAATCTATTGAAAAAGGAGGGTTTGAGTAATGCATTTTGAGAGTTTGCCACACATCTCACTTTGTTAGTGATAATATATGAATGTGAATTGACTACCAATATACTTAAGTTTATCAAAGTACTGCTTCTGTCCAAGCTGAACAAAATGCCTAAAGTAGGGCTAAAATCTTGCTGAATTAAGATCATTTCAGTAGATGATAATGCTGATCCAGGAAGACTCATATTTTCAATTCAGTCACTCTTAACATATGACTTTAGGTCCCTTTAAATCATGCTCTCCGGCAAGACCTTTGTATTTTTGCTTTGCATCTAGAAAATATAGAGAATCAGAGTTAACACAAACCTGGTGCATTATAAACCTTACACATTCCAGTCACCCTAATTTTTGCAGCTCACATTTCTTAGGGGAGAGTTAAGATGCTTGCCAAAAATAGATTAAAATAAAGGCAATTTTGAAATTATTTAAAAGAATAATTTCTTCTACTATTACTGTTCAACTATAACTGTTGTAAATGAAGGATTCTAATTTGTTGGAAGCGTGGAAGGAAAGAACAGTGTGTGTGGTAAGTTCTCAATGACCTGAGATTATTGTCTGGAGACCCTCTGTAAAGAACAGTATGTCCTTTTTCCTTACCTGTATAGCAGCTTTAAAGTTTCTAACTCTGTGGAGATGTCTGTGTCCTAGTGATAATGTAGAATGTTATGAACTTGACATCAGAGCTCTGAAGTGCTCCCCAAAGGAGGAGGTGCAGTGTGTGGCACATTCTCATGATGAGTTTTGCTAGTCTAACTTGCCTTACAAAAAGGCTGTTTGATAATTACAGTTTCTGTGCTAGTCTCATCATCACTTCTACATAACAGGAACTTGAGTGATGTCCTCTGGAGCTGTTTAAAATGCAGATAAAATTTGAAATATCTTTGCCTGATAGGAATAGTTACAGTAGAAGTTGCCTTTAATTAGTTGAGAGTACTGTTGCAGTTAATAAACCCATAATTGGTGTTGAATCCAGCCAAGCTTGAAAGCAATCCTCTACTTTGCTTTGGGGCAAGGAACCCCTGCTAAAAGGTGACATCAGACTCTTGGCCAGCTGCTACTTCTTGTAAGTGTTGCCTTTTCTAAGATCATCTAACGTGAGCTAAAGCTGGCTTTCATTTGTGTCTGGAATGACTGATGAAACTAAACAGAAGTTGCAAGATACGCAGGACACCTTGCAACTTCTGCTATGTGTCTTGTGTGTGTTGTGGAGAAAATTTGTAGGGGACTTCAGGGACTCATATCACCCTGTTCTCCCAAATACAGGATATAAGTCATGTATGTGTGTGCTTGGATCCAAGCATTAATGAGGAGAGGAGATAGGATTGTCCTTTGCTGAATTTAAAGCCATCTTGGAAGAAGAGGATTTTCTCAGTGTTGGTCCTGTGTCAGGAGCTTGTGAGGGAAGTTGGAGTCAAAAAGGCAGGGCAGAATTCATCCTTCTAGGTCCTCTGCACTGCTGGAAATCACTGTGTAATTTGAGCTGATGAAAACTGCCAGGAGCTCCTACATTATAAATTCAGCCTTTCTAGAAGTCTCTAAGCAGACTCTTTCATCAGGGTCAGCTGTTAAAGAGAAGGATTTAAAGCCCAGTTTAAGTAAAACGATCACAACTGTTTTTTTCCTGTTAGTGACTTCATAAAGTCACTGAGTGTCCCTTTCTTTAGGAGCAGGTGGTAGGTTCCTCGCTCCAAAACTTATACTGATATTCCCTATCTAGTTTTAAGGTCTGAGTCTCTCCACCTTTTGTAGGCTGTAAAGGGTGATCCTGTAATGTCTTTAGGAGGTACTATTTTGGATTTCATTAAGGTGATGATCCCTGGCCATTTCAAATGTAATTGTAAGGAGATTTGCTAAGTAAACAGGACTACTGTAACTCTAGCTAATTGGAAGGATGCAAGGAGGAAACAAAGAGTGGGCAAGAAAAACATTTCATTTTCCCAAGTTTAAATCAAGAGTCTTATCAGTGACTGTTCACTCAGCCAAAACACAGTAAACTACACTGCTCTGGTTATTGCCAGGTGATAGGTACCCAGAAATTACAGTCATCTGGTTGTTCTTTCATGTGTGTGAAATTTGTTGCACACCTTTGGCAAGAGTTACAAACACCATCATTTATTCAGAACTTCAAGGTTTAATGTTTACAGAAGAGGAATTTGGCCAGAGGTAGTTCAGCAGCTCTTTGATAAGATAGCATGGAAAAAAAATATTTTGGCCTGTCCCTGCTGTAATTAATTTCTGTGGTGGTGCTCTTGTTGTCCAAGACTATGACAGTGGCAGCATTTGGAAAAAATACATGTTGTCTAAAAGTGAAAGAAATTCCATATATAAATTATATGTGTTTATACATATAAAAATGGTTTTAAACTTTAATATGTATATTTAAAAATAGATAAATATGCAAAAGATAGAAAGAGGGGAATTTTAAATAGAAGTTCTGAGCACTGCAAGCTTATTATTGTAGCAAAGACAATGTTTTTTTGGAGTGGAGCAAATTCTTTTGAGTTTTATTTACTTGTGCCTGTGTTGTTTTGTTTCATATGTCTTTTCACAGAAAAAGAGCTGAGTGTCAGCCCTCAAAATGTTTGACTTGGTCTCTTTGTCTTCCCTTTAAATAATACCATGCTCCATAGCATCTTTGCAGTTTAAGACAGAGAAACTAAATGTAAAATGGATCATCATTTGATCACATCTCTCTTAGAGCATTCATACTTGGAATACTGCCATGTAATTTCCATGGATGAGCACTAGAATGATGGCTAGCATCTTTTTTCTGACACTGGCTAAGTCCATGCTTTAGTTACCTTGAGGCTCCAGTAGGTGCAGGAGGCAGGTACCAGCACCTTCCCTAGCTGCTTATATTTTCTTTTTAGCTGGGCAATAGAGTCTGGTGCAAGCTGCCTCAGTATTGCAGCAAATGTAACTGTGTCTCATTTATGGCATTTACCTGCTGTTTTCCTCCATACCATGTCAGTATCTGGGCTTGCTGGTAGATGTGGGTTTGCTTTGAAGCCTGACAAGGATGTGCTGTGTGTTAGCTTGGCCTTGGCATTGCACTAACTTGCTTTCCATTCTGCTTGGACCACAGGCACAGCAGGGTTGTGTTTGCCTGCAAAAGGTCATACAGCTGTGCCCTGTAGGTCTATTTGGCTCAGTGTAGCATCAGAGATAAATGGCCCTGTTCTGTCTGCCTACTGTTCTTACCACAATGTTGAGAGAGAAACAGCAAAGCACCCCAGTATTATCAGTCTGTGGAAAGCCCCAGCTTTGCAAATGATGCAATCCTTGCTTTACAGAGACTTTACTTATGGCAATTTTCTTGCAGCTTTTAAACCTCTTCATTTTGGTTAATCATTTTCATGTCTTGACTTATTAAATCTCAAGGAAATAGCTTGAGGTCCTGGCTTCATTGCACTATGTATAAGGTAAGCTGGATAAGCTGGCTTGTTGTTGATGTGTAGAGGAATGGAAGCACTGCCAGAAGAATCTGAGCATGCTGGGCTGAGATGTTGGCAGGCTGTTGCCAGGGGCTACTGTGGATCAGCCACATATTCAAAATAGGATGTTAATTGGAAAGCCTTTTTATATGTATTATGAAATGTTTGTTTTCACATTTTTCAGGCCCTGCAAGATGTATTTATTAATAGGTTACTGCACTTAACTTTCTTTAATAAAAGGTGCATAGTGTACAGGTTATGTAGCTACACCACCTCAGGCTGTGATTTTTGTCACAATGTGCAAATGGAGCAAGGTTGAGTCTGGACAGGAATTGGATGGGTGACTGCTGCCCAGTGAAGGGTGGGTGTGTGGGTAACAAACTTGTACTCAGGGGCTGTTGCTGGCAGTTTTTAGTTCATATAGGTGTTCCCTGTGAGTCAGGTCTGAGCCCATGTCCTGGAGTAAAAGATCACTGCTGGAAAGGGAACGTGATTGATGAGATGGAAACCCATAGTTTCAACATCTTGTGCTCACCAAAGTACCCAGTGTTCTTTGCATAGAGACTTAGTGTTCCAAATAAATCCTGGAGGAGCATCCCTGTTTTCTTCCCTAAAATAATCTTCAGATTTAACGTGACAGAAGTATTTTACTTTTCCTTTCATATGTACTACACTGTATTGTAGTTTAATGACTCATTCTCAGTCACAGCAATATATGAAGTTCAGCAGCAGTATGAATAATTTCTTGACAGTGTATGGTAGTTGATAAAGCATAATGCGATTTTTCAGTGCATGAGAAATTATTCCATAGATTCTATATGGTCTTTGGATAGTTTTTAATGCACTGGACAACAGCACTTCTGCTGCTCCATCTCCATTAGAACCTCTTAGTGAAAAGAAATAATAAACTAATGGGTAAGAAAACTTAAGAGAAGCATTTCCTCTGAACTTTGAAGCTGAATCAAAGGGAAGGTGGGAAAATCAAGGTTTTCTTCCCTCTGCAGCTGTGTTATGGATTATTTTATTTGACTCAGTAATGGACAGTTGGATTTGGATTTTCTTTTGTCTTTCTTCTGGTGGTCATTTATTAACATGCAATTGAATGAGGGCTGTGTCAAAAATGCCTTTGCTCTGATAAGAGTCTGTCATGTGTGACTTATGCAATATCAAATGCAAGAAAATCTTGAAAATCTCAAAGCTTGAGATGTCATCTGCTTGACCTCTCCTTTTGTGCATTGTCCAGGTGTGTTTCCCTAAAAAACTGAAGTCACAAGTGTGATTTAAGAGAACAAATTAATCTAATCGTAGGGTGTGGCCTTGGTAGTACTTTTTGTTTCATCAATAGATAATCTGGCTTCAGGGGAAAAGTACTTAATTATCTACCTTGTTGAAAGGGACAAGAATTATATGAACAGGGCACTGTGAGGAATAACATTTCTTAAATGAAATTCCTATGGGAAAATACCTTATGGGGGGAAAAATGGAATTCATCAAGTTAGAATGCAATGGCTTGAAGAAATTCTAGTTGACTTCCATTTATGGCACAAATAAGGGAATTAGCTTACTGTAAGAGCTAAAACATCTGCATAAATCCTTAATGTAATGACTGCATTTACATATGTAGCAAAGGATAACAAAATTCAGGAGCAGAAAAAATACTGAGTTGAGTTGGTACAGGATGACCTTCCATTTTAGTACAGAAAACAGAACTCTGAAACCAGAGCTAGTAAAAACACTTTTTTAAAAAACTTGATTTTCATGCATGAATGTGCTGTTTTGCAGGTTTATTTAGTGTTCATTACAAGGGAAAGATAGGCTAAGATCTGTATTAGGAACTAGATCTGCTGCAGGTTTTTGTTGCTTATCTCTAAGTCTCTTTTGCCATTCTCCTTCAAAAAATGGATCTAATAATGCTCAGCATATATAAATTATTTGACACATAGGTGAAAGTGAATGGGTTTATATAAATACCTTGAAATCTGGTTAAAGTTTCCTTCTCATGATATGCAAATTATAAACAGAATTTCACTTGTAAATGAAAAGCAGTAATTAATGTTGCAGCTCTGCTCACTGGGCTGAGCAATGAGACAAATCCACTAGAAATCAGGTAAGCAAGAGACAAAACCACTGCTGAGCTCATCTAACTTGGCCAACAAGTCCTTACCCCCTTTCCCACCACAGTGGAGAGAGTGCAGCTGTGTGGGGTTCCCTGCAGCAGGTGAGATGCTCTTTCATTCAGGGGCTGCTGGAGCACTTCCCTGAGAAGAATCTGGTGGAATGCAGAGCTGTTGTCTGGAGAACTAATTCCTCTACTTGACCAGGGGGCAAAACTGAAATTGCTGGGAGGCTTCATTTGGAAGAGTGTGAGGCTGCCATGCAGGTACTGCTTTCAAACAGGGGTTGTACTCCTGTGTAATGTGTAACAGGCAATGGGATATCAAAGGGATTAAGAGCCTGAAGGAACAGCTGAATATTCATTGCAAATGGCAGTGGGCATCTGCCAAGGCAGAGCAGGCTTTTAGTAGTGCTCCAAGTGAAGAGTAAACCAAGTAGATCTGTTTAATACAAAGAGTGGTTAACCCTGGTGTCTTGTGATCCCCCTCCAGTCTCATGAGCTCAGCAAGTTTAGTCCAATCTGGATGAGAGGCAACTCTTGTCCCGTTACTATGAAGAACCCTTTGTAGGACAGAGTAGGGATGTGTTGCATGGATATTTGTTTTGTTGAGTCAGAGTGTTTCTATCTCTGGTCGGAATTTGTATTTTTAAATTTTTTTTTATGCTGCAGTTTATGTTTAAATCTAGAGTTTTATCTTTCATTAATTGCAATAATTGAAAACCCAAAGGCATTTTTCAAGTGAGTGGATCATCTTTTAGCAAGTAACTCTGCTTTCCCTGACTTCCCTCGGTAGTTCTTTTGTATGTCCCATCTTTTATCCATCCTTTCCCCAAACTCTTCCTATACTACTGCTACCTGCCTGCACTGTGGTCAAGTATTTGAGCACGTGCAAAGCTGTGGGCAACATAAGGACAGCATATGATGTGGCCTCTCTGGTTCTGTGGAAGGTGTTGTGCATGTCCAGACTTGAGGGAGTGGCACTTAATGTTGATGTCCCAAAGTAAGTGGTGGGTGCTGTTGGCTGTGATGGCCACCTTCTTGTCACTTGCTTTTTGGAATAGGATTGCATCAAGTTAAACCATCAGCTGTATTACTTATAGAACTGAGGGTGTAAGAGGAATTACTTTTCATATCAGTTGCTCTAGTTTCTCCCCCACTCAGCAGTGAGTGTAAACTGATGAATTTCAGTATTTCATTGAATGTATTCTTTTATTTGATACAGTAATCCAGCAGTGTCTAGGATTGCAGTTTTCAGACTAGAAGGCTTTTAGACAATTATTCCTGTGTGGATTTATGACATTCATGAAAATATTTCATTTTATGAGGTTTTATAATTCTTTCCTTCCTTATGTTTTTTTGGTTTTTTCTCTCCTTTTTTTTTTTTTTTTTTTCCTTAAACCAATGGGCTTTTCCCTTGTACAAGGCTCTCCTCCTATCCTCTGATCCCCTCTGTCTTGGAGATAAGTATATTTTGGGTCACATGCTTGAGAAATCAAAAAGAGGAAAAGAGTCTCATATAGTAATGGTTCATAATTAATATAGTAATGGTTCATAATTAATAATCAGCTTTTCTCCAGTGAGGAAATATCTCTCTTTTTTATTTGTTTTTTTGAATTGAAAATATACAGATTTAAATATCTAGTATGTCCATAAATGCAACAGCAGGTGGCAGAATAACTTCACTGGAAATTGAGTTCTTGGCATACTCAACTTTCTTTCAAGAATTTAGAGAGAAAAACAGATGCCTTTATGTGAGATGTGACCAATTGCTGTTCTAAATAGCTGTCTTAACAGAATGTAACAGACAATTCCCAAACACATGGAATTGTGTGTTACAAGGTTTTCTTCAGTTTTTACTCTGTTTGTTTTTTATTTCTATAGAATAGTTAAATGCTTCTTAAACAGAAAGTTTCTGAAGAGATTTAAGTGGTTGCAGAACAGGCAGTGTGTTAGTCACCATCGAAGTGTAGCAAATGCTATTTTCAGCAGAAGTGGATCTGTGTAAATATTGCATAGATATAATCCTTTCCTTTTAGAGAAAAGCATCCAAGTAAGCATATTGCCATGAAATCCATTGTTCTGATGAGCAGTTTTGCTGTCATCTTTGAAAGAAATAAGCTCCCTGGGAAGATACTAGCACATCTTGACTAGAGTTGTTCAACATTCAAAGCCTAAAGACTGTGTGAAAGATGTATCTTGTGGAGGGTGCAGCTGTGAATTGCATTTAATATCTCATGGTCTGTTTGGCAGCTCCTTGGCTTTCTCATCTTCATCTCCCTGGGAAAAAGTTACAGCGTTCAAAAATCTGTACACCTCCAGACAATACCATTTAAAATAAATAGGACAAATAGCCTGTTAGGTAATGTCTTCCTTCACCTTTCTCAAACAGGATGATAGTCTGAGGTACACATTGGGCTATAGCCAGTTCTTCAGTCATAGCTAGTTGGTCTAAACTTTTGAGAACTACCAGGACCAGAAACAAGGATGTAATAAAATGGTGTTTTACCACATTGTAGCAATGGAAAAGAGCCTAATAATAGAGCAATTACAATTTTTGTTCTCCTTTGAAGGTCTGAAATCATAGTGGTGGTGGGATATTCTCTTATTTTCGGCCCTGACCTGACCTCTGCATTAGGACAGACTTTTATCCTGTAATTCTACAAATGTTGTATGCACACAGTAACACAGCATGGCAGCTGAAAGGAGTCATCCCATTCTCCTTCCATCCAGGCTGGGCAACTGCATAAGTTTAGGCCTGTTCAGAGTAAGTCCACAGAAACATCTTCCTGCATGGAATGGGCAGCAGTTCAGGAAATGAGAGACAGGAGAGGGTAGAGAAGCTTCTCATTTGTCTCATCTTTCTCCATTTAAAACATATGTAAACATACATGAAAATGCAGTCTCATATAGTGATTGTTCTGTGTAGAAAAGATACCTGAAGTCATAGCAATTAGAGTTGTGGGGGTTTTTCCTGTAATGGGTATGTTTGTGTGTTGTGATGCTGCTGTTTTGCAGTGGAATTTTAAGGAGTGCATCCACTTGAATATGAGCTTTGCCACATTTTTTTCCCCCCCAGGCTACCTTGTTAATGCATTTCTCTTTAGTATCTTTTTTGATCCCCTGGTTCCTGGAAATGCCTCATCTCAGTTACTTGAAAATGTGGTATCAGGATAAGTATTTGTGTAAGATTTTTTTTGTTGAGAACTTATTTAACACAATCATATTGCTTCTCTAGGTGGGCCTTACCCTTTTTTTTTCTTGCCAACAGATTCTTTGTTTACTAGCTTTAGACATACTTCAGGAATTTGTTTGATTTTATGTCTTCATTTATTTGCTTTTTCAATTCATCACAGCTTCCTAGATTTTATTATTGTGTATTGACTGCTATGGTTTATTTTCCTCTCAATCAGCTGTATTAGTCTTAATGTTCATTTTCTAAGATACAGTTATTTATCAAAAATGATGTTTAAATCTTTTCCTCTATTGTTAGGGCTGTCTGTGTTTTCTGAGATGTAGTCCTTCTGTAAAAATTGCAGATTTTTAAAATTACTTTTGAGCTGAAATGCTTTTAACTTCATCTCTCTTTTCTGAATTTATCATTACTAGGCTGCTGAAGTTTTCAGTTTGGGGGGGTACTAGTGTCAGATCATTTGTGATATTTCCTGGTAATGCCAGGTACCTCTGAAATGCTCAGTGCTGACCATTGATTACAGCTTGTAAATGAAGCAATTAAAAGCAATAACCTTAATAAACTTTGATGTATGAATTGTTAGTAGGATTTATGCTTGTTGTCCTCCATATGGAAGAGAAATATAACACTGTGTAACCTCATTATATTTTCGTGGCTCAGGTTTGTCTTAAGGAAGATTCAACAATATAGTACATTCTCTGCTATTCATTCAGTATAATGTTGCTGTGATCTACTCAAAACCTAGTTCCTCCTCTGAGGCCAGATACTGATTTTTTTTGTTCCATAACCTCTATTTTTTGTTTTTTTAGCATATATAGTTTGCCTAAATCCTATTCTGTTGCTACATCCTCTTATTCAATATTTCCTTTAAGCTCTTAATAGTGGCATATGTATATGCATTTTTAAAAAATGCATATTTCAAGTATTTACTTGGTAAAATTTTCTTGAAAACCTTGTTTCTGTGATCTCTGTGCATCTTCCAATTCTTCTATAGTGCTTTTTTCCTTTGAAGTACTAATTCTTATGACTGCAATTCCAGAGTGTAGCAGCCAGGCTGGCTGTAACTTACACTTGCAAGAACACACAGCCTCTACCTCATACAGCAATTTGTCTTTGAATATTTTTTTTGCATTCCAATATTAAACTAAATGCTACAAATACTGCCAAATTTTCCATCAATGTCTAATTGAATTCTTTCATGTTAACTCAGGAAAGCACCCAAACATATTTTAATTAATGTTTTAACTATATAAACTTTAAATTGAGTACATGCTTAAGTGCTGCCTTGAGTAAGAATACTTGTTCAGATTGTTCTTTGGTTCTTTTCTCTCTTCATTCTGATGTTTTGTTTTCTAGAAATATGTGTGAATATTGTACTATTAACTCTTTCTGGGCCCAACATTTTATACTATCTCCAATGAACTGAGAAGAAATTTTAGAAGAGTTTATTAGACACTTCCCTCACAGTTTTCTGCTGCTTTTAGTGAACTTCATAACTTTCAAAACAGAAAGTTTCTCTATATTTCTAAAGGGAGGTAGGCTTTGTCTGGTTTAAAGAGATCTGCAAATGCTTTACTGACTTCTCAATTGTAATTAAAAGAATTCTTCCAATCCTGATTGTGTGTTCTAAAGTATTTTGTCTTTCTTTCAATAATATTTCTGAAAACAGGTGAAGTAAAAAGAATGATTGATAGGAAACAAAATCCATAAGGGCCCAAAAGTCAGTTGCAGGAATTTGTGTGTGCAAAACCATGATGTTCAACTGGGAGAAGGAAAGGAAGACAAATACCTTTTGGATTATAGCTCTTGAAGCATTTATTGCAATTTTCTGATCAATGGTTTTTATGGTAGTATTTAATTTAAACCAGGTTTGATGCAGCAACACAGAAATACTTGTGAAAATTAAAAAAGCTTTCTAATTTTGCATATCAGCTTGTTCTAGTATCTCCAGTGTCCAGAATGGCAGGTTTAGCAAAATATTTCCATTACTGGACAAGCATAACTCTGCTGCATTCTTCTGCCTACGTTTGAATGCTGTGTCTCTGGTTTGAGAGGGGAGGTAGGAATTGTTGTGCTAGCACAGAGCTGAGTGGCATTGCCCTTCTCCAGCCCTGCAAGGCAGCTGTCTTCTTGAGTTCTGGTTTGACCTGGGACAGAGGAATTGGGAAGGGAGTGATCATGCCTGAACAAGCCTTTGATGTGATCCAGATCTGGGCAAAGAGCATGTCCATGCTGTGTGTTCATGTGTATGTTGTAAAATTATAGTTGTAGGCTTCAAAATTGAACTGTCATGGCTAGACTTCTTGGTAAACTAGATGTGTAGTGCACACAGACTTACTAGTTATCTATTTTCTATTTTGTGTTATGAATTCTTGAGATTTCACTATGCATCCCACAGTAATGGTTATCTGAAGTGTTTCATGCACTCCTGTTACAGTGGTTATGTAATGTTATAGGAGTTTAAGAAAAAATTTTAATTCCAAGAATGGAGAGAATCTGCTTATGACACAAACCAGAATGCAAATAAGAATACAGTCCTATGCAATACATTATTGACTCTTCCTTTGTATCCTCAAGGTACTACAAGTTTTAAGGAAAATGAATGGTCATGGTTTGACCTTGTTAATTTGCCTAAAACATTTTCCTGGTTTTCTGGTCCTTCCAAAATAATGCTTTACATTGGCAATGTGAAGTTGGCAACTATCTGTATCTAGATTATCTTTTAATCACCTAAATCTGATGTTATCTGCACAGAATTTCAGAAATATGTTTTACAAAGCTTGTAGTTCAGTACTATCTGTGGAATTTGGGCTACTGTGACCCATTTAGGCATTGGTTATTTTTATCAAATTGAGAAGCATGTAGATTTCTTGGTTTGCAGTGAGTCTGCATTTATTCTTGAGGCTGGCTCTTGCTATTTGTAATCAGAATAGAAACTGTGGCAAAATGAATGGTGAGTCTTTCTTGTGATGATCATTGCAAGTACAGTTCCCACTCTGTACTGCCAAGAGTGGATGGCTTCTTGCTTGAGAATGGCTTTTCTATTCATGGCCTCATTCTTTGAAATGTCATGAAACTCGAAGCAGGCACTTTGCCTCCAAAGCAGCAGTTTTCAGGACTCTGTGTCCCACTGTGTTCTAGATGTGCCAATTCTGTTCCTCCCATTTATATTTGCTGCTGGTATTCCAGGCAGTGTTATTTCCTGCAGGAAGTTTGTATTCATTTTCCATAAATCATGCCTTCTCTTTAATTATTAGTGCCTCTTCTTCTTTCTCTCTGAAACTTCAGTGCAGACACAGCTCTCAGTGTGCTGTTTGCAGGCTGCAGTTTCCTCAGCAACAATTCTTTCTTGGCTGTTGAGATGGAGTCTGGACTGAAATCTAGGTGATCACTGATGTTTTCTCCAGCCTGTTAAAAAAGTCAGCGTTTACATCTGAGACAGAGTATTTTATTTCAACACTGACCTGATCTTTCTCCCTCTGTGTGTATGTTTTACCCTGTGCTTTTGCAGAGAGGAACAGCATATTTTTTCATGGCTTATTCTGATACATACAGCTCCTTGTTGAGCCTCATGTTTTAAAAGTAGTCCAAAGTCTGTGCTTGTTGATCTTGTAACACCCTAAAAAGTAACTGTTTATTTGCCTTTTACTGGCACAGGAATGATCTGAGTTACCCAGTTCAGAAAATAAATTAGTACAGGGCTGATTTGAAGCTATTCTGCATTGCTGTTATTTTGTTGTCTTTGCTGTTCTGGAACTATTCAGTACTCCCTGCTCCATTAAACAGCTCTTTCAAACACCCTCAGTAAGCTCAAGAGAGACCAAAAGTTGTTTCCAAGAACACAGTTAGTTCACAGCTAACATTTAAATAATAAGCTGGCATCTATTTGTTGCTTTCCATCTGTTTTAAATACAGTGCTAATACTTTACAGAATGTTGTACATACCAGGAGTTGAGCCACAAGGAATTTTTCAGATTTATCCTTCCCAAACTTGCAGTGTGAACCAGTGATGCTTTCACTCCCAACTCAAGCAAAGGCGAAGAATTTTTAAAAAACACATCAACTCCCCTGCCACAAATACCAAAAGGAAAGAAAAAAGCCAGTGGGTTTTCTGGAGGGAAGTTTTAAGAGTTTTGTTACAAGACCAACAAGCCCATACATAGAACCTACAGAGGTCAACTATTACTGCTAAATTGTATTTAGATGTTGCCCAGCTATACATTGGAAGACTCTGGGAACACAGGGTGGTTTGTGGTGGTGCACTGTGATCTTAATCACACTTCATGCAGTGAGTTCAAAGCATTAGGAAAGCAAAATTCTGAATCCCACAATACTCTTATGGGGTAGGCATTAGGCCTGCTTTGAAAATAGGGCACAAAGAATTTATTGTATCTGTAAGCAGTTGCAGCTACTTAGCCTCAGAACCAGGATTAGAAAACATGCGATTGGACTTCTGCTCCCCCCTGTTCTCCCTTGAATATTAATCGAGGTGAAGAGTTAAGAAGAAGAGAAAAAGTCTGTACTGGTTGTTTCTCTGTGAATGTATTTATGCACATAAGGATGAAGCTGGACAGAGACGAGTCCCTGATCATGTTTCACTTTGGTGTGACTCGTTTGGGATCAATAAAACTAGACTTGCAATAAATCTTCTGTAGTCTGGAATAAAAACTGAGTAGTAGTAATAAAATTCAAAATGAGAACTTACCTTGTCAGGATATTTTCTACAATGAAGGGGATAGCTAATATTCTGGAGAGGGAGATAAGTCTAAGAGGCAACTCAAGTATAATCTATCCATTGCATGATGTTCCTTTCATGCATGGAATTTTAAGGCTTGGTTACAGCAGATAGGGATTGTTTTAAATAGAAAAACAGTAAGTAACTTTTTGAGGACAAATTTATTGTAGAACAAGCTATACTTATCTTTAATTAGACCCAAGGAATAGCCAATGAAAAAGTAACTTTATCAAATTGATAGCACAACTACTGGAAACACTTTTCTAGTCTGTGGGTTTTGATGATTGCAGGAATCAGACAGTGTAACTGGAGGGGTGTATGCCATAAATGCCCTTCTGTTTCCAGAAGCTGCACATTTCCACACCACACTAGGTATTCTGTAAATCAGCATCCAGCTAAACATGAAAGAATTTTCACTGGGATTCAGCTGTCACTGTGCAGTTAGCTTTAATTTGTCACACACACTGCTCTGCTACTGCACCTTGCTTTGACATTCAAGTATCTTGCATTGATTTATTTTAATTTTTGTTTTGGAAACACTATAAGTACATCCTGTCTTTTTCTGAGAAAGTCAACTGGGCTACTATTTCACTGTCAGCACCAATCCCAGTGTCCCAGTATTTTAGCTGCTACCTCCTGAACCACACCTAGTGCACCTGAAGATACTACAGAAACATCTTACTTGTCTTTTTGCTCCTGATTTCCCACAATGTTTAATCCTACACTTCAGTCCTATCTAGAAATGTATTTCTAATCTAGGCCAGGTTTCCTATGTGTTTGCTCAAGTATCTCACTCCTCCCTGGAAGAAACTGTTCCAGTCATGGGGCTGCTGAAAACCCACTGGGGCAACAGAATCTGTTGACTAAAGCATAATTTGCTCCCTTAAGTTCTTCTCTAAATTAAATAATTGTAAAGAATTTTTAACATTACTATCTTAGCAATTTTTGTAGAACTCCGCAATAGAAACTCTGATGTGTTTTTTTGGGGTTTTTTTTGTTTTTTTTGTTTTGTTTTGTTTTGTTTTTTTTAAGAAAGGCTTTAGATTAAGCACTTTCAGTGTAGTTCAAGGAAATTTTAATAGCAAGTCCAGGAAATTATATTTAAAAAATCCTAGCTGCAGTAAACAATTAATCTAGAGCTGCTGCAACATTTCAGTTGGCTGTTCAGAAGACAACAGCTACTTTTCTCTGATACCTGTGTGTGTAGTTTGTAGGATGGACAAATCTTTGTTGCACTTAGGTGGTTTGAATGAGGTGCAAAATTACTTAAGTTTCCTTTCTAAAGAGCAGATGCTTTCTAATTGTGAAAAAGAAATTGAAATCCTGTACCATTCCAAGGTTTCCTGAGAGTTTAAGATCACTGAAGGTGCCACAGCCTGTTTTTATTCACCTGACATCAACTCTCAAAATTTCTGTTTTTCTATTAACAGCTGCAAATATTCTAGATCCCAAATAGGTGAATAAAGATATTTGGGGTTGTTTTATTAAGTGTTTGCAAATATTTATGTAAAAAATGATGTGCCAAGAGTACAGAACAGTGATACTGGCAGACCCAAGGGAATTTCCACTGGAACTAGTGGTCTTATTCTCAGTGATTACCAAGCCAAAGGAGGTGTGTGTCATGCTGCAGTCTCAGCACAAAAATGATTCCTTGCATTTTTCAGAGTTTCTTTTCCATCCTAAGTCCTAACTTTCAAAGAAGTTTCTAATTATTCGTACTTCCAAGAAAAATATACTCCAATTCAAGTAAGTTGGATAGCTTAATAGAAAATGTAAAATGTGACATAAAAGGCCAATTTTATTGGAGAAATACAGACTGACTGTATTTCCCAGTGAAAAGATTTAGAAAAAATAAGTTACAGAGGCAAAGACAATGCCACTGAAATTCCAGAATGTTTTAAGCTATGAAATTTTATTTATCTTCCTTCAAATATTGATAAGAAACTTGGATGATTTATGTTCCCTCTCCTTTCCTCTGGGTGATATCAGATCTTGACATGTTTGGAAAAGAATCATACACATACATGTTTGGGCATGGTTTTTTCCCTGTCTCATCATGAACTGTTTATCTGTAACTAGTAGACTTTTTATTTTAATGTGCTTTTGTAAAAGAAGCACTTAGGATCATCTTCCTACTGTGTAACAAGGCTTCCTAAAATGCTATAGCAGTCTTCAAAGAGTGTTAAAACTTTGTAACACAGTCCACCATTTTGCCTTTTGTATAGGTTGAATATATTTATTTCTTTAGATTTTCTTCAGAATGTCTTAATTTAGATAATGTATCAAGCCTTGTAAGAGGAGGAATGTCAAAGGTTAAAGCTCTTAACTGTCTCAGTCTGCAGATTTAGGAAATTGGCAAAATATACCCAGGTAATCTTTTGCATAAAAATATTGCACTGCATTTTAGAGGTATGTTGGTATATTACAAAGCTCAAAAAGTTAGATGATAAAACTTCAACTTTCAGCCCCATCAGACTAAAAGATATTGTTTATGCAAACAGTCACTGGTACACCCAGTGCTCAGACTGGTGTGTTTTGTATAGCTGCATTTTAAGGGGGTTGAGGCTACTGATGGTTTTGTAATACTACAGATATTTCTGGCTTAATTGTAGCTTAGGCTCAAAAGGTGTAAATGTAATTCAGTGTATGAAAATGTCTAAAATTAAATGTTAATAGGTATGTACAGCTTGTAATACATCTAATTCATTCTCATCTGTTCTTTCTTACCTTTCTGAGCCCTGAGTCAGAAGGAAAATAAACTGATGGCAACTTGAGAGGCTGTTTCAGCATCTGAGTGTTTTGTTTTCTGCATGACTTCTACGTTTTTTTGCAGCCATTACAGCTATAGAGGTTGATAACTGAATTTTGCAATCAGCAGGAACACAGCATTCACTAAGTCATCCATAGCCACTAAAAAGTGTCTAGTTTGTTTTGTAAAAATTATTGATAAGTTGGTTGTCAGGCTTATGTGCAGTATCAGTTACTACCTTAATATTCTACAGACCTGCCAAATAGTTTGGGCAAATGGGAGGATGGAGTTATGTATCCAAATTCCCCTGACCCTGTACTTCAAACCTACTGACTGTTACATACACTGAAATAAAGCTACATGATGATCTAGGCATAGCCATTAGGCAAGTATAAAATGTGTTCAGTGAAAGGCCATAACCCAGGTTTCTAGCAGGTGTGGTGTAAAACATTCTGTGTTCTCTAATGTAACCATAGGTTATTTGATATTTGCTCTGTTTCTGTGGTGCTGATACAATATGTCGTGTATAAAAAAATGTAAGCCATGTGATGGTGCTATTAGTTACCTGCATGTAAAGTTTAATTAATGGACAAGGGGAACAAATATTCTAGCACATTCTAGAAGTGATTTCTGCTGCTTTCACAAGATACCAAGGAGCAGTCTAAACTAACACTGTCCTACTTTTAAGAATGTTGGCATAGGATCATGATGTGGGATAAGTGTTTTTCAAAATTGTTCAGCAAAGGTATAAGTTACCATAGCCCATTGAGCTGTTTCAGTTTTTATTCAAGATTCAGTGAGTCTCCTGTGACCCACTGCATTGAAGGCTTGAAGGAGCTAACTGGAAAGGATCTGAGGAATTAATGACCTGAAGTTGTGCTTTATATGTGATATCTCTCTAGACCTTTGTGTGTGTATTAGTATAAATGGTCTTTCTAATGGGCTTGTCACAACACCAAAATCAAATAAAAATGCTAGTACACTAATTGTCAACTTGAAATAGACGATGAACCCTAAGTAGACCTTTTTAGGAGTATTTCCTTAGTTTAGTAGTGAATAATAGACATTTCTCTAGTTACTTCATATTCCTATTGAGTTGTTAGGAAAAAGCTAAGTATAGACTGGTATAAAAAACCTAACTCAAGTAAATCCCAAATATGGAAAGAATTACAAATATATAATTTGCTGGGTATATACTAGATAGTCCTGAGGTGTTCTAAAGTATTTGGGGGAGTATGAGCCTTTCCAAGTTTTAACTCTGTTCTTGAAATCAGGGTTTAGGATTGATAGTAAACATTTGTGGTATTTTTAGTCAGTCTGCTTAGTGTCTGTGCATTTGTCTCTCCAATAGGAGTAAAGTATGTTTATTCCACCAGAAGGTAGTGAAATTTAATGTCAAAGAATTTGTGTAGGTCTGGGTAAATTTGAAGTGCTGGATGCCATGGGGTAGATGCATGGCAGGTCTGAATGCAGGAAGTGAAAGAAAAGAGCCTTCAGCCTCTTTTAATCTGCTAATGACAACTAAATTGTTGTCAATAAACTAAACTAGGTTTTTCATTGGGGAAAAAAGTGAGCATAAATTTTTACTTCCTTGCAGTCTTATGGAAGTGTAGGAGATGTCTCTGAATCTGGAGCATGCTGGTGCAGAAGCGAAATTCTGAACTACTTTGCTAGTGTTCCAGGCAACTCAGTTTATTCCCCATCCTTCAAAATGAGACATTCAACCAACCAAAAGCGCTGTTGCAAGGAACAGTGAGGAGTCTAACAGTGAACTGTGAGTTTGTAATTTTATTTTATTTATTCTTTTACAAGACAATTTGGCATTCATCGGAAAAGTCCCTTTTAAGCTGTGGCCGCTTTGTGGAGTTTGGTGTAAAAGTTGCCTGTGGATTCCAGAGATTTCCTGTGAGGTGCTTTGTGTTACCTTGGCCAGTGTCAGAGCAGTCTCTTAGTGTGGTACATCACTTGCTGCACACAGGAGCAAGCTCAGTGCGGAAAGCCATGGCTCAGCAGGGGCTGGAGGGGAGGGTGGAGCAGAGGAAGATCTGCTGGAAGCGTAGCAGGGAGCACATCTCTGCAAACAGGTCTGTGCAGGCTGCTGGATGTGAAGGCCTTGCAGGCACACAAACCCTGCTCCCAGGCAGCACAGCACAAGGGTGCTGTGGTGTGCATTTTGAAGGTTACATTTGTGTTGGCTGCATTCCTTGCTCACAGAGTAGGAAAGGCTGAAGACCTCAGGCTATTGCTGGGTGGTAGCTATTTCAACTTGAAGGCATGTAGCTGCCTGAGAACAGCATGCTTTTGTTTTGCTTTGTTTCTTTTTTTCCTTCTGGTGGAAGTTTTAATTCATTGTGATGCTTTTTAAGCAGTTGGCAGAGATGTGAATAGACACTTTACTTCTTCAAAAGGCTTATGGAACAGAATTGCATAACTTTGTACTTTTCCTATGCAATGCAGAATAAGTTCAATGTAAACACAGTGGCTAGTCTCTGAAAGATAACTTGGTTTCTTCCAAGTCCTATTTATACCCCATGAAATCCAATAACTATAAAATCACCTCTGCTGCTATGAATCAACTCACTGAGGGATGAAAGAGGGGAAGTTTGGGTAGAGATACCTTGGCAAAACAAGAGCTGGAAGTTCTCTCTCTCCTCAGAGCTCTAATGAGATTGCAGCTAGCCAACAATGTGTCCTGGTCAACAGATCTCTTTTAAAAGGTGTTATTGAGCCTTCCAGAGAATTGTGCGTTCTTGTTTCTGTCCTGTTTAATTGCCTTTTTTTTTTCTCTCCTGAATTCTGATGAAAATAGGTGTAGTTGAAATTCCTCTGAGGCAAGGCCAGCTCTTGTAGGAGTATACATTGCATATGGGATTAGGAAGTGGCTCTCAATAGGCTTCCAGTGGTTTATGTGTGTGTATCTGTTTTCAGGGAATTGTGCCAAATTCTGGTAACATTGATCGAGATGTGAATTCTACCCTTCAGTCAGGGTAGCTGCTCTGCTATGTCTGAAAAAACTACTCTGCTTCCTTCTACACTGTCACCAGCCTGTTCCTCTGCCATGTTGCAGGAAGATGGCTGTAATGGCTACTTCATCTTTCAGCTGATTTGGGTTAGCAGCAGCTGTTAAATGTGGGCATTTGTGTATTGCTCATGCCTGCAGTGAAGCAGCTTTGTGCTACAGCCATTTTAGTTAAATATATAAAAATACTTTTGAGTGTCTCAGGCCTTGATTAAACACCAGGAGTGGTGTTTGACTTTGGACATGGGAATTTTATGTATTAGAAAACTTTTTACTTGTGATGTCTGGGCTTTATAGAGTATTTGACATTATTTACATTCTTCTCCACAGAAACCTGAGCTGCTGGGGCCAGTGGCTGCTCAGTTTAGGAATACAAGACACCTAGTAGAATAAGTATTGGGTGGGTGTGGTGATTTGCTTGGATTTGAGATGATAAACTGTTGCATTTTTTCTTTTGCATTTGGTTTGTGTGAGCCAAAATAGTTTGCATTTCCTAAGAATGAAGATATGTGTATATATATATTTAATCTTCTGTCATTATAATAGTTGTGACATAAATATGTTAAATTTGGTCCTGTAGCCCAGAGCTGTCTTGATTGTGCAGAGGCTTTTCTCACTAAAAGCCAGTCTCCTGCAAGGTGGGGCCCTAGGGAGAAGTCACTGGCTTCAAGTGCTGCTGGAGCTGTGGGCACTTGACATTCTCTCTTGAAAAGTCATTTTTTGGTTCAGGGCTCTCAGTATTGCATCCAGACCTTTCCTTTTTCTATTTGTAACTCCATGATTTCACCAAAACTGCTCAGTTTTAAGCATTCCTTGTGAATATTAAGTAGAAGATCTGCTGAGGTCTTTCACAACTTTTGACAGTTTTTGTGGCAAATGGCTGCTGGTGCTGTAGAAAATCTCCTCAAAGAAACAGAAGTTGAAGAAAAAGCCAATTCAGTGTGTAGCACAGATGAAGATCACAAATATCCTGTTACTGTCACAGATGGTGGTAATTTAGGAATCTTCCTTGAGCAGACTAATGCCAGTCTTGAGGATCTTTAACAGGCTTCCAGGGAGAAGGCTGCAGCTCTCACAGCTGTGTGAAGCTCAGTTTTTCACCCCATTTTTCTCACTGTTCCCTTTTTCTGTTTTCAGGGTTGCTGCCAGCACCATCTGATTTTTTGGTATTGCTTGGTGCACTGTCCTTTATTGTTTTGAGCCATTACTGGAATGCCTCATTAAGAGCTCTGTTCTTCAGGGGAAGGGAGAGAGGTGCCTTCTCAGGGATCAGAAGTTAGATTGGCTGGGGATCAGTAAAACTGCCTTTCCTTCTCCTCCAGCATGTGGATCCACCATCCCAGCCCCACTGACTTGTCACTTGTGCTTGGTGCTCTCTAGGGACGTTTCTTAAGCACAGTGAAAACCACAAAATTAATGGGCTAATAAGGGTGGAGTAATTTGGGATTATTGCAAGTGTTTTGGTGCTTGCTCTCCCAGCTCAACAGGAAGCCTTTAATAAGAATTTTCCTAAATAGTGTTGCATGCGAAATGGGGATTTCTGCTTCGTTCTTTTAACAAACAACCATTTCATGAAACAGTGTGGTTTTGGCCTTTTGGTGCATTCCAGACTTTTTACCTTTGCTGGTTACTGATTGATAGTTCTGTGCTGAGCTCCCTTTAATTTTGCAATAAACTAACAAGGAGGCTGAGACCACAAGTTTACAAAAAATGGCTTATTTACTCAACTGGATTTACAAGGATGACAAAGTCAGATTTAGTAGTTTCAGTGTGGTCTAGGAAGGGCAGGAGGAGTACTTGAAAAATTGTACTGTATAAATAACCAAACAAAAAATAGTTTGCTTATTCTTCTGTGTAAAGTTCTTAGGCCAACTCTCTTCCAGGACCTGCAGGGATTTTCTGCATATGCAGGAACTTTGCTATTCCCAATAAATGGGGGTGTTGTGAGTTTAGGCACAATAAATAAGGTTTTCTTTACTTTTCTAATATGCTTCCAAAAAACTAGCATCTGCTGAAATTGCATCAGTGGAAGGTGACTCTGTTTTCAAAACAACATATAAATATTTTATTAGGATATTAAAACTGTTGTTGACTTGTGGATTAAATCTTAGAAGTAACAGTGATCTGTCTGGAACCTGAGTGCTGTTTTCCTTGAGAAATCCTTGTGTCCATTTTTTTTTTCAGGTATTGACACCTATAAAAAGCGAAGAAGTAATTAGAGGATTAAGTTGTGGTTTCTTAACATGTCTAAAATTAGGAAGTTGAAAAAGCCTTCCTGCTATCTTCTTGTGTGTATCTCTGGATTTTCTAATCCTTCTTGCTGTCATAACACTTCTAATGGTTAGATGGAGTTATTTTACAATCTGAGGTAGCTATGCTGCAGTAGAAATTGAAGTAAAAGATTGGAAATCGTGTAGTCCATCATTTGTGTGGTATTTTAATAGTAGACGTTTTCCCAGAAAGGATTTTGAAATCTGAATCTGAGTGAATTTCCAAAGAGTTGGTAATTCTGTCAGAATTGGAAGGCTGAGGACTGTAAATTTTCACTTAATAGCTCTCTTAACCAATGGCAAAGGAATAGGCTGAAGGCTTAAAGGCAGGGGTTCATTGAACTCCATGGGAGACTGCACTGAGGCATGTTTCTAGTGTTACTGAGCTGTCTAGCTGGCCTCTTTCCCCCTCTTTTAGCAGTATAGAGTGTTTTCCATTCAGGCACAGTTGCTTACTGAAGAAGCCCTACACCCTTTGCTCATCACAAAGTAGGAACAGAAAAGCAGTAGCATAACTTCCTTACCTGTTGCACATGCCAGAACACAGTTGTGTTGGAGAGTTATAATGGCTTTTTGTGACTCTTAGTGAGTGACAATATTTTATTCTATTAGTTGATATTGGAAATACGAGCTCCTCTTAAAATACTGTGTGTTTTAAAAACACAATATATTTTAAAATACTGTGTATTTCAGTATGATAGCATCAACATACCATGTAGCAATATTCCCACTGTTGACTGTTCTGCTGGAAGTTGATATACATATCCCTGGCTTTGAAGCTGTGCTTGGCTGGTAATGATGTCCGGTATCTATCCAGAGACCCCCAACAGAGGCAATTTTTATTTAACCTATTTAGCCTGTGGACTTGGCAGGTCTCCTGTACTAAACAGGTTAACTTGATGACAAATCTACAATGAAAAGTTGAAGAAGTGTTATTGCTAGTTCAGGGCAAAGCACTCTCTAGTAGGTCTGCTTGGACAGACAGCCCAGTTTGTTAATCCAAGCACTTTTTAGCAGGTAGCTTCTTTCAAGTGTGGCACCCAGTCCAAACCTTCTTTTTGGTGGTTTGTAAGAAACAACATAATTAACATCAAAAATAGCATTGTATTCTGTGCACACATGTATGAAGCAATGGGTGAGACTCAGCTGATGCAGTCTATGCACTGATGTGATTCCTCACCAGAAAGCCACAGAGTTGTTACACACCAGATCTCCTTTGTCTGCCTGTGTGCTTTTTCCATATCACACTCAAGTTTAACCATTCCCTCAAACACCTATTTGCAGCTCTCAGAATATTTGAACCATTTCAAAGGATAGCAGAATGAAGTGTAAGAGTGTCTTTCAGATTCATGAAGGAGACTGTGGGGAAAAATTAATAAATTATTTAAATGTGCTACTGAGTCATGTGATACCAGTATTAAGGGCTTCAAGCTGAATGCCTGTAAGGACTGGTGACTGCTGAAAATGTATGGTCTCATTTAAATAGCACTTTTCACTGCCAAAGTATTTGTGACCAAAGTTTTGCTCATGGAAAAATAAAACTTGGCACTTTCCAGTAAGGACATATGGTTGAAGTTTTGAAGATAGATGTATCTATCCAGAGGAGTTTGCTGAATCTGGGTGCCTTTTGTCATAACTGTAGCAAAGGACCAGTTCTTTTCTTTTGTTAGTGACCCACAGCTTGTTTGAGCTAGTGAGAGTTTGGAGTATTCTGCACACTCTCAAAATGAGGTTCAAACCTTATGGGAGCTGCACAAAGATACAAGAAAATACGTGTATATATGTGTGGATGTGTATATATATGATAATAGGAATACCTGTACATGATGAAAGAATTTTGCAGCAGGTGAGGCTGCAGAAATGTGACAGGGAATCTGATGTCAAATTTAGTGCTTAGCTAACAGCCTCATCTTGGGGGTGAACTTGTCTTCTGGGAGAATTGCATCTATGTTGTTTCTGCAGGCTTGTAGAAATGGGGAATAATTGTCAATTAATTCCAAAATAAGCATTGTGTATGTGCATATGGCTTCATCTCAGAGGAAATGTGCTTACTCTAGATAGTGTTTAGACATGTGTTTAAGCAAATATGTAACCATCAGTGAAGTCATGGAACTCAGAATATGCTTAATTCCCATCCTCAAAGCAGTTCAGAGAAGAACATTTCCTTGGGTAGGACTTTGCTTTTTTAAATAGTATAGCAGGGAATCTAGGATACTGGTATTGAATAGTTACTGAAAAATATATCAGAAATTGCAATCTAGGTTCAGGGGCATAGTTCGAGTTAAACATAAAAGGTGAAGATGATTTTCAGTCCTACAACTAACAGTGCTGTGGAGTTCCTGGTTAAGGAGGAATCTGGAAGATTTTAAAAAACAAAACCATTGCATTATTCTTCTTGTTCATTTATCTTTTGATTTCTTTTTTTTAAGCCTTCAAAGTTAGTTTCCTTTGAAGGAAAGCAATATAAAATATAGTATGCTTAGGTATATTTTTCTATTAAAAACGTTCCTTAAGCATAAATAATAAAATACACAGCACAGAGATTATCTTGGCATGAGTCTGGGGTGACTGAATCACTTAGAGAGCTTGATACTTGTTAATAATGTGGTCATTGCAAAGTGTGCCAATGAAAACTTCATGCCTCACCAGTATGTGTGACTGAGTTTGTTAGTGTGTTCTGTTTCAGCACATTTTCTGGTACTGGATGCTATGGATACGTGAGTCTGTGGCTTTTGTGACACAGTGGAAACAAAGTGAGAATGGTTTCAAGAAGGAAAGGTCTCACATCATTCCTTATCCTTCCTTATCCCTACTAACTCTTGGCTATCTACTAGTTTCATTTGCCTTGAACCAGTTTTAATGCCCAACCTATTGCAAGGACAAACTAACTCACTAAAATAGAAGATAAGTATCCTAGCAAGAAAAAAGAAAAAGTGACTTCTTTTTTTTTCTTTGTTAATAAATTGAATTAATTTTATGAACAAGTCAGCAATCAGTGGCAGCAAGGAGTTGTGTATACCAGACCCTTTGCTGTCTGCCTTTCTTGCACATAGCAGCTCTGGGGGAATCAGCAGAGGGGTGTAATGTGTTTCTTGTGTGTTTGCTGTATTACAAGTATTCCAAGAGGTGTATGACCAATCAAGGCTGTTATCTACCATGTCCATGTTCACTGCAGTGATCACAAATGCCCAGTCCCAAACGGTGCATCCTGTGGTTAAACTGTGCAAAGTGATCACAGCTGGCTCAAGTTTGTTCAGAGCTTGCAGTCAACAGCAGATTAGCATGAGGGACATCCCTATGGGGTTCTGAAGGTCTTGAACTCCTGCTGAGTAAGGGGAGATTTGACTTACACACTTCTCAGTTTAGTCCTGTTGATACAGTCCATAAAGCTCCCAGGCACCATCATGCCTGTTTGCAAGCACAGGGATGGGTGGGCTGGCACGAGCAGGGAGGTAGGGTCTTGTGAAGGTCACTTACTCCATCACACTGCTGGCACCTCATGTCACCCTGCCTGAAGAACACACAATACCTGCAGCACCACCACTCCAGTTACAACTGACACAGCTTATGTGGGAAAAGAAAGGGGAGAATGTGCCATATCTCACTGCTGAAAGTGTTAGAAAGCAGGAGGAAACCATGATGAGACTGAGGGACAAGCAGTGGAAGGAAGAAATTCCTCTTCCTTTTAACAATGATAATCTGTTAAACTATTCCAGTGGCATCATGAAACTGCATTCACCAAGTATTTTGTAGGATTCCTTTTTCCTTTTCCCTCTATGAAATACAGCTGAAGACAGGCCATTAATTTGAAAGAGTTTGTTTAGAGTTTGTCTGTTCTCAGCAAGAAGAATCATCATTTTGGTTCTTTAAAAAAAAAGAATGTAATTTTTGAAGTTTGTCAGTCAGTAAAGTGGAGACCATTATTGTAAAAAGTGCAGCTGCTTAGAGATCCAAAGCATTATGAGATAACTGTGGCTATAGCTGTGTCCTTCTCTCTGTGGTGTTTGAAGTGTTTGCTTAATGTTTTCTGTTACTAAAAACCAGTATGTGTTCAAAGGTGCAAGAAATTGTTCATATCTTGTAAGCATGAATATTGCTCATGCTGTCAGAGGAGAGCACTGTGGGTACTATAGCCTTGTTTATCAGAATCTTGTGATCCTGAAAAAGACTCAGTAATTTCCTTTTGTAAAGATAGCCCTGTAACATTTAGTACTTTTGTGCTTCAGATCAATGGGGATGTACCCCTACCACACCTTCCTCCATGGCAATGTGTTTCAGCCAAAGGAAGAAAGTGTGGAAATTGTGTGGAAATTACTTGGAAAATAGGTTTCCTATTTGCCTATGAAGAAAATGGTAGATTTTTAGTAAGGAGCATCAAATTGTTCATGGAAAATGAGCAAAAGATGAAGCTCTTCAAAACAGTAGTTTCATCTAAGGTGCCTGTATATATATCAACATTCTGTTGTTCAGTATTTCATTTTTTTAACAATATCCCTTTCCTCCATTTGTTGCAATTGACTCTTTCAGTTTCTGCAGGTAGTTCAAAATGTTCTGAGTGTTGAATTTGCTGAAGATCAGAATAGAGGATCATCTCAATGCTCTGCCTGGAGGGTTCCAGTCCTGGGCTTCTCTCTGCCTATAGTTGCTATAAAAATTCATTTTCCATCCCCCTCCCCTTGTCTGTTTGCAGGTTATCTTGACAAATCAGATTACCACATCTCTGAGCAGCAGCCCTGGGATCCGGGCAGACCTGGTGTCTCCAGCTGATGATTTGTCCCTGTCTGAAGGTAAGAAATCCCTTCTATCAGAACTGAAACTCTACACAGACACAAATCCACACTGTAACTTGCAGTGTTCTGTTGAAATACAGGGTGCTGAGAGTCAAATTATCAAGTCTAACCTAACACTGTCTTGAAACAAAATGATTTTCCAGTTTCTCTGAAAATCCATTTATAATTTAGAAGAAAGTATGTGGAATAGAAAATGTTCAGACACTTTCTGAAGGCTGGGAATGAATTTTTGAGCCGTGTCAGTTTCTCAGCATTGTACTGTCACTCACATGCATTTAAAGCATTATTTTGTCAGTCATCTAAAGCTGCTGCAAGAGTAAATACACAGGTTAGTCTGCAAATTTCATCTTATCTAATGGTTATCAGTGATTCCAAAGAGAAACAACTGGTCACAAAGGAAGGAAAGCAGATCCTCATTCCTGCTCCTTGAATTGCACTTGTTTGGCTTTCAAGTGCCTCAGACTGCATCTCTCTGTTGTGTGAATGTAATATGGAATTTTTGTGATGCCATGTATTAGTTTACGTCTTTGTGCTTCTGTTTTCTGCACAGAATTAGAGAAAAGCATTTTTTGAGTAATAGTGAGAACTTAGTGTGGTAAGAATAAAAGATAATTCTGAAGCAAGATTTACAAAGTAATATAATAATTTTGGTTTTCCCCACTTGGAAATAATAGAGTACCCTCATGAGGAACAGATGCAGAAAACTTTGTTATTTAGTGTTCAGCTCATGCATAGAGCCAAATGTATGATGCAAAGCAATGCTCATCTTTCTTGCAAAGGCAGGATAATTGCATGTGTACTTCCCACTTTGCATAATGTGGGTATTTCCCCTCTGTCTCCTTGCTGCTCTTTCTGGTGGTTCTGATCAGCTTCTGTTTTGTAGTTGATCATACACAGTTGTCTGACTTAACACAAATACAGCTCAGTGGCAAAATAACTATGGAGTGATTAAAACTGACATTTCTGCTACTCATTTCAGTGGACAAGAGAAAGGTTGAAGGTAGACTTAAAGAGAATGTCAGGGAGTAGTAAGTAACTTCAGTGCAATGCCTTAAAACCGATGTATTTACTGCATAATTTTGTCAATAGGAGTCTGGAAAAGCATGGCCCGTTAAATAATTTTGAAATTGTGTTTGTGGCTTTTATTGCATCCACCTTTTGCCAAAGTATCTCTGAAGTACGTGGCTTGAATTCTGCTCCCCACCTCTGGCAGAAAGATTTGAAATTTGTTAACTAGATTTGGAAGATAAAGGCATTATTTTTCACCTTTATAATTTTCTTCTTGGCACAAAGTTGTTGTGCATTGTCCTCTTAAATTGTCTTGTCCTTTGTCCTTTAGAATTGCTATGGATGAGCTTCCTTTGGAAAGAAAGGCATGGCTGAGTCTGAAGTGGGAGTTAAAAGAAATATTTTTATCCTGTGGTTAAAATATTTGAAGATACTTAGGAAAAACACATGGAATAGTTGAAATGTTTCTAAATTTCCCAGCACACACATGTAAAAGATTCTCAGTGCTGTGTATGAGCTGTAGTTCAAGAATATTCTTTAATCAGGGCTACACAAGACGATTTTTCTAGCAGTTACAGGTTAGTAATGAATCTATGTGCCTAATCTAATGTGCCTAAACTACCACCACTGCTTTTTACCTTTTAACCTAAGAACGATTTAAAATGTGTTGGTGCTCTGTGATTTATTCCTTTACTGTTCTCATTCCTTGTTTTTACTTAAGGATCTGAAGTAGTAACATGTGCCAGCATCCTACTTGTTGAAAATGGAAACGTTTGTCTTGCCACAGGACAAGAACAGTACAGACATCAGCAGTGCAGGCTCCTTTGGAAATTGAAGTTTTATCAAGGGATGTAGGGCTGATAAACTCCTTTCATTCTGTGTCTTCCCTCCATTCTTTACTAACATTGATGTGGCATTTACTTACTGTGCTGTGTAGTGGAAGAACACCGTGCATCTCCACACTATGTACTTTTCCCCCGTCTCTTTCTTATGTGTAAAATGGCTGCTTCTGGATTTCCATTTTTCATCACTTTTAACCCCTGCTGTCTTTCTGTGAGCAAATATGGAATTTCAGGCTCATTCAACATCTGATTTCCATGCTTATCTTTCTATCAAAAGACACAGATGTGGCCAGTGTGTTTTGGTGAGTTCTTTTTAACAGCACGATGCTGACCTGTCCTGGGAAGGTTCCCCCTTAATATATTTGGATGTTAGCTCTTGAGCAGCCTGAAAGCAGCAATAAACTTTTGATAATCTTTTGTACTTCCAGAATCCTAAATTAATTAGTCTTCTAGAGTTAGTATGATAGTAATAATACTTACTACTCTTTTACAGTTGTAGAATTGACAGGAAAGAGTGGTTAGGTGAGTAGCCCATGTGCATAAAGAGTATATGTTGCAGAGTCAGGGATAAGAGGCCAGATTCGTGGCTGGGTTCTTACCTCATTGTTCCTTGTCACTCATCACCAACTAAAGCTGAATTTGAACCAGTGACCTAGATGTGAAAGGACCCATAACACATTATTAGTCCTGTAAGCAACTCAGACTGCTTGGTTTGTATATGTCTAATATGTTGTTTTAATCCTATCTGAAATCAGTCCCTTCACTATAAATGGTTTGCTAAAAGGGTAATCTATCTTAGAGGCAGAAATGAAAATTTCAAACTAAATGTGCTATTAGAAAGAAGTGGAATGTTATAGTGTCCTTTGTTTTTGCTTCTGATTCTGTTTGAGAAGAGAATTGCTTTGGTTATGTGTTAGATTAGGCAAGAAACCAAGGAAGATGTTCATCTGATCTGTGACAGAAAGTTAATCTGATGAACAAGCTGAAAGGACATTGTCAAGCTGTTTCAGGCTCAGAGCTTGTCTTCTGTAAAGTTGTGATCTAGTGCCTGAAAATTTGTGTCCTTAAATACGTTAGATTTTTGTGAGAACATTAATGGATTTATAAAAGCAGTGCTGGCTGTAAAATGCCACTGCTTATGTAGCAATGTAAGAATTCATGAACTGTTTGTTGGTATTTCTTGTAGGAAATGGTTATGTCCAGCTGAATTCCCAGATCTGTCTATCTGCTTCCAGATAGACAAAAGAATTGCATGGTTTGCCACAAATTAAAGTGAGGAATAAAATACCAAAGTTTCTCTACTTATAGTCTGAGTCCTTGTATTCATTTGGCCTTTAGATACCTGTCAGATTATCAGATGAAGGAGTTAGGATTAATAGTATTTTTCTCTTGCTCTAAAATCCTCAGACATGTAATGCTGTCACTTCTTCCTCTCAGTTTTTACTTGTAACCTTACCATTTTTACTTAGCCATCTCTCAACCTATGTCATCAGAGGGGATAGTCTGGAGGATGATGGAGGTTGCTGTTTCATTTCCATCCTTGTTTTGTGGAATAACCTCTTTAGTTCTTCCAGTGAAAGACAACTTGGAGAAATCTAAAGTTATTTTACATTGCAGGGGTGGTCAGACAAGCCCAGGAGTACCCTAAGAACTAACTTTTATAATTTAAATATAAAAATAGCTCTTAACCCAATTAAAACAATATCTTATTAAAAAAAAAAAAAAAGAATGTTCAGGCTCCATTAGACTTCATGAACAGTAGAAATATTTTGTATGACTGGTAATGGACTTTTTAAAACAGGTTATCTGTGTCTGTATTATTTTTGTGAAGTTCACATGACTAAATTTTATCTAAGATAAAAAGTCTTTAGAAACTCAGCCTGTATATTTTAGTACTAGGTGAACAGGGAAATTTGTATTTCATTTGTGTGCTGCAAAGAGATAGGTTAAGATGACCTACCTGAGGTCCTTTCTAGTCCACCAGTGCCTATACTATTAATGTATTGGCCAGCTGCAAGCTCTAACTTCCTCTCACAGACATCAAAGCCAAACTCCATCTTTCTTGGAAAAAATTCAGGGCTGTGTTGGTATGAACAAGAACAGTATCCTCCTCCTACCCTGCACAAAGTGTCAAGCAAAGAAAAGGAATGCTGGCTTGGTCTTCTTCAGTTTCAGCTAGTACTTTCAAGTATTTGTTTGAAAAAGTCAGAATTATTTTGTGTTTAAAATTGTCTCTAAACTTGCACTACTTCTGGGGAGGCCAGTGTTCAGTATTCTGCCATTTGTATTCATCAAGTGGTTTGTCATAGCATTGTATATTTTTAGTGCACAGTGTGAGCAATGAGTTTAGTCTGACCTTTTCATCTTTGTTGCTCTGATCTTGAATTCTTTTAAGCTGTTGAGCAGAAGTAGGCTTTTGTGTTATGGAGACTGGAGAACACTAAGCTACCATATCTCCCACCCACAGGATTTTTCTATTTTAGTTTAGGAGTAGAAGGTTTGAAGCTGAAATCTTCAGCTTTTCTTTCTTGCTTTGCCCTTGATACATTGAGATATTGTGGTTAAATAATTTTATTATTCCAGCCTCAGTTTACCTTTTTTTTAAATTTGGAGCTTTATTTTTATTCTGTGACTTTTTTTCTTAATATTTCAAGATATTCCTATGGGTAAAATAATGGATTGACCTTCTCTTCACCTCAGTAAGATCAGTTATGTAGTTTATTGCTTCTCTCCCCTCAAATCTCCTTCTTTTAGTCCTGGTGCCAAATGGACTGAAAACACTGAAGGAATTATCAGAGCCCCAGAGATCAGAGGCTGTTGGTTGGTTTAGGTTTGTTTATTTATTGATTTATGTGTATACTTAATGCTTAGGGTTGGACCCACAGGTGACTTAAGTAAAATAAAAAAGTATATTCTGTGAAGCATAAACATACCTGTTTTGCAGGAACCATGAGCTTATGAATCAAGCAGCTGTTAGACAAGTTTCTGAAAACACTTCCTCCATGAAGTTTTAAAACTAGTGGAGAATACTTCATGTCCTTGTGAAGAATGATAGGAATTCAAATGCATTGGAAAATATCATGACAGTTTGGCCTGTTTTAGGCCTTTAGTGTTTGAGCTGAATGCTCTGTAAACTGATTGCAGTCTGGTTTACACCATTTTGATTGAAAGAGGAGCTAGTTTGTATTGGATCACAGAAGCAGTATCTTAGTACATTTTTTAATAGAACAGTTAATAAATTAATATAATATCATTTCAATATGAATTCGCTCTGATTTTCTGAGACTCAAGTATTTGGTAATAGTTACTAAACCTCCTTTATTTCTTTACCATTGTGGTATAATCTGTGTGGAGGTTACTAGTGGGTTGAAAGTCAAAAACCTTCTGGCATGGTGTAAGAAAGGTCTTTTGATTGTGACCCCTTATATGGACTCTGTGAAACTTAATAAATTTTAAATATGCAAAGAGGCAATGAATACGAATAAAACAGATGGTATTTCCAGATTGTTTGGAAGGTGAATTCCTGCAATTAGGCCATGTCTATGCATACTGAAGAGTAAATTCCCCAAATGAGACTAGTGTGCAGGTGTGGACCCTAAAACTTAAAGCTCGTTCCTCTGAAGATAGAGGGGACCGTATCAGTGTATATGAATAAAGGGATGGTACCAAGAGGATGGAGTCAGGCCCTTCTTGGTGGTGCCAGGTAACAGGACAAAATGCAGTGGGCAGAAACTGATTCACACAAAGTTCCACCTGAACATGAGAAAGAACTTCTTTACTGTGTGAATGAAACTGGAACAAATTTCCTAAAGAGATTATGGAGTCTCCCTCACTGGAAATATTCAAGAGGCATCTGGAAGCAATCCTATGCCATGGGCTCTAAAATGATACTACTTGATCAAGGAGGCTGGACCAAATGATCCATTGTGGACTCTTCCAGCCTTACCTGTTCTGTGATTCTGTGAAACAGCTGGAGTAGTTTCTTTTTAATTCTTTATTTTGCTGCTGGACTTCATGTCCCAGCTGCATTTTAAGAACCTGCTCCAGCAGAGACCCTTTTAGCTACTTCTCCAGTTTTTGTAAAAGATTGTTAGCCTTGCATACTCTCAAAGGTGAGAAGGAGCTCATGTTCCTTAACCTGCTGGAAGACAGCATAGTACATCCACTTCAGGACAGGTAAACAGAGGGCACCAAAAAGAGGAACAACCTTGGTAAAACTCATTAATACATGTTGTAGGGAAAAACAAGCCTTCTCAAAATAGGCTTCCATTCTTGTGTTTGCTCTATACTCACATTTCTTGTAACTCTGTGCTCTTAACAGTAGTGGAGTCTGCACTCTTGTGCTTCAGTGGAGGGGAAAAAGCCCTTCTGGTTGTAGAGGACAGCAAAAGGAAGCTCACCATCATTACAGGGCCTGGAGCAAATGATATTAACCATCAGGGGAAATGATACCATGATTGTTTCTGCATGAGGCAGGGCTGTGGTGGTGTATGGAGCAGTTAGATTTCATGATAACAGTTGTTATGTTCGCCTGTACTCATTCTGGTGCTATATTTCACCAAGTGGGAAGTAGTGACATAATAACATCCAGCCAAATTTTAACGGCTTTTCAATCAAAAAGTAAATCTCCTGTTAAAACAGTGTTACAGAGACTCTGTGTCTGTGGAAGTTCCAAGCTGAAGGACATGCATAATTACTTGATCTAGACTATAGAACGGTTGAAAACTGTCAGCAGGAGCATTCAAAGACCTCTATATATCAGTTTAGGAGAATCTTCATTCCTCATATCCTAATTGCCATGATGAGAGCATACAAAGTTTTGCTGCTTTGTTGTGGTTTCTTTCTGAAGATGTGATGTGACTTACAATCGTTAATCAACTATTTGTAATCCAAAAACCCTTCCAGGTACATTTGCTGGGAATCATTCATCTATATAATGAGAAGCACAGTAACAAAGTGATTGCAGTTGAGTGGTTAGAAGTTGCTGCCTCTCAGTGCTAAGTATTGTATCTCCACTGAGAAAAAGTGCAGGTGAGTGCATGCTACTCCTTCCAGTGCAAAGTGGAATGGGTTTCCATGAATCCTGCTGCACACATGAGCTTACTCCCGTGTTCCTGTAACTGCATTAAGCTTGAGAGCATGCATGGGTCAATCACTGAGTTTAAGTTGCTGGCATGCAGCTGTAAAGAATTGTAAGAATTTGCAGTTGGTCATTTCCTTATGTCCTAAAAATGTTTAAAAGTAAGATTAACTCATATTTCAGTGTGGGTGAATATTGTACTTTTACTGGTCCTGCAAATCAGTGGTTTAAATCAGAAACTTGAGACCTGGCTTGGTTTGAGTTCTTCTGCAGCCCTACACATTGCACCTCAGTGCTGGTGGAACTTATCTTTCAAATTACATTCTAAAAAATGAATTCAAGGATAAAAAAAGAGCTAAACACCACTTGCTCCTGTGCACAATGACCAATTAAATTCTGTCTTAACTCACTGTGAGTTTTCCTTAAATCTGTACAAAGACTGGAGAAAAAAATATTCAGCAAACGGTAGCATTCAGTCCCATTTCTTCTGGAGTTTTATAGTACCATCACTGGATCTTTCTTCTGATGGGCCTGGAAGGGACCAGAAGGATTTTGATACATGGGAAAACATCACTATGGGAATTACATTTGGCTTGTGGCATTACATGAAGCATATGGCTCACCTGCAGCACCTGAAGCAGTTAAGAGTGACCTGAGGTGCAAATGCTGTACCAAAAGGAAAGGCACGGGTGAGGGGACAGAAGATAATTTTAGAGTCTCATGCTTATATTCTAGTTGCAGTTCCAGCTGGGTTTCCTCTGGGTTTACTGCAGGATGTTTGAAAAAAGTGGCTCCTTGTTAATCTCAGGCAGTTTCTGTGATTGATGCTTCCCCTTAATCGTAAAAAGAGCACATTGGTGTTTCTGCTTAATTTGTGTCTATTTCCTGCTTTATTATTGCAATAATGATTTATTGTCTTAAATGATGGAAGTTTATAATCTGTTAGCCTTTTTTGGAGATTGAAGCTGGGTGCTCTGTCATGTGAATGAACTTCTTCACAGTGACAGTCTGCTCCTAAAATATTACATTGAAACCCAAACATAATGCAACAATAAAAGGCAGTATACACTTGGTGCATTATTTCTTAATTTAATTAAAACAGAGAGCATGAGCAGATTTTGCATGCTTCACATGAACAAAATTAATCTATTCAGGACTCTACTAGTCTTCTTTACACTAAAAAATTTTTAAAAAGCATTCAGAGGAGAGCAACCCAAATGGTCACAGTGCAGTACAGGAAGATGAGTGAAGAAATGGTAGAAAGAGGAAATGGCCAGAGCTTGACTAAAGGAAGGCTATGCTTTTACTAATTTGTGCTCTCCTAATATGTCCTGCTGTTACTCCAGTCCCTCAGGTAACCTACAGAATATTCCTGCATGAGCTGATGCCTAACACCAGGAAGGGTAGAAAAGACAATGGCTCAAGTATGAATAGCAGCACTGTTAACAATGGAAAATTTGTCACAAAGAAAGCAAACCAGATGCTACTACTGGGTATGCAGCCATGATTCTTTGGGAGTAATTTGAGCCAGTCTGGTACCTGGCAGGGGCTGGCACATGGATATGCAAGGCAGCAGTTCGGGCACGTTTTAGCTGAATATCCGGAAGTTGTTTCTGAGCACAAAATCTGTTAGGCCAGCTGTTCCCAAATGGTTTGGGTCTGTGCCTCTGTTTTTGGTGCTGAACTCACCCCAGCCAAGCCTGCGACCCTAAAGACTAACAAACAATCACATCTCTGTCAGGCTTGCGACCCCACTCGGTGCGGCTGTGACCCTGCCCGAGGTTACAACCCCGGGTGGGAGTTGTTGGGTCGACTGTCAGATAGTCCTGCTGGGGGAGCACTGATATGCCCCGTCCAGGCCAGGATCATCCCAACAAATGCCTTCAGATCTCACAGCAATTTGTAGGCCCCTGCCACCAGTCTGAGAGTGCAGCTTATTAGAGCTGACATGTCACTTTGGTACATCAGGAACATCTCGGGGATCAAAAGGTCATAGTCCTCCCACGCTGCCACAGCCTGTCTCCATGAGCTCTCCTCCCGTCCTCCTTCCCCGTCAGTTGGCTGGCAGCGAGCCCCGGCGCCCTCGTGGCGCGGCTCGCTCGGCCACGGCTGCTGGGTGGCTGCCAGCTGCAGCTTCTGCCCCCTGCCACCCTCTCCAAAACCATTCTCCCTGAATACCCCTGCCTTAACAAAGGGATTGATGTCTGTCACTCTCTGCTGAAATAATTCAAAGTTCAAAGTAATGAAAAACTATATAGGGCAATGCTAGTGGAGGTAGACTGAGTCTTATTTTATTATGTTCATATACCTGTGCATATGAGCACTGTTTTATGGATGTAGGATGCTGATGGAGAAATAAACAGAAGGGAGCCTTGTGTGATGGCTGGCCTTCAAAGGCTAAGGGCTTGATAAGCCATGCAAACAGCCTTTTTACCATAAAATGACAAGTTACAGATATCCTAATTAGATATCTGATTTTTAAGCTATGTTCTGCCATAATTTTAACTGTTGTTTAGCTGTTCATTTATAAACAAAATCAAAAATAGGTTTCAAATTTGTTTTTTTGAAAGCATTCATTACCATAATGGAAAATAGTAGCATATGAATAGCTAACTGATAGTCCAATGCCAGCGATTTGATAATTTACAGGCATAGAAGTTTGACAGTGGCATTGTTCTGTAAATCCAACAGGGGGAGGAGCCTGCAATAGGTGATGTATTTTTACTTACTGTTTTGTCAACAGATCCTGAAGGTTGCCAGTAATGGCAAGAAAGGAAGAGGAGAATATGGTGCAGAAAAATATTAAAATTGCCTATTAATTAAAACCTAGATTGCATAAAATTAGCCCAGAATTCAGTCTGCAAAGAGCTTTGTGTGGACTGCTTTGTTAAAGAATGTTGCTGGACTGATTTTCTGCCAGGCGGGTGCATAGAAAGCATTACACTGAAAATGAGAACAGCAAAGTCAAGTCATGGACTGTGTAAGCCATTCAAGTAAATGGTCAGGAAAATCTCACTGTACATGTACAGTAAAAAAAATTGTTTGAAACTTTGTAACTTGATCATCCCTTAAATGCTAATTACATGTCAGAAAATGGAGTATAAAGTCTCCTCCATCTGTCCAGGTTGGATTTGGTGCACAAAGGAGCATATCCAATTCATAGTACCTCTTAGGTAATCAGATTAATATCTTCCAAACTGAATTTACCCTTTTGATAGTGAGTCTTTCATATGCTATGTTTCACATATCACATTCTGTTGAAGCTCTGTGGCTTTTCAGTAATTTTCTTGAAATCTATATGTGGTATGTCTGCCCTCTTTTGAGCTATTCTTGGGACATGCATCAATTAGATGTGTTTCTGGCACTCTCTTTATGGCATAGTTTCCCTGGAGTCAAAAACTGCTCCAAAAACTGAGATCATTTGTTTAATTTAAAAGCAAAAGGGTATAGAACTACAATTTCAGGCTTCAACATCTATGTTTCTGGAGCTTTGAAGGAATGGGGAAAAAGTTTGATGTCTTACACACAAAATAAATAAATTCCTGAGTTCCTTTTTTTTTTTTTTTTTGCTTCACTTGCTTATCTTTATCTTCCAATTTTCATTCTTTTTTTTCAAATAGCGGATTTTTGACTTGTCAAATTTCATTGTTTATTGGTTTTTCTTAGTGAAACAGAACGCTGGATTTTGTAATTTGGATCTAAGGAAAAACTGTAAATTATGCAGGATGGTGCATAATTAAAATTTATTATAAGCAATCTGAATACAGAATTCTGTTTCAAGTGTTTGAAGTTTTTGGCTCTAATGCATTCTGAGAATGTGTGCTATATAGGAGGTCCTATATTTTTTCAAGTAAACTGAAGACTCCCATGTTCAACGAGCTCCTCCAGTAGAATTCATTTTGTACCTCAGATTTCTTCCAGCCTGCATCTGCAGTGGGCTTTTCAGATTTTGAAACAAGTCCTCAATGATGTTTGCTTGCTGCATGTTTGTTCATTACATGGGGTGGTTTTGAGGTGGACCTACTTTTTGTAAGAAATTAAACCAGAAATTTTGGTGCTAGCTAGCTCCATGCTGTCCAGTAGAGCTCAAAGCCATCCTCAAGGCAGAAGAATCTAAGCCAATTGCTGGTCATCAAGCCACAGCCAGAGTAGGGACATTCTCACAGGGAAGCAGATCAGGAGAGTTTGGATCAGAACAGGGTAGTTAGAGGGGGATCAACACCAACTCTTTTGAGTGCTGACACTGCTGTGTCAAATTATTCGCTAATGGGGACTTGCTTCTTAAACAAAAATAGGAAACGTTTTCTCTTGTGTGTTTTTGTGTGAGTCAGGCAATACAGGCCACTTCCAAAGATCAGTAGGAGGTTTTAATAATAAGCTGTATTGCATCTTGCCTGAGTTGTGGTTACTGAGCTCAGGTAATACTTAATCACAAGAGACTACAGTGGGCATTTCAGCAGGGTAACAGTTCAAATCCTAGCTGATGGGATTTGACAAGCTCATTTGTGCTGAAGCCTGAGCTGCCATATCTTTAATTTACTGTTGTTTATTCTATGAAATATGACATTTTATCTCCCTTTGACCCACAGTCACATCTCCATGGCAGTAAACATTTGCCTCAAGTAGCAAATTCCTGGGTCCAGTAATCATCAGCATTTGCTGCTGAATGATCTTTCATAGATACCATCCAACTCGCTTTTCCCTTGCTGTCCCCTCTGTTTTAACTTCAAACTGATAATGTTGGTGTTTTAAGATGTAAAACAAGGCCTGTCATGTTTGAGAATTATGCTGCCCACTGGAAACTGCTACCCACTGAAGGACGAGTGACTAAGAAGATGGGTCTGCAGGGGTTTTTTGAGCTTTAGAAGTCTGTAAATCTTTTCTTGTTAATGTTTGGTAGGAATGAAGTTTAGGACAAACTTTAGTGCCTTCAAGCTAATAAAGTGCCTGTCAGTGACCGAATCTGAATCTCAAGAGGAAAAGTTCACAGTGGGTTCAGCTAAAAATGCCAAAAAACCTCATGGAGCCTTTAGTTGGTTCTTTTGACTGTGCACAAGAATCACGCAAACTAGCAAAGACTGGTGATATTATTTTCCTCCAGGTTAGTATGAGCATGGGATCAACCTGTCAAATCCTTAATGGCTTTTGGCCAAGTCCTTGTCTTGGCTTAATGTCCAAAACTGCCCAGTTCTGCTTTTCCTGAGGGTGCATCTGCTTCTTAGTCAGCGCTGTGGTGGTCATGTGAGCTAGCGTGGAATGAGCTGTTGGGCTCCAGAGGGTTCCAGCAGCAGATGAGTCACAGAGGCAGAGAGGTCAGCACAGCATAATCTTTCGAGTATTTACCACACACAGTGTAGACATAGCCTGAGATGAACCTGCCTTGTGCTAAAATGAAATGCCTGGATGAGAAGATCCTATGGGTGAGAGGAGGTTCTGTCACCTTAGTGCCATTCTGACAGTGTGAAGGACTTGGAAAACTTATTTTAAGAGCTGTGGATTTTCCTTTGGGATACCTTGTTTTCCTCATTTGTTCTAACAAGACATTTGTTCCTGTAGGCTGAACAGTAATTGAAAGCAATTTTAATGATATGCAATATGTGCTCATGCAATATAGGGCAACTTGGACTTTATTACAGCTTCACCCAGGATTTGGTGATTCTTTCTAAGGTCATAGAAGACCATCTGCATTTTGGTGCAGAAACATGTTACACAAAATAACATCTGAGTTATTGTCTGGATATTTCCTTTTTTTTCTTTCTCACCATCCTTGCACCCTTCAAACTAAAAATATGTTGTTTTGCAGGGTGTTACTTCAGCTAAACCAGTGAAGAACAAAACAAAAAACTGTTTCTTGGTTGGCCCTGCTTCTTACTTCTACCTGAAATTACATGGTATTTGTCTTGCATTTTGCACAGGTACCTGTGGTAGTGGTGTGCCATATTCTAATCAATGATAAACAATGCCTTGTCAGTGGTTGCCTTGCATACAGTGGTGAGCAATTCCTACACTCAATGGTGCCATTGAAAATGTTTGAGAGATTGCTCTCCGGTTCCAGCAGTTTAATTGCTAATGATGTGTTATTACTTCAGAATTTAATAGCTGTTTCTGGTTATGATAGAGTTGGTTTAAACCTGCAAGTTTTTTAAAATTGCATTTGTTGCTTCCTCTTTGCAATGTGGTTTCCTCCTTTGCTACTTTCAAAACATTGTGGGGCAGGGTGTTGGGTGAGGTGACATGTCCTATTTACACTCAACTGGAAAAGACTGCGTCATGGGCACTTGAAACTCCGTGGGGTTTTCTTAGTTCAGACGCTCAGATGTGGCTTCCTGTCATCACCTGATTACTTACCTTGAATGCTAAAATAATCTTGCTGCCTTTGGTATTATTGTCTGAACCTTAAGAAGAGGACAGTTATAGATTTTAATGTTATCTCGGTGTGCTGTCTGTTGTGGAGCGAGCATGGCAGTCGTCAAAACATTGCATGTCATACGCTCCCTCGCAGTTACCCTCAGAAGAAAGCCTCTTATTTGTCTCATTGGCTGCCTCTGCTGCCTTTCCAGGCTCTTCTCCATCTCCAAGGACACAATTCCATATTGATTCAATTATTGAGGCAGTCATACTCTTGTTGACACACAGATCTTTCATTAAATCAAGACATCAAGACCTAGTGATATGAAGTCATGTCAGTGAAAAAAAAGGTAGGAAGCTCTGAGTGGAAAATATTTTTTACCCTTAGTCTCACAGAATCCTGTGATGCCCTGACTGGTCAGTATAAACTCTTCCAGCCAGGGCCTTGTGCCTTCAGTATCTGAGCTATAATAGCCCTGAGTGGTTGTTAGCAGTTAGTAAACCAAGACGTGATAATTTTGTTCTTTCATTTTTTTCTTCATCTGGCTTGGCCATACAGTGGCAACTGAGTTGACAGCAAGTATTGTTCCTCTTCCCTATTTCCAGCAACATTAAAACTTCCTTGTGCTTCAAGGTTCTGCAATCAGAATTGTGATAACAGAACAAATAGGCCAGGAAACAAAACTTGAAATGTTTATTTAAATCTCTCAATTCATCAGCCCTAAAAATGGCCCTGCCATGCTTTCCTGCCATTTCCCAGTTCCTTGAAATGGGCAACATTAAACCAGCCATATAGTAGATGTGTTTAGTTGGAGGGCTCGCAACCAGCTTCGTATCTGATGGAACTACAAAGTTCAACATACAAAATAGTGTCATTCATTGTTTATCCTCAAAGTTTTGGCAGAAATGTGTCAAACAGCAGGATTGCTGCAGCCTACCTGTTTGAAAGCACCTGGAGATTTGAGTTATCTCAGGTTCTGGAGTCTATGCTGAGATGACTTAAAGGGCATAAAGATTTTCTGTTTTGTTTTGGTTTTGGATTGTTTTATTTTACAGATTCAAGGATTAAAGAATCTGACCCTTCACATTAGGCTTCTGGAAAAATTGAAGTACTAAAAAATGTTTTTCTGTACTTGTTTTCTTATTTTTGAAATAACTCTGCTTTCTTCCCTTACCCTTCTTTTTTCTTTCTGCGGCAGTCCTAGTGTCACTTCGAGGTTCTTTTGTGTTTCCTTCTGCATTTTTCGGACTGCCTGTTTCTTTCTTTCCATTTACACTCTGAACACTACAGACTGCATAGAGCAGTTGTACTGTCTGTATCATCAGTGTTTTTCAAAACCTGGATGAGTAAAGGCCTGAGTAAGCTGGTGTGAGAGAGCTGTCCCAGATACAGGAGGTAGGATGAGAGACCTGAGGTCCCTTCTGCTGGAAATATTATTGGAGCAAATGATGCCACATTTTTGCCTGTTCTATACTTCTCTTTATTACTGTCATTTTCTAGATATGCTCTTCTATGTTGTGCTATGTTTTTTATACCTATTTATCAATTTATATACAAAATTACACATTTTGAGGGATTTCTGATATGTACTGGATCTATTAACTGGAACTCTTTCAGAAGACAGGGATTTTAATTCTCCTAATAGCTAATGCCCTAATTATAAATCTACTTACTTTGATGCTGTTAAATGTGCTGATGGTTTGAAGATTATCTTTTCTGTCAACTCAGGTTAGTGAATACTTAGTAAATTTTGAGATGGAATAATGCTGCTTGAAATATTTTCTCTTCTGAAGCCTTCTGTCTGATTTTAGAATCTTTTTTAGAGAACTTGAAGAAATTCTGGTGGTTTTTTCCCCAAATATGAACTCTGCAGATAAGATAATTCTTTTTCTCTTGAAATGAACAATGAATTTTTAAATGGAAAAGCTACTTTTGTTGGTAAGCCCCAGGCAGTGATAAATAGCATACACAGAAACCTAGGACATCTCTAATTTTGGCCTAATGAGAGCTCTGGCCTGCCAAATCTCTTGCAGTACACATCCTCTTGTAACTCACAGCCCACTTCTCTCCTCTCATATTAATCCCAGGATAACACTAAACTGCCAGTAAGTTACAGCCCTCAAATGTTGACATTCCTTGAATAAGTAACTGGGTGTAACATCAGGATGAACTTACTGTAACTAACCAGATGTAACCAAGGTGTGTTTAAAGAGACTCTTTTAAATTTCACCTCATGGTCAACATTAACATTTTCCTAGCACCTAATATAGGCTACATGAAAAGAATTTTGTTGCTTGCAGGGTATTGACAGAAACGACTGTGCCTTCTACTTACATCTGTAGTTGGGAAAATATTTGCTAAAAACTGACTGTATTTTAAAATAGATTTTAGTATTGCTGTAAAGCACTAAGCTGAGCTGTCTGCAAACCATAGTCTCTTTCCTCTTGTCCTTGTCTGTTGAACACAAGCAGTGGTGACACAAGCTGTTCTACTGCCTTATCAGTGTATTTCAGCTTTGATCTGGAGACTTCACATCCCATCACTCAGCATGGAAGCTCAGGCTCTCATTTAATCCTTTGCTGAGTGTCTGAAATTGTTGTGAAGGTCATTGATGATGTAGATCCTGCAGTATGCAGTGAAATTGGTAAGTTGGCAAATTCATGTTACATCAGACTGTAAACAACTGTCTGATGGTTGTAACATTCAGCTCCTACTGACCTGTACTGGATGCAAACCAGTGACCTAAAGGTGAAACATTTCTCCTACAGCCAGTCATTTTCTTGACTTAGGCCAAACTGATGACCCAGCAGTGACACCTGTATTTCACTCCATAGCCAAAGACAGAGTCAGAAATTCTGAGTAACTGCAGTTGAGAGAACACAGTTTTTTTGAACTTCAAGCCCTTGGGCACAAAAGGCTTGGAGAAGCTGCAGCCATAAGCTGGCAGATAGCCCTGATTTTCTGACCATCTCTTACTAACAGTTTCCACAGAAGGTTCTCTGTGGTTCCAGGCTTAAGGGCCTGTGTATGATGTGTGTGTGTGTATTTATGGATATATGGATATGTATATATATGTGTGTGTGTGTATGGGTGTGTTTATAGAAAGCCATCTTGATACTTATTTGTATTAGTTTGAGTTATTTCCTTGGTAGTGAAGAAGGAATGTGTGTGCAAGCAAAGGCTTTTGCTCCCTGTCCAGCCTGTCTCCCAGAAGGCTGACTGAAAGGGCAATCCAGTCTGTGTGAAATCAGTCACTGATGGTGGTGCTGGGGAATCTGCTTCTGGCCTCTGGATGAAGCATGGAGGAGACAGGTCACTGATAAGGAAGCATCGTGCTGTTTATGCCTTCATGGTTATGCAACAAATGTTGCAAAATGAAACAAATAAAAGATAATGTAACATGGTTCTTAAAGTCTGGCCTTTGGCCCTTGGGTTTTTACCTGATGGATCATAGGGGCACAGGGTAGGTCCATGTGTTGCACCCCTCTTGATTGTTTTCATTTCAGGATACAATCTGTTGCCCTAAAATGAAAGCTTCCATTTGTACTGAAGACAACTGTAAATGTGTATCACTAAAACTAGTTAAAATCAGTGTCCATATTCCCCAAAATGTCCAAATTATTTGAAATAATAGTGCATACAAGAACCCTGGAATGCGAGAATGCAACTAGTAGCTATTTTGAAGGTTAATTTTCAGTTGTGAATTTAATTCTGTGGAATGCTGCCAAATCCATTCCATCAATGTGATGGTTTCCCAGGCAATTTCCAAGATGGACAATGAGACAGAAGGCTTTCCCCTTTTTGACTCACAGCATACTTGCACAAAACTTTTATAGGACATGTACATGATATAATGGGTTATTCAGTTTCTCTCCTTGTCTGGTTTTTACCTCCTTTTCCAAGATTAGCCATCATACTGTGTAGTTCTACTATAGCCAAGTAAAGGCAATGTAAATCAGGGGAAAGAATGCAAGTTTGTGCATACAGCATAAGAAACAGCCTTAAACCATGATCCAGAGATTATCCAAGGGTGGGAAAGTAGTTGAAACTTCCTCAGCAGAAGCTGTCTTTCTAATCAGCTCTGACCAAGAGCCCCTTGATGGGATCCTGATATGCTTTAAGACACTTTCCAAATAGAAAGGAGGAATGCTGTTTATTTCTATACCCAGGACTGGTAGAATTCTGCTGGAATTTGTGTTCCATTTTGATTCTCAGAATTTAAGCAGGATCTAGAGATACTGCAAGAGACCACAAAACCCAGGTCATTGTAGAAGCCTTTTCCATAAAAGGCTTCAGGAGTTTGGTGTCAGTGTGAGACTACAGTGGTACTTATGCTTGGAATTATTATTTGGCAGTTCAGTCTTCTTGCTTGTCTGGGCAAATGTGTATGAGTGTGCAGTGACTGAAACAAGTGGTAAAACAGCCTTAGAAGGACACAGCTTCCTAGCAGTATGGGTGACAACTTTGGAGCAGCTCACCTGTGAAGCTGATATGCAAGTTATTGATAAGTTTAAGACCACGTGGAGCACCTGTATAGAAAGAGTCCTCAACTCATCTTCTTGAGGTTTAAACTTGGGTAGATGCTCACAGGAAACTCTGCTGACTATTTATGCAGCCATGAAAGGGGAAGGGAAAATGAGACTGGAAAATGAAAGACCAGCTGAATGCAGTCTATTTGTTATGTTTTATAGATGAAGGCATAAAACTTTTTTTTTTTTTTGTGGTGCAGTCATTGGGTTTATGAACAGTTTTGTCAGAATCTGGCAAAGAAATGCATCTGTGGAAGAAAGGAAGAACTGAAATCATCCTAAGGCATGAAGTAAAGTACATACTTATAATTCTGCACTTCACTAATACTTATATGTTTCTCTAGAAGTTTTTATAGAATATTTTCATGGAAAACTCTTCTTTCATTTTTCTAGGCATTATGCCTAAGGAGTAACTTATTCCTTCTTACTGATAGCATGTGTGTATACTCTTAGTTTCTGCATGCAGTGACATGTGAGCTTGGTGAGGTGCACAAACCATGTGTTCCTTTGAAACATGCACTCATGGAACTTCTGGGTTTCTGAGAAATGATGGTTAGGTGCAAATTGCAGTTTCTGAACATATAAAATAGAAATTTTGTATAAATGCTTGTTGTGGAAGAGCTTCCCTTCCTTTTTTACTGACTCTCCAGGCAGAAGTTTTCATAGCCTCTTGCTGGATGCAGCTTTTCCTGGCCACATGCTGCTCAGTCCTTTGTGTTTGTAGTGGAGATCAAAAGCATAGAAAAGCTCCTTTGAGCTGTGGCCAGTAATATTTACAAAACAAACAATCATTCACTGAGATGCTGGATGGCTCAGGAAGTTCTGCATGTTTGCCAGTGTGCTGGATGCAGAGGGCTCAGATGAAAACCACAGGTCAGATTTGCAAGATGTGTGGTAAAGGTGTGACTGCTGCCCTGTTTTGAGTGGAATATTCAAGTGGCTGATTGCTGTCACTGCCATTATAAAAGCTGTTCATTTGTGATCTGTAGGCATGAAAAATATGTCCAAAATAATACCTGTCTCTAACCAAGTGGGATTTCTGAATTGTATTGAGGTTATCAATGACTTCCACAGCTATAACTGAGTCTACCTTTGCTGTCTGGTTTTGTACAATTTTCTCTATAGGCAGATGTACATTGTTGGTGTGAAAAGTGATGATCCAGTATAGAAACAGGTCCTGATGAGATTAGCCACTTACATAAAGTGGGTTTGTATTCTTTTCTATTGCATTACATATCACAGAACTGTGTTAAAATATGTCAGTAGATATTTTGTGAATAATGAGCATGGTCCAGCATCCCTCATCAGTCTCAGGAACCTGATCAGTTACAGGAGCAGGAGGACAAAGAATGCATAGTCTGGGTTTTCCTATAGAAGACTTCAGATTTCTTTGCTTTGCAGAAATTGTTTTTGTTGTAAATATCTTGACAATAAAAACAGTGATGATGAAAACAGCTGTTGTAGCCATGGCTCTTGAAATATTTACCGATGTGTGAGTTCCCAGTGCCCTAGTATGGTCAGCTGGCAGCCTGGAAGTTGATATTCAGGGGAAAAAATATTATTTTTAACATAGTAAAGTAATAACAGAGGATAGATTGAAGACCTGTTAATGCCAGGAATGGTGGTTTGTGGAAATGCTTATGTAGGCCAAGTTCTCTCAGTGGCCTGCAGAGTAACTACACTGTAAACTGGTGAAGAAGAGGAAGCACCTTGAGAACACAGCCCAAATGCACAAACTTCTCTCAGAACAGGTAAACCCTGGTTTACACCTATAGATGAACATGTTGTGATACATTTCACAAATTGGCCTATTCTTTGATTGCTCCAGATCAAGCCTACTCAGTAGGAGGAATTGAAGGATCACAAATGAGAAGAGATGGAGTTCTCCTCTGTCCACTGAAGAGGAACTGGGTACTTCTTTCCCCAACATTGCCAAGCCCTGCTGTGTTTGGGAATGGGATTTAGATTAAAAGTGACCTTTCTTTGTGATGTTTGTGCAATGAGAAAGAAGTTATCTGTCTTGCAAATGGCATGTTCTTGCTACATCTGGCAAGAAAGCAGGAGAGTCAGCAAACAGAGGCTGTTGCTTGTGTCTTACTGTGAATTAGCATCTCATTTTTCGATTGGCTTCCTGTTATCTGTCAGAACTCTTGTGTAACTTCACTTCCTCAGAAATAACTGTCTCTCCTGAGTATCTCAGGGTGAAGTGGTGGTTTCAACTTCCTTTTGACTTGAGTTCCAGCTTAAAGGATAATGGCTCTTTCTGTTCTATTTGGTTGCTGCACTCCATGCTCATCTTCACAATTATTACTGAAATTGATGAATCATTTCCCGATGCATGCAGTGTCACTTCCATGTGTAAGGATAATTTAAAATGTTCAGTTGCTAGCTTGACTGGGTACAGATTTCAATGCAAGTGCTGTCCAGTTCTGTTATTATTTCACCTTTGTTTATACCTGATCCTGCTATAAACAGTACCATATAGAAATTAATCATCATCTTTGTCCTGAGGGATCTTTTCAAGAGTTCAAGAAGATGAAGTTGCAGAGGATAAAGCCATGCAGCACAGAATGATATATTAATATACTTTCAGAGAAAATGCTTAGTAGAGATAGTTTATCCAAATATGATTTTTTAGTTGTTGTTCTGGGGCTGTTGAAGAATTTAAAAAAAAAAAAAAAAAAAAAAAGATAGGGGAGTTATTTAGTAAAACTAAAGGGAACTCTCAGCTTACATTTGTAATGCATTTTTATTTAGCACCCTTGGCTGATCTAAAGACATTTTAAATTCCATTTCCATACTTGCTCAAGCTAGGCTTCTTCAAAAGACAGGAATATCAAATTTTAATTGTAGTTAGAATTGTGTGTAGAAACAGTAGAAACTATTGTGTAGTTTCCTTTCAGAATGCATATTTTTCAGGAGATGAGTGTCTGAACCAGCTGTGACTTTCACATTCCACCAACCTCTCCTAAATAAACACAAAGCTGGTTTAGTATATAATAGAAGAGATATCTATGTGCCTGTGCATGTGTATATACATGTAGATAGAGTAATTGATAACCACACAGAAGTCTGCAAACTAAGTCTTTTGCAATTGATCTATTGGGGAAATTTGGATGAATGGTCATTCCTTTTATTTGGAGTTGTTATGATTATCAAATATTTTTCAATCTAATAGTGAAATTACTTTACTCTGGGAAATTTCTGTGGTCAACCACTCATTGATTTAAAACAAAAACAACAAAACACCCAACAAAACCACAGAAAACCCCAAAATGGTCTTTAGAGCCAAAAGCTAAGCACCAGTAACTTCAGGTGCATTTGTCCGAGACAGAATTTGAAGATGGAGACACTAGTCATAATTCTGGGAGAATATGTGTAAACAATCTTGCATATGTGTGTCAATTAGGAAATTTCAGTCATTATCAATTCTTTAGCTGAACACATCATGCACTTCACATCTCGCCTCTTGTGATAGTTGCAATTCTAGCATTAAAATAAAAATTAAAAAAAAAAATACCCCCAAAAAAACCCCTTTCTATTGAGATCATAAAAAAAAGCTTCCTGGGCCCTGATTCTCAAAAAGCATAACTTCAAAATTTATTTTTATGGATTAAGTGTCAGGAACAGTGTCCTCCTCAAACACAACACAGTAAATGATCAGTGTCATGGTTGGTGGTAAATTATACATGGTAAATGTTGCTGAAGGAGTGACTTGTGTACCCTAAGGAATACAAGGATGGATCATTTCCCTTGTTGTATGAAGCCTTCTCTTCAAAAAAAGTAATAATATTAAATGATAGGCCAATCAAAATAAACCTTGTAAAGGAACATTTTGCTATGATTAGGTCTGTTTTTACTACCCTGTGTAGTATCAGGACTAATGACAAAGCTAGAATTACATTAGCACAAAACTGTTCAAGTAAGCTTTACATCTGCATCCCATACAAGCCTTTGTTAGTGATAAAATTAGTCATTTGTACATGCAGGGTATTCTTTTGCTCTCTTGGGTTGTAAACATTGGTAATAATAACCCTGCTGCCATTTTACACTGCCTAAAGCTTGCATACAAATGCTAGCTTGTATAAGTACCCTTCTGTTCTTCCCAGATTTGCCATTTTCATCCTTTTTTTCTTTCCCCTGCTTTTTGTTTAATCTTATATCCTTAAATTTGTTTATTGTAACTATTTAAATATAGATTTTTTTTTTTCTATTTAAATGCAATTGTCTGAAACTGCTGATCTCAGATGATGGAAAGAAATCTTATTCTGTATGATTATAACAGATTCAATGTGTCCAATCACAAAAAACATAATATCATATTATCTTCAAATAGATAACGAATGTATTTTGTTTCAGCACTGTTTCATGTGCTGTTTCAGTACTGAATGTTAGCAATGTTTAAAAACAGTGTCTTTAAAGAAAAGACAAACCAGCAAAAGTGACTGATCTTTAGGGATCTAAACTTCAGTTGTTAAATAAGTCAATACCACTGCAAAATGACTGGAAGTTTTCTGTTGCATATAAATCTAGTTTTGTGTTTTTATGAGAGGTGATAAGATCAAGCCTTCAAATAGAAATGGTTGCCATATAATGTCTTCATAGGTATTTTTGTCAGAGGACTAAGAAGTCAGAGGGAAAAATATTATGTTCATAAATACAGGCTTTTTCTAGCATTAGCATTAGATTTCTCTCTGTAAAGCACTTTTCTTTCTGACTCTGCTTGGCATCTTGTCAAATATGAAATCAGGGCTTATATTACGTTAATCCTGAGAAAGAAAAAAACCTGAAGAATCTTCAATACTGGAGTTATTACACATCTCTTCTTTTTTTACTCGTGGTTTAAGAGCTTCAGTTTAGCTAATAGGTTAGTCAAAATTCTAGAGTCCATCTCCTGAAAATGTAAAGGGTAATTTAAAATGCTCACAGGCAGATGCTGGTAATGATTCTAGTTCTGCTTATGATTTACCATCATAACAACTGTAGATTCTCTATTCCAGCCAGGGTTGTTGTGTGAGGGGGGAAAAGGAGACAAAGCTCAGTAAGGTCTCAAGAAGTGATTCTTTAATAGACATGATCTTCTGAGCACAAAGGGCGGGAAAGTCAGCAGAAAAGAATATATATATTGTGAACTGGAAAGAAATGGGTGTCTTTGAAATTTAATCCCTTGCTTTGCCCTAAATCTAAGTGAAGCTTTTAGCTTCCACCACATGTTTATATTGGAAATCTCTCTTTGTGCATATAGAGTTTGTTCTCTTATGAAATTGCGTCTCAAGGGAAGGATAATTTAAAGCCATTTCCATTTGTTATGTCTATGCTGAACTAGGCTATTAGGGGCTATTAATGCTGGATAAAATCAAAACCTACAACTGCCTTCATCTGTGGATTACAGAATCTGTCCAACAAATTGCGTGCTGATATTACCAGAATAAGGAACTACAGGCAGTTCCATGTTGGAGCCAGAACTGGCATAATTTTATAATGTAGCTAATATCAATGTTGTGCTGATGATCAATGATGTGCAGATGTGCCTCTGGCTTCATTTTATGGAAGCTGTTTTTAAAGTTCAAGTGTGATGGTCGCCAATGCAGGTTTAGGTTTCTAGGTTAGGAGCTCTTGATGGACATCCCTGGAGAAAACATGGGTTGTGGGTTTTGTAATTCTAGACCCAGGATCAAGTTATTTTGCATAATTACAGGTTCAAGAACAGCCCTAAGCAGAGGACAAATTGTACACTGTTCTTGAGAAGTAGCTGCAGATAGCACTGGAAGCTGGAGGCACATCACTAAGCTGAAGGTTTTCTTTCCTCTGTGCTTGGGCAAGAGATCATGTAATAGTATAACATTGTTTTTTTTTTAGCTATGAATTACCATTTTTTCATCATTTCAGGCCACAGCTTACAGAATTTTATGTCTGGGAGTGAAGAATCAGCACAATCATCATTCATCTTTATCTGCTCCTAATTCTCTCTCTGGCAAAGAGTTTTAGCTTATTATGAATAATCAGTACTTGAATAATTGTGGAAGTTTTATGAGTTTGCATTGGTTTTAAGGTGCTTCAATTTCAACTTACCCAAATAGAGGTTAGAAGTTTCTGTGGGTAGAACATGTAAAACCTGGTCCTGAATCCTGTAGATGAAATACAGTATGGAAGAAGGAGAAGGTTATACACATGAAGGATTTCATGTGTATGAAAAGCTTTTTTGTCAGAATGATGGGGGAAAAAGCAATCTACCAATTTCCAATCAGTGCTAAGTTGGTGATTACCACTGATAATGGGGAACTGATTTTTAACTGGCAGATATGGCTGTTGGTTCTTTACTAAATATTTTGTTTTACTACACATTTGGGTTTGCACTTTGGAGAGCTGTGTCCTAACCTTCACCTGAGTGTCCACAGGAGAAAGAGGGAGCTGCTCCAAAGTTAGTGTGGCACCAGTGGGGCAGCTGCAGGGTTTTACAGGGAGCATGTGGATGAAGAGGACCAGGAACAATAAAGTCAGGTACATCTCTAGTGTTGGCCACAAGCACTCGAGGAAATAAAGAACTGAATTAAGTCACTCACATATGTCTTCATCAGAACAAGGTGAATGCTGGTTAGGAACTGTGATCCTGAGTCTGTTTCCTCAGCTGCTCAGTGGGAAAAACTACTTCCACCGGCAGGAATTATCTAGGCCTTTATGCCATGAGGCAGAAAATATTCATTAAAATATCTGAAAATCCTTCAAAGACCTGTGCTTCATACTAATTCTGTGGTTTAATCCTGATTTTGAGCATATCCTTTAAATGACATTCAGATGAGAGCTAACTTTATGATTATGTCAGCTATGCTATGTTTGTGTTTCATGTTTGTAGATGTTGGTTGATGACACTGTACAAAATTCTTGAATTTACATCTTTGTAATTTTGAAAGGATAACCAACATTAGAAGGGGAAACTGTGTGTTTTATTAATCAATTTTCTTTTGGTTAATTTTTCTACTTTTATAATTACAGTCTGATTAAATTTATTTCTTGTTGCTTGGATTTAATTTTTTTGAAGGTGAAAGCAATTTGGACAGTAAAGTTCAGTGTTGAATGTACTGGGACCTGATCAGGAGACATTGTGCATTCCTCATTCTACATCAATAATAATTGCAACATTGACTTCAGTAGGAGTGGGGTTATTTTGGTTATTTTGGTTATTTAAGTTGTATGTTGAACCTTTGAGTTGGATTATGCAAAATATAGACATCAGTATCACTGTGATGCTTTCCTGTAAGAGAAATTTGGAAAATTCATGGAAGACAGGTAATTAAAATGGAATATAAATTGCACATAAAGTTAATCTGGAATTTTTTATCCAATTGTCTTACTCATTGCTGCTCATTTGTAAGTTTTGAAAATAATTACACATTCAACTCCTGTAAGTGTGTCTATTTAGAAACCAAAATTACAAATATATAAAGAATGCTCTGTTCTTAGATTCTTTTCTTTATTGTTTTCATTTGCTGGGCCTTTAATCAATCCAATACAAATAGTGTGGTATGTCTGTATAAGCTTGCACACTTAACTTTTGGCATTCCTCCATGTAATAAATTTGCCTGGGAAGGATAACCTAGATTATGAAACCCAGGGACTGCTGGTTGTATAAGGGTGCTGTGTACAATTTTGAATTTCTGTTCAAGGCAAAAGAACCAAGAAATTAATGAAGGGGGAAATAATCTTACCTCATGCTCACTCGATAGGGATCATAGACTTGAGGTTTTGAGGAGATAGAATAAAAAAGATCTTCTGCTGATAGTGGCCATAAGGTTGAAATGCTTTTATTCTCTAGAGAGCCAGAACTCATTTGCAACTTCCCCTCATTTAAACTCAAGACACTTTGGTTTCCTGTTTAGTTTGTATCTAAGTGGATTTTCTTTTATATTGTAGGTAGTTGTTTGTATATTTTTTGCTACGGGTTATTATTTTTTCCTTTAGCTGCTGTCTTGGGAATTGCCTGAACAGTGTTGCTTTATTGAAAAAGATTATGCAGTACCTTGGCTAGGGAATTCCAGAGGAAGCAGATACCCCATAAAATGAAAACACAATGTCTCCAGGTTGCCATGTGCTGAGTCTTTTAGCAGGGATCTACTTGAAGTAGCCTTGTAAGTTATAGTGGTTCATAATATCTGCAGCACCACTTGCAATGACAGAACATAGAGAATTCTTATTCCTGTTAGTGGGACAATCATAGGGAATCTTTGAGTCTGGCACCCAGCTGCACATGGTCATACAGTTTTTTTTGGTTGTTTGCTGCATTGATGTCCTCCATCACTGTAGACCAATGCAAGTTTGTTTACATTTCCTTTGTGGCCTTCACTAGTTTTTTGTTTAGCAAAGTGCCTGTGAGACTAAAATTTTTCTGAAGACATAAGTCTTCAAAGTTTCCCTGGAATTTCTGGTGGAGTGAGGAAGACTCCATTAATTAAGTTGCCTCATGTTAGCTGTTTTCAACAGAAAAGGCTGTGCTCTTTTCAAGTCAACTAAAAGCCTCCAGTGCCTGCTGCTGTTTCACTTCCAGTGGGTTTTTTCAGTGTATTAGCTCTTTTAAGCTCAGTTTTTTTCCTAGAAGAGAAAAAACTTTCTGGCAGAGTTCTGTTTTCATAGATCACGCAGATATTTCTTAGGGAAGCTTTATGGACAGGAATGGCAAAGATTGCACAGTGTATCATAAATGTTTCTTTCTGTGAAGGAAAAAAGCTGAACTGGCTCAGAGGTTTCTATTTCAAAATACAGCAGGTGAGTATGTTGCTAGGCAATGATCTAGAGGAGGAACTTGGTAGTTGCTTCTCACTAAGAAACACTTTTTTGCCAAGTTTAGAGCTGCAGCATTTAAACTCACCTGCTTCTCCTTAAAGGCTGATATACATAGCAGTGCAAGAAACAGTATGCATTTCATTTTGACTCCTTATGGGGCACACCATCGATACATTTGTGTTTAAGTCACTTCTAGACAAATGAGGAATTAGTCTCAACTTGACAAACTAATAATTGCATGTAATGCATATGTACATACCTTGTAGAACAGCTCCAAGCAGGCCAGCAGTAGGGAAAGGTTGCTACAAAGCTAAAGTGAAATATGGAAATATTCTCTTCAACCTCTAAGCAAGTGCTGTCATACAAGTGTCCATACAGAAAAAATAGTTCTATATGTTCATGAAAAATGTGGTCTCTTGCTGGAAAAACATCATCCTCTCTGGAATGCCCAACTTTGTTTTATAGTAGAGCTGAACTAATATTTTATTATGTTTCTGCAAATGCAGTGGGGACAAAAGTTAGAGGATGTAGGCACATGAGATAGACCTTAATTTGGAGAGAGAAGACGAAAGACCCCCAAGTCTGACCCCCAGGCCATTTTGAGTTTGAAGTTTGTTACTGAGCTCAGTGTATTGACCTAGGATGGAGAATGCTGCAAACTATAAATCTGGTTTCCTCAAAAAGCACGGCTCTCAAATCCCCTGCATCTGCTGAGAGCCTCTTAGCAACCTTGTAAAAGATCTGTTTTCCAGAGTGATTTGATTCCCATAGCCATGGGCAAAGGCACCCAAGCAGCTCTTGTTTGATTAAAAACTGAATTGTTTGCTGGTAACTGTAAACACAAACAGCTGTTTCCTGGAACACAAAAATGAGAGCCAGATTGGTACTCCTGCTGTAGGATAGAATTTTAAACAACCTACTAGCTATCTGGGAATATTTTCTTTGGGAAAATAATTGGGATGCATGTTAATAAATGCTGAATATAATGTGTATGTATTTAGCTCACCTTCACTCTGCCCTGATTATTTTTTATGCAAACTGATCCATCAGTCTTAGAGCAGAACAAAAGTGTCTTAGTTTGTTTCACAGGACTTGAAAATACAATTAAAAAAAAAAACCTTACAAAATCAATCAACTCTGCCTATTTTCCATTTTATAGGGACTTTGTTTTCTTTGGGCTGGGGAAAGAGGAAGACATTATTGGAGACCTTTTGCTGGCCTCACTTCACTTAAATAATTCTCCTTAGACTGGTTTTCTTGATTTTTGCGATCATGCTTTTCTACCTGCAGAGTATATAAGTAGTGTATAACTGTACCCAGGGATGTGGTCTCCTGTGTTTCAATGTTTATATTTAGCCTGCTTTAGTTTTCTTTGGCACTAGTTAATCTGAAGGTTATGAACTGTCTTTCCCATGTCATTGTGTAGCTACTGTGCTTAGCAAATATTATTCCATATATTGCACAATCATTTTATTTTAATTAACTTTGTTGTGTGTAGGTGCTTATTGAAATGACCCTCAGCAAGATAAATAGAAAACATTAGACAATTCCCTGAGACTACTAAAGGCTGATTTTATTCCTATTTACTAGTTTACTACTTTCTGTTCATTTGATTTTTTTTTTCCTTTCATTCTGAATGGATACTGAAAACCACTTGTGTAATTGTTGTTTGCCAAGAATATAGAACATGAAAAGCAGTATGTAAACCCCAGTTTTGTAACAGAGGTTTAATTTCCTATTTCTCAGATGCTAACCCATACCTCTGTACTGTGGTTAGGTTCCTAACTCTCAGATGAATTCCATGGATGCAGTGACACTTATGCATTTATTATATATAGACATTGCTTTCAAATGCACACAAGTCTTTTCAGAGGTATTGTGAAGTTACAGGACTAGGCATCTGGAGACCTGGCTTCTGTACATGGCTTTACCATCAGCTTCCTGAAGGACTTAAGTAAAGTTTGAAAGTGGAGCTTTTTACACAATTACATTGGACAGTGATAATCCTGTTCTGGGGAATAACAAACGTCAGTACAGATCTGTGCTGCTTTGTGGATTCTGCACTTCCCTGGTGGATTGTGAGCTAGGGCTGTTGAGGACTCTTCCAGCTTTTCACTTTCCTTGCTACGTGACTCTGTGTCCTGGACACATTTTACTTCTTTTAATTCAAGTTTACTTGGTCTGAATGTGTTTAGCAGTTGACCTGTTATTAGGGCAGCACTGCTCTCCCTTCTCTATTTTTCCCTCTGCAGTGAAACCTGTGGGTCATAACGACCCCAAAGCTGTCTTTCTGCTGATTCCTCTTTTATGTGCACTGTGGATAATGCAGCTTTTCTAGAGAGACCACAAGACTCGATTCATTGATGTTGTAAGAACTGTCAAAATCTTGTGACAGAAGCGGAAAATTTTGTTGACATTGGAAAGAGAGGTGGCTAGAGCTGTAGTCTGGGTCCCAGCTGTAGGGGTACTTTTATTAACTAAAAAGGGATTTAGAACCTTATACAGAGCTGGTTTTATGAATTTAAAATAATTAAGAACAGTTTTATTTAGCCCTGGGTATTTCCTGAATGCCTTTGCAAGTCAGTGTAGTGCTGGGCTTAAAAGTCTGTCTTCAGCTTGAGTTGTATTAAACAAGAATAGCCAAAGAGAATTTTTCATGGAAATGTATATTAACATTTTTTTAAGTATGTTACTGTTAGTGTTACTGTCAGTAAAGCAGCTGTATACTTTTTCATTATAAATATTATGTATTTTATAGTTGTCTATAAAGGAAACCCCTTGCATATGCAGTTTTCTCCATGCACTACTCAAGTGTCTAAGCATCTCCTAAATCTTTAAATACAGAAATAAGTTTAGTGATAATATTCTTTTCTTTTTCAGCCTGTAAAGAAGATGGTTATTTCAAGGGTAATTTACTACATGAACTTTCTGGTGTTGTGGTTAGATGTTTTGAAGAAATTCTGTGAAAGCTAAGTTGAATGTTGTCTTTGGTCCTGAACAGAGTTATATCCATGCTATTATTTCTTTGTCCAAGAGATAGTTTCCTCCATGGTGCAGGCCAGGAGCATCCTCTTTAGCTCTGGCAACCTGGTCTGACTTTTGGCTCTGCAGAGATGATTACTCTCACAGTGTGGACTGATATCCAAATATCAATGCAAAAATCTTGAATCAGATGCTGAGTGGAAAACTGAGTTAGGAGAAATTTAGATTCCTGAACCAATGGAATTCTCAAAGGTGCTGAACTTCACATCTTGGTGGAATTTAACTTGATCAAAAATAATTGTTTTGTTCTTTAGAGCAGAGTTGAATATAATAGAGCATGATAGAGGATGGTGTTCTGTTTAGATGTAAAAGACTGAAGATTGATCAAATGACTGGAAGGAAGGTTATGAGGAGCAAGCAAAAAAAAAAAAAAGAAGATGCTAGAAATAATAAATGAGTGTGTTTTGTATTCAGAATAGTATGGGGAGTGCATGTGCTTGTGTACTGTATAACTTACCTTTACATCTCCCAATATCTCTCATAACCAAGAACTTAGTAAAGGACATGGGATAAGCATTGGCTATAGATGCTTGTCTTTTACACAGCCCTTTCTGTCTCTTTTTCCTAGTGCTTCATTCACTTGTTTCTTTTTTGTTTGTTCCTGTCTACCCTCTTTCCAAGTGAAGTGGGACATTTTTTGTTCCTTATTAATGGTATGAAAAAGTACAAATGAAAAGCAGAAGGTCTGAAGCACACCTTCAACCATTAAGCTGGAGTGAGCAGTTGGGGCAGCCAGATGGAAAACCCCCTGTGCTGCTGGGGAAGGGTGTCTTGCTCTCTCTGCTGGGATTTCAGTTTTATTGCTGACTGGGCATGGAGGCATGTGAAACACCTTCATGCTGTGCACTGGGATGGTGAGGATGTTGTTGGAAGACTGGGGAGTGAGGATGGCCCTCCCATGGAACCCCCTCCCTCTCCCCCTTCCTTTTCTTTTGCACTTGCACACAGCGCTGTGGCTCGGAGGTCATTTGTTTCCCACAGCTTCACAGACCACTGTAGCAGAAAGGGAGACAATGGTCCCTTACAAGGGATGATGTGAGGCCTTCTTTCATCTCTAATAAGCCCCTTCATTTGTACTGTGAGGCCTGTTGTGTGTTTGTGTGCATGCACAGTTCCAGTGTGAACTACTCTGCAGCTTCCACTAATATAAAGCAACCAGGTTTTTTTGTTTTATTTTTCAAATGGACAACTCCTGGCACATTACATCCTGAGGTGGGTTTTCTGTTCAGTGCAAGCACATCAGGAGACACCCCTTCTTCTTTTCACATAGCTTTTAAAATCTAGGGCCCATCTGGTCAACATCAGTTGTCAGAAAGCAAGGAAAGGAGGGGTGCAGCTGTCTTTAGCTCCTCTAAGCCAAACACAAGCTCTGCCTGTTGCTGTGCTTGGGCATGGTTACTGACTGAACATGTCACAAGAGCCCTGTGAGAACAACCACCTTGGCAAAGCAATGGACTGTCCCATCACAGAATCTGCAAGCAGAGGGGCAATTTGAGACCTTTTTATTCTCTGTTATCCTGCTATAATGAGTAGAAAAGGGAACAAAGTATATGATGAAATTTTAAGGAGCAGGAGTTTGGAGCAGTGGTCCTTCTTGTCTGAGATACCATTTTTACCATGTCATCTGCCTGATCCTTTAAAATTGCTCTCTTTGAGCCACTCTCCTCAGTCTGGAGAGCTTTCCTGCTATATGAAATAGGAGTTTTTTAGCTGCCTTCTGTGCAGCAGAAAGTTTGTGCTCCAGTGGTTCTCTCTTGTCTAAGCTTTGTGTTCTTGGATTAGGAAGGTAGGTTTATGTTGGTCATTAAGTTTTTCCTACTCTCCATCCCCTTGCTTAGCCTGGACAGTTGATTGCTACAGTTGATTCAAAAGTCTCTCTGTGGGGCCCTGTTCAAATTCAGTGCAAAGCTATCTTAGGAATGGCTTTGGTAGTCCAAGTCTGCTAAGGCTTTGTGTATTTCATCCACAGTATTACTTCAGCCAAGGGAAAGAAAGTCCATCTTTCACTTGTCCATTTGGCTGTTGCAGTTTTTGGCTACTTAACATCATTCAGCCTCATATTTCTCCCCAGCATCCCTGGATGTTGTAATCCAGTTCGAGACCAATTTCTCAAAAATGTCAGATGAAGAAACAGTAAATCAGATGATTCCAGGCAAGGCAACTGGACTTAGAGACTTTATATGGGATGACTGAGGGGTCAGTATGCAAACCCATTTTCTATCACTGTCCAGGTTAAAATGAACCACTTTTTTGGAACTTTCAAATCCATGAGATAGAGCAAGTGTTAAATTGCCTTCAGAACAATGTTTACTTTGTTTTAGTGGCCAATGCATTGCTTTGGCCACTGGCAGACACTCCACAGTAATACATAGTTTGGTCTCTGAGATACAGGGAATTCTAAGGAAAAATACAGGTTAAACTTCATTGTAAAGGAAGAAATGGGCAGTCTTTGGAAAAAGTGTGTCTTCCTGCTGTCTTATAAAAATGAGTGTCCATCATTAATTACTCTCAGGCATGGAACACTGATGGATACATGAAATTAGCATGCAGCATTAAGCATAAATATATTTGTATGTCTTCAGTTTTGGTAGATGATGTGCAACAGTTGCATGTTTGATCTGGAGGAGAGGTGGTATCTCTAAGACAAATAGCATTTTTCTGAGTTCTTCAAACATTCATATTTTTGTCTTCCCTGGACTCACAAGGAAAATGCCACAGTAATGGAATTGCAACTTGTCTACTTTCACCATATGTCTATTTCTTCTGCTCAAATACTGTTGCATAACTTCTTGCAACAGGTCCTGTCTTTTGGAATTTATCGCTTTTTGCATGCCTGAACAGAAAAACACCAAATGCATTTCTTTTTCATATGATGGAAATACAGTAGCTTCATTAAGTGAAGCTTAATTGCTGCCATGGCAAGGATCTAGTTATTTCACTACTTTTGAAATTAATTAAACTGTGAATTAATTAAACTGGTTGTAAACACAAAACACATACCTCTCTAACAGAAGTAAAGAGAAGTGGTAAAAAAGGGCAAGAAACTCCAATTATTTTAAATTCATTTCTAGCTGGACTTACAAAGCTCAGCTAATGGGGATTTCAAATTGCTATTCAAGTGGCTATACTATCTATCTTTCAGTGTAAAGTCTTGTGCTCCTATCAGATAGGTTATTGTTTGCTTTTAAGGTGAAATGGAGAAAAGTCTTGGCACTTGAGGATCTCCTGTGAGTATGAAGAGGTATTTCTGAGAATATGAAGAGATTAGTAACGTTTCCAGTTGATCTCTCTGTTAGAGCATGAAAATATCCTCCTAAAGAATTCAGAGCTGATAAAGGAAGACTACAAAAACCTCCACAGTGAATTTTAAAGAATATGATCAACACAGTGTAATAAAAAACTATCAGACACTTTTTAAAAATTAGTGTGGTTCATGAAGTACGGGTTCATTACATAAACACATCTTTGTGCAGTTCCAAGGAGCCTTGAAAGAGTCTTGTGGAGTCTCTACCTATTGTGTTTTTCAGTTGACATGCTAGCATAAGGAAACCCTTAGAGTTGCTGAGAGCTGCCTATAAATTATGCAGTCTCACCTGAGAGACCTCTGGACGTTGGGCAGAGGAGAGATAAGAGCTGTGATGCTTTGTGGATCACTACTCTGTTCATTTTTGCAATACCATTATTCAATCTCAGTCCAATTTTCACATATTTAAAATACATTGCTTTAGTAGCACTAGAAAGTCTTTCCCATGGCTTCTTCACATGGAGTGCAGGATGCTCCTTGCTTTATGCTGCCCTTCCTCCTCCTCATGCTGCTTTGCCAGCTCCAGCCAGGTAACCATTCCCTGCTGTCACAGGCTCACCCTGTTTCAGTCTTGGCTCCCCACTCAAATTTTTCTTCTCTCCTCTCATCCCTTTCCACTGGCGTATTTTCTTCCTTAAGCCATCCAAAAATAAAGTAAGAGGAATATTGTACAAAATACTCATTCCTATGTAGTAACTGCCTATTAGCTATACCTTGGACAGCAATGAGATGTTCACAGTGCAGAGTTGGATGGTAATACTCTTAAACCTGGATTACAAAGGGGGAAAAATGAACCTGTTTTTAGTGAGATGGCCTGAGACTGGAGTGGCATCTTACGACAAACAAAATCCTCCCGTTAGGGTGTTTTCCATTTAATCCATCCAACAGTCCCCTTCGGTGAGAACGTGTTTGTTCTGAGCAGGGTGCATGACTCATCACCCTTGGGAGATGAGACAAGGTTTGGTGCTGACCTCAGACAATTTATTTCCCCTTGCACCCCGCCCTCCCGCTCTTCCCCCACAGAGGCCTGAAGCAGTTCTGTGCTAGGAAACTGCATCACTGATAAAATCTTTTAAGATTTTACTTTCCATGTCATAGAGAACTTGTGCTGTTGTGTAATAGTGAAGGCAATTTATTAGAAGTTTGATTGGAGAAAGCAGAAGGCTCAAGTAGATACTGAGAAATGTTACTTTATTGTGGAACCTCACTGAAGCTAACAAAAACTAGACTTGTCCTGAGTGGGAGTGGGAAAAATGCAGAAGGGGGTGGTGGGGGGGGAAAGGAAAGATACTGCTACAAATGTTAGAAAATTCATAGTCATGCTTCAGATCCCTTGAGACTGCAGTTTCTTTACCTCTGGGAATCAGCTACGTAAGAAGAACCTAAATCATAATTTTTGAAAGAAATATAGATCTTTATCTTGCAGAGAGGGTGGGATGTAATAGCCTGCTGGGAAGGTTAACACATGCAACTGATTTCCTTACTGTACTGGAATAGGCAGAAATTTACAAGTTTCACATACATGCTTGATGTGATTTTAACCAATTAAATGAGGCATATATAAAGAATGGTCAGGCTATTAACATTCTGTCTGTAGTCCAGTACTGTCCAGTATGAAAGGGAAATAGCTATAGCTGAGTTGATAAATATTTATTTCAGTGTTACTTATTCTGGTGGTTGCTCAAATGGAGAGGTTGTACATCCCAAGCAATACGTTCCTCTGAGCCAATGCTGAAATGGTGCATGTCCTCCACAGTGAGCCACTGCTGTTAGATACACCAGCTTGAACATGGAAAGCAGAACTGAGATGCAAGAACCTTTAAAATCATTTAAGAACTCATGCTAGCAAAAGAAAAGAAGCATGTTAATGCCATTAATGTGGCAAAACTCCCATATGGGTAATAGCCAAGACTGTGTGATGTGGTTGCCAGAAAACCCAAAAGGTGCACAGAATTTATTTGTGTGTTAAAATTCATTGCAAACTCAGTAAATCTGAGGGCTCATTGCAGTATACTTAGAGCAGTCTCTGATTTTATGGCTTTATTTGGTATGATTCTGTTTGGTTGAAACTGCTTTTGAAAACAACTATGGTTTAGGCTTTCCAGGATGGTTTTCTATCTATAACTTTAAAATCCAGAAAACAGCAGCATTGTAGGGCAAGTACATTGCCCTGCATTGTAGCTACACATTTAATAAAAACAAAAAAAAACCCAAAAAACAAAAAAAACACCACCAACTCTCAAAAAAAAAAAAAAATCCAGAAAGACTAAACCAAACTTAAGTCACTCCCCAAACCCTCCAAGTTTCTGACTTTTATAGCAGATGTCTAATAATCACTCTGTATTGTTATAAATGTCTTGCTATAACAAAGTTTTTGCTGATTTTTAGGATAGGTACTCAGTGTAATGAGTCACCCTTGGGACAGAGTTCACTGCATTGTTCTGCACATGTATATATTCTGGCTTTTTTCTGGCTTGTAGATATGAGTTGCTGAATACAGTTTGATTCAATTCTTAGTCCAAGCTGCTAAACAGTACAGCTGTGGAGCTGCTAAGCAGGTATTGAATTACAGCCTCAAGTACAGCAATTAAAAGAAGTGACTTGTGTGCTATAGAGTGTAAAGGAACTTTATGCATGGAGTGTCTCAGCAAATATGGTCAGATTTGCTTTATGTTCATCATCCTTTTTCTTAAACAAAGTTTGTGTCAGAGTATATAAAAATCTGAAATATTTATCTGTTTACAGATGAGATTAAAGATGGAGCTGTGAAAGACATTGGTCTGAAAAAAACCTTAATGTTTAAAGCAGTAAAACATTAATACATTTATAGAGAAACATCACTTTTGGCTGATTTTTTAAAGAAAATAATTACTAAGATTCAAGAACATGGATGGAAATACTAGTGCTATGTCGTGGGAGCAAACAAGTGTTGATATTTTCCATTGATGTACCTAATTTATGTATATGGTTTTTAAGCCAACACCAAATTTAGGATGGAAAGGAACTGAATTCTTCCATTCTGAAGTCATTATCAACACTGATATAAATATTAGCACCAACTGTTTGATGTGTTCTAAGTTTGATATGTTGCTGTGTTTGGCCTGGAAAGCACTCAGTTTTACAACAGAATGGATAAGTTTCTACATATATATTTCACTGCAGAGTTCTGTCCAGTAGGTGAACCCGAGTTCATTTCTCCTTGCCTGTTCCTGAAGATGATGAGCCTGAAGTTGTAGACAATGAAACAATGGCCCAAGAGCACGAGGGTAGTGCTAGAAACACTCTGCCTCTTTGTTTTCTTTCTTTTTTCCATGGATGTTTTTCTCTAGGGAAAAGAGCTCAGACAGTATAATGACTAGAATGAGAACAATTTGGCTCTTTTGCAGCTGATACATACTTTAGTTTTTAATATTATGTTCCAAACTGATTTATGTACTACATGAATTTCCCTTTGGATATGACAAGACGTGGTGTGGCAAATTCCTTTATGGTGCCTTATTTACTCTTCCCTCTCTGTTTGAACTGACAAGATCCCTGTTAGCCAAACTCAGCACTACTTCCCTCTTGGGGTTAAGGGGAAGACTAAAGCTGGGGTGTGTTGCACTGATGGCAGCCTCCTGCCACTGACTACAGCTTTCAGTTCCAGAACTCCATTCTGTGAAGAGACTGCCACTAATAAACTCAAAGCAAAAAATTTGTATTATTGTAGGTTTAAACCCACAGTTATGCCTGTGGAGAACGTACTAATACAATTAAATGTTACTGGTGTTTGAAAACTGTTTCTGTACCTTCTGCAATTTCACCAAAGTTGCAGTGGCTATTGCTTAAATACATCACTGCATCTGAAGAGCAGGTCTAGAGAAGCCAATGAAGAATGACTAATTTCAATTTTTCATGAATGTGCTCTTCCTATAGCCAGCTGTGAGTGTTAACTGACAAGTGACTGTGCTGCCTCTAGCTTTTATCTTGCTGTGTCTTGTAAGTAAATGGGATTGGGCTGAAATGATCATGATAAGCTTTTGTTGGGCACAGAATAATAATGCTAGTTGTTCAGTAAGCATCCTATTTTCTCCTTGATTAGCATTGAGACAGTCACCTGAAGTGACATAAAGTAGTATTCTTTTTGCTGAAACACTATATTTCACATGAAGCACAAGTTTGTAATTTTCCCCATTTGAACTCATTGAAATTCCTGTGGCACTTCTTACAAGAGATAGGATATAACATGTCTTGGCTGAATTCAAAAACCTGATCATGCAAACCCAGCCAAGTAATTTGTTTTTCTTTGACAGTGCTTGCCTTTAAAAGAAGGATTATATTAACATTGACTAGGGACATGCCTGGAAAAGTGGTAAAGTTTATTAGTATCCCTATGAATTTGAGCAAGCTTTATGCTGTTTCTACCACTGTAACCTCTGAATGGCACCAAATGTGTTTGTGTATATAGGTGCCCCCATATATCAAGTACAAAATATGTCCACATTTAGGGTTGAGTATCATGGAAGTAGGTACCAGTTCATCAGTAGCAATTACCAGTTCTTTCTAAGAAATTCTAGGGTTACCTTATGTCTGCATATAAGCAAAGGTAAGGGTTGATAATTTATCAGAGATGAGCCCTTGTTCCCCAATTTCTGTCAGACCTTTAATAATGTAAATTGATCTTGCAAATTGCTTCTTCCTTCTTGAAAGTCATTTGGTTATAGTCTCAACAGTCTTTGTACAGTGTCCCAGCCAACAATGACCCGGATGACTTAGATTACAGTACAGCTTCAGGTAAGAATGAAAATTTCAGACTGGAGTGAAGAGAAGGAAAAGGGATGGGCAATTGAAATGCTGCTTTCCAGTAAATAATTAAGACTGTTGTTATTTCTAATAGCAGTGGCTGGTAAATCATATTCCTTGTGCAATAATTCCTGAGTTTTCAGAAAATATTTTTAATTTGAAAGACAAGTATTTAAGTGTCTACTCAGAGTTACAACATTTTTTTTTTAAAGTTGTGAATGTAGATGCCCTCCACTATTTTTACACTGCCTAAGCTGTTTCCTTGGAAGTCCTAGGTCTTTTGGACCAAGGGATCCAAAGCTGTTGTTTGGACAGGCTGCCAGAGAATGGGCTGGAAAGCAACAAGGTTCAGTAGGAAATCTGCCTGGCAGGTATCAGCATGACTTGTGTCTATCAGAAAATTTACTGGCATGTACAGTTTTCACAAACCATTTATTCTTTAGCAGATTGATTGATTTTAAAAATAAGGGTGGGGGTGTTAATTTTTTTTTTAACTGACTCTGATTAGGAAATATTGCCAGCATAGTCAGCATTGGAGTGTAGAATATACAAGCTGTTCATTTGATTCAGTGGGCATGAATGTAGGCTAGCCATGGCTGCAGGCTGTTGATATGCTTCTGTTCACCAGCAAAGGCTGGAAACTGCAGGTATAGAACTCATCCCAAATTTGCCACCAAAGGTGTTCCTGCAAATCCTGCTGCCTGCAGGAGCAGCTGAGTGCATGTAGCTATCCACAGAGAGAAATTAGAAGCTGTAATGCAAGTCTGCAGTTAATAACAAAGCTTTGAATCCAATATCTCTCATTTATAAAGTGAGCAAATACAGGAGAGCACTTCCATTTTCTGACTTTTTAATGCATGAGCTGTCATTTTAACAACAAACCATGCTTCACTAAGTTGGAAAGGTGAATATCTTAAAGGTGAACCTCTTACCAAATTCTTCCGTGTTTCCAAAGTAGCTTGATATTGTTGACTGACTTCAGAACTATATGATGATATAGTTACATGTCTCAGTTTTGAACTGACCACATACTATAAAATTTATTTTACCTAAGTTGATACTAGCAAGATCAACATTTATACCTGCATATTGTTCCAAAATAAATAGTGGAAATCCTATTACACTTTTACAGAACCAGTTATTTAATTTCATATGATTCATTTTGATTCAGGATTTTTAACAAGTTGTTTTGAGGATTAGTTTTCCTTACAGGGAAAAAAAAAAAAAGTTAGAAGTTAGGGAAAGAACAGTCTATTCTGGTTACCTAGTTTGAGCAATCGTAAACCTCTTCCACTCTTCCAGTTCCACTTTGATGGAAGAACTAAGGCACATTGGTTAGAACCAACATAAAAGACTTTCAACAATGCTGGTCTCCAGTAGGTACCAAATATTTAGACATTACTTATTTCAGTCTGAAAGCTTTGCCTGTCTAAGTAGGTAGTAACATGCAAGATGCTTCACATCATGTGCACCCCCATTGACAGCAGAGAAGGTTATAGAGTGATGTGATGATCAGCAGTATCCACGAGGCACTTTCCTAACTACTACTTTCTAAACAGCTTTATTTTATCATGATTATAGCACAATCATTAAATGAAGAATCTTGTTCAGTTTAGAATTATTGAATATGTAATGTATAGGGCAAATTAATATATACAGCACATTTTGTCATATCTGAGTGATACCAAACTTGGCTCCCCAAGCTGTCACTAACTTGCACCCATCCAGCATCTATGAAATGCTATCTTCTAGGAAAATCCAGTGTCATGGTCACTATGTGCTTTCCAGGTCTCCTGTGCCTTGATGGCAAGCTACTTGTATTTTCTCACACAGCATTCTCAAAGAGCAATTCTACATATGCCTTTGTCCTTTTCTCCTGTCTTGAAAATGTGCAGATAATAAATAGATTTTTCCACTTCCCCAAACCCTGTTTTATAGAGAAAATCAGTCTTTCCACATTATTTGGGCCTCCAGCTTTTTGCTGACATTTTACTTCATGGATGAGTTTGGATGTAAGACTCTGTGAGATGACTCTGTGCTATTGTGGGTTAGCTCAGAATCTCATATTCTATTCACCTAGGCCACCTGTAGTCTTCTGACAGTTACAGAAACTTCCTACCAGTGCAGAGCTTTTATGGGAGCTCATGTAAGAGCAAAATTCAAAGTTGGCTTCACAAGAAGGTCAAGTTGTTTAACCACATTCACTGACACACTGCTTAGTCCATATTTAGTCCTTTATTGTGTATGACTAGTATATTAACTTTAATTGTGTTGTTACTTGGCAACAAAGTTGATCTCATAATTATTCTACTTTTTAATGACTGTTCTTGTTTATTTGTGTTTTAATTACTGTTCTTGTTCATTTGCTTTTCAAAGTCAAGGGCTCCATGGTACAAGTTCTGCTTCAGAAACACATGTGGTATTCCCCAGGGATTGTATTCCATCACAGCACTCAAGTTATCTGTTTTACATACTCCTAGCCTAAGTGTGAAGACATTTGAATTGTTTCAAAGTGTAATGTAATCAAATCATGGAGTTTATGCCAAAGGTAGGAGAGGCAGCTCCAGAGCAGCAGGGAAAACAGCAGTTGCTTGGCTTTGCTATGTGGAATAGATGATCTTCCCATTTGTCACAGCAGACTGAATGAATTTGCCCATGGAGTTGCTTTCTAGAAGCAGAAGTCAGTTGGCTTCATTGATTCTAAGATATTGAAATCACAGTGCTGCTTTTTGGAGAGAATGGATTACAGGTATGAAATGGAAATGCCTGGAATTACCTAGTTGGTCAATGACTAAAGTTGCTTTACTTTCTGGCAGTTAGGTTGTACTGGAGAACAGACGTGTGCTTCGTATCACTGGATGTGCACCTTAGCAATTCACCCCTAATTCTGTGGGTGAATCTTCAGAGGTTCAGAGCAACAGTAGTACAGAAAGGGTAGAAATGTGTCACAATGTAGGAAACAGTCCTTGCAGGGTGCTGGGGCATAGTCATCAGCCAAGTAGCCATTCCTTAGTGAAAGTAAAAAAACAGGCTGTTGTTTTTCTCACATGGCATATGGTGCTACTTTTATGTGTTTAATAGGACTGTTTATTTCCAGGCTAGAATGGTGTGACATAGTACTTCCCGCAAATCTTTGTTACCATCTTTCATTTACATGAGCACAGCAGCTTTTGAATGCAAGTTTACTCTAACTTCTCAGTGGTCTTTCAGCAACTGGCAGCCTCCTGTTTTGCAGAGTTAAGCACGCTAATATCTCTGCTTCAGAAATGTTTTGCAAAAGGTAGGATTTAAAAGTGAAGTGGAACTCCCACAGTTCTCACCTCTCTGGCTTCTGCTGTGGTACCCAGTGATGATCCTCAGCATGCTTGTCCCTCTTTCTTTTGTCTTGTTTTTCCAGTTCTTGTAGTGGTAAGAGGATGTCAGACCCTGTGTGGAGTTTATGATGAGTGAGTCTGAGATTTTTGCTTTTACAAAAAAAATTAAAAATCTTCTTTGTGGGTCTGTTCCAGTTGCTATATATCCAGTTGTGGTTTTGGTGAAGGTGTCTATATCCTCATTCATAGACAGCATCATGTTGCCATTATGCAGAAACTCTGCCTTGCAGTCAGTTGGTTTAGGGCTGGACAAAGGCAGCCTCTCTTCCAAAGCTAATTGGGGCAAGTTTGGTTAAATTCCTGAGGTTGGGTCCTGGCTCCATGGGAAGTTCTACAACATCTACTCTGTGTTCTAGCATTTGAACTTGGTTGCATAATGGCAATTGCCTTTGCCATGAGGCATTGTCTTGGGGTCTGTCACACAGGGATCCCCTATAACATTTCAGTGTAGCTCAGATGACGAGGTTTCTTTTCAGTTGAAAAAATAAAACAGCAGCAACAAAAGACTGTGCACTTGTTTCTGTTGCATGGTTTTGGAGATTGTTTGTACTGCTAGGATCTCATATGATGAGACATTAGCCTTCCTAACTGACACGTGTAGTTGAGCTGGCAAAGTACTTGAAGGAATGTCATAACCTTGTTGGAAGTGGCATTGGCCATGCAGCAGGAACCAGTCTCCTGTAACATGCCAGTGCCCAGTGGAGCTGCAGTGCTGGCTCAGTGAGGTGTGCCAGCTTCTGGCTGAGATGCAAACCAGACTTACAGCTGCTGGTAGCTGCACTTTGAGAGAGAGCAGAAATGCCAACCCTCACCACCTCTCCCAAGCACAGCCCAGGCAGCTATTTTCTGCTTTCTATGAGTAGCCTGCTGATTAAGATGGAATTAGTGCTTTGAATTTCCTGGCCTCAATTCTTGACCAATGGCTGTTTAGCAAGAAGAAATACTTGCAGCCTTGTGTTTTTAAAGTACATTGATTAGATTCATCCTTGTAGGGGAAAAGAAAAGCATCTAGTGTTTCCATACTTGCTGTATGCCAACACTAAACTCTAAAAACTTCCCACCAAGATGGCTTATAAATACATGAAAGATGTTTTGATGAATTTTTTAATTCATCAAATTCAGAGAAGTTTGTATGGTGAGAAAATGTGTGAATCACCTTAATTCTTTAATTTTTAAAAATTTCCTGTAGATCAGCATATTCTTGGGGTGGGAGGGGGGAGATCATCTCTAGATTCAGTTTTATCGTCTGGGCTATTACAGCTGTCATAAGTTAATTCTCAAATTATCTTCTCTATCTGTAGCAAGGTAGTTACATAGTATAACAAATTAAGATTGAGCTCTTTTTTGAAATTTAAAATCTTGTTGAAATGACAGAGAGCTTATGTGGCATACAAGGTCAGTTGCTATGTTATATATAACTTCTTGTTTTCATCTCCTACTGTTCTTGCAGGGAACTAAAAATGTTTTAGACAACAGATGTGGAACACTTAAAATATTTGGAATGTGTGGGAATATACTGAGGGACCACCTGTCCTGCAGTGTGAAAGACAGAATTGGTTTATGAGCATTTTTAGTTATTCCTGCAGTGAACAGAAGGACTCATATATTAAAAGGAAACTATGGGGTACTAGGTTGATTTTACTCAAGGAAACATGGGGAAGAAAGTAGAATCCACAAGTTAAATACTTCATAATACTTAGCCAATAATCCACATTTCAGTTTCCCTTAATAAGTGTAGCCTGGAGCAGTTAGTCTTAGGAAGCTCATAGTTAAGAAGAAAAGAAGCAGAATTTATCTGATTTAGCCTAAAATAAAGTATTTTATTTATTGTTTGACTACTTCCACTACTCAGATCCTATCTATTTAGTTACTAATTAATGATTACAACTAGTAATGACTGAATTGGCTATCCTTTGTGAAACCAACAAAACTCCACAAATTATTTACATATTGCAGAAAACTATGGTTTTAATTATAATTGGATTGCTAAGGGTGTTGAGGTGGTTTGTTTCCTGGTGTCTATTTTTCTACACTTTTACTACTTATTGACTAAAGTAAACAAATGCTATTTCACAGATGAGGGAACAAAGGCATAGATAGGATCAGTATGTAGCATTTGCATTTCTTCATTTGGAGTTCTGGCATGTGAGCACCCACAGTTCCTTATTATCTTTTTCCTTCAATGATTTTTAAAAACGAGGATATTAAAATGGAGATGATAGCCACTTCCCTGCCTCAGGGAAGGATTGTAGAGATAGTTAATGTTTATACCATATACCCCATGGTATGAAACTGCCATTGCTCTGGTCCCCACCACAATGAAAGGGAAGGAATGGCTCGGTGCTTCTGCCCATAGGGTGAGCTCTGGCTGGGAAACTGGCACTACCTCAAGCTCTGCCTCAAGCATAAAAATTATACAGGAAATCAGAGAGAAATTCACAATCTGAGATTCATCCCTTGTTCTGTGGACTTTGGGAATAATGAAGTCTGGTTAATGGCTCAGGTTCCTCTTTAAATTTTGGGTGTGGATGTGAAGCTGTCCTTCAAATGTGAAATCTCTATGTGACAGCGCATATCCAGAGCTGGTGAATGAAATAGATGTTGATGCACTCTCTTGGTAAGATTAATAGAAAAGTCAGGAAACACATTAGCAGTGCTTCCCACAGTAGGTACAATTTTCCCTGCTCTCAGATATATTGGCTTTCTGCTATTTTCTATGCAAACAAATTACAGATACTGTGAGAGCCACCACTTTAAACTTCTCAGCCTTTTTGCATGCAAAAATCCAGCATTAATTATGCGTTTTTATATTTAGAGTTCTTCGTAGTTTGCTGGAGGGAGGTCTTTGTGATGAAAGGAAGCAGGTTTCATTGAGCCAGACTTGAGCTCTACTCTGTCCTCTTTTTCACCTCCCCTCAGGGCAAAGACCAACAGCTTGAGGGTGACCCCTTCAAGAAGTTTTTACCGAAAAGGAAGATGAGAAAGGCTGGACAGGCTCTTTCTAATGCTGTGTGCTGCAGCCAGGAAAAGGCAGCTGTTTCTAGCCTTTCTGATGTTTGGGGCTTTTTTGGGTTTTGTTTTTGGTGTTTTTTTCCCCCCCCTTCCTGGTGGCTGGGATCTGGGCTTGCTGCCATATCTGTTTGTCTGTCTCATGTTGTTTTTCTCAGAGAGCTTCAGAGGCCAGTTGCCCATAGTCAGTTGCTGGGAACAGAGGTTGTTCCTTGTATCGTCTTAACTCTCCATGCCAGAGTGTTCATGCTTGAATAGGAAACAGCGAGATCTGTCAAAATAGCCCTTTTCTTTAGGGCTTTGAGGCTGCATTCTCCATGGCCATCTGTTCCCTTTCACCCTTTTGGACAATGTTGCTATTTGAAACGAACCACTCTTTGCTCTCTCCCTTTCCCTTTGCCCTCCCCCTGCCCCCCAGATCTGGGGAAAAAAAAAATTGTTTCTGGCCCTGACTAGCCTCTGGAGGATTCAACCATTTTGTAGTCCAAGGATTAAAAGTGATATTTTGCAATTTTTTATTTTTCACCAACTTAGAAAAATGTAATACATCTCAGGAGAAAAGAGTCACTGCAGTCAAAAGATCATTTTGGGTTTAAGCATTAGTCTCCACAGAGCACTTTGGTGTCTTGTCGCTGCCTGATGCAGACTACTGTGAAAATTTGGCACATCTTGGAATATTTTGCATTATAGCAGGAACGGAAGGAACCCCCTATAGTTAGGGCTGTATAACTGTTTCCCTTCTAACCCTCTGTCTTCAGTCACAAAAGCTTATCAGGATGAAATTTTCCAGTCTTGGTTGTTGTCCAAAATTGAATTTATTTGCTTAATTAAGATAAAGTAAGTTATTTCTTTTTGAGAATGAGGTGGAGGAAAAAGCATATACCTCCTCTGCTTCAGGATGGGTGACTGTGCTTGAAGAGAGGGATTGACTAGCTGGGAAAATCCTGGCGAGTCTGTGTCAGTCAGAGAGTGAAGCCAGACCCCTGTGATCGTCAGTCATTTTAACATCCTGTATGTTTTATATTGCCTCTCTGTGTGTGTGCCTGAGTATATAAATATATATGTATTTTCAGCCTTGGAGATGAGTCAGTTCTGAGCAGTGAGCCCTGTGGTGTCTGCATGTACTAAAATGATTTGTCATACATCTTACAGTGAGAGGGAACACATTTTTGATATAGCCATTTATATATGGATATGTTGGCTGTGCAATGAAAAAATGTGAAAGTGCCCAATTAATTTATGTTCAGAAGCTACTCCAAGCTGTGTTTTGAAGGTGCTCTGAGTACTCAGATGCATCTGCTAGGTCTGTACATAGGGTTTTCTGGGCCAACCCAAAAGATACTTTCTCAGAGAAGAGGTTGCATCCTTCATCTTGTGTCACGAGCCACTCTGTGCTAAGAAATAGATACACCCAGAGAAACCTATATTGGCAAGCGCAGACTTGTGGTTAAATACCAGTTAAGAGATACCACAGTCAACCATAATGATACTCATTGTGAGAAATAATTGACTCCATTGTTCTGTGTTTGAAAGGCACAGTTGAAATTGCAAATAGCGGTTTTTTACATTTAATATTTTCTAACTTTTATGTTCTTTTATGTTCTGAAACTTTTTTCCATTTCAGCTTTTGTGATTGATAGTATTAAGCATTTGGCCAAATCTGAACTCCAGATGTGAACAGCTGTAATTTGCAAACAGTCATCTCTAGCCCCCAAATGTTTGGCTGACCTCTGTTTCTATGTTGCAGGCTGAAGGAGGATTGCTTCCTTCTGGAATTTCAGTTTTGATAACTCTGGCTCACAATCCAAGCTTTACAGCTCTAAGATTGTTGTTTTTATTTAGAGGGAATTCTTGCAACTGTAATGTATGGGATCAGCATTAAGAACACTGAAGATTAAATATTCAAAGAAATTATGATGGTCATAATGTAAAAGTAAAGCAGTTTGCTCAGTTTGAATTGCAATTTCAACCTGAAGTATTATTTAACACTGATTTTTAAACATAGTCCTTGGGGGTTATCAGCCCCACTGTGGAGTTTAATTATTACATTTTTCAACCCTCTCTCTTAAGAAATTGTCACTCAGTAAATTTGAAAATTATTTGGAAAGATATTGCTAAAGGTAAAAGATACTGCTACTAAAATACTCCAGAACTCAGGAGTGAAAAGGACCTATAATTTAATTCACTAATTCAAAGCCATGTTACTAGGCTGTGATCAGTTATTCATTCAGATATTTTGTGCTGATTATATTGAGAAAATGCACCCAGTGTAGGCTGTCAGCACTACTGTTAATTGAGCAAACTCATGTGCTCAGCTGTGGCAGCACAATGCTCTCTGTGGCTGCTTAGCAGAATACATTTACCAAGGAAGAGGTTAGTGCTATGGAAAACTAGCTTGCATACACCTACTGTTGTTTTCTGTCTGCCATGTAGGCAGACAACATCAGCCCACTCCTCGGGAGATGGGCAGCCAGCTGTGTGAGAAACACCCTGGCTAAGTTAGTGCTAATTGGTGCTTTTATTGGCCACTTTGCTGGAGAGCTCATTGTGCAACAGAAACTGGACTCTCTCTCCCTCCTACCCCCATCATCCTTCCGCACCGTGACTCTCAATTTATGGTTCATTTGCAGACTGAAGTGCTGCTGCTTTTGCCTGCACTGTGACAGTTTCCTGGGTATGAGAGCTAAATTGCCGTGACACTGTTTCTTTACTGAGACATTTTTTATGGAAAAAAAAAAAAAAAAGCAGGCTGTGGTAATAGTCTGCTTGTCAGACCACAGCATCCTAACACGACCATATTGCTGTGAACTGCCTTCTGAAACTCACTGCAGTTTCAGAGTTTTATCTCACTCTCCTCCCCTCAGCTGTATCAGCTTTTTTCTTTCTTTTTTTTTTGTTCTGCCTTTCTGGGATTCAGCCATTCAGGTTTCCAGACTTCAGGCTGTTATGTTGGAGGGGTGAGTGTGACAGCAGGCTTATTCAGTTCTAGTCTGGAAAGTTCGGAAGTGGCAAATCCAGATGATGGGTAAACACTAGCAGAGACTGACAAAGTTTAACAGCTGAGCTTAACCATCCTGGGAAAATCAGATACGATAATGCCATGGCTGTGTAGGTCAGAGGGCTGAGGCTTGCAGTGTGCAAGGCTTCAGTTGTTCTGACAGTGGGATTCTAAATCTCATTTCTTTATGCAAGCCTTAAGGGACCTACATACATGTAATTCTAGCATTCTACCCCCTCCCTCCTACATACCTTCTGATTAATATCATGATCTGTTTAATTCCCTGAGGGAACTTAAGCAAAAAAAAAAAAAAATTACAGCAATAACTTGTAGCATGATTGGTGAGGTGATAATTAAAAGCATTTTCTGGATCACAGGGCCCTAGCATTGCCAGATGCCATGACTGGGCAAGCTTTGTTTTTCAAGCTATGCATCCTTTCTGTGTGCAGGCAGGCAAAATTCCAGATCTGGCTTGTTTGGGTGGTTTTTTTCCTCCCTTAGCTCAGTGGTTTGTGATTTTATTTTCTTGTCTTGGAGAGACAGGAAGAAGTGACTGCATAGAGGAGGCTCAAAAAAGGAAGCTGCTTTAAGTTTTAATGGTGAGCAATGTGGGAAAGAAGTCTTGATACCAAGAGTGTGGTGTGAATTAATTTTAGATTTTAGAAAAGGAGGGAATTTCTCAGACCACTGTTGGGGAAAGGAGGTTTAGCTGAGGGGTAAAAAAATTTATCCTCAGTTACAGAAAGGAATTGACTTAACTGCTTTCTTCTACTTGTTCTTTACCATCCCTCCCATCAAATCACTACTTGTTCTGTTATTTGCAGTAGCACTGCAGCAATGATACAGAGCTGAAAACTCATCACTTTGTGATGTGGTGTCAGGTGACAGAGGCAGAACATTTTCACCAGTAAAAAGAAATATCTGTTCCCAAGGCTCTCAACTCCACAATTCCCTGATTTGGGCCCTGTTTCAGGTGCTGTAAACCACCAGCTGTCTTCCCACCTCCACAGATCTCTTGAGACCTGATTGTTTTGGTCATGGCTGGTAGATTGTCTGGCAAGAAATCAGACCAGCTGGATTTTTTCATTTCTTAATGTCAGTTCCTGTTTTAGGTCACCAGGCAGGAGTCTTAGTACTAGCATGTGTGTTTCTCTTTCTCAACTCAGAAGAGAATTGATGTGAACTCACCAATGAGTTCAATCAGAGAATGAGATCTTCTGGGGCAAAACACACTGGTAGCAGTAGGAATGCTGGTGTAGGATTAAAATAAACCAGCATCTCTCCACTTCTCTGGTGGACCCTTCCTAAATTTTGAGCTGTGTAAAAATCCCTGCTGATTTTTTGGGGGTAGAATAATGGTTAACATTACTTACTTGAAAAAGCTTCTAATGTTTCATGGAGAATACTCCAAGTCCTTATTTATACACAGTTTTTCTGGCCTGTCACATATTTTGGTGTATTTTCTCTCATATCTTAAGGAAGATTCTTTGTGAGTGGGGAATAATCAACAGCAGCTAAGAGACTAGTAATCTGCAATTCTCATGAAAAGAAGATCTTTAGGTCAGGAACTATCTTTTTGTTCTCTATTTGTCTAGTGGTTTGCATCATGAAGATGAGAGCTTTAGGAGTTGTCACAATGGAAATAATGAATGACTGGAAAAAAGACAGCAAAAAGGACCTTAATCTTAATCTAATCTAAGATTAACCATGTAAAAATCACCCAGAATGTGTACACAGAAAAACATAAATATGATAAACAAAAACATGTGGAAACTCACCTGTTGGGGCATATGAGATAAATAAACTCTGATATCCAAAATGAGAAGTGAGCTCCTTTCTATGGCCTTCACTGTTGACTCCATCAGAACTTTGCACCTGGAGTCTACAACTGGCAGTTTTTGCTCTCTTGATGATGATGACTGAATCAAACAGCCTGTTTAGTGTAATCTCAAGTGGGCACATAACATGTTTCAGGTTATTTTTAACTGAGGATTAGTAGGGTTTTTGCTTAATTGCTTTGTTTGCTAAGTATATTTTGATGAACTGTGCTATGAAAGAAATGGAAAACTAAATTACATGTCACTGATTACTGAACAACTCCAACTTCCAAATAAAATATTTCTACTTAATCAAAATTTGAAGTAATATGGAATAATCAGGGGGAGGGGATATAGTTTTTAAAGATCTAGAACTAGATTTTTAGAAGTAAAACTGCCAGATTCCCGCTCATAATAAAAGGGAGAGCATAAGCATTTTAAAAGTTAGAATTTTCACATGGCTAGTTTTGTGGCCAAACTTGATTTCTTGCAGCAGCAACTTCTTTTCCTGTCATATATCCTAAATAAAAAAGACAGTATGAAGTCAGCAGTGTGCTTTGAGACATACCTTAGCTGGGCAGTGCAGAGAGTGAGACTGTCACCACTAGGGTAAGAGAATCAGAACCACCTTTTGATTTAAGAAAATATTGTGGAGAAGGGCTGAAAATGGCAGAAGCCAGCAGTGGGAGTTTGAAGAGCACTGTGGTTAGTTACTTCACAGATGAGTTTGTCCTGTGGGTTGTTTTTTATTGTGTGATGGGTTTTTCCACCACTGCATATTTTTATACTTGTACTTTCTGAGTAGGTGATGATGGAAAAATAGATTAGAGATTGAAGGGGATTTTTTTCTTCTTTTTCTTCTGGTCTCATTGTTAGAGATCTGGACCAAAAATACAGACTAAATGCAATGCAGGTGAAAAGTAGTGGTCTTTGAGCTCTGGCAGTGAACCGGAAAGCTGCACAGCCTGAGTGAGAGGCAAAGTACTTTCATTCTTATTGCATGGTGTGCTGTTTTTGTTGAGCTGAATAGTTTAATTCTTTATAAATATTTTCTTTGTACTTTCAGAGAGGTTTTTTTTCTTCTTTTTGATATGCCAGGCTTTTATCAAGATGGTTTGATGTTAAGATTTTTAAGATTTGGGGACTTGTTGCTTAACTGTTTTGTTATTTCACTGTCATTTAGTTCATCAATCCATTTTTAACATTTGATAAGAAAATATTTTCAAATTATCACTTGATAGAGATTACAAAGGGCTCAGTGTTGGGGATGAACCTGCCCAAAGGCAATGATATGTCCATCTGGGAAGAAAAAAAATCAATATGTGAGAATATGGACAAGGTGGAACTAATTATTCTGTGCAGTTATACCAAAAAGGAACATGTTGGAGTTTTTTTAATCAAGGGTATAGTTGCTACTGGCAAAGACTTCTTGCATTTAAGGAAAAAAACTGTTTTAAGAAGTTTGTTTCATTTGATTCAAGATACTGGTCTAGTTACCAAAACTTTCATAGGATAAGAAACTAATGGGACTGAAGTGTCTTTATGATTAAATCACCTTCCAACATACTTGCAACAATTGGAACTTGTTTACATGAGGATTTAGTCTGATACACAGAGGACAAGAAAGTCTTGGAGACTGGGTCTGTACTTGCAGTGCTCTGATTGGACATAATAGAATAATTCCAGAAGCAATATTGAGTTGAACAGCTTTAATCCTGCAGTTCCTTCCAGTGTAAAATGAAAGGTGAAGTAAAACCACTTTCTCTGTCCTGCCTATATGTCTCATTCCCTCAGTGAGTTTGTTTTGATTGCATTGATAGGGAGAAACAAACTTAATCTAATTCTCATGTGTAAGTAGGGCCAAGTGTTGTGGCCAAGTTCTACTGACAGCTCCTTGCTGGGCACTGGAGCCCAGTGCAAGCAAGACTCTTCTGCTTGGAAGCAGCACTGCAGGACTCAGCAAAAGTCACCCTTTCTTTGTTTTTCCCCTGGTTGTGGAGAAGCATTTACTTTGCATTTGACTCAGACCACAAGCAGCTTTATTTTCACTTGTGACAGCTGTTCAGTGAGAGTGAAGCAGCCAGTTCCTCCTCTGTGTTTGCAGTCCAGACCAGATATGGTGTGTGCTGGTGTCTCTGCCAGTGCTCTGAAAAGTTCAGTTTCACAGGAGACAGTGGAATAGGCATCTCCTGCAGTCCTTGGCCTGTCTGCTTTGAAGATTAGTTTCATGTTATTTTTTCTGTATGAGGAAGTAGGGAATGTTTACAGGAACTGAAATCACCCATTTTATTAGAGGTGGACCTGATACAGAAAGCAGAGAGTCTTTCAGACATTTTCCAGCCTTCTAACATTCATCTTCACCTCCCCATGCTAGGATCCCATCTCTGTGCTTCTGGACACCCACTCCCTTACTGCATACATATAGTGAGATGTCACCTTTCTCTCATCTGTATGCCAGCTCTATTTTCTTACTTTTCCTAATCCCTGAACACCCTGCATCACCTGTGTCCTGGACAGAAACCATGATGCCAGCAGTGACTGGGGTAAGAACTGGATTTAAGGGCACTAGAAACACTGGAACTGTTGCCCATCAGGTGACTGTACATTGCAGGTGCTGTGGAGCCATCCAGCCCACAGCATGGGTGAGAACTCCATTCCACTCTGCAGTGGTTCAGGCTGAAGACTTTGGGGACCTCTGAGCAGAGACCAAAGGCTTATAAGTCTGTTTTCTTCATGGGCCAATGTTGGTGTGATACTCCCATGTCTAAGTATGATAATATCAGGGTTTGAAAGCCCAAGGCAATGCATGCTGGAAAAAAAATCACTCTCTCTGAACACTGTTATTTATCCACTTCCTTTGTCCAGTTCATTAAAGTCTAAGTAGTGGTTGAAATAACAGAAAAGATAAGTCCAAGGTTTTTTTAAGGCCATGTTTCAACATAAATCTGTTTTCTTAACATATCCTCTTTCCTTCCTCTGAGACATTTACTATCTTTTTGTGTTTAGAGCAAGAAGAAGGAATGCAGCATATGTTGACACTGCCCTTGAACTTCTTTGCAAAGCTGGCGCTGCTTCCTCCTGTTTGCTTCACTTGTTTTACCTCTCTATCTGCCTAATGCATCAGTTCATAGGAGGATCCTTATAAAATGGAAACCTTTCCAGTGAGGCATTCCCTTCCACCTTGCAAAAAGTCTTTGCTGTTAATTTTCTCCAGATTTACTAACTACTTTACACCAAAGTCATAAATTTTAATAACTTCACAGAAGAGGCTTCACCCTCTTCAGATAGGGGCTGACACAGTATGGTACAGTGTGCTTTCTCCTGTATGAGGAAATAAAGTAAATTACTGCAATTAGCTTGTTCTGTCACAAACCTACACAAACAGCATTTTTGTTCATTTTGGGACAGGCTTTAGGCCTAAAGGAATGCAGAATTAGGAACTGCTATGGAGTGATATCTCCACAGTGTAATGGCAGCAGGTTCCAGACATTTAACCATTTAAATGCCTGGCTCAGGATTGTAACAGCAAGATGTTACTCCTTCTGTTACCTAATAGCAGATACATGATTTGAGGGAAGTTTGGGTGTGAATTTTGTGGTAGTTTTATGCCAACACTAACTACTTCTGGAACATCTGGGCCCTTTGTAATGAGGGGCATGTAAGCAGAGGTGCATTAATTACTTCTTGGTGGTGTGGAATGGTGGCTCCCAGCTCTAAACAGGGGTACAGTTACATCAGCTATGAGGGAAACACCTCCACTCCCACCAGAACTCACAATTAGTGGCCTCACTTGCATTTTGTGATTCTTACCTATTTCTAACAAGGTAAGGAAAGAAGGACTGTGTTGACTGCAGCTTATCCCACATGAAAGGTTTGCAAAACTTTAAAGCAGCTTCAATGCCTTATATCCTCCATTATCCTGTTTGTACAGTAATAGCATTTTACTTTTGTGGTGTTAGCACAAACCCAAAAATTTGTAGAACTTAATGAACTTAATTAACTTGATTTGAGTCATTTTAAGGGAATGAAATACAGACCTCCCAGCACCCTGTTTTTACACTTGAGCATGTTCACTTCTTCAGCTGGAAAATTAAATCCAAAACATACATGAAGATAAATTATTCTAGTTAGCACATCTACCTTCCCAACAGAGATGGGCTAGACTGTTAACAGAATATCATTCCTAATACTGAAGGTTCAAGTTAGATGCTTCTCTGCTGAGTTATTCAGGTAGAAGTTTGCTGCTTATCAAGATTTCTTGTTAAGTACAAGAAAGCAGCCATCCTTGCTGGATGTTCACACTAAAACAGATGTTCTAGAGAAGCAGGTATTGTGCAAGTCCCAGTGAGCTCCTGTGATGTGGGAAGTAATTTAAACGAGTACTGAGTCCAGACTCTTGTCAAACTATTGGCTTGAACCTGGTACTTCACTCCTTCTTTTTGTAGACCTTAAACTTTTAAAGACATAATCCAAATCCAGTGGATGTTAATTAAACCTTTTATTACTTGGGGAAGGTTTGAGGCCTTCAGCTGAATCCTGAAGTGCACTGCAATCATTCCAGGCACTTCTCTCCTGCCTGCTGCTCTCCTCCACCTATTGCAGTCTAATAGTGTCCTTGTCATTGCTTGTAACTACAAGCAGTAATATAAATAATGATTATCATTGCATACCAGCACTTTTGGTCTTATTGTTTACTGAGTATTTTTCCAAAATAAAAGCTTTAGTGAATCAAGAAACTGCTTTTGGTCTGAATAGTTAGGTAGGGGACAAGTAACAAAGCCCACTTCCTTGCAGATGTAAAAGTAATGCAATCTTTTGAGCCTGTATCTTCCAGTAGCTCTGCTGGGCTACAATATAACTTTGTCATCTCAATACAGTTTTGCTAGTACTTATAATTTAGATTTCAGCATTAACTGTTGCATTACAGATCATTATGACAGAAATGTAAGACAGCTTTATTGCAGTGTCTGATCTAGCTTTCATTGACTTATTTGACAAGGATTTTGCAACTGTCCTGGGGAAGCCACTTTCTTTGTTGCCTGATAGATGACAGAAAGTTACCTGACTTCAAATCTTACAGTGTCTTATTCACTCATGGCTTTTTAACATTATGGGCTGTCTACCTCAGCAGTGCAATTTTCAAATTGCACGTTGTCATTTATACCCACATAATAACTGGGATTTTATTCCTGAATTTCAGGGGTTAGTCTGTCTTGCTCTGTTCTTGAAGTGTCATTTGAAGTGCAAACAGGTCACTCATCAATCTGTTCACCTTACACAGAACATGGGATGAGTAAAGATGAAGGTCTCAGGCAGTTACCTGCCTGTATATTTGTATGTGTGCATGTGTGGGTCTCTGGTTCCAGTCTGAGCAAACTTGGGTGCAATGGCAATTAAGCAACCTGCATCACGTGGCATTATTGGAAACACTTCTTTATTTTGTCATGCTGATTCCAGCAAAGTCCATTTTTCTTCAGGGTTATATAAAGTTCAAATTATTTCAGAGACAGCAGAATGGTAATTACAGTTAAGGGACTCTCTTTGCTAATCTTAGAAAAAGTGTCTGATGGTATGAATCAGGTCAGAGTATTGTGGTAGCACATTCTGCTCCTTTAGATTCCTTTTTTATTATGTCATTATACACTGTGACTAAGCTGGCCTGCTTCCCTCTCCTCTGTGCCCAAAGAAAGCTAATTTTTGTGGGGTAGAGTAGCTAAAGAGGAATAGGCAAGTGTCCCACAGGTATGGTGCACCCCCAGGTATTTAGAAAATATACTGGTCTCTCCAAGAAGGTAGGTAATACTTTACAACTCGGTAGTTTTTGTTGATATCAAAGGGAGAGATGGAGAACACACTCCAGTTGTATAAATAAATCAGAAAGGTAGGAAATTAATGCAGTAGTGCCATGTCTTAATTTGTAATTGCCTATCTTAGAGAATAATCTGAGATGACTGACGAAGTTTGAATGCCGAACCCTTTTCTGTGCCACAGTCCTGATGCAGTTTCTATCATATTTATCTGCAGGACCTTCTGTGAGTGGGAAGAGGGATTCTGGTTGTGTGACAGCAGCCCTTGGCAACACGTGGAGTCACAGTGTCAACACCAGGCTCATACTACAGTACCATGACTTGCCAATAAGACAGGTGAGAATGTAACAGCAAAGAGAATTCAAATACAGATACATCAGCAGTGCTTGGTCAGATGGGCTGTGACCTTCAGCCTCTCTGGTTGTGCTACATGTGTTGAGAACTTAACACTTGAAGCCCAATTGCTTATTTGGAGTGGGGGTCAGTCGGTGTCCTTGTTCTTAAGGGATGCCCAGCACTCCAATGCCTCCCTGTGTTAGAATGGGCCTTTCTGAGTCACAGCTGGTACAGACATACAAGTTCCTTGAGCCTTTAGTGCATTCTGCATTGTGGAGATGAAAGGTAATCCTTGAAGTGCTTCCTGCACAGGAATTTTAGAACAGAAGTAGAAACCTAGTCTTTGCACTGCCATGATTGTTTTGCTGTCATGTTGCCCAATCTTTGTGCCCAATTTCAGCTGTGACTGTTAGGACAGGGAGCACTCTGTTTTCTGTGATTGCTGTTTGTGAGTGGAAGCTTGCTGCCTGCAACAGCAAGGTTAACATTGAGCAGTAAGTATGGTACCAATTTCCCAGAACTCTACCTGCAAGTAGGAGAATAGTTACCCTCTTCACTGAGAGACTTTATGCTTTTAAGTGAGACACAGTAGCATCTTTTACTGCAATCTTCACCACTTAATCAAAAAAACTGTGAAAAACTGGGAGACAAGACATTTGGGGTATGAGGGAATGACTTTTTTTGTTGTTTTTAAAAACATCATAATGCGTGATGTCATCTGTCCCTTGGGATATCTGTGGTTATAATCACTTTTGGCTTTGTCTGTTCTGTTTTTGCATTGATGCAACTGTTTCTAAAGGCTGTGACCCTCAGTCTTAATGTTACTGATTTTCTGCCAGTCAAAGTAGAGAGCTGTCAGAAAAGTTGCTACATGATATTTGTACCATCTTACTCCTATACCATTACTACCCATGTGCATTCAAATTGGTGCTCCTGTCACAACTCAAAGTTTCTCGCTTTTAGACTGCAGGTTTTAGAGACAGAGGAGAGGAAGCCATCTGGTTTTATTAGAAAATTATTTATTAGAAATAAAATTATAATGATAACACTCGTCTTTCTTCAAGTAACAGCCACTTCAAAGTAGCAGTAGTCCTCTGGACTTTGAGGTAGGAAGGTTAAGTGTGTAAAATTCAGGTAGAAAAGGCATCTTCTGTACTCACTTCTAGAGGCTATGCACAGAAATATACTTTAACTGCTGTTCTTATTCTGGTCTGTAATGAGTTCCCCTTTTCTACAAAAATACTAAGTTCTGCAATATACAAAGCTGTTCATAAATTTCCTGGATCACTTCAGAGTTACATGAGAGGTGGAGTTGGCAGAGGGTAAAGGGCAGAAACTGGGCTCTGTGCTGCTTCATGATGCACAAAGTCAGCTAAAACAGATTAAGAACATTCCTCTGCTAGTGGAAAAAGGGAGACAGCTTTTCTAAAGAACATTCAGATATTACATGTAGTTTTTCCTGATTTTGTTTGAGAAGGAATGGATCACAAATGTATGAAAAGTTGTGTTCAAGCCTTTGAAATTATGGTCTGCTTAGTAGAGTTCTCTTCTCTTCCTGACTGGATTTATCAGGTGCACCACCTTGCTTACAAGTGAAGCTTTGTGTTCATTCTGTTTTAATTAAGCAAAGGAACTAAAGCTACACTGAAGAAAAACAACCTTAAAGTAAATGTTAGTATATATTATTAAAACCAAAGTAATTTGAAACAGTAGTGTGATATAAATGGTGATGTGCCTGTGAAGCATGACTGAAGTGGGATATGTCCATGATGTCCTGTAGATATTTTCCTGTTGCTGATATCTGTGTCCTTCTTTCAGATAAATTCTTGTTTCTTAAACTCATAGAAATCTTTCAGCTAGACATACAGTTTCCAGTTAGAGGCAGGCATCTAGAGTTACCCTACCTGTCACAGCACTGTATTGATTAACTTACTATAATTTTACACACATATGCTCCTTTATAATTGCTTTGTACCCACTTTCCGAAATGAACTGTGAATAAAGGTGCCTCAGTTCTTGAGATGCCATTTCAGTCATCATAAAGTGGTTCTGCCAGGAGGTATTAGATATCAGTGCTTTGAAAGCCAGCACTATCAAAGGAAGCTTAACATGAAGTTTCAAAAATTACCAAGTCAGTAATCACATTTACAAATTCTCATACTGTATTTAAAAAAAAAACAACAAAACCAACCACACAAAAATAAAAAACAACCAAAAAACTGTGATTATCTGTAGTCTTGGTTTTAAAGTGAAATTTTGCCCCAGGAAATTACTGAAAGTACGCAGTTGATCAAGAGACTTGGGTGAAAAGTACCTTCAAAACCAAGTTTTTTCCTGCTTTTCCACATTTGTAAGCTTACAGAATCAATACTGCATAAGGAATAAGCTGTGTTTCCATGGAATCTTCCAGGTGTTTTTCAGTATTTCCCAGAATAAATTTTTCCTGATTTTACCAGGCACTGAATTGAGACTGACAGGCCTGTAGTTTCTGAGGTCCTCTTCCTTGCACTTCTTGAAAATCAGGATAATGTTTACCAACTTCCTGTCAGGTGGGACCTCTCAGGATTCCCAAGAGTGCCGAAAATCACTGAGAGAGGTGTTGTGGTGACATCAGCTAGCTCCTCAGATGAGTCCCATCAGCCCTAGAGATCTGTAGGGATCCAGCTGAAGCAGCAGATCCCACACAATTTCAGGGTCAGCTGGGAGCTGATCATTCTGGCAGTCATGGTTCTCCAGCTCAGGGCTAGAGGCCCCCATGGCCCATTATTGGTGTTGAAGATGGAGGCAAAGAATGTGTTTAAACACCTCTGCCTTGTCCACATCCCTGTTTGTGAGGTTGGCAATCCTCATCCTCTAATGGGATGGTGTTATTTCTATTCTGCCTTTTGCCATTAATGTATTAGAAAAAAACTCTTTTTCTTGTCCCCCACAGTTCGGGCCTGCTTAATCTCCAGTTGAGCTTTGACCACACAAATTTTCCCCCTGCCATGACCAACAGCATTTCTGTATTCTTCCCATGCATCCAACATAGCTTCCACCAAACACCTCCCTTTTCCTTACACAGTGAATATAGTTTGTGTTTTCAAAAGATAGAATTCATCCTTTAATCAATCACTTGCTCTGCAGAACATTCTCTTTCTGGATCTCCTTTCTCTCTTTCTTTCCCTGGGGAAGCTGGAGCAGTGGTGACAGTCTGAGAGACTTGCCCAGATTATATTTGACTTCCAAGGTAGTAGAGCCAACATGCCAATCCTTGCTGCAGAATCCCACCCATCAAGAGAAAAAGCACCTCTTGAGAAGCACTGGGCCAAGAGTGATACCCTTCAAAATACAGAGTGACAATGTGATTGTTCAGGAAGATTCAAGCATGCATTTTTCCAGAGCTATGGTATCTCCTGGACAGCCCACTGGGCTGCTGGATGCTTGTTCTTAGTCATGCAGTATTTGTTTCTGGGAAAACTCACGGACATAGTTCCTGTTCTGAAACCTTGGGGAATGCCAGGGCAGCAGATGGCAGAGTAAGTACATAACAAACCTTAGGAAACCAAATGTAGAATTCCTACACAGTTGGGATTTTTTTATATATTAAGTAAAAAAATTATTTTGTTTGTCCAGTAGATATTTTCCAGCCAACTATCCTTTTTTCCACCCCACCCTTCCTATGTCTGGTGAACATTAATAAGACAGCAGCCAGTTCAGCAAAGTAATGAAATTTCTGGATGTCCTGCCTGCCTGAAAATCAGTTAGGTTTGCTTTATTGCTAGGATAGGAGCAGCTTTCTGAACAAACAGATGAACTTTGCTCTTTTGCTTCCTTCTAGAAGCCAGGGTTCTGTTTTTTGTTTCCTCCAGGACAGAAGCAACACCACTGGGGGAGGGCCAAAAGAGATTTCCAGTCTGCATTTAAATTCATTATGTCACCAAAACCCACAAGCATGGACAACAGCAGGAGTCTTTTTAGCTCCTGAGGTGGGACTGAGCTGTATAATTTCAACATCAGCACAGTGGCATGAGAACATGGGAAAAGTTAATTGTTTCACACAAATACCTTCATGAAGGGAATTATCTTTACTGATACTTCATTCTCCCTAAGCACTCTTATAAGTAGTTAACCATGACATTTATTTTCCTGAAATACATACATAAACACACAGACCCTTTGAGTTTGGGCCAAAATCAAAGGGGCTGCACTAGAAACTATCAGACTCCTCAGTTACCCCTATGTATATAATTATCCTTCTTTCCTGTACTGGAGTCAGCAGGCTTTAAGGTTACTGGTTTTTATGTGTTCTCAGCTGTCTTTGGTAGGGTTAAATACATTGCCATGCTGTATTTAATATTTTGCTCTTGTCCATTGGAGGCAGGGTGCTGGATTAAATGAACATTGCCCAGATTTGCTATGGCAGCTTCTGTGGGCCTGGTTTATTTTAAATTTTCCAGGGATTTGTGAGACTCATAGTATTGTGTTAATATCTTTAACATGTTTTGAAATTCTCAGAGGAAAAATGCATATATAAGTGTTATTTTACAACAAGTCAGTATTTTCCTGTGGTACTTTCAAGACAGAGCATTTATAATCACAGAATCACACAGATTGGAACCTTTTAGATCATTGAGTGCAACCATTAACCCAGCACTGCCAAGTCCACCACTAAACCATGTCCCAAACTGCCACATATACATGTCTTTTAAATGCCTCCAGGGATGGAAACATTACTTCCCTAAGAAGCCTGTCTTAATTATTGACAACCTTTTCTGTGAAGATATTTTTCCTGATACCCAATCTAAACCTCCCTTGGCACAATTTGAGGCCATTTCTTCTTGTTCTGTCACAATACCTGGGAGAAGAGGTTGACCTCTACCCACCTACAACCTCCTTTGAGAGAGCTGAAGAGAGCAATGAGGTCTGCTCTGAAACTTTTTTTCTCCAGGCTGAACAAGTATGGCTCCCTCAGATACTCTTCATCAAACTTGTGCTCCAGAGCCCTTCACCAGCCTTGTTGCCCTTCTCTGGACATGTTCCTGCACCTCAAAGTCCTTCTTGTGCGGAGACGCCCAGAAGAGGACACAAGATTTTTGGTGTAGCCTCACCAGTGCCAAAAACAGGGGGACAATCACTTTCCTGGTCCTGCTGGCCACACTGTTCCTTATACAAGCCAGGATTCCATTGGCCTTCTTGACCACCTGAACTACTGGATCATGTTCAGCTTGTTGTCAACCAGTGTCCCCAGCCACTTTTCCCCCTTCTGTAGCATTGCCTGGGGTTGTTGTGATGCAAGTGCAGAACCCAGTACTTCACCTTATTAAATGCCATTTAACTGGCCCATTGATCCAGCCTGTCCTGGTCCCTCTGCAGAGCATTCCTACCCTCCAGTAGATAAACATCCTTGCCCAGCTTGCTGTTGCCTGCAAATTGTGCGCTTGATACTCTTGTCCAGACAATCGATGAAGACATTAAATAGGTCTGGCCCTAATACTGAACCCTGGGGACCCCACTGGTGGCTGGTCACCAACTGGACGTAGCAGCATTCACCACCCCTCTCTGGGCCTGGCCACTCAGACAGTGTTTCACCTAGCAACAGTACAGCCATCTGTACCAAGGGAAGCCAATTTCTCCATGAGAGTGCTGTGGGAAACAGTGTCAAAAGCTCTACTAAAGTCTAGGTTGATGGCATCCACAGATGTTCTTCATCCACGACGCAGATCACTTTGTCATAGAAGGAAAGGAGCTTGGTCAAGCAGGACCTGCCTTTCACAAACCCATGCTGTGTGGTGCTGGTCCCCTGGCCCTGCATGTGTGGTGTGATGCTGCTCAGGATTCTGCTCCATGAGCTTCCCAGCACCAAGGTCAGGATGACAGGTCTGTAGCTCCCAGGTCCTCTTCTGGCCCTTGCAGGTGGTGCCATGTTTGCAGGTTTCTGTCACCTGGGAGCTCCCCAGGAGACCAGGGCTGCAGGAAACTGGTGGGCAGTGGCTCAGGGAGCTCTTCTGACAGCTCTCCCTCAGCACCCTCGGGTGGATCCCACCCAGCCCTGCAGACCTGTGTGTGTCTAGGTGACAAAGCAGGTCACTGGGCATTTCCCCTTGGTTGTGGGGGCTTCATTCTGCTCCCCATCCATGTCTTCCAGCTCAGGGGTCAGAGTATTTGGAGAAAAATGGGTTTAGGATTGAGATATGGGCTGAAGTTTTCAAGCTGTGCTAAGTGAGCTGGTGGGCAGGAATTTTCCTGCTAAAATGGGAAAGTGTGCAGGTAAAGTGTTTAAAATGCATAAGTACATGGTGACTCATTCTCAATAAAACAAAATAGAACAGAACCCCCTTATCTTGTTCTGACTAATGCCAGACATAACATTTGTTGTGTCCTTGGTTACAGACCAGCTGTTTCATCTTGCTCTGCTTACTATCATATGAATAAGCCCTGAATAAGCATTCCAAAATTACGATGGTGAAGTAACCCTGGTACTTGCTGGATGGGGGAAGGGCTGGAAGAGAGCCAAGAGGAGTGAGGATGATGTTTTACATTTATGAGATTTGCAGTTATTTACCTTACATTTTTTATCATATTAGTAAAGTAGTTATTTCAAAATTTCCAGATATTTGGCTGTAACTTCACCTGGAGATGGCTATTGGAAGTGTTGTAAAGTGTGTATCTGTTCTGAGTCATCTTCTTATATGATATGCTTATCATAAGAAAAATCAATTCTGTAAAAGCACAAAGAGATATTTTAATAAGTTTTTTAGGATAAAAGTAATGGTGTGGAGTCATGCAAGGAAAAAATAATGGGAAATTTGACAAAAAAGTAGATTTTTTTCAGGTGATATTATTTTTTATCATTTTCCATTATGTTTCTTTTGAAAAAATAGCCATGAAAAGACTGCAGAAGCACATATTCAAATTTTGCAATTCCTTCCATTTAAAGAAATGTTTTTTTCCTAGAATGTACAGCTTACTTTAGAGACTTTTGCCTTGCCTTGACTATTTATTGAATATTTTGAATCAGGGCACAATGTTGTTATGGCTTTAAATTTCCATGCATGTTTACAAACCACATCCTTAAAAATACATAAAATAAGTTTATGGGTTTTTTCCTAATTAAAATGCTGTCGACTGATAAACAGAAGTCTTTTGCTTATCCATAGATCATATACAGGCATAAGCAGCAATATAATCTTGAATAGCATGAGAACAGTATGAAATTGGACACAAGGCAGAACTGTAGCATAAACAGGTAGTTATCAACATAGTATGATACTGACTTAATCCAGCAAAGTGCCAAAAGAAAAGATGCCAGAAAAATAGTGATGGTTCATTAAAAAGTGTTTGGAGCACAAACATCACCAGGTGACTTATTTGCCTGACTTGAGTGCTTGTTCATGTCTCTCTTTGCAGCAAGCCTCTTTCTTAATGAACTTTTGGGGGGCAGTCATACAATACAGCTGTCCCTGGAGCCCAGTCTCCATTAGATGTGTCTGGATTTATGGGCCTCTCCTCTTAACAAGACACTTATGGAGAGAAATGTTTCCATCATTCTTGAACAAGAATTCATTTACTCAGGTGCTTATAAAAGACTAATCAATTTGTTATCTAGGAATCTAAATAGAAATGAAAAGACCAGCAGAAACCTTGAAATAGTTCATCTTATTCTCTTCTCTGTCTTTAATAACAACTGCAAGTTTTCCTAAGGGGGATTATTCTACTGTCAGATGGACAAAATGTAGGAGCAGCAGTACAAGCTTCAAACTCATTCACCTGTAGTTCAAAGCATCCTAAACTGAGAAGCAGGGGCATCTCTGAGTCATTAAGTTACACTGAGCCTTCCTGCTGAGGCTGGTGGCACAGGTGGGTTCTTTCTGGCAGGTATCTCTGACTGACAAGCCCACTCTGAAAAGAGGGTGCTCCTTGGTTGGGGCTAACCTACACCAGTTACAAGTTAACCATCTCCTATTATTTTGTATTTTTAAATTACTTTGCAAAAGCACTTGCAGACTGATCTCTGCAGTGCCCTTGCCAGGTGCTGATAAGTGAAAAAACTGAGTCATAACTGACTGGGTAAATCTTTTGCAGCTGGTAGCAGAGCTGGAATCTCTTCACTGCCATTAAGTGCAAATAAGCTTGATCTTGCTTAACATTTATTCCCTTGGCTTCAGGCACTGGCAAGTCTTTGTATCTCCTGGTACAAAGGTACCTGCTTCCTGCTCCAGCTTGCTCACTAGATGAACTCACCTGCTGAACTGATGTTCAGTGTGGTCACTGAGTTCAGTCTTGAATCTCTCTCCTCAGTATGCCATAAACTTTAATTCATGAGTAAAGGTTAATGAAACGGGGACTGTGACTGGAGCTTTACGACAGAACTTTTTCTCTAATTCCTTGTTTCCAGTTTCTGTTGATACCAGAGGTGATTTTTTTAAGCCTAATCCCTAGAAGTCACCTTGCATTCCTCTGTCTCTCCTCTTTGAAGACATCAAAATTTCTAAACTGCAAGTACCCAACAAACACAGTACTAGCACATAAATTTTTAAGTTATTAAAATGCTTGTCTCGCCTCTTATGTCCAGTAGTGGTTAATGCATTATTTCTAGTATTATCAATACCTTTTATATAGCATAAATGAAAAAAAAAAAAATATATAAATATATAAATAAATAGCACAAAAATGGGAGAGAGAAAGAACCAGGTCTGAATTGTCTGAAGAATGTTCTGTTTGTAAGCTTAAGTCCCTTTGCACGGAGGGAATGAGTGCAAACTCCCATCCTGTTTATACCGAATGACTTTTCTGATTTTGATTTGACTTCTGTTTGAGTTTTCCCCTCAAAATAGAGAGGAATTAACCTAGGGCAGATTTTCTCATCAATAACTGAAATGTCATCACTCCTAAAGAGTGGCAATGACCACAGTTGTTTATCCTTGGAATGACGTGGCAAATCCCCTTGCCTCTTGTCTTGTATGATTCTTCTTTTTCCATTTTTTTTAATTTCTTTTTTTTTTTTTTTTTTTTTTTTAAATTTAAAAGCAGAGGGGAGCAATGCCTAGCTCAACTTTAAGTGTTAATTATTCAGAAAAGTTCTGCTGAGTCTGTCTTGGAATATAGTATATTTAAAGACATTCTTAACAGTGAAAAATATCAGAAAATCATTGTGACTGAACTGGACAACCTCAAGTAATGAAAATATAGTGGAATATAAGATTGCTAATAGAAATAATTTGCAAAATAATATTGGGCATTACAAATGAGTTTCTGTTTTACTTAAGGAGCAGACAAGTTCAAAGTGAAGCTAATACTAGAGAGGTTTAGTTTACCACTGAAAGACTAATTCAACACTGTAATATAACCATGAGAAGGATGTGGGCTATCCTAGAAAAGATCAAGTAAGGTGTTTTCAACTGAAAAGTGTTGTGGGAAGGCACCAGGAACATCTCTGGAATACTGTATATGGCCTGGAAATGTTTGTTTAAGCTTCTTTCTGCTTTCTTCTCTACTTTCTTCCCAGCCAAGGTCTGTGCTAGATAGAATATATTTATTGACATAGTAACAAGTTTGAGCTGTTCTGGTAAAAAAAGTAGACCTCAGGTAAAGTTTTAAAACCAGACAAACTTTGACATACTGACTTCAGTGGGCAAAATGCATGGCATCTTGTGTGAAAAGGTAGGAATCAGACACAATTCTCATGTTCAGGCATTGGAACTTTTATGATTCTCCACACATATTAAGGAAGAATCATGTCAGGAGTTTGTATATCTGCAATATTGTACTCTGAACTTGAACTGTTGCTTGTTTTACAAATCTAAAGTCATTGAACTCTTCTAGATTGACAACACAGGAGAATGGCAGCCAATGAGTGATTTTTAAAATCTACTGTAGAGAGAACAATGTGGGCTTTTTTGTTTTGTTTTGTTTTGGTTTTCAGTATATCTACCCTGGGTAGGATCAATTTATCTAGAGGAGTTTGCTCTACTGGACTTTTTAATCTTCGATCTCTGTAATTCCTGTGCCTTTAGCTGTGATGTAAAAACAGGCTGAAAAAGAACAAAACCATTTTAACTGCTTAGGAACTGAATGTAGACTAGTGACCTACTTTAAGGAATAAAACCCATTTTGACATACCACTGCCTGAAATGGACTGCATTTTAAAGCACAGGGGGTTTTGATTATCTCCAATGTTGCAGATTTAATGGGAGCTGCCTGGCCAACTTTATCTTATCTACCCATCATAATGAGTCAAGAAGGTAATAAAATATACAATTTTCACAATATTGCCTTCCCTTCGACTAATTGTTGTAACTGTTGGAAAAATACCATGGAATTTTGGGATATCTGCTCAATCAGGAATGGAAAGGATGTATGCAGGAGATGGTAGTGTGTTCTACCCATGTGGTGGAAACATTGGAAGATACTTGGGACTAAAAGGTAAAAGGCATTATAAAAAGCTGCCTGAGCCCCATCCTACTTCCAGCTCTCACAGGTACTTTGATTAGGGAGAAATATGTCCTTTTGCAGCAAATTAACAGAAAGCCATAAATTCCTCAATCCATGTTGATGTTCAGTGTTTCTGACAGACTTGTCATTGATGGGTGGCTTCAACTTTTTGAATACTAGTAAGAAGTACTGTAAAGTACAGCTCAGTTAATGAATTACTTCTTGAGTATTCATATTGGAGCAACACCAACTTGGAAATTACTGATGAGGCCACTTGTCAATAAATCCCCATGTCTTGTCAAAAAAAGTGATAAACTTGTGTTGCAGAGTGGTGTGTGAGTCACTACTGAAGTTCTCCACTGGAAACAGCTCATTAGGCTTATCTTGGGTTTGCAAGGCCCTTTCACATTTGCATACATGAGATGGTTCATGGTCTCTCTTATCAGTCATTTTCTACAAGTGAGGCCAGAATCTCTGGCAGAAGTTCTTCCTCTAGTCCTGAGTGAACAATCAGTCTAAATTTTTTCTGCCATTGGATTTAATTTGTCTGTGCAGATACCTTCTGCAGTTCAGGGTGTTTGCATACTGCACAGCATTGAAGTGGAAGTTATGGACTTCAGAACACTTGAGCTGGCCTTGAGCAGAGCTGACAGTGGTTGAGAAGATTTGGAGTCTGAGCCAGTGAAACCTTATCATGTCTGAACCAGCACTGACTTTTTTTTCAGCACATTGATAGTTCTGGTCCAAGTGATACGTTTGTTTTTCACTGTACGTCACTGAACTTGTTTCTTTTAGCATCAGTCTTTATTTATCCAACAGTAATATAAAAATCTGTACCCACAGTCGTCTCAAACTACAGATAAAAAAATCACCTAATCTTCTCTTGTGTTGATATTTACAGCTGGATGTGGTACATTTCATTTCAAAAACAAGAGGAAACAACTTTTTCCTCCTTTTTTCATGTTTTTCTCTTGCATCTCGCTTGTGATGAAGGTTATAATGGCCATCTCATTTGAAATAACTGAGCAAGCAGAAAAGAGAAAAAATAAAAGTATAAATAAGCACTAAAAATCAAAGAGCTTCTCTACTAATCTTACTAAGATAATACCAGATATGCTTAATTGGTGTTAAGTATATAAAAGAAAGGTAAACAACTTACTATAAGACATATACTAAAGGCTGCCATTTGGGTGCCGCTGCAGAAAAGAATAGGTTGAAATTTTTTTTTTCCTACAGTTTTGCATTTTCTTTGTAATGGCTATGTTTTTGTCCTTTGAACATGACTAAAGTTATCTAAAGTTCATATGTAGTTAGGATTCCTGAAGTTCGACTTTCTTAAGCATAATCCCCATGCAAAAGAATATCTGAGAGCTATAAATGCTGGTCCCAGCAATTTTGTGAAAACAATGATCATTACACATGGTCTTTTCTTCTCTTTCTTCTCCAAATATAAAAGGATTTCTTAACCTGCTCATTGTTTGTGGCATGTTGTCATCAAAAATTTCAGACCTGATGGGTTATAAAGCAATATTTCAGATCTTAAAGGGCTGACCAGTCTTTAGTGCATCTGTGCCATGCACTGGAACAAGAGTGTTGGTTTTTGCCTTCTGGGGCTTCTTGGGTATCCATTACCCTGTAGAAATGTAAATGAAGCCTTCTAGAACAGTACATGTTTGTTAAAGTTTTTCTAGAATTTGTTATTCAGTGGTTGTACTTCAGCAATAGAGATGATGTTTATAAGGCAAATGGTTTCCAATTCATTAGTAAATTCTCTCACAATAATGTTCTTGCTATAGAAAATCTGACTCTTGTAGAAAGGTTTAAATTAAATTTTAAATTAACTGTTGCCTTTTTTTTTAACATCAGTAGAGCATGACAGTACTCCAAAGGCACACATATTGCATCTGTGTATATTAGCTCACAGGTCTGTTAGCATGACTGTTTTTCTTGTCCTTGTTGTGTGATGCCCAGTGGACTCTAAAATACACTCTGCTGAGGCTTTGCATAAGATAATATCGCTGCCTCTCACGTGTGAAATTAGCAGTGCTGTGCTAGCTTGTCTCCAGGGACTTTGCTTTTAGGAACAGAACAAAGTGAACACACAAAAAGAGTTGGAAAGGGGTTTTGTTTGTTTCATGTCAAAGGCAATTTGCAGTCACTAGTGACAGTAAAAAATATTTATGCTGTGATCTAGGACTTTAACTTGGTTGAATCCCAAGCTTTTTGGCCCAGGTCTGGGATTTTAGAATTATGCCTTCACCTCAAGGAAGAACATTTGCTTTTAATAATGTTCAGAGCCTATGAATGGAGAACAGGAAGAGCCCACTTCTGATCTTATTTTATAATAGATTAATTTTCTTTTAATTTATAAATCATAATGGTGTTTCTCATCATATAGAAAACCAAAAGAATTTAAAGAAGGAATGAGTATTGTGTAAATAAAGATTTGAGACACAGTAGAAACAAGCATTGAAGTTGAATTTACAACGGATACTTTTTTATTTGTAGAAAGTGTGTTGCTAAAATTATTATCGATATTAGAAGAATAATAAAAGTAATAAATAATGATGGCAATGCACATGCTAGTTACTTAAGAATATACACTTAAGAATGTGCATCCCTCACGTTGTGCTGCTGAATTACATCGAGCTGATTTGCTCCATGCAATGACAGGGGCAGAGGAGCCAGTGGCATCTCTGTCTGAACATGTGGCTCTCTGGAGAAGAAAGTGTGCAGCTCCTGGGCTTCCCAGCTGTGCTCCCCACTGATCCCATCTCTTCCAGTCATGTCTGGCAGGCTGGGTGGAAGCAGCCTGTATTCTGAGAAGAGCTGCTCTGATGCTATTGTACTGGTGCTCCCTTAGGGGTCCATCACAATTCGAGACACAAGATTTCTGGGATAAAGCAGTGTTCCAATATGTATCATAAATAAGTGTTGTCAGCTTTTTTCTTATTGGCAGAACTAGAGTGAAATGGGACAGTGTGCAAGGCTCTGAAAAGCTACATAAACTATTTTGTGTTCTTCTTACTACTGGTATACTGTAAATCTCATGCGTGACCATAAGTTGCCACATAAGAGAATTCCCATAGGAGTCTGTGTTTATGTTGCCCAGCTACTTTATCCAGCCACAGCACCATCCTCAGATCCCTTTTCTTGGCACTGTTTTATTGTGGTAAGCAGGACACTCTTGCTGGCTGGCTGTTTTCCTGCTTAAGGGAAGCTACGAGGATTTTCTCCTGAATTACCCTTCATATTGGACAACTATCAGGGCTCTGAGCCTCAAAAGTATTATAACATAGGATGTCATCATGGCCAAGTTCTTGTGAAGTTTCCTGGCCTATAGAGGACTCTCCACTGGGAAAATTAGGAGACACTCGGAAACAGAAAAGGTGACAAAATCCATTTTACAAACTAGGGAATAAGGCATGTGGCAGGAAGAAAATCCTGGGGAAAGGAATTTCATAGGTTCTGGTGTTTCATGAGCTGAAGGGAGCTGACTATGCTGCATACCCTCCCTGTATTTCACCCTGGGGAACTTTCACCAGAAGTCTGACTTCAGTGAAGTAAACTGGAGGCAGCCTGTTTTTGTGCAGCTCCCTGGCCATGCTGCTGCAGTTCAGACACCATCTGAATACACATGTGGGATTTCATTTTCTTCTCCAATTAAAACGTGCTGTTTGCCTGGGTAGTGCAGTTCCCTGCCACTGAACTTATTGTTAAGTTAAGTACATCAGGCAAGAAAAGGCTCTGTGGATATAAGGGCTCAGGAATGTGCTGGCAGTCTGGGAAAGGACAGCTAAGGAAAAGCAGCATTTTGTTAGCTTTGGCCTGTTGCATTCAGGGCAGTTGTTGCTCTGGAGCACATCAGGACAGTTCACCTTGGAAAGTTTTGGTTTTGTTGTCTATGTTTGTCTTTGATACTCATTTGAGGTTTTGATTATTTTCTTCCATTGGAGTTTACTCAGTCCAAGGATACTCAGAGCTCCTCATTACAGTGCCTGGTGCTAAAATCATGCCTAAATGGCACTACATATTTCATGCTGACCTCTCACTTGAAATCCAATGTTTGGCACAGCACAAAAACTGAAGCAATTTGCAGACTGGTCATCTGTTGCTAGCAACTGCCTTGATAGGCTCAGCCGAAACACATGCCTTTGTTCTGGTTTTGAGAGTGGGAGGGATTGACCCCACTGAAAAGAGATAGCAGAGATGTTGCTTATTGGTCCTTCTGGATTGTAGCCTCTGAGGGTACAGGAAAGTAGGGTACCTCTGGAACTGTGCCTACCTGGTGGAAAATTAATACAGTAAAATTGCTACAGATGACTTAAGTCCATATATGATTTTCACAGAGCTGCCCAATAAGCAGTAGCAAAGCTAGGAAGAATACTCATGAATCCTGATTCCCAGTTCCTGACATTGTGCACTGTGAATAAGTGCTCTATACATATATTACTTTTTATAAGGAGCACCTGAAGCCAGCCAGGTATAGCATGCTTGAGGTTTGCAGTGTCCTATTCCTGGCCTTGTCCTCTCTGTCTCTCCTCCATTCTTAAAAGATTCTTGGTTTTCATTTCTATCTCCTTCTTTTGTTTGTTTTCCTTCCATTTCTTTCCTTTGCAAGTATTGAATGTCTCCTGTGGGAGTAAGCCCAGCCACATGTGCATGCAATGATGGTTTATTTTTATTGGAGTCATTGCCTGTGACTGTTATTCATTACTATAGGAAGAACTGCACTAACAAACTGCTCTGAGAGCTTTTTTTTTCTTTTGTGAAAAGTCCTGTTTTGTCCACTGCTATTGAGAGTATCTACTGCCATCATTAAGACATTGAGAGTTGGGAGCTCACACATTACTACTGCCTCCTGAATGTCCTGTTGTGCCTGGTGTTGCAAAGCAGAATCCCAGCACCTCAGCTTTGCATGGTGTCTCCTTAGATCAGCTTTTCAACCACCTGTCCACCTCTCTGCCACCTAAGTAACTCAATTCACCTCTGCTTGGGGCAGAATTTGTGGTTGCACAAAGTGCAAGCACAGTCACTGGCTACTATTATGTACTCTTAGGATAATAGAGTGCACAGCCAGAACATCACCAATCCAGGTCTGCCTGAAGTGAAATGCTGATTCAGAAAAGGCAAGTAAAAAATACTATAAAATGCTTCTATCTCACTTGCACTTCTAGCCTTCACACTGGATAAGTAATCCTCACTTTTTTTTCATTATCACATATTTGTGTTACCATGGGCAAGAACATGATGTCCTGAAATTCCTGGTACTTCTTTAAGATGAACATCTAACATAAATAATAAAACTATTGGTAATTGAATTAGGAACATATGCTTAACATAAATGTAAGCTGGAACTTAGGTATATAAGCAGCCTAAATAATTTCACATAAGAAATATGGAGGTATAATTAATTTTTATTAATTAACCACTTCTTAGAGTGGAGAACAGAGAGGAAAGTGAAGTGGTCTGCCTGAGTTTACACAAAATAATATATTATCATATCGTAGAAATTATTGCTAGAATGAAACAAAATGACAAGAAGTGATTTATCTGAAATTTGGCTGTTTTTACATAGCTTCATGATTTCTGGAGATTTGTTTTAAATATTTCAAAAGCTCTGCTTTACACTAGCACTAGCACTGACTCTTATAATTAAATGTAATCTGTTGGAATTTGGCTGAGAAAGTTTGATCTCTTTGATACTAATTTACATTTGTTAATGTAAGTTTCATGCTGATATTTCAGGATAAAGATTTCTTTGAATTCTTTCTCCCATACTGAATCCATTTCATGTTTTCCCTTGAGCTTTTGAAGACTTTCTCTTCATTATTTTTCTTATTCAAATCAGCACCCATGGTTGCTGTTTTCCTGTAAAAATGTCTTAAGTGCATCTGCATTTCTTCCTCCCTCACTTTTTCTTAAGATGATAAACAGGGAATTCTTGGCTTTGCACTCTTTGCATGTTTTTAATATATGAAACTTGTATGCATTGTAATAAAAGAAAATAAACAGATGTTCTGCTGCATTTTGAGGGATTGAGATGACAACAGGATGGTAACTTGCCTTTTGAGTCCATTCACTCTGTTGTTTTTTCCAGATGTGTGCTAATGGACATTTTTAGGATGCACACAAACTCTGTTTGCCTACTTTTCTGCACTAATTGGTTTGGATTTATAGAATGCCTCTCCTAAACTGTCTTTAGCTGCCATTGTTGCTTTTTCATAAAGTACTAGAAAGGAAACTTGTTTCTAAACAGTTTCCTCTGGGTGGGATTTTCTTGTGGGGAAAGAGGAGATACAGTCCATTTAAATTGCTCTATAAAGAATTTTATTGAGTTGTGGCCCATTAACCTGGCCTTGATGAAAGCTTTTTCAAACAGCTGGACTTCAGAGAACCACATCTCCCAGATGCTATGTATGGCACAAATTAATTTATAGTTTCATAAGAAATTATTTTAATCCAAATGATGTTTGGTTTTTAATTTTTCTCTCTTTTTTTTTTTTTTTTTTTTTTTTTTTTTTTTTTTTGCATTTATGAAAGCAGTAGGGACTCCACATCTACTCCCAGTACTGGGGCGTGTTTGTTGCCCCACTCTAGTGCTCAGGAGATCTTAAGCATGCCCTGTTTCAATCCACCTCTTTTTTTTTATTATTATTTTTAATAGGAAGAATACATGTGTGGGTTCTAGATGTTTGGGAAGACTGAAGAATGACTGCATATATCTCTTTTTCCTCAGCCTGTCTGGTTTACATACTTATTTCCCAATAATTGCACAGCCTGTCCAGCCTGTAGCCTTTCTTACTGACAAGTGTACAGGTGCAGACAGTACAGCTGGAGTGGTTGAGAATGGGGAAAAATTTGTGCTTAGAGAGCTTTTGCTTGCAGTGAGATTTGGAGGAAGATACAAAGCAAGGCATAATAGTTTCTGTAAGAAAACACAAGATCCTGATAAAGTCAAATTGTGAAGGCAATAGGATTTAATAATGTTATGCAGATTTTGGTACTGATATCAGCTATAAAATCTTTAGGATTATATTTAATATCTGAGCTTCAATTTACCCACATGCATAATGGGGTTATTTTTTCCCCACCCTTCTAAGGCCTTTGGAAAACCTATAGATTTGTGGGAGTCCAGGGTTTTTCCCTGGCTCCTTTGGGGGTGCAAAAACCCCCCTGGCAGACCCCTCAGAGACCCCTGAGTGCTGCCCAGGAGCTGCAGGGGCTGAATTTGGCTCCTTGGGAGAATCTGCCCACATTGAGAGAAGAGACACATAAAATAATGATGAGTAGAGTGTAAATTAAAATGTTAGAATGTAGATAAATAGGTTTTCTTGAATGTTTATGATAAGGGACACGTGGCCAAGATGGAAAATTTGGGGGGTGGACACCTTTTCCTCCTTCTTCTCCATGTCATCCATGTTGGGTAACACGTTGGCCTCTTGAATTGGTTGGGGTCAGGGCTGGACCATTTAATAAAATTGTATTGTATTGGTAAAATTTTGTAAACATGTAATACGTAGTACTAACTATATAAGATAAGCCCTGCCTTGACCCCGCAGATTCCACCATGGATGCCAGGCTGAGCAGACCCTGCTGGCCAGGCAAAGTGTCCCAGAGATAAGGAACAATAAACTGTCCTTGGAAAAAGAGAAAACTGTCTCCAGCAGTCTCTCTTCGGCGGCTTTGGGGAAAACCAGGTTTTGAACCACCTTCGTGTCCCTCTGGGGTGATCTCGGGGCAGAGGAGGAACCCCAGACTGGGACATAGATTATGTACTATATAAGCACAAAATGTTGTTGTCTGAAGAATCATTTGCCATCAGAGATCAGTTTATTGTTTATAGGTATATCTCAGCAGCTTAGTAAATGATTACAGGAGACCTAAACTACTTTTTTTTCCACCATAACACTGGAAAGGCATTAGGGTCACTCTTTGTTTGCAACAAGGGACAGTCATCTCCCAAGTCAAATCAAATCCATGACGGGACTGAAGCCTCAGAGAGCTCCAAGGTCCAATGAGCATTGGTGTTTAGTAAGACTTCAAGGAAACACAACAATTTTTTCTCTTGTGTTGTAAAAAGCCATCCCATTGCCCTAAAGGATGCTTCAATGTAAAGGGGGAGTGGGGAACAATTCTGTGAAGCCCTAATGCCACCACGGTGTTGGTGCCCTTTAGGGAACTCTTGGTTCTCTCCTTGGGTACCTCTTGGTGGGTTGGAGGCAGTGGGAGCTGTGGGACTGAGAAACACAGCTGGCCCTGGGAACTGGGCTGCAGCTCCTGCTCAAAAGTAAACGATCTGCAGAATAAGGACTGCTGCTTTCTTTTATAGAATATATCAAATTCCAGCACACTGGGCCTAAGAAGAAGCAGAAGGGAGGGCAGAAAAAACAATTACAAAGTCTGCTGGGATATCTGATGCAAAATCAACTTTGTTGTTTTCCTTACTGGCTTTTTCCTGGGCTCTATTGCAGCTGAAAAAACAACCCTTCTGATCTACAATAAGAAGGGAAATTCTGGTGTGAAGATTGTCCACCCGGTCAATCTGGCACAATTATGGGAAAGATTTGTTTAGCTTAGCTCTGATTTTATTATTACATGAGTCTAATCAAACCTTGAGAGATAGTATTCTCCCTGTTGAGTGACCCTGTCAATGGTGTAGGCTGCTTTCTCAATTCTCATGCTCTTTCAAGTGAATATGGTGTTACTGAAGAGTTCTCCTGAAATGCAGCAGCTATTAGCAAAGATTGATCACTGCAATAGGACAGCAACAAGAATTTGCAAAATGTCCCAGCAAGCCAGCATTCTCTCACTAAGGGCCACAAGTGTAATGAGAGCCAAACTCCTCTCACAGGTCTCTGGTATTCAGTCAGTAGACCTGAATTCCAAAATATTTATTGACTGTAAATGTAGATTTGCTTTTCATTCAGTCCCTAGTGCATGTATATGCATTTTGCCAGTACAATAGACAAGAATAATGTGAGCCTAGGAAAAAAGGTAGAGTAAAACAAAGCTTGACAGAAAATAAAAAGAGAAGAATTTGTTCATTGATAAGAAACTGACATACTTTAAAGGAGGCTTCAAATAGTTTTATTTATGTTCCTCAGTCATTGCTAGAAACCAATTTCTTGTAATAGTTTCCATAAAAATAGGGACAAAAGTGCTTGTCTTTCCAGTCTAAATTGAAATGATGTATTAAATGTTAAGACAACTGATTTTCTCAAGTATTTCATTGAAATATCTTAGTCCATTAGTTTTGTTAAAATAATTAACTTTCCATTATAAAATCAGAATTTTGCAATCATGTGAGAGCTGATAGCTCAGTCAAAATCATCTTGTTATTTCGCTGTTTGGTAGTTTATCATCTTGGCATTTTAATAACTAATTTGATATAAGACTGTCCCCTTCATAATCTTTACTTTTTTTTGTCAGGACATTGGCTTAATTTCTGGTTGTCAGAATCCTTCTGAAAGTTCATCCAATATATTTTCCAATTCATCACTTTCTTTGCTATTGACAGGAGGTGTTTTCCCAACAATTAGTATTTTCTGCTGAGCTTCTGCAATCAATTCTGTGATTCATCTCTTCCATAAAGCTTATAAGCAGTAAAATGTATTATTAAAAATGCTTTCCTAACTAAAACAAATGTTAATCTACAATATTTCTGCTGCCATCATCAATTCTCTATAAGCCTTTTGTTTCCCAGCTGCTCTGCTTGTCTCATATTTATCTTCCTTTATCTAATCTAATGGCATCTATCCAATTTCTATTCATTTTTCATCAAGGTGATATATTTCCTCTTACATAGTACGTTTGTGTTCTTAGCATGGCTCATGGCTGAAATGATTTTTCAGTCATTTAATATTTATTCTACATTGTTGTCAAATAATAAATATTTATTACAAACCTCTTGACAGGGAAATGTGATGCTAGAAAGAAAAGAAAGGAAACTAAGATTTGACCACTTTATAGAGGTTGGATCTGCAAAACTTGAAATTGCTTTCATTTTTCCTTCCCTTATCTGTCTCTTTCATTTGCACTTTATAGGGACAGCAGCTTAAGAATAACTACAGAGGGATTTTACATTCCATTCCAGAAGCTTATGGGTAGCTCATGGAGAGCATTTCAGAAGTATCATAGAATGAATTAGAATGACTCAGTACTGCTTCATCATTTTTCTATGTCTGTTTTCTATTAATTCCGCTATTTTAAAAATATTTTTCGTAATCAAAATGCCTGTTAATTTCTTTAGCCTATTACTTGCCACTACTGTTTGCTTATCTCAAAATGTGTACTACTTTTGGTGCAACTTTAACTGCACTGAAATGTTTATGGGAAAAATTGGTGGGGCCTGGATTGATTTTTGATTCCATGATTATCTCTAAAGGTGTGTCTTTCACTAATCTGGCTCAGAAACAGTGTGCAATAAATTTCTTTACATACATCAGAAACATTAGTGGAGTTCTATTTTCCTTTCTTTTCCTGAAGTGAAAAAGGAACTGAGGAAACCTTTTATGTTGGACTGAAAATTTAGGTTCATGATCTTAAGTTTTATAAAGTAAGATTTTGGAAAGAGATCTGTGTTTCAGCTTGTTACCATATAATTCTGAATTCAGATCCAGGTTCAGATAATACATCTCTCTGTACTCTCCCCAGTTTTCAGCCAGGAGGGATTTAGAATTGAAGCAAGACATATGCTTGGATATATGTGAGTTTTATAAATTCCTATTCCTGCACTGCCTGCTTCTGAGTTATTCTGGAAGATCCCACATGTTCACCACATCCTCAGGTGGCTGTTACAAATCTTATGGAGAGGAGCAGATGCAGGAGATAGAGATGAGAAGACTTCAAATTACAGATTCTGTATTCAAAAAACAACAACTTTTTCTTGGTTTATTCACCACAAAGATCCTTAGTTGCATGTTGGCCACCAAAAGCCATTGTTAGTATGCATTGTTCCAGCTCTCAGTTCTATCAGAATAAAACATGGTTGGCAGGGCTTTGATGCTGTCATGAAGCCCATAGGACTTGAAGAGACTTAATAGGTCATGAAGTACTCCCTAGGCACTGCTTCATATCCCTTTCATAAATAGTTTAATCTGAATCCTGAAAATAAAGATTAACTTTTTAGCTTTGCCTCTGAGTTGAAGGCTCTTCCAGCATCTCACTTTATTGATAGTAATGAACTTTAAAATATCCAGCCAGAATGTCTTCATGGTTGCAAATCTGCTCTTCTGCCAGTGTTGTCAGTTTGATAAGGTCTTCTCTTCTTCCTGCTTCATTCTCTCATTTCCTCTCTCCCCATTCTTACACACACAGATTGTCAGTCTTCATTTTTGCCAGATTCACTGGGCTAATGTTTTTCCAGAGCCATCTCAGATGAGCACTCCAGTCTCCTTTATTTCCTCTTCTTTTTGGGGGACTAAGTTTGCTGCTTCTCAGTTATGTTACATCATCTTCAAGTTCATAGAAAAGTGACAAATATTAGCTATCAGACCTAAATTCACATACTGTTTCTTAGAATGGTTTTCCAATAGAGATTATCTACTTCTGCCAAATGTGCTAAATTCCTGGAGTTTTCATTCCACTCAATTTTTATTTCTATATCAATGTGATATGATTAATTTCCATTACCTGCCTTTTCTTCTTTTTCAGTGTGGTCCTACTTGAGGAAAAATGATTATTTTTTCACTGATATCTAGGAATATATTTAATCGCTATTCCTAATATAATTTCATTATAAATCCAACTTTTATTTCCTTTTGCTATTGTTAATAATCTTTCCAGAGTCAACGTTACCTTGATTTTTGGTAATCTATGATTTATACTTCCATTTCCTGGCCTTCAAAAAATTTTCTTTTTTTGATATGTATTTTCTTCCATGCTTTATAAGTTTCTTTTCTATGTATAAGAACCTGCTCTATCTTGACTGTTCCAGCTAGAGGATAGTTTGCAATGAATTTTCACAGTTTTTTGTTTTGCTTGAAAAGCAAATATAAATCCCTATTTACTTTTTTTTTTTTAATGCTATGTTAAATACTATAGTTTGATGTTATAAAAATGAATTCTCTGCACCATATCTGGTTGTGAAATATGTAGTTCTACTTTAAAGGTCCTTTTTCTTAATGGGCAAACATTCAAAATGAAGCAATACCTTTGAATATTCTGAGCAGTTTCCATTTCACTGAAAAGGAAGCTAATTTGGAGTCTCAGATGTAGCTGTGCTGCAGTTGCCTTTCAGAGGGGCCCTGTGATGTGCTGCTGAAAGGATGTGATTTATTATGTTTTTTCATTGCTATACATAGCTATGCACATATTTTAACTGAATAAAAATGCAGTAACAGAATGTACATAGAATTACTTGAATGTCTATCCATGTGCACGTATAACTGTGCCTGGTGCACATGCATATATAGGCTAGTATTTATGTGCATAGTAGTGCATGGAATCCCAAAAATTTGACCTTAGATGTCAGAATTGTAACTGTTTCACTTTAGACCTTTCCAACTAAACAGCCAGCTGTTGTGGGAGACTCTACCTGAGTGTTAGGACAGTTTTTCCACCCCATCCTCTCTCTTGTGTTTTCTGAACTGAGGGAGTGTGTGAAGTACCTGGAGGCAACTCCTCTTCACTCTACTTTCCTCCTGGCAGTCTTAGTCCTGCTATCTCTGTGGAAAACAGTGACAAGACCTGAGGAAATGGCCTGAATTGTGTCAGGGAAGGTTTATGTTAGTTTTTGGTATAAGGTTCTTCATGCAGCGGATGGCTGGACACTGGAACGGGCTCCCCAGGGCAATGGTCACAGCACCAAGCCTGTTCAAGTTCAGGAAGTGTTTAGAACAATGCCCTCAGTTACAGGAGGGTCCTGTGCAGAACTTGGAGTTGGATTTGGTGATCCTTGTGCATCCCTTCCAGTTCAGCTTATTCTGTGATTCTGTGATAATGACAGGCAAGGAAATTCAGGTTTTGTTAGAGTACATCAGGCATATGGGATGTGACTTGCCCCTCTTTTCTCCAGAAGATAATCCCAGAGAGAATGGTAGTTAACATGGAAGAGGAGAAATTGTTACTACAGCAGTTTTCTTACTTGGAGTATTTGCAAATAAGTATTCACAGTATCGCATCCTGAGGTGGTTTTGCCAGCTTCATAAAACAGAAAGGAAAACATTGACATTTGGACTGGTCTGATGTTCTCCAACTGTATTTGTGGTCTTTATGTGCCTGCCTTTATTTTTCACATTCCAAGAAGAAGGGAGATTATGTTTGGTATAAATGCTGAAGCCCATGAAAATGTTTGCTAGCTGTAGGTAATGGTGGTTCTGTTTGAAGAAGCAGATACAGGGACGTTTTTAATTCAGCCCAGGTAAGAATCAGATGAGAAAGAGCTGCAAGACTAAGCATCTAAGCATGGTCCTGTCTGAGATTGCCTACAAATGCAAATGAAACTACGTACTCTACAGACACCCTTAGCATTTAGAGTATTACAGGAAAATCACATGAACCTTGATGCTGCAGCACATTTTTCTGTCAAATCTTTTGGATACTCAAAGACACTGCAGAGCTCAAATTTCTGGTGCTTGATATTGCTGTTCTTACACTTAGGAATAAATGTCCCAGTTCTGTATGTCCATATGTTATTTAATACTGTCTGACTTTGCAGAGAAATGTGAGCAGTTTTGGTGAATGTGAACTTTCTTGTTTTCCTTGTAGTCTCTCTTGGACTTTGTAAAATCTGCTCACTGCTTCCCCCCTGACTGATATTCACCAACCCGAATTCACAGGCAGTGACCCTTAGAAGTGCTCGAATGTTTGGCAGAATTAGAGCATGCCCTTTGGAAATAATGGGATATTTATCTGCATTTGGATGTATCTGACAGAAGGATGCCTATCATGGGCTGTGAGCGTGCAGTATCTGACAGGGCTTTGGGAATTTAGGTTCTGAGGTGTGTGAGGTTCCACAGCATGCTGCTCCAAAGGCCTCACAGAGGGCTTGGATGGAATCAGTGCACTGAAGGGAAGGCAGCAGGCAGGCTCTGTGACCTCACAGCTCAGGCTCTGCCAGACTGGTCCTGCTGGAGCTCAGCAGGAGCTGAAGGGAAACCATCACCTAAACCATGTCCCCAGGGAATGGGAAGGCAGGAGGCTCTCCCAGAGTACAGGGCCACCGCTGGGAGGGCTGGTTTCCAGATCCCAGCCTTTTCTAGCTGTGGAAGAGGTGAGCAAGAGCCATGTTTCAGGTTTGTTCAGCAGCTCTGTGCTGGAGGCAGAGCAGCAGCACACTCTCTGCTCCAGCCACTGCTGTCAGTGATGTCTGCAGGGCCACGTGGGCACTGTTTGTGCTGATCACATTTTGGGCAGAGCGTAATAAATTTGTCAGTAAAATGTCACTTTCACACAGGTGACAGAATGAGGGTTATTTTAGGCAAGCTGTGGAGAAACAGTCCCTGGCAATGAGCAAAAATCAAACAGGCAAGCAATAAAATTTGGCACATTTGTGTGAGTTTGCCACCTGCAGGTCCCACATTCCCTACTCTGCTAACAAGCCCAATTCTGTCTCTGCAGCTCATCTTCCACAGAGGATGGTTCTACCATAGTGGAGCCAGGGAGCTTGGTTTATTTCTGCTGTCACCCTAACACCAGGCTAAATTCAATTGCACTATACACCCACCCTTAGGGAATTCCAGTTCCTATTTTGATATTTCAAGGACAAGATCCTTGAATAAAGCTTGACATGGTCATTAACCATTTTGCAGAAGAGAATATCCAGATATGTGCAATGGCATGTTACCATCCCCAGTGTGATGACCCATAAGTGGACATGCTGCTTCCAGGGGCTGGATAAAGACAGTGGGTGGACTTCTTGGAGAAGCCAAGGGGTCACATCTGTGGATTGGCTAATGGCAATTAAAAATTGCCTGTACACGACAGTACCAGTTTTGTTCAAAATCTTCTCTGAGTTCAAAGGCCTGAACCAGCAGGAATGGTTAAGCTTAACAGGATGCCAGCAAGAGAAGCAAAACTTACTGCCTTCATGACAGGACCTGTAAGTCTTTTTAAAATTGCAGCATGATCTATATATGTGTATGAGACCTCAAATACTTAGAAGTGACAGGGCTAGATCAATAATTACATGTTATTTCTGAAGTATGCTTTACTATTTCTGGAAGTTAAATCTGGTGAGATGTTTTTGCAGGTTTGAGCTTTGATCAGTATGTTATAAAGATGCATATTTACATTATACATTTGTTTTGCAGCTCCTGGTTGCTAAATCCCCAGTTGCTCCATTCTCCACTTTTTTCTACACCATTGAGAAATCGGGCTTGGTTCTACAGGGTAAGACCAGAACACTGGTTGTTTTGCCTTTTCAATTAGTATTTTAAGCAGTTTAATGTAGATAACAACTATTGTTGAAAATGGTGCTGTTTATACTGAATTAAAACCCCACACATTTAAACATTCTGGTTGACAACAGAAGCATTCTGCTGAATTTACTGTTTTTTCTTGGATTATACAGAATTTGTTCTTGCATATTGCTATGTCTAGAAATGGACCCTGAAATTATTAACCAGAGTTTCCTGTTTTCCTCCAAGGTAAAGTGGAATGGTTTGGGTAACATGGGGTCCTATGGGATAGGATTCTTCAGGAAAAACATACCCATCTATCATTAATAACCTGCTGTAATAAATTGTTCTTCTTTAGCAAATAACCTGGCATCAGTAAAAACATAGGAAATTAATATATGTTTTCTGTTTTTGTGATCATTTTAATGTTAATGCCCTATGGTCTTAAATTATCCTCAGATTCTCTGGGATATGAAGAGGTATAATGAAAAGTTGAATATTTCTACCATGCTGACAGAGAGCTAGGATTCCTCGTGGCTGAGTCCTGAATCATGTACTTTTAGAAACACTTTACTTCTTTTCCCATGTATCCTAACAAACATCCTTACTTCCTGACAAAGATTCACAGATCAGTTTTGTTGAGTTGATGTCTTTTGATATGCAGCCTGGCTCCTTATCACTGCATTATTTTAACAGGCTGAATAAAACTAGTCAGTGCCTGTCACTTTCTGTTCAGGGAGGACACTGTGACATGCAGCCAGGGCAGTAAGACAAGTGAGTGTAGCTGGTTCTCAGTTTCCAGTGATGGAGAATCAGTGATCCCATGAGGCACTATGGACATTTTAAGGGATGTGAAAAGTTCTTCTCCTTCTGATTGCACATTTCTCACATTCAAACAGATTGTAGCAAACTAATGACATATTTCCTAGTGTCTCAATTTGCTTACATCTCAGGCAAGATGTCAGAAAACAAAAGAAATTAAAATGTTTTATGGTGCATTTTTACTGCCATTTGATACATCTACATAATTGTAATGGGGGAGAGGTGTCTATACAGTATTTCCTAAGCCTTTTGATACTATTTTCAGTATATTCTTAGATAGCACTTTGGGCACTTGATCTGCTTTATTTGGTACCAGTAATTCTAAAAGTCTACAGAAACAAAAAACATTTTTTTATTAGTTTTAACTGAGGTTACTTTACATGTTTTATTTCAGTATAGGGCAGATGATAAGCTATTTTTCTATCTTGTATATCTTGAGTTACATAGATGTTTCTGGTCATTATTAAAAAAGGCAAACAATTTCCTGCTCTGTCCTCAGGCACTAATGTAGTGAAAGTTTCTGAAACTTTCCCATTTCATAAACAGGGAGCATTTGTTCAGAGATTTTCTTAATTTTTTCAGCTCTTTTCTGTGAGCCATGAATATAGCTTTCTTAAGACTGAACCATACATTTAAAGAACAAATGGGCCTGGTTATACATACTGATGATGGAGCAGCACTCTAATAGGAGGATATCACTGTATTAAAAGTGTGGCAATTGCTCTTTTCCCTATACCCATATGTTGCTGGGGTGTACATTTAAAACATTGTTTGTCATTTTGCTACAAACAGATAAAATACCAGTTTGGATTTCTTTACATAATTGATGTCTTAATATCAGGCATTCTTTGTGCATTTTGAAAGACAACTAGAATGTCTTCTCTGTGTGAGTATTCTATTACTTTCTGACTACATCATTATGTTACTATTTTAGATATTTTTCTCCAAGATGGGTAGCAAGGAAGGGCATGGTTCCCCTGATAATGGGCCTCAGACTCTTTTGCAGAGACTTGTAAGCACTTACAAATGAACCATCTCACTGATCTGTAAAAGTAAATATTGTATGGTCTCATCCCACATTTCAGTGATCATTATTTCTGTGGATAGAGGAAGCGAGCAAATCACCAGGAAATGTCTGGTTTGGATAAGATGCAGAAAGTGGCACCAGGCTGCCTTGTTCAAGGGAGGCTAGAGTTTTTCTGAGAGTTGTTCTTGGTGCTTCTTTCCAAAGGGAAGCTGGTGCAAGGTAAGATGACAGCAAGGGGACTGCTGGTGAGTGCTGGAGGGACATCACATAGCACTAACAAGTGGAATCTGTCCCGCAGCCAGATCGCAAAGGCCACTCTCCCATTCAGGCTTTGTTGTTTAATTCCCTTGGTGTCAGGAGGTGAGCACATTCAGGGTGGCTGATGGGAACAAGTGGATGGATGTGGGAACTGGTGAGAAGCAGCAGCTGGCTGAAGTGCCCAGGATTCTTTCTTTTTACTCAGGGGGTCCCATCCCGGGACCATTAACCAATAGGCCATAAACAAATTGATATCGGAAAATGTGGCTGGAAGCTCCCTGATTAGCAAGGGTGAATGGGGAATGAAAGACAAAGTGAAAGTGTGATTTAACAGTTCCACAAGCAATTTCCATTGCCACCTCTGAGGGATTAGGATGTGTGGAATAGGGTAAAAAAAAAAAAAAAAAAAAAAAAAAAGAAGGAGGAGCTCCCCCCTGCTTTGTTCTGTGAGCTGGAGGATAATAAAACGGCAGGAGAGGCAGTGAGGCTAGTTAGGGATTTCACAGACTGCTATTTGATGCAGTTTAAGGAGCCCTTCTGCTATTGTTGCAGCTAAAATGGGAAGCGGAACTGTTCTCCATTTGCAAAAATCTCCAGCGTCCTCAGGAAGAGGGCTGAGAGCAAAAGGCTATTAAGATGGTAATGCTGCCCCATTTGGAGGAGTGTATCAAAATCCTCTTTGTCAATGTAAATTGCTGCTCTGTTTCCCTGGTATCTTTGCATCTCACGGCCTCAGTGCAGGCCCTGAAATTTTTGGAGGAGACCCTAGTGAAGGCAGAACTGCTTCTCTTCTATTGTCAGAAAAGATCTCCAGGCTGCCCAAGATTCCCTTGGAGAAAACTTCTTTGCTTTTATAAACTTGAAGTGTTCAGGGATGAAGAGAATCCATTTATGCAGTCTTTTATTTCCACTTTCAGACTAGAGAAATAAAACGTGATGATTGAAAAGCAAGATTGGATAGTAAGAAATTTAGCAAGAAAATTGTCTTCAGCCTCCTCCTTTTGTTGCTTCAGATTGCTCTGTGCTGTAGAGGGAGTGGACTGCAACCCCAAAATTACCCTCAGTTTCCTTTACATTGCAATGCAATGTCATGCTATGTTCTGCCATGCTGTACAGTGTCATTCTTTGATGAACATGAATTGTGAATGCAGAATCCAGCCTCACAGACAATCTCTATTTTGTAGAGATCTTAGATAAAAAGGCAGAAACCTGAATCTAAGCACTGCAAAATATTGGAAGTTTTACTGTCAGCTTGTGGTTGCTGTTGTAAGAACTTGCTGTCTCTTCCCTGTTTCAGTATACCAGTTGCAGTGAGTGAAGTCATACCATTAAAAAGAAGAATAAAATTAAAAGAGCTCCAGAACTACTTGATCAAGAGTGCAAGTTGTAAGATTATTTTTCTCATTGGCTATGATATAATTTCGTTTTGACTGGAAATTGCTAGCTGGTAATTCTGTTCTGGTATAACAGTCAGAAGAAATGTTGAGCTGCTCTTGCCTAATTGTAGTTTCATTGAAGTCGAATGTAGCACATTCTGGGTTAAGCCAGCTGAACTAGAAGATGCTATTTAGCACACACATATGCAAAAAAGGCTGAATTAAGCTGATTTGAAGCTGTATTCTGTGGGTGATCATCCAAGTCTAGCTTTAAAAGCAGCAGTGTTCTGGGGTATAAACACAAGCTAGCAGCAAGCCTAGCTGTTACCCACCAACAGCTCAGCTGTTTGTAGAAGTCTCATTCCATCTTACTTTAGCAAATGCCTTCTGTTACCAAGAGGATGGTGCTGCAAAAGGAGACAGGGACACAGTGGCAGTTTGCCAGCTGAGGAGTCTATTGGGACTGAATGCTTTAACTAAGTGATTAATGTTGCTCTTCGTGGAAAAAACTCAGCACTGAAAACAAGGCAAATTATATTAGTGAGCTAGGACTTGCTTTTAATTAATTATGTATTTTCAGTTTCATAGGGTTTAAAGATGGATAGAATTATCAGTTCATCCAAACCAACCTCCCATATATCACACATTTCCTTCAGATAACTTTGATAACTTTGTTGCACTGAATCATTTCTTCTAGAAAAGTAATCATTATTATTTGCAGATATAAGTGAATGTGACTTCCTGGTTTGCCTTGACAGTGTTTTCAAGTTTTAGCTACCTTGCTGTAAAACCCTTGTTCTGTATTTCAGATTAGAATTTGTCTGCCTTCAGCTTTTAGCCTCAGTTCTTGTCATGACCTTCAGTGTTCAAAAGAACCAGTGTTGCTGTTAAATGGTTGCCATTTTTCATGAGTACTTGACATTATGATTTATCTTGCTATGTTTTACCCTTCCTTTTTGAAAGAAGGGTATCACAGTATGTAAATTAAATCTCAAAATTTTGTGTCTCCTGCTGACTGGCTCCCCTCACTATTCAAAGAAAGAGTAGAATACCTTATAATGCTAAAAGGAAGAGTTTGGGGGTTGTGCCACAGGACTGGATAATTAATTGATTAATCCACCCTTTCTGCTGCCCTCTTTTCCACTGCACACAAACTGTCTGAACACAAACATGCTCACCTTGCATGTAACATCCTATTGAGGCAGGTAACTTATTACATAAGTTAAATATGTAGAAACAAAAAAAATGTGGCACTTGGAAGAGTGTCCTAAGTTTCACAGTAGTAAGGGAGAAGATCTAGTAACAGCTAAATCTAGGGAAACCTTGGTACATTAGATTCCATTTGTCACTAAGGTAATGAAAGAGGCTCATTTTGATCTCAAAATAGCATAGAGTCTGGGTTTGTAGCAGCATGGCAAACTGTCTCCAAAGTGCTATAACTAATTTCTATGGCTGAAGCAAGTAAAAAGTGCCTCATTTTATTTTGTAAAGAAACAAGTAGTGAGGTAGAAAAGGAATTCTGAAAGAAAGGGCAGCATTATTTGTATTGTATTGTGTGGGTTTGAACAGTGAAAGACAATGATTTACTGCATCAAAAGCTTTTATTCAATTGAAGAACTGTAACTATAAAGTGACCTTTGTCTGGAGCAACATGGATATAATCTGTAAAATGAAGCAGGCTTGTACTTGATGTGTGAATGGGTGGAAGACAGATTAATGGGAATAGAGTTGTGCATTGCTATTGAGATGGTAAAAGATTTGCAGTGCCACTGGTGATTTCCAGCCCTATTGGAGGGATAAAGATGAACTGATCATTGTTGGGATCTCTGTGGGGTGGAACAGTTTTTGCTGTATTCCCCCCAGGACACTGAAAGTCTCATGCTATTTCTAACAGGTTTGTAATAATGAGAGCAAAGAAGCACTATCACTTTGTAGGTTAAGTCCATCCTGGGAGTAAGGCATGAGAAAAAATAAGGCTGCCATCATCCCAGTGCCAGCAACATGACCCACACAGATATAGCTAACATCAATGAAAATGCCCTTTTGTTCAGGCAATTCATGGCATTTGGAGGAGTGGTTACTAAACCAGGCCCAGGAATGGTGTTTGCTTGGGTGAGAGTGTCCTCATGGTTTGTGGGAATTGCTCTGCAGCAGCACTGCCAAAGCCTTGCTGGAGTTGCCAAACTCCATGGCTGTCAAATGAAGGGCAGAGAAATAGGGCACAGATGCAAAACCAACTAAAAATGTTAATGATGAGAAATGGAAGGAAAACATTTTAATGGTGAAGGAAGAGTAGAGGCATATTGGGGTTATATCCAGTAGAAACCAAATAAACTGTAATTTCAATAAAATTAAATGTTTCTCTGCAAACATGACCTTTCACATAGTGGCATAGTAGACAGGCAGTAGATTGGTAAAGTTTCTGGCCATACTTTTTTCCTGTGAGCTTAAGATCTATTTTAGCACAATGTTTTGAATTACCTGCTTATTTCTAAAGATGCATGTAAAGATACTGAAGATACAGTACTGCTGTCTTGCACTGAAAGCCAAACATGTTCCTAAATGCTTTACTAGATTTCAACTGAAGTGCCAGCATTTAATTTGTCTGAAGTTCTACTAAATGTAATACAAAAACAAGACTTCAGTGCAAGTGGTGTGCCAAATCTGTTCTCATTTACACAAGTGCGAATCAAAACTAATTTCTTTTAATCCAGTGTTGTGAAAACAAAGAGCTGAAGAGTGTAAGTCTGTTCCCCTCTTTTCAAGGCTGGCATAGGCTTCCTGGGCCAAAATGATCTCACTTCAGAGAAATCTTCTCCTTACCAGGCTCTCTGGTAATGAATTCCTGATCAAAGTAGGCTGCTCCCCTGGGTTTTCAGTAAAGTGCTAAAGCAAATGGCCTTTTTTTCCAAAAGGCTTTTAGCATAAGGATTGTAATTGTCTGTTGATTAGAGGTAGTGTCTGTGATTTGTGACAATATATTGTTCTGGGAACTGAACGTTGTCATGGAAGACAAAGACTTTGCTAGTAATGGCCTGGATTTAATGTAGATGTTGCATCTTTCGAGCTACAGATTTGTAAAATAAGGTCAAATGTACCTAAAATGGACTTAATGTTCTTAAGTGAACACATTCATGAGTAGGAAGCCAAATAAATGTCTGTTCAAAAACATGTTTTCCAGCCAGAGTAAAGTCTCATGTTTTTGTGTACAGCTTAAGAAAGTAAAAGACAGTTAAGTCTCACTGTGATATTTTCTGTTCTTACGAAGGCACAACTAAGTTTCTTTTGCTGTCAAAGCTTGTGCCTGTACTGGCTTCACCACTAACATGTTTGGTGAAGCCATCACTGATGTCATTTGATCTTGTGAAAATATAGTTATCAATAGAGGACTATGATCCAAAGTACTTACCTTTGGTAATACATGCAACTTTTCTTTAGCTATAGGAATTTCTACATTACTAAATCTTGTAAAATCCCTAAGTGTAGAGCCTGTTTTCCAAAGAGAAATGCTGGACACTTTTATTGTTCCCTCTGCTGTGGAGATCCAAGAATTACCTACAGTCTAAACTCTGGAAGTCTCCAGAGTGCAATTCTGTGTAGGCAAGCACACTTGAATAGCACTTCATCTAAACTAGAAGACTTTGCCTGAGGAGAGGCTTACTAGCATGGGGATAACACTTTACAAATAGGGCTTCCACTGCTTTGGCCCTAGTGCTTCTCCATGTTTCAAGAATTAACACACCCCAGACAACCTCATGTATCTCTGTATCTGATGTCTTGACTTGCCCTGTCACAGATTTAAATTATCTTCTCATATAATCTTAAATCTATGTTGATAAAATGGAATAGGAATATATAGCACTTTCTTAGAAACAGGCACATGTGATAAACCCTCTCAGCAAACAGTGGTTTACTTCAAATACTTTTTCTCATTACAGTTGTTCGCTAAAATTCATAATATTGGATTGTCATTGTAAAGTACTTTCTGTAATGTTCCTTTGAACTTTACCACTGCTCCTCAGTGTTTATGTTATAATGAAACCAAACCTGGTCCTTTGGCATTCAGTTCTGTGAAGTCCCCTGAAAATTTTGAGATTAAATTGCAGGGCCAGATTGAGTTAAAGAAGCATTATAGGGATAAGAGAGGCAACAAGGTTAGTCAGCAGTTTGCTAGAGTGTGGTGTATCAGCCCAGGCTGTTCCTTGGTTTGCCAACTGAGTAATCCTAGAGGGTCTAGAGCACATAGGCAAGGCAGCACAGGCCTGCAGGGGTGAAGAGGAAGCAAAGGTAAATGATGCCACAATTAACAGTTCAACAAAAGATGATGTTGAAAAGATTTTACTTTATTGTCCACTGAATCTCATTTTCATTTAAACTTCCTAGTTTTCAGAGTACACAAACATTCCCCCATATAATCCAATGCTCTGTGAAGGTGCACTTCCCATTAGCAGTAGTTAAGATGTGAGGAGTCACAGTCTCAGAAATTCTAGAAAATGCTGGGGAATAAGAGTCTGAATAGTTTGAACTGTGTGCTGTGTGCTGTTGTGGAGACCTCAGCTGAGATATGCCTTACTATTCAGTGGATAAGCTTAGAATAAGCAGGTTGAAATCCAAAGTTGTGAACACCAAGTATTGCATTGGTGAAGATGTTCTGAGTGAATTTAGGGATGGAATGAGATTCTTTCTTAGTAGCATATATAAATATTGCATTCTTCCTTCAGGCTGCATATGCTTAATGAAGGGCTTCAGTCTTGAGGCACGACAGGTGGGAGCTGCACACCACATCTTTTATGTTTCTTCATGCTGTATCTGTGCTGTGAGTGAATTCCCCAAAACAAGGTATTGGGCAGCCAGGCACATACATTGCAGCTGTGAGTCCTAGCTGTGAGCTAGACCATATCCTGTCTGCCGTGGCATTTGCTGAAGTCCACAGAGGAGCAGAACATCCTGTTTGCTTAGTTTTCTTTTGTCTGCCCCATACCAGCACAGGGAGAATATTACTCTATATCTTTCCTCTTCTGCTCTGAAATTGGATCACAGCACTCATGATTGTGTTCAATAGCTGGAAATGCTGAGGATATCCGATTGCTGAGGTCTCTTATTTTAAACACCACATGCCAGGAAAAGTATGTGGGATCCCACCAGCTTAGCACTGGAGGGTGCAGGATGCATCAACAGGAAAACCAAACAAAACATGAAGTGAAATTCATTTGGAAAGGGAAGGGACTCATAGACCACCAATCAGCAGTGTTTAAACTCTTCATACCTACACAATAGGCCTTTTATTTTCCTTCAGTTCTTCTCAATATGCAAACTATCTTAAACTGATTTTTAGAGCCACAGTTGTCACCAAAGGCAGTGGGACCTGTAGGTGCTCATTACCTTTGAAACAATGTATTCTAATGTGGTAGTAAAAGCCAAAAGCACTAAATCAGGATGGTTAAAGCACAACTTTGATAGTTCTGTTATGTGATCCTGGCCATCCTCATGTTTGATGCAGAGGCAGGGCCTCATGCAGAGCACACCCGAGCTCAAAGGTATGTTGTTTCTTCTTTGCCTTTCAGCCTTCCTTCCCCTGCACTCCTGTTGCCTTGCTTCATCACTGCAGTCCTTCTATCTGTGTAATACTGGGTAGGACTTTGTTAGAGTTTAGCAGACATAACTTTTATTCGTCCAGAATACTTTTTTTTCCTTGAGAAACAGGTTTTCTCCCTCTTTTTCTCTCAAATGTGTGAGGTTGAACTGGGGAATGAGTGGTCACACAAGGGACCCACAGCCAAGTGGGCCAATTTGGCTAGCAGTACAAGGTAGCAGCAGCAAGGATGGGCAGCCACCTGAGTCACAGTTAGATTTTTCATTTGGAAGACTTGTCCTGCCCTAGGAAAAGTTCCAAAGTAATGGATAAAAGTCAGAACAAGCCCTGATTACTGTAGTGCAGAATGAACTAAATTCCACTGTCACATCTGAGCACAGAGGGAGTAAGGTGTCCCTCAAGCTGGTCCCAGCTGCCTGGGCTCAAAGCACCATTTACTGCTCTATCACTTAAGGGCACAGGGAAACTTAGTACACAAACTGAATTTGCAAACTCAGAGCCTCCTCTGGCAGAAGGGGTAAGAGAGCTGGCCCATTGCGTGCCATTAATTTACAGGGAAAGTTCATTTAACTGGCCTTCTGTTACTGTTTGCCTCAGACTGGAAGCTTTCTCAGTTTGTTGGGTGTATTTTTTTTTCATAGTGCCACATATTGTTGGTAAAATAAGGAAACTTGAAAACAGAGGAAGTAGAGGTAATGTTGATCTTGAAACACCAGCAATTGAAAAGACCATTCACAGTTTCCTTTAAAACAAAACCAAGGGGTAAGATAATGCTAACCAGGGCTGGGTGCCCAAGAGAGCATCATAATGAAGCATCCACTGTTATTGTTCAACTCAGTGTTTGTTCTTCATGTGAACAAAAGGAAGGAAGAGCTCTGCTATCAGGCTGGAGAGGAAGGAGTCTTTGTTGCCCTTGGCTACCCTAACTTTAAATGTGAGGAAGCCAGGGCACTGCAACATAACCTTTCTGCAGTATTAGATGAGGAAAATTGATAGTTCAGGAGGTTAAGGGCGGACACTCTGTTTATCTAAAGACTAAGGCTTCTCTTTCATGACAACCCCAAATCAGGTATGTCAGTGCTAGTATTTATTTAGGTCACGTGAGATTTTAAAATTTGATTTTAAAGCCTTCTCCTTTGCTGTTTCTCTGCCATTTGCTTCTTCCTCTCTGTTGTTCACCATAGGAGCAGTAAGAGATTTCCTTATTGAGTGTGACAGGCACCCGGTGTCCTGAGTGTGAAGTTCAGTCATGTTGCTGAATGTGTCTGCTAGAGACTGAGTCAGGTTTACTGTACTTTTCTGTTCCTTCTCCACCCCTAGATTCGTCTGCTGAAGTGGCAAAATTCCTGCTGTCCCTCTCCCCATCTTTCAAGTCATGAGGATGACACACTGTAAGATTAGTGATAACGTTTACCATGCTCACAGCCATTGTTTCAGATTTTTGGATGACTCAGGCAATGATTGTGTCATCAGCTAACCTCAGGTTACAGTTTAAAGATACCCCTGCAATCATGAAATTCTGCTTAGCTTGCCTGTGTGTTAGTCCTACTCTGGCTTTGTCTAGTCCATGTGCTATCTCTGCATACCAAGAGACACTGGTGAAACAGATTTGCAACCATTAGAGGCAATGCTGTGGTGTTGGGATATTTGAAAAATGTAGGTGTGTATTTTGATTCTGATATTCCTTCTGATATTCCTTCCTTGCATATGATGCTTTGAAATTTCTGGACAGAAAATAAAAGCAGCCCACAAATACATCTCAGATTTGTCTCCCATTCAAAGTGCATCCCTGCATTGATGTCCTGTTAATTCAAGGTTGCCATGGTGCATGATGTACAAAATGACACTTCCACACATTTACATTAGAGTCTGTTTCCATTATCCCAAAATCTAATTGTTCTCACAACAGTATGTTTTGTGAAAGTTCTACCAACATTACTGTAGACAGAGAAAGATTAATTAGATAAAATAACTTTTTTTTGTTTAATGCATGTGATCTGAGGGCTTGGTGATCTGTCAGAGTAAAAGCATTTGCTAAGAATGCAGAGAGAATGGGGAGGATCCCAAGAAACTACTGAGATGGTCAAGTGTCATAAAGTCTTTAAAGTGTCATAGTCTCATAAAGTGTCTTTAAAGTGTCATAGTACATCAGCTATGTACCATTGAAGGCAGGAGAATTAGGGACAGGCTCAAATTAGATATTTGAGGTTTGATCAATTTGTGTGTAAAACCATTCTGGACACAGAAAGGAGTGAATACCACACTACATTGTTGGTATTGTGGCTCTGTAAATGCAATAGGTTCAACACAAAAAATGGAAAAAAACTCTGAATGTCCTAGGAAATTAAATTAAGAAATAAAATTAATTCAGACCACTAACTAAAGCAGCCTTCTGAAAACAGGTTGGTCTTTATTTCACATAATAGATATGAAAGCTCAGTAAAATGCTGAAAATCCAGATGGGCCAGTAGGAGAATGACTCTGCTTGTACTTAGTTTTTTTTACATTACTAGCATCTTGAAGTATGGTGGTTCTTTGAAGAAAAAAATTGCAAGATTAGATTTAGCACATTTTAGCCAAGCCACAGCAAGTACACTCAGTTTACAAATACAAGTGTTTTGTGTTTGTTTTGTTTTTTTAATTACTAACCCTAGAAATTCTTTGTTTCTTAAAAGCTAAAAGGACTTCTTTCCTTCTCACGTATCATTATGAGTGGTTTTAATAGAATAAATTGTGTCTTTGCCAGCTTAAACAGTTGTCTTCAGTTAGGCCAGTCATGGTGCCTTATGTATACAGTTACAGTTTTTGTACTTGGGTGATAAATCTGAAGAAGCATGGAAGAAATAGAATTTACTGAGATTTTTGGTGACCCCTTTGCTGAACTAGCAAGGCTGAGTGAGTAACTAACATTCATTAGTGTGGTTGAAGACAATAGATGAGCTTCTGAGGACTGTCAGAGAACAATTATCTTCAATAAAATAGGTGATGGTTTGATGCATCTGTAATTAGAACTGTTTAGCACCGTGGAAAGGGGTTCCTTTCCCTCTTAGGGCTTGGCAAAAACTCCTTCAGAATGAAACTAGAGCATTTATCTGAAAGGCTTCTTGGGTAAAAGATAACCCTATGACTTTCTTTATATAAGCTGTTTATATAACCATCCATATCTATCTATAATAATGTCAACCTGCAGAAGATATAAAAAACACATAGCAGATACAAGAGGATTGGAAACCTGCTATCAAAGCCATGCCTGATGGAATTGCTTTTTGTTGGAGCAGTGTCTTTGACAGACTTAAGCAGTGGTTTTAATTGAGAGTGAGGGTCCCATTATAATAGATATGAGGGGTGGCAGTGGATAAGGCTGTGATCTAACTGGAAAGAAGAGGAGAATCACAGGCAGCAGAGTTGTGTGTTGCACTGCAGCAGTACATGTCTTGCAGGTCATTAATCGAAGGGGGTAGACTAAGCTGTTGCAGCATTCCCCTTCCCACTGCCTCACCTTTAGACCTGTTTGGAAGGGGAAGGCTAATACAATACCATTTTACAACACAAATCAAAAGGCAACACTTTGATGCAATAAAATTAGGTGTGATTTCTTCCTTTTCCTTGGATAGAGACTTACTGAACCCTGGACATGAGGAGAGAGGTGCAGTCCTTATGTGCCTCCTCTAATGAGTTTTCTCACCAATGCACTAGGCTTAATAACAGAACAGTTTGCTGTAGGACAAGGCTGAATCCTGCCTGTGCACAGGAAGCCTTTTATAAAAGAACCCTGTTAAAAGGAGTAAACCTGTTACCAGGAACAAATCAAGTGAACTGGTCTGACAAAAGAGAGAAGAATACAGTGTTAGCGAAAAACTGTTTTTTAAAGAATCAAAGTAGTTTTGTTTCCACAAGCTGACAAGGGGCATATTGGTTGCTACAGCAGGAGTCTAATGGCATCAGATTCACCAGCCTGGTTGTTTATTTGTAGGGATATGTTCAGTGAACATTTCAAGCACTCCAGGAAGAAAAGAGAGACTCAGGACTTAGCTATTTTTTATTAACATTTTCTTTCCAATAGAAATCAAACTGAAGAAGACAACAGATAAATCCTGATTTCACTTTATTATTAGTTGTTGAGATATGTATTTATCAGAAGAAATGAGAAACAGATTACACCAGCAAACACATCTGGCCTTAGCCTGGCCTTCAAGTGATCCAAAAAGAAGCACAAAATATGGAGTTGTTTACAGCCAGGCACTTAAAATCCCACACAGCTGCAAGGGTGAGAGGCAGCAGAATAAACTCTCAAGACAAGCTGACAACAGCTCCACTGCCGGGGTGCCCCTTCTGCAGACGAGACAACAACAGATGAAGAAATCTTGAGAATGACCCAGAGCAGTGCTCATTAGTGAATGAAGCACAGGCAGGAAATGGGACAAGATTCCTTTTGTCATAGTTTTTCACCCAGCTGTCTGCCTGTCCCACAGCCACCCACATGCAATCAAATATAGTCATAGTCAACATCCAGAAAAGTTATACAAATAAAACTTTCAGTGATTGCATACAGACTCCTTCCAAGTTGCATTTGCCCCATTAGCAAGGAATGAAAAATTACACTGTTTAATCTAGGCACGTTTATCATTGCAATTGAAACTTATTAGGAGGGGTTGTATTCAGGTAAATCTGACAGAAGCATGTGATTCCTCTTACTGATGTCATCTGGACATCTGTTTCTCTGCGTATCTACTGTTTATTATTGACTTACTAGCACTTTTACTACATCTATTTTGTTTCCTCCTTATGGCAAAGCTGTGATTTTTACTTTATACAGGTATAAACTCTCTTTGTATTAAACAGATGTGTGCAGTTCCCAAAATAAGAGCATTAAAAAGCAGAGAAAAACATTGCTGGACTTCTGAAATGGAATATGTGGAATCAAAAGCTATTTTGAGATTTTTAAGTTATCATAACAATGTTGAGACTCCAACTTCTTTGGGACCTTTCTTTTGTGAGTGCAGCTTACTTAACGTCTTGCTCATTGGCTATAAGAAACATTTTGTTTTTCTTGTGGATTGAATGCAGTTTTTAACCTATACATTTCACCTAGAATTAAATAACAGAAGTCTGTTACAGAGAATTCTGTAGCTCGTTTTTCCAAATGGCAGCCATCCTGTTGCTCTCCACCAGGAGACACCTGTCTGAGGGCTACTGTGAGTAGTTACCTTCTACTCCAGGGTTGTTCATTGTGCCTTCATGTTTGGCTTCACTGCTCAGCTGCAGTGGCCATTTTCAAATGGAGCAGTTGTCTCTGAGCTGTTCATGAGATTCTTCTAAATGGAATCTTTGAACACGTCAGCACTGAGATTGAGCATTGATAAAAATGAGTGTCACATTTGTAGCCCATAGCAATTATTTTAAAAATCATGGATTCGTGCAGTCTTGAGCCATCCAGTGTGTAGAGCTCCAGAGTGATGTTAGGCAGGCAGAGTTCAAGTTGGCATAAAAAAAAAAAGCCCAGCCCCTTCCCACCCAAAATTATGTCAGCACCAGTGTGAGAAAACTCTCTCTAAACAGTATCTCTGTTTAGAAATCCCACCTGAATCAGTTCATGTGAGTGTCATGGCATTCTTTCACATTCTAGACAATCTACAATGAGCAGGTCTGAGACCAACTTATTCCACCCTACCTACCAGAGAGACCTGAGATACAAAGTGGTCATAATTGCTAATCAAAGTGATTTTAAGTTTAATGGGGAGGGGTTGCTGCAAACTGTCTGAACAGTCTTTGAGGCATCTGGTTTGTTGCTTTTGGAGTCCCATTAATATCTCTTCTGTGTTGTTACTATGGTAATGGTGGCTATCAGACATTACTGCATCTCCTCTTACCACTGTGTCTGGCTGCAGTATCACTAGAGCTTTTAGTTGTGTATTTTTCTCCTCACATCTCTCATTTCTCATCTTTATTTGAATCACAGTCTTGTTCAGCAGGTCAGCTAATGGAGAGCAGACTTTTTTACTCATTCTGGTTCTTTTTTCCCCTTTTCCTTCTATTTATATAACACACAATTTGTAATCTTTTTAAAACCAAAGAATAGAGAAGTCTTGAGTTCATCTAGATTAAAATCAGCTGCAGCCTATTAATGGACTCAGCCCAAGACTGAGACTTTAGGAAACAAAAACACTGGACTAAATTATACTGAACTGGCCTCTGTCTCCTGGTGAGGGGATTCATATAGCGAGAGGAAAGGGGAAAGGGGGGTAAAGGGAGAGGATCTCCATGTGGTTTTAATTCATTTTGAGTCTCTTCCTGAAGCTAATTTACCCAACACAAAGGCTCTGTAGTGGGCAGCCAGCTTTTTAGAAGTTTGGCTTTCACTGATAAACAACTCAGTTCCTGTTCTGAAGGTCTGAGATATCTCAGACCTGTGTGTAATCAGCCAAGGTTTAATGTGAGTATTTTGGTACAGGGTATTTCAATTACATATTAGAGTCCTTTCATCATCTGTCACAGTGTATCCTGAAGATTCTCAGATAATTGATCTAACTCCTCCATTCATTCTGTCCCCAGAAACAGACAGTGAATTGTCTCATTGAAGAATCAGAATAGCAGACACATGGGCCAAAACAAGTCAAGCTAAAAGTGCTTCCACTGGCATGGCACTCACAGAAGGCAGTTCTGAGCTGCTTCTGGGCATAGGAGCCTTTGCCACTGAAGTAGCAATGTACTGTTCTCTGCTGAAGGGAAAATACTCATTGATTCTATTCATCCCCTTTGACATTAAATCTTTTTTATTGCATTCTTAGTCCCATTACTGAGTGTAGTCCTCTAGCAACATGCAAGAAGTTATGTCTGTGCCCTAAAAAAGCCAGACAGTGGGTGGAGAACTGAAGCAAACAGTAAATCATTAGCTGGAAATTACTTGATTAATTATGTTAGGCCCAGACTGTCTTTGGTTACAGTTTTCATGTATTTAGTGACAATAACTTGTAATCTAAACAAAACTAGAAGGCAAATGGGGAGATTAATGAAGGGACTGAGATGGAGGAGGGAGTGGAACTGGGCCTTGGGAAGGGTTGACTTAGGACAATAGCTGTGCATGTATGGCTTCCCAGTGCCTCAGTCCCATGTGCAAATATTTGTTATGGGAAATGAGTGTATACATGGCACAAATCTATCACTGGCTAATAAGCAACAACAATCAGCACCAGTTGTTCACTGCTCTATTAAATGTGCCCTAGGAATGAGTAACATCAAAGAAAATGCAGTTTTTAAGATTGAGGTCTGGGGATATTTGACTTCAACTGCTAATTCTTGCCAGCTTTGTGTAATAATGGACAAAAGAATTTCACCATGTCCTGTTTTCAATCTTCTAATTTACAGAGATGCTGAAATGTTCACCATTATATGAAGGATGCTCCATTTCTAATGTTTCATTCTATATGCATATAATCCAGTTACTGCATAGTTGTCCAGGAAGCCTTATATGTCCTTATCTGTGCATATTTTTCCAAAGTGAGTTTTGCATTTTCATGGCTTTCCTGCTTTATAAGTCAGCTCAAGCAAAGGTTTAAATACAGAGAGAATCCCTTATACTTTGCTTGACAAATAATTTCTCACATTCATAACAGATCATCAGGAGACTAGGTTGAGCAGGACATGGTTTTTCCATGGGATTCTCCTGCAGTCCTTCGTTTTCCTAAGCACATGCTGTATGTCTCTCATCAGCACCCAGTTCACCTCCTGTGTGCCACAGAGCTCTGAGAACAGGCCAGAGCTGCTGCAAAGCTGTCAGGAATTAGACTGGGTTTTTTAAAGATAAATCAAGTTTGAGTTGATGAACTGGAAATCTTCATAGCATTTCCTGCTTATGCTTCTTCTTTCCAAAACTTAAGGCATGAAGTAGCTGAAATAAAGTGACCTAAAAGCTTTTGGACACTATAAGGTGTACTGTACTTTTGCACTTTTTCCCTTGGCCTTCCTCAAATGCCACTAGAAGCAAATTGGTTTGCTGTCCATTTTGGTTACTTTGTTTTGTTCTTCTGTTTTATTCTGTAAGTCTGTTATTTGTGTAATGCTCAGATAGATCTCTCCTCACCCCAGCCTGTTAGATATGGATGACTCCAACAAAAGTGGTTAGAACTTTATTGAGAATTAGCTGGAAGCAATTAGCCATCTAGGACTTGGGCAGAGATTTATTTAAGGCTTGAAGTAACCTAATAGTATTCTGAGAGATTAAACTTCATTTTGGATGGCTTTGGATGACTTTTGTAAGAAGAAACCTGTTTTCTTGTGTTCTTTACACAGACACATGCATCCCAACAAAAACAAAAAGTAAAATAAACAGTAGTATGCTTTTACCATTCCCCATGCTTTGAATGACAGCATGAAAATTATCAAAGAAATAATTACAGTAGTTTAATATAGTAAAAATTGTGTAAGTAACATTGGCTTACAGTAAGCTTCACATGTTAGGATATGCTTCCTCTGTCAACTAAGATACCATATTCATCCCCAGCACTTTAAGAAGCAGAGCTACACTTCTCGTTGCCCTAATCTCCCCATTTGTGGCATCTGTTCCCATGATTCCCTTTGTCCTGTGAGCTCCAGACCCTGCACAGCCTGTGTCTTTTTGTAGTCTTTTGTTTTTAGCAATTACTAAACAAAGAAGTATTTAACTGTAGCCTTATTTAGCTTGAAAGGAAATGCAGTGCTAGAGCAACCAGTTTCAATAGGTTTTAACCCAAGACATAACAAAAAGCCATAGTCTTTTTCATTTATTCCAACCTGAAGAAACCAGATAGTTCAAACAAAAAGCTTATGAGATAGATGGGGTTCAGTCATTTAGGCATCAAGCTACAACATAATTTTGAGAAACCTACTTTAGTGTGTTTGCAAACTTGGGCTACTTATATTAGTTACTCTTGGTTCCCAACATAAAAGTTGTCATCACAATTGTAAAGCTAGAAATGCACTTTTGAAAAAGAAAGAAGAAAAAAAAAAAAAAAAGAAAATATTTGAGAGCACAATATTCAGTTACCATGGAAAGAGTTTTATCTTGATATTCTACTCTGACTCTGATCAATTTGATCCTTTGCTGTCATACAAAGTGGTGTGGTTGGTAAGGTGTTGATCCTGGAGGTTCCCAGGGATCTGGCACAGCAGAAATGATGTGTTATTACCAGGCTGAGCTCTAGTGACCTGTGCACTGTTAAGGGCCTGCTATATTTGCTCACAATTTACCTGTCGAGAGGAAAAATCTCAATTTTTTTTTTTCCAATTTTCTACTACATAAAGTTCTCTGCATAGAGGAAGAAAATAGAGAGAGACATCCTGCTTTCATGTTCCTCTCATGCTCCTGTAGCTGGCTGCACAAGCATGAGGGCACCCAGAGCTCAGGGCTCTTGTGCACACGTGCACTTACGTGACTCAAAGTTGGACTCCTCTGCTCTGGGGCCTGGTACAGGACAGGAAGCAGGGCCCACTGGGAATATTTATTTTAAGAAGTTGTTGTATGATTTTGGTTCCTTTTGGCTGCAGTGATCATTGTAAGCACAGAGCTGCTCTCTTGGGGATGCTCTGTGTGAGCAGTGTGGCTGTTATTGTTTCTCATTTGCCCTGCTGTGCTCCAAACTTAGTGTGGTTTCAGACTACTCTGCTGATGTGTCTGCTCAAGTTCCTTGGGTTCCACTTCTCAGACAACCAGGAGTAGTTCACTCTGGCTGCTGTCAAACTGTTCAAATTTCTTTAAAATATTCCTGCTAGTGTAAAAGTCTACCAGTAATTTACCATGAAACATATATTCTTTGGGGAGCTTCTGCATCCATGGTAATCTGGAGAGCTATGGGCAGAAGCTGCTGTACAAGATATACATGAACTCACAGTCTGAAACTAAACTTAAGAATAAAAGGCAGAATAATATACATCAGCATCCTGTAATATGATAGGGGTTTTACAGAAATTCCATTTGGAGGATATTTATAGTCATTGCCATAATTGCCTGGCATCCTTTTTAATAGTTTCTGAAATGAGATGGCTTTATTGTTTAGACAGCTCCAAGAAATAAAATTGTTCTTAGCTTGGGAGTTTTTCTGCTGGTTTCTGTAGCAGCTGTTGAGGAGAAAGCCATGAGTTCTTCCTTATCACTTCTGCCTGGTGGGTGAACAAAGCATTTGGAGTTCTTTCATTTTGCTTTTAGTGTGTTGGGGGGACATTGGCATACAGGCTGAAATAAAACGGTGCAATAGGAATGAAGTTATTTGCTTTACTCATCATCAGTTTTTAGCAAAACTCAGATGGCTTAGTCTGGTACATTTTCCATTAATTGCATATACTGTGTGTTGCTTTCAAGATTTTCATGCTGGGCAGCACTTACTTTGTGGATCTTTGGTGCACTCAGACTTCCAAGCAGTATGAACTTCCCAGTGTAAGTCAAGTTCTCTTACACTTTCTGTCTTCTTTTGTGCACCACTTTTCACAAAAATATTCCAATCATTGTTTCTTTTCCTGAATTACGAGTTCTAGAAAATCTTTGTCATACTGTTTAGAGAGAAATAGTCTAGTCAATAAAAGCAGAAATTGAAGAACAGTTGACTGTTTTGAGTAGAGCTTTGAGAATCCAGTCATGCTGGTTTTCTGAGTCTAGCATTTTACTTTGCTGTATGTCCTGTACCTTTACCCCGTGAAGGGTGAATACAAAAGTAGAATGTTGGTGCTAGTCCAAAACTTTGTTTATCATTCTTTACCTGAATTTCATATAACTGTAAAACTGTGCTTGTGGTTCCATAAGAGTAGTTTTCCTTTGAGGTTTTTGCTTTGATATGGGTGGGATCTATCCAGAAAATATCTTGTGGCATATTATTTGAATTTTTGCAGGTCTTTTTATCCACCAGGAAATAAATTTCCTGAAGTTCTGAGCCAGTGGAAGAAGGTGAAATAAGATAGAAGATGGTCATGCAGACAACTTCACATTTGTTCAGAGGATTAGTCTTGAGATTTTTGCCAAGTTTTGTATAAACGTTTGGTTCGGCTCTGATGTAATCCTCAGTGATTCATCTGCTTCCCACTGTCTCCCAAGAGGGTGAATCACACTGTGTATCTCTAAGATGAACTATCAACATACACTGACAGAGGTGTCATTCAGGTAAAGAATGATAAACAAAGTACACTAGACAACATACTGTCCTGAGGTCAAACCTTTCCATGCAAGTGACAACTAGTAAATACATGGAAATGTCCTTTACTGGTTCTAGATTGTCTGTTTTGTATTTCCTCCACCTAGAAAAAGATGACACTAAGAAGCAGACAAGAATAAGTTTCTTCCCTGATATTGAGCACGATAGTTGGGAAGATTATTTTCTTCTTCCTGTTTAAGTCCCCTGATATGAGTTTTTTTTCCCTCGGATATTGCTGGATGAAATTATTCTGTTTGGGATAAAACCTTATTTAGTCCCCCACCCCTGCCTCCCATTTCTATTTCTTTCTTTTTTTTTTTTTTTTTTTTTTTTTTTTTTTTTTTTTTTTTTTTTTTAAATACTAGACTAGAAAACTATGTAATTTGAAGAATAAAAATCCATTTTCTATTTCTATATCTGATTTTTCTCCCCAGCCTTTTATCTATTGATTTGACTGGTTTGCAGTCCTTCTTCCCCACCCTCCTTGCTGATAACTAATGGACTTTGGTATTAAGCCAGCCTTTCAGTGCACACACCACCATGCCAACGAGAGTGTGTGCAGCTATTCTGTCTGCTTTGGAAGCCTACAGATGCAGCCAGAGCTAGAACAATTCCCGTATTGATCCTGCACTTGTCAGTTAATCCGTCATAAGGCATGGGAATCCTAGCCCTGTCCACATCTGCCTGCATAACTGCAGGGGGAAAACCAGTTCTCTGAAGCTCTCACCAGGAAACAAGAAAGCAAAGAGAAATGGGAGCTTGCTGGGAGAGAGGGCTGTGAGATTGCCTACCTGCTCCACCCTTTCCCCCCAGCTCCTTTTCATCCTCCTGCAGGTCAGCAGGATCAGGTTTATGTTAGTGAACCATGAAGCTTATCAAATAAATGTTGCAGCAGCAGGTGTTTGGCTCTCTCCACAGGCCAAGTCTAACAAGGTTGATATTGTGTCTGTGGCCAAAGTAATGCAGTAATTACTTTTCTGGGTTTGGAACGCCCAAGAGATTTCTGGGAACCAGTTAGAAAAACAAACCTTGCTAAGAGCAGGGGATTTTTAAAAAGGAACAGTGGTTCTCTCTGTGCCAGGAGGAGAGGACAGGCATTTTGAGTGCAGCATCCAGCGTGGTCCCCCATCCCCTTCGCAGACTGCTCATGTTACAGGGGCCTGGAACAGAGACAAAGTGCCTGAGTTTTGTTGCTCACATTGGGATGGGCAGCTGATTTTGACCCATGGTGGCATGTGGAAAGGCAGCTGCTTCCTTTTAAGTTGTTAATGTGTACTGTAAGAAGAGTGAACCCTGGATTTGGGGGACCTTTGAGTGTCTGCAATTCTGTCTCCATAATTTAATTTGACTTACACGTCAGGAGCTGCATAGCATAGTATTCCCACTGCTGTCTGTTTTTGGCTTTGTGCATTTCCCTTGTAAGGACTGAACACAGGTACTGAGTTACAGGACAATGATGAAGCCTAATTACCCTAGAGAAAGAATGAGATTTCACAGCACAGCTCTGTTGTGCCATGCCCTTTATCTCATGTAGTCCCTCTCAGGCCAGGGAGGAGGAAGTTAAAACAGGTCTGTACAGTGATGATATTTAAAAACAGCAATCTCCATCATTCTTTTTGAAAGTGTATTGATCATTTAGGCCAAAGCTTTTTCCCTGTATTATATATGATTATTATATGTGATAATGTTACCATAATGTCATTTAAACCAGCTTAAGTAATTGCAAAAATGTCCTGAACTACTGGACATTTCTTCTGTTGCTGTGTGGTTGTCCAGGAAACCAGAATTTGAAAGTGAGAAGAGGAAGAAAGCAAAACTGATTAGACATTCATAGAGTTGCACATTAGACTTGAACCTGGTATGTTTAAAAAATTACTTTTTTATATAAAGAATCTATAAAATTCTTCTGTCCTATAATAATTCTATAGGCATCCTTCTCTGCTGTTGAACCATGCTACAAAGCAATGCCTTTGTAGTGATGAATGAATTTTCCCAAGCTAGGAAAGTCAGCATTTCATTAATGTCTGGCAATGCTTTTCCATCCCTACTGTTTATGTTAATCTCTATTTTTGCATATCACTTTGTGTTGTGAAGACCTGATGCTCTGGTGGCTTTCCAAAGATGCCACACCATTCACTCAGGGCCCTTCAGTGTTTGTTGCTAAACTGTTTTGTCCTTGGTGCATTGTGCTGGGCTGTGTGAGTGTGCTGTGAAGCCCTGCTCACATGGTGAGTGCCATGCCATGCCAGCCCCCAGTGTTTGTTTTGTGCCAGGAATACTGTGCACCTGGAGGTGAGTGCTGTGGTAGGTGAGACACCTGCTTCTTCAAGGTACTCAGTGACTTTCCATAAACACTGGGTGTAGCAAGTAGTGAAGAAATGCTGTGCTAAGGCTGCTGGAAGGGAAAGTAATGGAATTTGCCCCAGCATTATTGCATTAAGGGCAAACCTTGTCTGCTCTTGAAAAATGGCACAGAGCTCCTTCCACAGCAATTTGCCCATCATAAATGCAATACAGATCAGCCAAAAATCAGGCAGGTTATGTATGATCTAATTGCATGATATAGACATGCTATATATACATGATATAGACAGGTTTTTTTGACGTGGTACTTTAATTTGATTTTTATATATATTGTTGGAATGCTTGTTAAGCATTTGGAAGGACACATGAATCAGCTTACCTAGGACAGATTTTTTCATCATGTATTCTGTAAACATTCAGGAATGATGTCTGAAAATTGTCATTTGGAGGGAGGGCTGCTGCAGAATTTGGCCTATCTGAAGTCTCAAATTCTGAGGGAAGATGAAGACCCATATATTTATTTATCAAAAGCAAAGACCAACTATGGCCAACTCTAATAAATCTCCACTGGAGAGAAGTGGATTAGCAAGAAGCCATCCAGGACTGAGTTGTATGGCAATGTTAAAGAGCCTGAAGGCATGTTAGGATTGGTGTTGCAGTGCCAGAACTATATATGAGAACTCACACATGACTTATCAGTGTTCACCTGAGTGTAACCAGACATGGACCAGAATATAAATGCTATTAATATTGCAGCTGGGATTTTTTTTCTCTTTACTTTTGTGATTAGAAGAATGTGCCAGCTGTGTGCATGTGTGTCTTCTGGCAGTGGAGGGGTGACAGTGCTTACAGTTTCCATATGAAACCAAGAGTATGCCTTCTCTAGGCCCAAAACATCTACAAAGTACTTCATAAAGCTTAAGAAATAATGACAAAGAGGAAAATAAGTGGCAGCAGATTAGACCAAGGTATTTTATGTACTGTGATGTTTGTATAGTCATCTGGAAAGAAATGGAAGAGATCTTTTGAAGATCATTGATTGGAAACACAATCTTTATTACCGATCAGTTCACCTTTGTCAAAAAAAATGGCTATTTAAATATCAGGCATATTTTATTCCCATGGTACAAAACTGATTCAAAGACTTGATCTGATAGATAAACTGCGAAATGGCTTGTTAGATTAGATAAGGGAGTTGGAATGTATTTGATGTTGAAATTGCATCCCTACATCCCTACATCTGAAATCTCTCCTCATCGATCAACTAGAAAAAGATATTACCTGAGTACAGGAGATCATCTGCATGTTGTGTAGTTTTCTGAAGGCTGGGGACTGGTTTGGACATTACTTTTGCATTTCCTACTTTATATCCTGAGTGGAAAAAAAGTGTTTGTATTGGCTATACAGAGATGAAAACATGTTGAAGATTTCAGGTATTGGTAATGGACACCAGAGTTCTCACCTAACAGTCAATTTACATTAAGATTTGGGCTATATCAGAAAGAAAAAAAAGACTGCAAGCCAACCTAAGATAGTTATTTAATTCCATTCTTCAATGGAGCAGATTATTCCTGGCCTATTAATGTAGAAGTTGTCAACACAAATGGAGTTACACAGACTCCTGCAAAGACTCTCCTTTAATATAAAATACCTAATATTGTCCTTTTTTGTCAGATTCCTGAAACAAAGTAATGGTGTGACTTACTTGACAAGGATGCTAGCAGCACATCTACCACTGAAATCAATTAATTCTTTTTTCCTTGATTAAGAAGTTCTGTTACTTCATGGCCCAGAATCATCAAACTTGTTTTTTCTGTAGCACATTTCCATTCATGGCTTATGGTCAAAACAGGAGTTTAAATCTCCATAATTAATCTCAAGCCCTTAATACACCATATGATTTCTGACCAGCAAGGACTTGGATCTCAGTAACATATGCAGCAACAAAGTGATATCAGTCTTGTCTGAGCCTGCCAAGAGCCACTATGGATACATGTCCAGCACAATACCTTTGCAGTTGCTGAAGATGCTATCATTGATTCCAGTGGGACTTCTAAAAATCAGAATGAAACCATCTTCTTTCTTGAACTGTTGATTAAGTGATCATGAGAATGAAAAGATTTTACTTGTAATTTGGCTTTTCATTCTATTTTCTTAGCCTGTGACGAGTAATGATAAACACTAATAAGCTACTAGCATAGCATGTGCATGTATTTTGAATTTGGGAGCCAGTCCTGATGTGACTGGGAAGTATGCTTAAAGGCTGCCTAAGCAGAGTTTCTCTTCTTCTGGGCAGCATTGCATTTTGAGCTTTTAAGCTTCATTTGAACACTCAGTGTCATATCCATCTGAAGTCTTTTGCATTCTCAGCATGGGCAATTATTTTTTTAGTGAGATGTTTTCAATTAAAAAATGATAAAATCAGCCCTTGTAAAGTTTAGCACGAACTAATTTCAAGTGCTCATATATTCCAAAAAGTGAGTCTGAGGAATTGGTTGTAGGCTCTTATTAAAACATGAAGATATGAACTCAGAAGAGTCCACTGGGGAGGCTCTCTTGAACAACTGCCTGTGCAGAATTGTTTCTTGTCATGCCCAAGACAACTGGTTACCACTGTGATTTCAAGTCTCTGGAGAGAGTGAGACAATTTTTAGGAAGCATATCCAGCAGAAAATACTCAGGCTTTTATAGATTAGTCTGAGTAGCCTTGGTAATGCACACAAAACTATGTGGTGCTTACTGTGAACAGTGGGAGACTCAGTCCGACTTTGAATTTTAAAAATTCAAATAAAATTAAAGAAAGTTCTAACTGGAATGCTGAGAATTTTCCAGTTGGTTTTTGGCCATCTTATAAATGGTTCAAGCAGTTAATGCTAAAAAAATAGGAGTTTTGAGGTCCATTCCATGGGAAATATATGAAGTTTGTAGTTTCAGAAGGAAGACTAGTGTGCCTGGAAATCACAGACTTTAGTTTTCCATGTTAAGGCATTGAATTTGTCTATTTTTCCTCTCCTTTTGAAGTTGTCTTGCTCAAAACTCTTCCTTTAATCCATTTTTCCTTGCATATATCTTCTCTGTGCTAGTTTTTGAGGAACTGGTAAGAATATTAAAATATATGTATCAATATATAAATATCTGCATTAGTTAGACACATATAAATAGAAAATTCCTTCTCTTCTTTGGAATAGTAGTCCTAGTCAACTATTAAGATTCCTGTTTCCCCATCATTTAATACACTGGAAGTTTAATCAAGGAATATCAAAGAATATATCTTTGGCCAGGGTAAAATAGTTGGTCAAAGAAAAGGTAGGAATGTTAGAGATAGGAGGTTTTTTAAATATGTTTCCATGAGAAAGAAAACAAATGCAAAAGAAGACTAAAGGAAAGAAAAGAACCATAAGGCTGAAAAAATTAAAGGACAGTGCCCAAACTGAAAAGCCATTGAGGAGAAAAAAATCATCTAAGAAACTCTGAAGGGTGGGGAATGGAAAACTGAAATTAGGAAGGGACCTTAAAAAAAGCCTAAAGCTTTGTCCATGCTGCCAACAAATCTATTTTGCTCAATTTTGGCTAAGCTGGATAAACATTTTTTCTGGCATGTATAGGTGGTTGCCCAAATTTGTTTGTTACAAGTAGGTTGGAATGAACCTCCCAAAAATTTTTTTGCCTAGTCTCGTGAATTATGCTATCTTATTTTTACTTATTTTTTTACTGAGTAGAAAAAAATTTGCCCCACAGAGGCCAGCTAAACACAAAGGCAGCTCAGACAGTTGGATTTCACAGCTGTTTTTACATTCTGTGGTTTAAACTGTGGGGATGTGGCTTAACTGCAACATCCCACCAGATCTCTGAGGGAAGGAGCACCCCAAGGTAGCATTCTCCAGCTTGCCAAACATCAGGAACAGCATAAGCAAGGGAGATTCAGCCCTCAACGTTCTTGTCTGTAGTATAAAGTTACAACAAGATGCCTGCAGAAGACTGTAACACAAAGGAACCAAAGACACACACAGGCAGTGTGAATGTGCTTGCTCTTCACAGCCATGCTTAGCTCTGTTTGGTAAAACTGCAGTGGCACTGGGGCTCAAGGTGGGTCAGAATCCTCCTGGAAGAGAGAAGAAAAGTGGCTGAACATTGCCTTTGCCTTTAGTTTCACAAAGGTGTGTTTCTCACTCAGAGTGGCACTGTGTGCTGTCTCTTTCCAAGGGAGCCATTCTGAGTGAGGGTCACCAGATGCAGATGTTTGACTGTGACCACCCACCTGAGACCATAGCCAGGTTCCAGGTTGTAGTAATGCTGATCTCTCACCTCCTGGCCATCAACAGGTGTCCAAAACAAGGCCAACTTCTGTATCACTTCTGGAACTCATCAAACCCCTCAGTGAGTTGTCTATGGGAGCTGAGCAATCTGTTTGCTTTTTACTTGTGGCTTATCCTTTTTTCACCTTGGCTGCCTGAACTGATTTCTTGTGGAGTAAGATGAGCACTAGTGTGAGGGAATCAGGTAAGGCTGGTTGAAAGAGAGATGGAGGACATGGAAAGAGAGATGGGGCCATGCCTTCTGTTAACCATTCACAGTTTGAGCAATTTGGCTCCAGCATCAAACCATGTGGGACAATGGAGTAAAGCTGCTTGTTTCAGGGCAGCATACCCTCAGCTGCAGGTGCTTTATTGCAGTGATGTAAAAGACTAATAGCAGAACCCCAACAAAGCTGTATGGTTCCACTTTTTCCTATGAAACAAGCAACTTCAAGGTTTTTTTGTAAACTGTGGCAAACCTATGAGTGTAGGAAAAACTAGTAAGATGTGGCTTGGTACAGATCTGTACTTTGTGGTTGGCTGACTGTATCTACAAGTCCTTCCTGTGGTTGGTACTCAGAAGTCTTCTTTGTGGATTTCATGGAATTTAATAGTGGGTAACTTAATGAACCAGCCAGGGATATTTACAGTCACTCATCACTTTTCACTGATTTTCTATAATCTCACTTATGTTTGAGAACCCCTATCCTTTGTCAGACTTGGTTAAAAAAGTTATAGGCATAACAAACAGCTAGTGAGGTACAGAATGTGATTGCAAAAGTGTAGTCTGTGTAGAAAACCAGACTAAAAAATAACCTGATAAACAGTGTTAGAAGGAAAATGACACAACTGTATTGTTTGAATTTAGTGATTACAGACATAATTTTCTCATTTCTTCCTTCAAGCAATGTCTAATGTCCTACTGCTTCTATTCATCTAAAGGTTGCAACTTCAATCTGTTTGGTTTTAGTTGAGCTGAGAAAAGACTGGGCTTGTAAGTGCCAGTCTAACTCTTCTTATTCTGTTCCAGCACATGCAGAAGGACTAATAGGGAGGTGTCAAACTGGCTTTGACCGTTAGAAATACGGTCTGCATCCATGGTCCTTTTAAGGCTCACAGTACTCCGTGGGATTTGGGCGTTAGTTTGGGGCAGCTAGTTAAGGCATCTTCATCCTATTCAGCACCATTTTCTCTGATGTGCCTCAATTGAGAGGTAATTGAGGAACAATGGTAGATTGAACCGCTCAGCCTGATTTTTCTGACAGTCCGAGTACCTACAGGTCCTTATGCTGTTACTGGTTGTTTTGTGATAGCATCTGTGACCCCTATTCAGCATCCAAAGTTCCACAATGTAAGGCAGTGTGTACTCACAAAGAATAAAACCATGGCCCTTGCCCTTGCTGACTTCAAATATGGTTTATGGTTCATCCAGCAACTCACTGGGTCAAACTGAGCACCAAAACTAATGGTCAGCAAATTCACAAACCACTTGAAAACAAACAGCAGCCTAAAAAGTCCACATGGATCACCATGTAAGTGTCCTGTTTTACACTGGAAACATTTCTGACTTCTCTTGGCCTGTTGATAAATTCTTGCAACCAACATCATGTGACAAAAGGGATAACCTAACTTTCAGGATTCCCAAGTGCTCATAAAGAGGATCACACTTCTTTACAAGCCCTCAGAAATGGAAAATATATTTTTTAATTGCCATATTGGCAAATAGGAAGGACAGATAGGGAAAACCAAGAACAACGTATTTAGTTGCAGTAAGTGCCTCAAACAAATACCAGTCCTTTATAACTGTTGTAAACAATTTGAGCAGTCCACTTTTCTTACAGAGTTATCTAGTCATAAACTATTCCCAATAGATGAACAGTGCCCACCAGTGTTTGCCAACCAAACAAAAAGAGGGAAAAAACTTCACACTTAGGTTGCTGTGGTCCATTTTTGATTTGTAGCAGTTTTGCAAAGCAGTGTTCACAGTCATTTGTTCTGTTTTCAGCAGTGTCCTTGACCATACCCCCTGCCAGTAACAGGACCTTTAAGACCAAGAGAAAGAAACAACTTTTTTTTTTTTACCCAACTAGCAGAGGATGTGCTGAGCCAAAATAGAAATAGCAAGGTCAGGTCAGGGCAAGGCCCTGCATTTCATTAGCTAGGCCTGGCTAGGAGTGATTAAATACGTACAAGAGGCTTTGAATAGATCCAGGGAGGAGGGATGACATTGTGGAATACAGAAAAATCATTCTTTGGTGCTGTCAAATGACTAAATACAGGATGGTACTTAATTAGAGAGATAAAAAGAATTTATTTTAATTATTTTAGTTCTGTACAAAAGAGGGGATTTTTTTATTTTTTTTAAATTTTCTGTTGAGTGTTTTGAAGAGAAGGAGAGGGTGTCAGTCTGGCTTAACAGAATCCAGATAGCCTCAAGATATGTGTTGACCGAGCCTGCAGTTCTCATGAATTTAACTTGATAAAAACTCAGCAAAAAGACAAAATTATACTGGTAGTGAAATTGAGGGTCTGATAAATTTTGGAGGTTCTCTGGTTATAAACTGAGGACCTTCAGAACACATTGCTCTGTCTGTTTAATCAGACATGTTAGAGAATTGGAAAGAATGGAGCTTTGAAGCTGGAAAAGTACTGTGTCAAGTAGTGCTCTGGCTGCCCAGCTCGAATTTGCTTCTAGGGCTGCCTGACTTCACTGACATTTTATAGCTGTATTGTAATTCTTGTATGACAATCACATTGTTGCATAGGTATCTAGGCACTGAATATCCACAATTTGTAGTCCTTTTCCAGAGAAAATACCAGCCCACCTGGTTGAAGTGTGTTTACATTTGTACAGAGCACCAACAATATCTTTGCAAAATTTCTAGGAGTTGTTTTTTTAGACCAGCCCACTGGAATATGAATTTCCACTTTATACCTCTTCTGAAAGATGATTGCTGCAGCAGCATAATACTCCTTAGTGTCATGTTGGAAGGTCAATTCAGAATGAGCTAGGGATTTCTGCATATTCATTTTTTCATTCATGTAGCTTAAAACATTGTGAAAGCCTGGATTTAGTTGCAGTAGTGCAATCTCTGTGTCTAGACACTAATGTATTACAGTAGTATAAAGATACTAGTATCATTCATACTGGTTCTTGTTACCTAAATAGTACATTTTTCCTTCTGGTGCAGTATGTCTTAACTGCCTAAAAAGTGTTTTCTTGGGCAGTGTTGTATCTTCTTTGCTCTATCACAGAAAATAAAAAGCATATGAAAATCTTTCAGCTTTTCTGTAAGTTATTTGATAGCGGAGCTGACGTTAATGGTCAGTTCCCTGGCAGAGGTATATGGTTTGATTTATATGTTTTCTTGCTAAGATGTCAGATTGACAGCCCTGGGAACAGAAATCCTCAGCTAATTGCCCAAACATGCAGCATATTGCAAACTTTGCCAACCTTTCACAGCGATAGGATCTTGATCCTTGAGTGTGAGAGCCTTCAGAGGGCATTCAGTGCTGAACCCGATAGGGCCTAAGAAGTACTTTTTGTTAGCTCTCTTCATGATTCACCAAGGTAAACAATGACCCTGAGTTTCCTTTGTAAAGCTATTGAGCAGCCAGCCTGGCAATAACAGCTCCGAGTCAGAATTAACAAGAGCTATTTCAGGCTATGGTAACTTTATTATGAAAAACTGCAGATCCCCCTTTCCATCCCATGAATGAGCACTTGCCCCTGCTCATTGTATCTCTCCCTGTTGTTTGACTACCAGGAATGACCAGTTGTGGGCCTGGAAAGTTTAGATCACACATTCTTGAAGTTTCTAATCTAGCACTAGTGTAAATTTAGTCTCTGAGGCTTGGTGAGAAGCGGTATTTGTCAATAAATGGTCCCTGGATCAACATGGATGTTCTCAAGTACCCATCACAGCAAGTCCTAACTGCTGACTGATTGTGAAACTTACCATTCTTTCCCTGACCCTTACTGCATCTGCTCTTCTCCTCCTTTTCACATTTCCCCCCTGTTTCTCTCACCCATGACCTTTGCCATTTCCCTCCACCTTCCCTCCATCCACTCCTTTTCCATTTTTCTCCACTTCTCTTGTTCAATTCTAGTCCTCTGGCATGCCCCTGTTCCTACTACTCTCCCTTTCATGCATTGTATTTCTTCCTTCAGCATCCCCACATATTTTTAATTTACTGATCTTCCTACTGCTTCCCTCCCCTTCATTGTCACATGGAATAAGCAGTGGTGTTATAAAAAGGGAGGTGCTATTAGCAGCACTGCAGTTGATCTATTCTGCAAAGTTCCTCCGTCTTGTCCTCATAGTTTCTCCTTCTCAGTTGCCTTGATGTATTTAGTATATCAAATTTTATTCTTTTTTCTTCCTTTTCATTAGAAGTCTGGGGGAAGGAGGACAGGCAATAGGGGTGTGCTTATTTGTCCTTTTCTGTGCATAAGAAGGGGTAGAGGCCCTGTCTTGAAAAACTAGTCTTTTTCTTTCCTTGAGGTTTTCTTCTGGGCCCTTTCCTAAGTGAATGGAGAGGAGTGATTTTCTTGTATCACCGGCATTCTTTTCTTTCCCTCCTCCTCTCTGCCCAGTCACGTCCCTAATTAATTGAATTCCCTACTAGACCTTTTGTGAGTCATTTCAATTACCCATTAGTGAAGCAGCCTGGGATTTCTGCTGTGTTTTCACTCATCTTCCTGGAATTTCTCTTCTCCTCCCTCCCCCTCCTTCCCCTTTTAGTCACTCTGCTCTGTGAAAAGCATTAGATGGACTTCAGTGCCGAGTGCCTATATTGTTTGCAGCCCCAGCTGCATACTTCCACACTCTGCCTCGTGCGTCACAGCTATTCATCTTGTTTTGTACTTGGCTCTGCTGCAGATGCTGTAAATATGGTAATTTTAGATTCCCTGATTGGAAAGGGTTGCAGGGCGGGTCTAAGTGGTAAGAGCACTGTTTGATTTACACTAGTTCATTCTGGTTTCTCAGGCTTTGGGGTTTTGCCGATACAACTGAAATGAAACATAGCTGTAAAAGCAGTCTCTTTTTTAGGGTTAGGAGAAGGATAAAGGTGAGGGTATCTTTGTGTGCAGACATGCAAAAGCACTGCCTCAGAAACTCTAGGAAGACTGGAAAGAAATAAAGCAAAAGCAGGAGGTAACTCCTCAGATTATTATGTAGGATGCCTTCACACCCAGATAGCTGCAAAACAGGATGGATCTGAAAACTGCAAAAATGGAAAAGATCCAAGGCAGACAACTGTGAAAGGCAAATCTGGAAACTGACAGAAATGCCATCAGTACTCAGGTACTGTAGATTTATGGTAATCCCTGAAGAACAAAATCAATGAGCAGCTTATTTCTAAAAAAATTTTGAAATACTGGATAGGACTGTAGCAGGTAACATGCATTATATTTCTGAGGAGAACTAGGCAGTGATAAAGCCAGCTTGCTAAAATTGTGATGGATGCAGTGACCGCCTGAAATCTGATATGTGGAGAATTGCATTTCTATTCTGAAATTGAATTTTTGCAGCACATGAATCTTTCATGCCTGGGGTAATTCTCAAGTGATACAGAGAGGCAAACAGCATCACTGGGAACCAACCTGCCGGAAACGTGCCCCCCATGTCCCAGGTTACAAAAGTAATTTATACTGCTCAAGCTATTATGATACTGTCATATTATTATGATACTTGTCCCTGTGAGGTTAGAGTATTTCACCAGAGAACAGACTTTTGATAATCAGGCTGTTGTGAGAAGGCTCTCTCTCATAACTTCCCAGGGGGAGCTCATTTGTTGGACTGACGGGAAGTGAATTTACTAGGGTTCCCTGCACATGGGTATTCATAGGTATTTTTTTTCTCCTCTGAGCTCTTTATCCAATCAAAGGAGAAAGGAAGGGAATGGTGTGAAAATACCTCTCGGTACAGACACATTAAGATGTTCTTAGGAGACCTACTGGGAATCATTTTACCTTTAATGTCTTGAAATCTTGGCCCCCTGTTAAGCAGTGGTGGATTTCAGAGGTTCATTAGACAGCTCTGGAGTTCTGCCACTACACAGAGTGGCGTTACTCGAGTCAAACCTGTAAAAGTGAGAAAGGAGCTAGTGAAGAGTTACATATGTGAGCCTCCTCTTTCTTTATAGAGCATGCAACAGCAGAGCCTGTAAAATTTATCTGAAGTTACCAGGTCATGACAACACTTTTTTTTTATCTGTCTGTGGTGTTGCTCAATTTTGTTGCACATATACCATTGCTGTATCATGGTATGAGGTTTAGTGATTTGGCAGTTCTTACACCTTTTCATTTCTTACATATCCTTTTAGATTTAGTTTTCCACTGCAGAGTTAGCTTGGTGTGGACTGCTACCCAATTCTGAGCTGAGCAGCAGCAGAATCTGAAATGGAGCTTTGGGCGTGCTGTCATTTCACCTGATAAGCTGTCCAGTGTGTGCCAGAGGATGCCAACTGTGCAGGGATACTGACTGAATTGCCATGCTCTGGGCAGCTTTCTGTGCCTTTCCATAGTAACTCCTTTCTTTTCCCCAGAGTATGCAGTGGGACAGAGGACTTCTGCTTCACTAGAGTGAGAAAAGCCATTTGTCACAGCACAGAGCTGGCTCCTGTATCATTGGCAAGACAGCACATACACTATAGGTGAAAACCCCATCAGCCCTTCCATGCCAAAGAGTATCTGTCTAATGTTCCTTTACTTTATATGTTCCTTTAAATTCTCCTTCTGTAATGTTTTTAGATTTCTTCATATGTTTTTTGCCACTGTGTAACTCTGCTTGGCCCCTACAAAGTACTGCTGTGTTTTGCTCCACATTTGTATGTATATTAGCAGATGAAAGCCTGACACAAATTATGTAGTTAGTTCAGTTAGTTAGTAAAAATCCACAACTTCTGGAAAATATTGTTCATTATGGAGCTATTTTGGACATCCAGGGTTCTGAGCTGTAAAATGTTCTAGAGCTTGATAGATTCCCAGTTATGGGCTATTTTCATTGCTGAATTTTTTTGACAGAGCAGCAAGAAAAACAATGATTTCTCAAATAACTGAACAGTGACTGGGTTTTCTATTTTTACTTCTGTTTTGATACACAAAAACTAGATTTAGAGTATGTCCGCTAAATCCCTCTACACTGTAAAAAGCCAGTGATAAAGGTGATTTTAATTCCTCTCATCTAAGGACTATTCAAGAGACTGGCTCAGTCTCTGTACACATGTCACAGGCTAATGATTGCTCCAGTGTATGCCCATTTATAGCATTTCTCTTACACCACCTTCTCACTTGACTGTCTGTCACTGCTTGTGCTCTAGACAAGGTGCACTGTTTGGAAAAAGGGTATAACATGTGACACGAGAATTACTGTTTGCCCATGTAGTTTTCAAGGATCTTTAGTGGTTATCAAAGTTACAGATATCTAATACCAAGGCTGATTTATCTGTGCACTGTAGAAGTGGCTGGTTACTCCTCAGCTGTAGAGCTGAAGACAGGAGAGCCCCATGGTGAGTAAGCAGGGAGGGAAATTATGTGTTGGGTTAGTGAAGTATGTAAGGGACATCAAGGAGAAAATAATTCATTTAAAAGGGAAGTTCTGGGAAAGAAGTTACAATGTAATGATGGGGAAGTAAGACCTTACTAGGTGTATTATTTTTGGAAGATGAGGAAGGGATCAGATTAGGATAATCGGAGAGATCAGGGAGGAAGAGATGAGTTTTACAGACCAAACATTTAAGCATGATTCTTCAGGTGATCTGTTGCCAGGTTTGAGATCAAATTAGGTTGGGTATCTTATCAAATTAAGTGAGTATATGCATATAAAATACATATTCAAGAATACTTTGCAGAGCTGGACTCAATACTCTGTAATACAGAGAATTCTTAACTCTTTCTGACCTTCCTAGCACCTTCCAGGACCTACTCAATACTTTGTTTTGTTCCCAAATTAGCTTTGCTTCAGCACTACCCTCATTCCCCTGGCAGCTCTTCCCATCTCTGAGTTTTTTAGTACACATGGCAGCTTCCAGGGCTTCAGGCTTCATTCACATGCACTTGGAAGTAACCTGGCATGAGTTACACATGTGACAGTGAGCCCATTGCCAGCTCTTGTCCTTGCCCTAGCTGTTGCTGCATTGTCATTTAATGCATGAGAATGGTGATGAAAAGTGAGTCTTTCCCAGTGTCCTTAACTAGGTTAGTATTTGAGTGTAGGGTAGTCTTTGAGCTGGTTTAATCCATAATTTCCTAGGTCCCAGTTGTGTATCTAATTCTTCTCTAGAACAGATGTCTAATCTAGTTCAGTCCATCTGTTGGATTACAAATGGCATGTTAAATCACATACATGAAATACAGTCATTTAATAGGGCATGCAGTTTACAGGATGAAAGTGGGGAGAAATCTCATTTTAGTTAATTCTCTTACTCACATAGAACTTGGACACAGATACTTCTTTTTAAAAATAAATTATTCATCGCACTAGCCTTTTTTTTATCTAAGCAGCTGTATGGCAAAGGTCTGGCCTAGTCACCCACTGTATTTGATTTTGCAAAGAATTGGCACTTGGAGAGGGTCAGTTTGCATTCCTCTCTCTCTCCATTATGTTGAGTGCTTAGAGGGGTTTGTGTGGGCTATTACACTTGGCTCCCACGAGATCCCACATCTGGTAAAGGATAGAGTGTATGACCCTGCTCTCAGCCTCTTCCTTACCTCCAGCCTCCCCCCACCATCTGAGAAGGTTAAACTAAAAGCAACATGTATGATGGCAAAGGTCCAAGCTTGAAATGTGTCCATTGTATGTGTTCAGTTCAAAAACAACATATCAAGGCGAGTGCAGTCCTTACAAGTAGCACCCCTGGGCCTTCTTTTATTCCAAAGCAGAGATATTTACCCAAGGAAAAGATGGAAGTGATGGGGTAACAGAGTACACATGTTGGGAAAATATGCAGGCAGAGACTGAAGAAAAAATAACATTCTGCCACAAGTAGCTGCCTTGTTCCTTAACTTTTTTTTCCCTTCAGATTAGAACCAGCTATTTCTTGTGCTCTTTCAAGCACCTTCTGTGGTTTCCTGACAGCTGGCTAGAGAGGATTGAAATCTGGCTTGAAAAATAGGCCATGGGTCATGTTATTTTCAAGAGGGGAGAAGCAAAAATTCCCATAATGGTCAAAATTCACAGGCTTAAGTTTTGTTGGGTTTTTGTTTTGTAGAACATCAGTGCTGAATATTTAATAAATAACTTCAGTTAAAAATTCATAATAAAGAACAACTACAGATTAAGTTCTTTGTTTCTCTTCCCTCTGATTTAAAATGGCAAACAGTATTTTGTGTGGAGTTGCAGCATGTCCATTTTCTCTGGAGTGTGACTGGGAAATGCTCAGCTTCATAAAAGAGTATGCTGGGGTTTTCTGAAAGGTTTTGTTTGTTTGTTTGTTTTAAGAATATGGTAACACTTGTCTTGCAAAAACTGTTTCATTAACAGAAAGATAAGTGTTCTTTTTCCCAGCTCTCCTGAGCCTGAATTGAAAATACCAATACATTCTCAGCTTTATGTTCAAGCAGATGGTTTCTGTTAGGAGCTATAAACCTTTCTGGTGCTTTGTTCTTTTGTGAACAAGCTCTCTTTTTAAAATATTATAAAAAGAGAATACTTAATTCACAGAAGTGCAAACTTACTCAACCTGCATTTTAGGAGGGCTTGAGGCTTTTCTTTAGGAATAGAGTTCACTACTCCTGCAGTCAAAGGGCACATCCTGAAAAGGTAGTCTTGTCAACTGGGTTTAAGGAAAGAAAGGAAAGGAAGAAGAAGCAGAGCAAGAAGTTCAAGAGGAAAATGCCAGTAGGAGGCAGTGAGTAGAGAAAGTCAACTATCATGCCCTGCTATATGGGGAGAGCCAAGAATTCCAGCAACAGTTGTATTATGGTAGAGCATGAGGAAGGTGAAAGTGTTGTTTGACTTCTCACTTTTGAACAGATGGATGAACAAAACAACCCCAGGCAGTGACAGAGCATGACTGAGTCATGTACAGCATCACAGGGAGTGCAGGAGCTGAATGAGTGGAGAGCTGGAACAATGTCACCTGACCAGGGCATACCCTGCATCAGCAACTCTGCATCCTCCAGAAATGTCTTCCAGAGCATCTTTCTTCTCTTAGCTTTAATAATGTGCTACAGTCCCTTCCACAGAAGAACAAGAATGGGGTCAAAGGAGTATTTTCAGCATTGGCCAGTCCATCCATAACACTTCTAGTGACTTGTTCAAGGGCAGTTTTAACAAGGGTGTTTTTTGTGTTATGAACAGACCTTCTCTAAGAACTGGAATAGAAGCCCATGCCATACAGCCCATTCACTGAATGAAGGTGTTTTTGATGGGTAACTGAGATAAAAATAGTCATCAATTGTTAGTCCCAGCCAGCTCCTTCAGAATGTGAGTAAGCAGCACAGTCTAATGGGTAGAAGGTGTTGTTGGACACTAGGTGCTCCATTCTAATGCTTGCTCAGCTCTGGACTTGTTGAAGGACAATGGATAACACTGGTGAAGAGTTTCAGCTGGCAGTTAGCAATATTGAAATGCTTTGTGAAAATGCATGGAATAATTAGTAAGCATCTGCAAAACGTTTTGAAGATAACCAATTTCCATATTTCCCTATTTCCATGCATTGTTATGTTGGCAGTGCATCCCACTGCATGGTGTAAAAGATATCTGTTGAATTAACTAAACAGATGAATGTGTCTCATCAGATCTCCTCATGTCCATGCCACCAATGATAAAAACCCACTAATAACAGATTAAACAGATTGAATCAATTTTTTCCATCACGTCACTGAGTTTACACTGATTGACATGAAGCTATGCCTATCTGTAATGATTTTGCTTAGTAGGTCCAATGTCTTTATAAAAAAAAAATATATATAAATACAAAACTTGTCAAGCGAGAGAGTCTGGTGTCATAACCTATGTCCATTTTCATTAGGGATTTCTGCACCAGAGGTACAAAAATCATTGTGCAAATATGTTTTATAGTCTTTAGTTGTAGACTGAGCCCTTTAGAGGTATTAATGGTCCTGCAGTTATACCAGAAAGTTGACTTGGCTTCTGGAAGTAGTACTGAGTGCCAAACCAGATTACTCCTACTGTGTAACCAGTTTTCACCTGTTTTTGTGTACAAGGGCATTAATGAAAGAATACTTCTTGGAACAGTGTAATGGTTAGAGGAAGGTAGTGCTATTCATGGTTTTGCTAGGCAGTAGCCTAGGTACACTCAAGGTTGTTTGCAAACCACAACAAACCACTTTAACCATTTGTAAAGAGCCTTCCCTGTCAGAAAAATGGATGTAAAAATATTACCACTTTTCAGGCTGTGTTACTCATAAGCTGTAATGCTTAATGATCCAATTCATTAGCTATTCTTATTCTAGCACCATTTTTTTTTTAAAGTCTATTTTTCTGTTTCTGGTATGATTGACTATCATAGCAAAGCCCTGTTTTTCATATGACATACTGTACTCACTATTGTTTGAAATTGCCATTAGAACATTTGACAATAACATTTTCTTTCCAAATTGACTTGTATTTTTTCCAGCACGGCTTTTTTTTTTTTCTTTTGCTTTCCTGTTTATCTAAAGTAGCTGAAGGAAAAGGACACATTGCGTCAAGGCTGATAGGACAAGAATTAGACCTACTGTATGTGCTGGTTGCATTCAGGCCTATGAACACTTCCTTTCTCCTCCCCCATACTCCAACCCAGCTCTGCTCCATTCTTCAGAGCAGGCAGGATATTAAGATTTACAAGGCCTCTAGTCTTTGATGTACTGTAAAACCACGGCTCTTTCTCATTTCTCTACAAAGCCTGAGCCTAAGGAAAACAGGTACAGGGATCATGAGGATGGAACACTTCATATTCCCAGCATTTCAGGTAGTGTGTTTGCCCTGAGAGTGATAGTGAAGGAATACACAGTTTGCTGTGATTTGGTGCTTGCTTGGGCTTAGTGCAGAGCCAAATTCTGAAATTATTTAGTCCTACTGTTTACATGTTTACTCCTGCATGGATATAGACATAATGGAGAATTCACCCTTATGGAGTTGCAAAAGATTTGTTGACATGTGGAATTCCCACTGGTTTAATTTAAATATGTTTAATGGGTTTACTGGAACTTGTGCCACACCCATGTTCCTCCTCCGTTTAAGCTGCATTTCACTAAGTGCTTGCACAAGGGTTTGCAATAGTTTGGGTAAATTGGATATAAACTGTGCATTTACTTAAAGCAGTGTAATTTCCCTATATAAACAAGAGTGAAGTCAAAACCAGTGGACCAGCCCCTTCCTCCGGACGCAGCTGGAAGGCGTTGCTGAGCTCAGTTACCACAGTCCTCTGCTGGCCACTGCCAACTGCTCAGCCCTGGACAGGGTTTGTGTGTATGCTCCCAGTATGTTTTGGGGGGCAGGGTAAAGGTGCATTTGCTCAAACCACTCGTTTAAATTGATGTGAGGAATCCTGCCTGGGCTGGGCAGCCAGCAGCCCTGAGTGGGGTGGCAGACAGAGGCAGCTGGAGGGCAGCAGTCTCTCAGACTAGGACAGCTGTACACAGAGTAAGCATCTCCTCATCAGCTAATTTCCACACCAGCTAGGGTCCCTTCAACCAGCTTATTCACACTTTACCCTTTACTAAAGACTTCACAGTTGATTTAATTCACAAGTCAAGGAGCATTGACTCACTACTGTGCCACTTCTATCCACTGCATTTGAGCTGTCAGACATCAGGAGATTTGTCCACTGTAAATAATTTCCATTTCTCAGTTAGTGCAGAATTTTCAAGAGAGCAGGTTTCAGTTCAAAATCCAAAGGGGCTTCACTTGCCATTTGTCTTCAGGGTTTCTTTACTGTCTATAATTCTAATTGCAGAATATCTTTGCACAGCTGCTTTTCAGTTTCACTCCTTGTTTGGTTTGCCATTGTTGACTGAAAGCAGCCTATTTTCTTTCCACTGCCTTCAGTGGAAGTGCTGCAGAGTCCAGTTACCTCTGTGATAGTCAGAGAAGGTCTTTTATAAGTATCTGGAAAAGTGCTTTAGCATTAAGAGGTGGACATGTAGGAGCTCATGCGCTACATCCAGTAGCGATAGAAAAGTGGATCAAAGTTTAATGGTTCAGCTCCACAGCAGTTTAAACTGCTCAACCTGCTGTGCTCCTACTCATTCAGTTCCCAGCTCCCTCTCCTCTTGCTCTGGCACTTTTCTGACCTGAATAGTTGCTCAAACTGGCTTAAACTGGCTGAAAAACAATCCGGGGGATTTTTTTAGGCCACTCAGCAGAGATTGGTTGAAGGTGCCGTGGAATGGCATCTTTAGATAATCGTTCATCAGTTCCTCTAAGCTTTCCACTTACATAAGACAGCACTGGTTGGTGCTGTTTCCAGGACAGTTTCTGAATTTGGTGGCCTGTGTTTCACAGCTGACTTACAAATGCAATTTCTAATGCAGCCAGGACCTTCTGTAAAAATGTACTAATATGTATTCTTAAAACCACTGAAAAGATGGTCCTAAATTAATTCCTGTATAGGCTCTTTAACATCACGAAGAGTTTGGTTTCAGTAGGCTAGTGTAAGTCTCCAGACTTACATCAGATATTTTGTATGACTGGGCCTACTTTGTCTCTAACAGTCACCAATAGTAAATTAACAGTTTGAAGGCATTTGCCTTTCAGAAGAAGTCTCTAGCAAGAGCAGGAGTTAGAATTCTCATTGCTGTGGTCTTTTGCTTTTCCTTCCCAGCAGATAGCAATTGATCACCTTGATTCCCTCCATAAGGGATCCTTCTTCCATGTTGACATATTGACTGACATACAGGACTGCAGAGCAGCATACACATCTAGGATGGTGCCTAGACCTAGACTCCTCTTCTTTCTGATAAGGGTCAGTGGTCCACCATAAGGTTAACTAGAGAAGACTATCTAAGACTTTTGTCACTTTGTCAGCAGAGAAGTCATAGAGTCAGTGGTCTGAGGCTAAATACATCATTCCTGTCCTTAGTCTTCCTCTGCCTTCCCCCAGATGGTGGGGAAGTGTGTGCTGCTGCTCATCCCTCTCACGTTTTGTAGTTAGATCCCAGCATTCTTGGAGCTTTTTATTTTTGAGCAACACTAATTTGCAAGCAGAACAGAATAAAAAACTTGGATCATGCAATCTTGATTTGTTTTCACTGTTTTCTGTATCTATTGAGTAATCTCTGGCAAAGGTGGGTGATAAGGAGTTAATGGATGGCTGTGTTTGTGAGCACAGAAGCACTCACCACTACACCTGCAATACCAGGAAGCATCTACAACAAAGTTGTAGATACATGGAAGCCCAGGTAGTGACCTCCAAAGGAAGTACATGGATTAAGACTAGTGCAGAGCTAGGCATGGAATTGCCCCCATTATCTAAGGAGCAGGAAGCATCTGGATGTATCAATGTGTCCCAAGTGATCTGCTAAGGAGTTTAAGCTCTTTTTTGAATGTGTTTGGTCATGTGGACGTTTGGAATTGCTGTCACCTTATTGTTGATGGACAGGCAGAGCTAGTCACCCCTTGATTGTTGCAGTTGTCTTAGACATTCCATTATAAAATCCTGTTTTCATCTAATTATAATTTACCATAACATTTGAGCCAAAAAGGCTAATATAAGGGACTTGTTTCTGAATGGTTTTGATAGAAAATTTCTTCCAAAAGTTTGAACTGAGTTATGAAGAAAGTGGTTATTTTACAAGTGATTGAAAGCAATTCTTCTTTTCTAGGAAGCTATGTGGCCTCCATTTTTGGGCATGGATTGCACATTATTGATGGATGAATAGGGTATTAGGATAAAAAAAGGGAAGGAGTTTTATTTTCACATGAAAATTTACCACAAATAGTCATATTCTAGGCATCCTCCAGGTTCAGTCCATTTTCTTTTGAATTTCCTTTTTCTAACCTGTAAGAACTGTTGAGTCACTGTAAGGCAGTATTAGAACACAGGAAATCAAGATGTGTCCCCAATTTCACAGTACCTATCAGGGCAGCTTGAAGGAGCCAGAATGGAAAGCAGAGAGCATTAGAATAATGGCAGTGATGAGCTGGGAACCTGTTGAAACAAGAGACTGTGGAAGTAACAGCCACAATGAGGTTTAAAATTGGTGTGGCATAAGAGGACATCCATGTAGGAAGGTATAGCTTAAAGGAACTCTCCAAACCTTAATTATATGCTGAGGTTTTTGAATCTTGCTGTATTTCACTGTTGCATAGCAATTGGCTGAGAAGATATTCACTTAATTTCCTTCTTACCTTTAGAAAGAACAGTGTGCTTCCTATTTGTGCATGCAGTTAATAGTATACACCTTAGATCTAAAGCTGCCCAAACACTGGAAATACCGGCATTTTTCTCTAATGGAATGCAATTTGATATTTTAAATTAATACTTGTTTGACAACACTAAACCAAAACCTGATATTTTTGATCTAGGATTTGATGTCTAATACAACTGAAACTCAGTCAATTTTGGGGCAAAATGCCGTGTATGGCAACAAGTCCAAACACTGATGTCTATTCTGTGAAAACATTAAGGGTATCTCATTTAGGAATCCTCTGAAGAAAGCTGGTCAATAGTTCTGTCCAGAGCAAGGGGGACTTTTGCTGAACTACAAGGCAAGAGTTCTATCTACATAGCTATTTAAATTTTTAACGATCTCTTTGGTAAAATTTAATGTATTTCTTCAGTACAAATGAGTTCATGGTAAGGACATATTTTTTACTTTCTTTCCCTAAGTTTCTTTAAACTTTTGGAGTCCTTGTGAATGTAATTTGAGTTTGATCTATTTCTAGCGGTCACAGAACTTGCTTCAAAACTCTGGCTGTTCTGAACATGCTCTGTTTTGATATTGACAGCATTTAAGCCCTTCTCATTTCCTCCCCAAAACTGGAAACTCTTTCTTGATTTGTGAGGGGTAAGGAATGGCCTAAATGATAAAATTGTCTTAAGAGACTATAACATTTATCATGAGATGGAGTTCTATTAGCATGTAAAATTGTCTTTGGCTTGATTGCATCTCGAAGTTTAACAGAACATACTCAAATAGTTTCTAGTTCTAAGAAGTGTGTAGACCTCAGTTTTACATATGGTTGTCTCTCCAAACCACAAGTCACTGAAGAATGTCAGTGTGATGTTTGGCGAGTTAAAGGAGGGCAGCACTCCTAAAGCAGACTTTGTGGTTTTATCCCTGCAGTAAGAAGACTCAAATGTTAGAGAGATTATTTTCTTTCACATGTATTATAATTTATTTTTTTTCCACAGTCTGAAGTAGCAGCACCTGTGTAACCTTATTTAACTGCCTTCACACATTTTTCTTTCCCTCAGCTAATATTCTGCCAAAGTGACAAACTTTCCTCACTTTGAACTGCAGAACACCATGAAAGCCAGCATTTCTCAGCCTTGTCCAATACTGTAAGTCTTCTATGCACTGTTCATTGGGAGCTGTCATTTTATTAATGCTGTAAGAACATGACTGCTCTAAAACAAGAATATATCTTAGAAAGAAGCTGTTACAACTTGATAAAATAATTTTAAAAAATAGAAAAAAAACCTGATGCTTATAAGGATCTACTGTTTGCTTAGGCCTGAGTCTTTCCCAAGAGTGGATCACTCCAGATAACTTGCTGCTGGTTTTTGATTAAGAATTTTTTTTCTCCAGCAGAGGCCATGAGGATCATACATCTGTAGACTCAAATTCAGTGTTAACAAGAGGAGTTTGAAATAATGTTTCCTTACCTTTAGGTTGATCAAAAAAACCCAACCTTTAAGTTCGTCCTCATCATCTCTAGACCTGAAGGACATTCATTCAATTTTTAGCCTCTCAGCTCATTCTGATAATGAGCATGCTAGTTAGGCTGGGGTATTTGAAACATGTATTTAAATACACCAAGGACAAGAGAGGTCTGAAACTTGTCACATATTTAATTTCTACTCTCTGGGACACTACAGAAAAATTATTATAATCACTGTTTGCACCTGAACCAAGAAATCTTGTCGCCATTCCAGTTCATTTTCTACTCACAAGAATCTATCCTTTTCCATAACAACAGTGATGGTAGTTCACACAAATGATCTGCCATGTGGGTGCCATTCAGTTCCTCACTTGCTTCCTTCTGCCATCTGGTACTATTGCTTTGCTATCTGTTACTTATCCAGCCTAACAGAGCACACCATTCCCTGGAATGGCCTAGAATTGATTTCAAAGAAATGAAGGTCTGTGAAAAGATAGGTATAAATTCCAAAGAGGAGGCAATTCATAGCTTCTTTCAGTAGTCTTCTTTTGAGCCCAAAGTACCTGCCTGATTTGTATGGTCAGCCTTTTTGATTAAAGGTCTTGAACAGCCTGAACAGCCTTTTTGTTAAAGATCTTACTAGCACAGGGAATGGAATTCGTTAAAATACTGATTTTATTTCCATACTATCACTTTAAACGTGAGCCAACTCTATGTTTTCCTGAGAACCAATGAGGCTTGAGATTTTTTTTTAATTAAAAAGCCAGCAAAGGTGGGGGTTTTATTTCCTTTCCCGTTGAATGCATTTGAAGCACCTCTGTCTCCAGCTGGCTGTGGGAGCAGAGCCAGCCCATAATGGTTTCAAGCCCAGTGTGTGCATAGGGGAAAGGGTTTTCACCTGACTGATGACTCTGGAAGTGCTTGCAGCACAGAGTGCTGAAGCTGGTAGCACTGGAGTTTAGAAGATAAGAGAGAGAGGTGGGTGTGGTTTTGAAAAGCTGGCAATTCTTCCAGTTAAGTGCAGTAAATGGCTCATTTCATCAGCTTGTGGACACTCTGCTCCATGAAACACTCTGAAATGGTTGCCAGAGGTTGAAGCTGAGATTCGTTGAACTTTCTTGCTGTCCTGATCACTGGCCTTACAGCCATTGCTTCAGTTACACTGTCAAAAGTTTTGTTACTGGGCCTATCTATCCTTTAGGACTTTGCAAGGACGGGTCTGAAAATTTTTGTTCACCATGTATTGCTGAAAATGCAAAGCAGTGTGACATTAAAATATCTTCCACAATTGTGGTATTCTTTCCAACTTTACATAAGATTTACTGCTTTCCAGGCCTCATATTGCTCTAGTTTTAGCATGGATTTCTTAGGAAATTCATAGTATCTTATCTCTCTACCTGATCCATTGCACAATGGCCACATTGTCATTTCCTTGGGTATGATAACATTATTGGCCACAGTGACTTAACTTGCTTTAGGGCCTTGTGATTTTGCAGACATCTTTATAGCACCTCTCCAGTGGCTTCCAGCAGGATGTGTGAAGGAGAAGGATTTACTCCTTTGTAAAGGAGTCTGCTCTCAGATATCACATGTGGGTAGAAGTGAGGGGTATCATGTTCAAGGTTCACAGGTTAGAGGACCAGGAAAGAGGATAGATTGTTAAGTCCTGTGAAATGGTCCCAGGGTTGCACCCTGGAGGAGTTGACTACTTCTTGAGTAGAAGGGACAAGACATCCTTAGGAGCACTTAAAAGTAGAAATAAGGTAGAGGAAATACAGAGACTAGATGAGGGGAAGGAGACTGAGGAAAGAGCAAAGAGAAAGGTGGCACACATCTTGCTCCTGTGGGTATCTGTCTGTAAAAATAGGGCTGGGTATTTGAGAATGTGCTTGTCTGCAGGTTTTCAGGTTCCTGCTTCTCACCAGCTCAGAAGCTGCATGCATGGCCTGTTTCATGACATTAGTATTTCTGTGTGGAACCATAAAGCGCAGACATGCTTGAAGATGGGCAGGTGGCAAGAGAAATTATCTGAGCTTTATGAAAAGCCAAAAATTCAGGGAGACAGACGTTTGGTTTCAGTTCTGGGCAGATGCTCAGGTCAAGTCTTATTTTGTCCAAACCACTTCCCCTACCCTTAGGCACGATATTTTCAGAGTGAAAGGACAGGCAAAGCCCAGGGAGATTCCAGAGCATGGCTTGTTTGCAGCTGGCGGGACATGGAATTCATCAGCAACAAAGCAAGACTCGTTCTTCTCCTGCGGATATGGGGAGAACTTGGATTTGTGCACGCACACACCAGAACAAACCAGTTCTTCCCTGTCTGCTGGGGAGGCTTCAGTTACAGTATCTGAAGCCAGAGATTTCATTTAAGCCATTTGGACCCGTTCGGACTCTTGAGTGCTGTAGCCTTGCCTGCCTCCTTCCTCTCTCAGCTCCCAGCCAGAACAATCCTCCCCCTCACTGCCCTCCCTTTCCAGCACACACAGCACAGAAAGCAAAAACCGACCCAAGCTTGCCTTTGCAGCTGGGACTTATCAGCCAGAACACACACATGTAGGTCATCCATGGGAACTCAGCAAAGTGTTGGATCAACAAGAGCCCTGGTGGGGGTGCAGGGCAGCAGGAGGAGCAGGAACGGAATCTTTTTTTATCATTATTTTTTTTTTATTATTATTATTATTGTCTGCTTTTTTAGAAAGGAAAAGGAAGAAAGATTACAGCAGCTTTTCTATTAAATGAAAAGATTAGCATGCCGTGGATGCTTTGCAGGGGCGTGATGAGATTTGCAGCAGATGAGTTGGTTGCTAGGCAATGCTAATGAAAAGCAGGCTTTCAAAACTTCTGTGCCGTGTGGGCCCAAAAGTTATCTAGCCTCCCTCCTGCAGCCTCCACTCCCCCAGCTATCCCCCTGCCCCATGCAACCTCCCAAATGTTTATGAAATCCTCAGCAGGAACAAGAAAGATGGATGCTGGAGTGGACCTTTGACAACTCGCTTTTCCTGAGCTATCCAGGAAACACACACGCACACACGTACACATACGTTTGGTGATTTTATTTTCCTCCTTAGAAAGGTAAAAGAATAAAACCCCACCCCCCAAACCAAACCCAAAAAATAAAGCAAACAAAAAAAAAAAGGAGAGAAGAAGAAAAGTTAGCAGTGGCTTGCAAAGCAGCTCTGTCTCAGATTTCAGAGTTCAGTCAGAGTTTAGGGCTCGAATGTGTGTGTGTGTGCATGTTGGGGGTAGGTACATGTTTGTTTTTGATTTCTCTCCATGCGTTTTCAAGCTGTGCTCTAGCTCTTCCCCTCCTCCCATCCTGCTGCAAGCCTCCTTTCCCTTTCAAGGCCTTCTGACACAATGAGCTTATTTTCCCATGCTCCCTGTGAAAGCCGGGGTATGTGCGTGAAAGCTGCAGCCTCAGAGGACTCTTTTAAATACAGAAATTGAACGTTGCTGAAGTTACAGACAGGGTTTCTGCTATTTTTACAAATGACCCATGTCTTGCTCCCCTTCTCAGAAGTATCAGCATTCTTAGATATCTTACCATCTGTCTCTCCCAACTGGTTTTTTTAAGTGAGTTTTATGTTGGTATGGCAGCACTGAAGACTGATGTTTACTGCTTGCTCCACATTCTCATTAATGCTGTGGCTTGTGTGCCTCAATCCTAAAGCAAAGTCCTTTCATATGAGCAGAAAAAGGATATTTCCATGCTCAGTTCTAGGCTAAAACTGTCAAAGAGGCATCATTTAACAAGATGTAATTCTAAATAATCCAATGGAGTAATATAGTCCTGTCATGAAAAAGCAACATTTCAAAGTTACTGAGCTATCTTGGGCCTGCAGATTGGGCAGGGGAACCTGCAGAAGCAGAGTCTCACTGCACTGCCCATTTTGAGATTTCACCCATCCCCTGCTGCAGTATATCATGTTGAATGTAAAGTCTCCCTCCAATGCCAGTGTTTATTTTTCATGAATGTTTCTGGGGACATAAGAGGTTAGAGTGAACTGGAAACAAAATTTAAAATTACTGTGCAGAGTGAATACTAGGCTCATGTAGTGGTCCCATATAGTCCAAGTTTGACAGTTAATGATCTTGGTTGAGGTCTGCACAAGTCAGTGGCACTTGGCCTAGTGAAAGCAAGGGCCTTTGGAGGGGATGTGGAATTGTTTTTGGTTTGTTTTGCTTTGCTTTGTTTTGTTTTGTTTTGTTTTGTTTTGTTTTGTTTTGTTTTGTTTTGTTTTGAAGCATGCTGGAGCAGCTTTGTTTTGCCTGGACTCTTTCTCACTGATGCCAGTATGAACTGTTAATCAATAAGAAATTCCTTGGGCAGAGAGATTTTATGGGGCTGCTGCAGTGACCTCTTTATAGCATATTTCAGGTGGCAGCAGCCTATATGTTCTTTCTTTTTCATTTTCTTCTTTTTTTCTACCACAACCCTGTTTTAGTCATTTCAGTGTGGCTAGATGATATATTAAGCCAATGTCCTAATCATATGTGGTCATTGAAAATCTCAAGGCATTCTCTCCAGAAGTTAATCTTTCAGTTATCAGTTAGGGGAATTCAATTCTGCTTCCATAAATTTTCCCGCTGTTTCAATTAAATAAGAGTGGCAAATTTCTAAATGCTTGGGAATACAGCCAGCTGCTGTGTGCAGACTGTGGGATGGCTATTCAGGTAACACTACATTACTTGAAGTAAGAATTTTGGCCCTGCAGGACATGTTATAGGAAGTGTGTAAGGGCAAACCTTCCTAACATGTTTTAGGAAGTGTAGTAAGGGCAAAACTACCTTATGCCCTCCTTCCTTTCCTTTGTCAGGCCAAGCAAAATGCCTAGACAGTACCACATTTTTGAAACTTGGCTCCAGGCATTCCAAGTCTGTGCAGACATGCCTGCAAGGTATTGTTGGCCATTGGAAAGGCAAACTTACTTTCATAATTTTCCTAAGCTGTTGTGTAGTGCTGTCCATGTGGCTAACTGCTGCCCCCAGCTTCTTTTCAGTTATGGATATAAACATTGTTTTGTGTAGCTTGGTCCTCTCTACTTCGATATTTTTTAGATTAAAAAGTGATGTACAGATTGAAAATAGGGGCATCTCTGAAAAAAAATTATCTGATCTTCTCTACTCTGAAATCAAGCTCCTGTGCGTGCCTTTCCCACAGGGTTTTGCTTCCACCCCAGTGGTGGGAGCACACACTGTGCCTTGCATGCACACACTGTCTGAGTCACTCCATATACTGCATGTCTTAGCAAGTGATCAAAGTGCTACAAAAATACTTTGTTTAGTAATGGTAATGGAATTACACAATAGACGTAAAAGATAGCCACCTTTCATTCACATGTGACTGCATTTTTTGCTCTTACTGTAGTAACTATGAATTTTGACCACACGTTGGCCATTAGGGAAAACATTTGATTGTCACCTCTCTGATCACTGTGCATACTATATACTGTATTCACATATTCATAAAGAAAGTGCTAACCCCTTCAAGATAAAGGAGCCAGACCATGTGATTTATCTGAATTACTCGTGGGAGATCAAGTTGTGATAAATCAGGTCAATCATTTTATCCTTTAGGCTTCAAGGTGGTTGATTTGTTTAAAGACTAGATGACAGATTTCAAATGTGTGCCTGAAAGCCCTCCTGATAGCAAACTTTCCCTCACAGAAGATTTCCCTGTATCCTTGGAGTCAGTGGGCTTTCTAGGGAGTAAGATAGGGTGCACAACAGATTTGGGGGTAAGTACTAGCAGACCTACACAAGCAGAGCAGTGTTTGCTGATCAAGAGATAGCAAAAAATTTTTCCCTAAAGAAATGCTATGTCACTGAAATTTGCTTTGGATTTCTGGTTCTATGACTGCCACTACCATCCCTACTGATTGTTTGGAGAAGGTCCTCTGCAGATTCACATACACTCAATTGATCATGAATGAAACTAAGAGCAGTTATTAATCTTACTGCCTGGTTGCACTCTAAACCGCCTTCTAATCCTGCCTCTGTTCTCTTAGACAAAGAATGCAGTGAGATGAAGGCAGGATCAATGCCAGCATGGAGCTGCCCTTTTTAGTAGTTGTCGTGGCTGGGTTTTATACATCAGCAACAGTGAGAAGTTCCCAGTGTACTGAGGGAGAAGGGAGGGAAGATGAATTAAAAGGGTCAGATGTTGTGCTCCTGAAGGGATGGCAGAGTCCCATCCTGACTCTTGGTCTCTGGTGAATTTTTCAGTTCCTTGTTTTTAATGACTGACCTAACGAGACATTACAGCCCTACTGCCCTTTGGAGATCCATGAAGAGCTCAACATAAGCTAAGAAAGGGTGCATTGTGTCTTTGATCCAATGGGCAGTATTTCACAGGCTGGCAGATTTAATAAAATCTCAGAGGAACCTCAGCTCATTTTTTAAGAGGCTTAACATTGAGTTAAAAGTTCCCTTTACTCCTGCATTGTTGGAGACCATTCCCTTCTTGTGTGCTGCCAGAGGACCTGCAGGGAATTGGGGCTTCCTGAGACCAGATTGGATGTAGGCAGCTGGTTGAGACTGGTTAGAAATCTGCAGGAGCAATAGCAGGATGCAAGACGCTTTCTAAGCCTTTTTGTTTCTCAGTCTTTGAAGTCATCCAGTGCCTCACATGCAGTGTAACAACTTTGCTCCACACCTGAAAGGAAAGCCAAGTTACTGATAAGGCTTTTTGATCAGTAATTTTGAGCTGCATGACATGAAAAACTGTGTAATATCATACTTCTAGTAATGTTATTTGTCCCACCATTAAGACTATCCAGCTGACTTCACAACTAGAATTATGAACAAGTTCACTAAGTCCTCCCCTGATACAATGTTTATTGACATAGCAGAAAGAAAGTGGTGGAAAGAAGGTGGAAAATATCTTTAAGACTAATAAATGGATCCTTGGAGCTTCAGATAGTGCCATAGTTTCTTGTTCAAAGCTACTAATCTAATGAAAAAAATGTAAAAGGTGGGGAAGAAGAGCAGGAATCCAGGTAGGCTGGAAGAGATTCCTTAAGCAGCAAGCTTTCTTTGATGTTCAGTGGTGAGAACTTGGGAACTTTTGCACTGAGAAGAAAATCACGTTGTGCCATTTTGAAGTGCAGGTCTAGAGCAGGTCAAAATCTGAAAAGTGACGACTACTGAGAACTGCAGAGTTTGGTTTTGAACATCTGAACACTTTAACCACTACTCTGCTCACTTCTGTTATTGTTATGGAGGTGCTGGTTGTGGACTGCATGGGTAATTTCACAGCAAGAGCTCCAGTGTAAGCCATATGTTGATCCTTCAGTCTAAATATATATAGAACAGCTATTGCTAGGAAACTGTTAGAGATTTGCTTAAGGGGGCAAAATGATTTTGCTTAGATTTTCAAAAGTGCAGGGTAAATACTTCCAAAGTACTAAGCACTCAAATACTACCCTTTTTTGAGAAATGAAGTATAGGTTGCATCGTATTTCAGTCACCACTAACTCTAAAGTGAATCCTTTGCAAACTTAGAAATTCACTGCTGATTACTGCCCACTCCCATGGATATGGCAGGCTGCTGGATTTTTGCATTTTCAGCAAAAATGGAATCTCCACTTAAGGATCAGGAGTTAAAACTTTTATTGTCATTGATTGAAGTTTGGCCTTCTTGTCTGAATGTTCACATTCTGTAAGAAGCTTTAACATGAGCAATAAGTCAAAACGGGCACCTGAAATTTTTAGAGATGGGAAAGAATGCTCCAAATTCTGCTTTATAAGAACTTTTGCCAATGTGTACATCTCCTGTAATATAGCAGTTGAGGCCCCCAATTATTGATCCTTGTAAGATCCAGCAGAACCACGCTCCCTTCCTGTTGGCAGATGCAGATCCTGCAGAAATGAACAAAGTACAGTCTCCACAGATATCTTTAAGATAAATTATTTCTTGATAGAAAACTGCAAAGGGGGACAAATGCTTTCAGGAAGAAGAAATTGCTGTTTGTTATATCTAGGGGCACTGTTGAATATCAAGAGAAAACAAAGTTAAATGAACTATCGCAAAGGAAGAGGCAGTCATGTAAAAGGCAAAGATGATTTGTGAGATTTTGCAATAGCCTCCCAAGAGGAACAAGGCCTTTTGCTTGAGACATTTAAAATTAGACTGGACAGAGCAATGGAAATTCAGTGTATGAGCACCCCATGGGACACAGTAGATAAGCCACTGGGTCTCCCTTTGCACGTTCCCTTACTCTTTTGTAACTCTTCATTCCAAGTAATAATTTGTTTTCCCCAGACGCCCATCCTGGTTCTCTGTTCCCCCCCTTTTCCCCTTTAAGAAAGGAGCTGTGTTTGATTCATGGTGTCAGCTATCTTCCAAGCTCCGATCCAGTCCCAGGGGTGGGAGCTCATGGGACTGATGAGGGTAGGAGTGATCAACTGCAGACTTTCCTGTTGCTGAGCTTGCTGCAGGCCTGGCCATTTTTAAGAGCTCAACAGATGTTTCTGCTTAGAAACTATTGGCATCTTTATGGACTGTTTTTTCCATTCTTCCCTCCCGGCCCATGTCCAAGCAGCAATGAATTATGTAAGACTACATTCTAGCCTCTTCTTTATTATTATCTCTGTAGATGCATCTCTAAGAAGTACATCTACAGTTCTTTCTACCTAATTTTAGATGTGTCAGCTTTCTCTTTGACCAAAACACACAGCTACTCTTAAAAACACTTACGTGCCTTTTCGTCATCTTTCAGACACAGATGCCAAAAATACAATCCCAGCTCGTGGTTTGGATTTAAGATGCCTCTCACTGTTCATACTGTGGTTTTAATCAATATGCCTTTTACTTAAAAGTTAACCCCTTGCTGTGGAGCTGCCTGTATTTGTCTCTTACTGTTGGTACTTAGCTAACAGTAATTAATAATAAGTAATGGAAGGAAATTTAGAAACTGCTGCTGGAGCTCAAAATGGCTGCAACAAGTATCATCCCTACCTGGTTCGGTGGTTTAGCTGTTGGTTATTAGAAATGAACACATTTCAGACAGTCTTGAGTAGAATAAAAGCCCTGAGCTGATTTACTTGCACTGTTGATAAGCACTTGTAATCCTGCAAAATACATGGTGTAATGTGTGCAGGGCACCTGATGCAGTCTGGGTAGTCTTAACCCCTTACCATTGTACAGCAAACTTCAAAGCTCAAAACTGGTTAGATTAAGTTTCTTTAAAATATGATATAAGTAATATGTGCAAGACCACATGGAGGTTACTTTAACTCAGAAGACAGAGAAATTTTCTGCATTGGAAAATTTGGCAGACTACTACTTAATTTCAGATGTACTATAGTAGCAGAAATGAACTGTTTCCTTCTTTGGGAACACACAACTAGAAGGAGACAGAGTAGTTTAGCCAGTGTGCCACAGCCAAATGTGGGATTTTCATGCAGGCCTATGTTTAGTTATTACAGCAAAGAGTTGCTGTAAATCCTCTTGATGCACTTAGCAACTGAATTCCCATTGGAAGAAAAGCACATCTTTTCCAGTGTAATACTCTCATTGTTCACCACCTCAAACTCTTTCTGTGATGCTGCTGCTCTGACAAGGCACAATGCCATTGGAAGTGGTCCTCTTGGCATTTTAGCCTTTCAGCAATCTAGTGGTGCTAATAGAAAGTTGTTGAGTAGAGGACTTCCTTTTATTTGCAGTATATGTATATTTCTGGAGTAACAGGCAAGCAGTTACATATTGTCCAACCCAGGTACCTCTGCGCTGGTCTTGCAGGACTGTGAGGGCTAAAAACAGCCTCAGTCCTGTCTTGGTACCTTGTCTGAGACAGCCCAGCAAGAGAGTCAGTGGTACTGGTGGATGTGATGTGGCTTTGGATCACAGAAACAAAGCAGGACTGGTTGTTCAGCCACTGGAGTCCCACTCTAAAGAGAGCAGGGTGCAGTGTTGTCAGTGCACACACTGAATGTCCCTCAGCTGGCCCTTGTGGCCTGGGCTCACAGAGGCCCTCACTGAAGTACCCTGCATTTTTCCTTCTGAAAGTAGAGTGCTGAATCTCACATGGTGAGAAATGAAACATATACAGTAGGAGAATATGAGTTAAATTGCTCCATCTTATTCTGACTTTCAGTAGAAACCCATACAATAAGAACTGTGAGGTCAACCAGTTTGGCATCTTTTTTCAATAATTTCACTTGTGTGGGAATTGCATACAGCAGGCATTATGGTAAAAAAGGCTTTTTTAAAAGCATTAAAATATTTATTTAATGGAAGATAAAGACTTGCTAATGGGAGCAGGTATTTCTGTGGATTTAAACAGGGGGTGTCATTGCAATTGTAAACATTTTGTTGACTAATGTAAAGAAGACACAAGGTCCATGCCCTAATTTTCAGAGAGATTGCACAGACATCCTTCCTGCTGCCTGGTTTTGCTGTTACTGTTAAGACCTAGGACTCTACTGGTGAAGAGTCACCACAAACTGAAGAGATAAGATCTAAACTCAAGGATTTCTGTGCTTACTGCTTTATACCATGCTGTTTTCCTTAAGAGTGTTTAATTCACTTCAGGATATAGGAGACCTCTGAGCCAAGCTTTAAGCCATTATCCACTAACAAAAATCTGCAGTAATAGCAAATGGAGCATGTAAGCTGCCTTGCCAAGGAACTTGATGCTCTCTTTTCTCAGAGGTCTCTATGCTGAAGTTCTTCTCAGATCTCTCCCTGTTAAATATGAAATCTCTTAGCTCCCCAGAGCCTATGGCCAACCCTCTGGCTACTGGCTTTTTGCCAGTCCTGTTTTGTATGTTATATTGTTGGCTGACACTGCATTTTTACAGTTTTATTTCTTATGGTCTTAGAAGTGGCCATTTTAATTTCAATAAATATATCTCTTTGCCCAGTACACAGTATTCTCTGGCAGCTTAGTGCTCACAGGCTATAGGGAGCTGTAAACAACACTGTTTATACTTTCTGCTGATACCAGAACATTAGCATATAAATAGGAGAGAGATTTAAACAGGCTAAAACAACTCCAGCCTGGCCTATTGGGAAGGGCGGACAATCTGCTTTTCACTCTCCTTGCCAAGGATGTCAAGTTTTCTGTGGGACTACTGCAAGAATGAAGGGCTTAAAGAGATGGGAAGCTTTTATCTGACAAAAGAAAGGTCGATGAGCCTTAGAAATGCAGAAATACACTGAATAACAGTCTGCCTGTTGGGATTTCCTTGTAAGCCCTGTTGGTATTAGTGTGGGCATGTGAAGGGAGGGGAATTACTTAAAAATCACCACAGAGCTGTTGGATGGGAGCTTCCCTCAAATGGAACTTGCAGCAAAGTGTTAAAAATATGATAATTGCACCTGCAATGAGCATTTTGCTTTAGAAGAAGTTGTTTAATTTACCCTAAAGAAACATATCACGTGATCTTTAAATTTTTTGAGCTGCAGAGTATTTTAAAGACATAGTACAGCCAAATACTAAATCAAATAACCTCACATACCTTATCCATCTACTGAATTACTAAAATTCCAATCACCTTTGGCACCAGTGAGAGATAGGCATGAATGCTGCAATTACCATGAAATTGCTTGAGTCAATTTTTTATGCAGCTGAAGTTTGATTTTATTTTTTGCCATAGAATATGTAAAGCAGGGATAACAGGAGAATAGATACAAGGAAGAAAAGAGGTTCTCAGTTAACAGTCCACTGGAAACCAGAGACCAAGGCAAGGAGAAAAACCAGCCAGAGATGATATTTCCAGGTGAGAAAGAGGTACTTGGGGATTGTAAAGAGCTGTCACATGAAGAGTAGAGGTGAAACTGTGAAACAGAACTTAACTGTGCTGGAATTTGTTGTGGCTTTGTAGATATGCCCCAGTGGCCTGTAGACCTTTGGGCAGACTTACATTTCAGGGCTGGACAGCTTTGTGTGGAACAGCCACTTGTCCCATTTTCCTTCACTCTGCTGGAAGGAGGAATTGTTGTGATGGTAATTTTCCTCTTCAAAAGCAATGAAATTTTGTGTCAAAGAAAAAGTTGCCATGGTTGTTTTGTACCATCACCTTTCTGCTGCCTCTAGAAAAAAGAGTGGTTTCAAAGTTACATTCCCAAAAGTGATAGAAACACCATAATTTGCTCAGTGTTTACCACACAGAAGTTGCTGTAGGAATGTCCTGCATAGTCACCATAAATACGGCAGTGAGTGGGGCACATGAAAAAGTGGAGGAGATGGAAACTGAACTGGCTTTTACTCTAGACCTCTTCTAGAGCTCTTCACCTGCTGCATCTGCATTTGGTCCTCCCCATGGTTTGACTCAAGTGCTGGAATAACTGCCAGTGGTGGTAAAAGACAAGTCAAAATGCCCTTTTCAAATCAAACTGCAGGACACACACAAGCTCATGCCTGTACAGTCAGGAGCTAATGCAAGCAGGAGACAAAGCTGTTCCTTGCTTGGGGTGCAAGTTGCCAGTGGTAAACCACTGCCTTTGTGAGTAGACATGACAACTGCACACTGCTGGGGTGGCTCCACGAGAAAAGGGGATGTTTCTGTGCTGGGGACAGTGGGTGTCCCAGAAGGGGAAAGGCATTAGGATTGAGGACTGCAGAAGACTCTTGTATTTCAGAAAAGGCTTGTTCACAAAGCCACCATATTCTCCCACAGGATCAGTTGCCCTTAGATTAACCTCATTAACAGTAATTATAAAGTCTGACACATTTCTGTCGTTATCTCCCTTGTATCATATTGTAGGATTTCTTTCCCCTACTTCTGTCTTTTTATCTGTCTGTTGGATTAGAGACCAGAGTTTTTCACTGTGTTATCTCTCAAGCTTTTTTTCCTCCAATGTAAACTGGCCAGTTTTAGCACAGGATACATTGCAGTGATCAAAGTTTAGTATCTCACTTTTGTCAGGCAAATGTGAGATGAAAAGGACAGCTAGTTGTTGTTCAGATAGCAGTAATACCCTTGGGGGTAAAATTGTGCTTTGTCTTGAGGTTGGAATTCCAGTGCTGTGGTTTTTATCACTCTTTAATGAGTATGGCCCTGGAAAAATGTTCTCCATTTTATGGAATTTTATGAAATTTCTGTCTCTCTGTTGGGAAGGAGATGGCTGAAGCACAACTGTCCTGGTGACTTGAGGGAAAGATTAAGTACCAAGAGTCTTGTGTTCAAAGCAGAGTGGTCAACCAAGGACTTAACAGAGGAGAGGAGCTAGAAAGTGGAATACACTAATTTAATTTGTTTAAAGGATGTTGTGCCCAAACAGCAGAGGAAGGATTCTGTTCAAACCTGGCAAATGTGAAAATTATGCTGAGATGCTCTTAGCTACTGTGGATCTCTGGCACTGAAACCAGAATGAAACAGGAATTGTGACATTGGGACTAAGTGAGCTCCCATGCAGTCCCCATACTGGATTTAAAGTATCACAGTGGACATTCTTTCTGTTTTTTCTTGTGCCCAAAGATCAAGAAGCAGAGGGAAACCAGAGCAATGCTGTAATTATTAAAAGGCCAGCATGGAGAGACGATACCTGAATCTGAGCTATATTAAATGTTCCCTCCTGCTTCAAAAACTCAGTTGGTATTATATGTGACAAGATAACCAGAAGTTTCCCCTTCCTCAGTTTGATTGTCACTTGTAACCAAGGCAGGTCCCATTTGTTCTCCTTTAAAAAAAAACTTTTCAAAAACAATTGATAGGCCCTGTTGTATATACTCCTCTCACCAGAGGGCAATGAAGTCAAATCTGTTAGTGTAGGCCTGTCTGGCATTACATAAGCAATGCCCCCTGTGTGCTGAAACTCAAGAACACCACCTGACCAGGCAATAGCATTTGAATAGAAAGGTGGCACTGGGTCAGGGTGACTCCAGCACAACAGGTGGCACACAGATAAGCAGGCTGCCCCAATTGTCCACAAAACAGCATGGGATACCAGTGGGAGGACTTGGCAACAGTCACTGCAGGAGTAACTGGCATTCACACCTACTTTGTGGCAGATAAACTTATCTGCATCTCAGTAAATCTGCTTCCAAAGTGGCTTTAATAGCCTGAGTTAATAAGCCAGATGCATTGCAAAAACAATGGGGTTTGGTGGCAAGTCACTTCCATTGCAAGCAATTGAATTCAACCTGAAGAGCAGTTCAAGTGCAGAAAAGCTGTGACAGACAGAAGGCCTGCAGGAAGCCAAATGGGAAGAGAGTAGAGCATGAGCTGCTGCCTGCCCTTGGAGGATTTTAAAGAGGTTTTAAAGGTTGATGTGAACTGATCGAATCAAAAGTGAATGGGAGAGGTTAACGAATGCAAAGAACTGCATTTGTAATGTCTTCATTTTTCCATTACCTTTCCTTATTCTCTCTAGAGTGCTGCTGTTCCATCTCACAGCAATAAGCAGCTCAGCCAAGGACTGTCATTTTGTATTCCAGTCTGACCCAGTATTTTGCAGGGTGCCAAATAACCACAGTGTGGATGCCTCAACCCTCCCCCCAGCCCAAATACACAGAGGAGCATCTATGCAAAGCCTTACAAAGCCTTTCAAATGTCCTGCAAGTGGGACAAAGATAGGAGGAAATGAGATCTCTTCTCAGATTTCAAGAGTGCCTTTAAATTTTATACTATGTGGGTGAACTGGGGTTCTCACCAGCAGGCTTTGGAAAATGAAATCTTTGCTTTTGTGTGCCAGCTTGACTTTAATTCAGGAGCCCCATCACGGCTACTATTTAAAATTTGACTTGGAGACTGTTGGAGACGAATGCATTTGGAGAGTGTTTTGAGGGACAGTGACTTTCTGTGAAGCCTTGTGGCCAGGTTGCAGCTGAATCTGAGCCTCTTCAAACGGGTGATCCAATTTTAATCAGAGTGGGCCAAGGGCAGGACAGGCTAGGGAGGACCAGCTCTCACTCCCTCCTGGAGCAGCTAAGTGGTGTGTTGCCTTACAGCTCTTGCTCGTACTTGTGCCGTGGTGAGGAATTTTAGCTTCTGGAGCTATTGACCCATCAACATGCATGGACACAAAAGGTGTATTTGCTACAAAAGCTCTGACCTGGGAAGATGGCAGCTTGGCCAGGCCAAGCTGGGGTGCACCCGCTGTGCCTTCCCTACTTGCCACTTGATAAATACCCCGCTCCTTCCCCCACCCTCCTGCCCATTTTCCACAGCAGAGAGCAGACACAAGGGGACCCTTTCATCTTGGCACATCCCCTTGCTGATTAATGTGATGCAATGTTCCCACAACACCACCACTATGCTGGCCATGTAATTAGGCAGGAGATAATGAATGCTTCAGAGACTATTCAGCAGCAGTGCCCGCCTCCCCGCCGAACAAGCTCCTTTCTCAGCAGTGAAGCCAAGTGGAAGGAGCAGCAGCAGAAATGCCATTGGTGCCGCGCTTAATTGTGCAGGAATCGGGGGCTCTCGCAGCAGAAAATAGAGTAAGGGCCAGTGTGGGAGAGATGGGCAAGTGGATCTACTCTGATATCTTGGGGCCAAACTCTTTTTTGTGTCTTTTCATGTGTTTGACCTTGTGGCAGGAGAAGCCTTAAATGTGCACATCTCTGGTTTTGTATGTGTGTGCCTTTTTTGTTTCAAATCATTAGGGAAAGGCATCATTTAGTAAGCATAGGAGTCTGTCTTCTCAGTAACCCAGAGGCAAAGATGCTGGTGCTACTTAGTGGCCTTTGAAATGTGGGAAACACACTGGGGACACAATAGGCTTATTCTCTTTTAGGGGGCTTTACAGTTAAGCTGCCATTGTCTGGCTAACATTAGCAAGAAAGATACTCTCCTTTCTCCCCGACCTCTGTGTGGACCCTGAGAAAACAACCGATTGGTTTAAAATGCACTATCCAAATGCCTTCAGATCACGTGAGAATAAAGCCAGCAAGGAGCTGAAAGTCTCTCTCATCAGCTGGAAACTAGTGAATCTACTGTCAAAGGTCTTAGCAGAAATTCAGTCTTCTGCTCAAATTGCTTTCTGTACTTTCTATAATTTTGTTTGTTGATGCAAAATTTTTTAGGCCTCATACCTGACTAAATGTAAGCAGTGCAACCTGCTGTAAGCAACTGGTAAAACTCATTATAAACTGACTTCAGTAGTTATAAAACTAAAAGGGTAAACAAAGTTTTGTGCTTGGGACAAATAGGTAGAAAACAGCTGTTGTGATAGCAATGAATCAGGGAAGCTCAGTTTCTGTGAGGATTAGGTTAATTTCTGAGCAAAAGGTCACTGAAGGGTGGAGTACATCAGAAAGAGGAATTTACAAGTTATAAAATAGAACAATTCATATGCACACTCACATTTAAGCCTGCTTCACTCCAACAAGCTCTAAAGCCATAATGCGTCCTTTTGTAAATAAGTACGTTCCCAGGCAGACCCACTGATCACCCTACTGAATTAAGTGACAGACTCTTTTGTGCATCCCTTCTTGAATGACAGATGGATGCAAGTTATATTATTCTATTGCTTAAACACATTTTCTAATCAATTTATAATAATGTGGTGCATGTCACTGCTATGCATTTTGACTCCACATCAGAAAATTCTTAGGCTTTCCTAGTATCTGTAGTGTCAAGAAAAGAGATTTCACTGAGATTTCACTTCCTATCATGTTGCAAAGTACTAGTAAAGTTGTGACCAAAAAAGAAAAATATCTCAGGGAGAACAGCTCTTACAAAAGAAAACCATTTCCACTGATGTCTTCCCAGAGCTGCCTGGTGGTGTGCACAGTCATGTGCCTCCATGTCATACAAGCACACTGCACTGGTTTATGCCATGCTCCTGTGTCCCAAAGCAGATGCACATAGTAGTCTCACTGTAACCCCTGCATCATGTGTCATTTATTTCTCCTCCCTCTGTCACATGCACAAACACAGCCTAAAGACTCTATGTGTGAAACAGAGAAGGGAAACAGATGACACGTGATGAGAGCATTACAGTCCTTCTAACATTGATGGTCAGCATTTTATTGGTGTCAGGGACTCAAAGGTTAAGAGGCAAAAGAACAACTGAGGAGCCCTGTTGTTCCTGCCCAGAACTGGAAAAAGAACTCTATATTGAAAAGAGATCCAAATGTTTTCCATCTGTCTATGCTATTTGCTGGCATGGAATAATGCTCTAACACCAGCCTAGGTCACTACTTCTCTCAGCATGATGTCCTCCAGAGGAACGTAAAGACGGTGTCAGCATTTACTCTGATTTCTAACCTGGACCTATATTGAAGAGTGCCATTCTTGTGAACCGACCAGGCTGAGCTAAAGGTATTTGATTATCTTACTGACAGCTTGAGGCAACATCCTATAGCAGTGAGCATGTACAACAGGTTTCAATAGGAATGAAAACAAGCACAAGTCATGCAGGATCTATGAGACCAGTTCACTCTCATAAAGTAGGCTATCTTCTTGTGATATCTTTCTTCCCTCTTCTTAAGTTAACAAAGCAAATTGCATCAAACTCCAGCATGCACTGCACATCTGGGAGTGAATTTTTCAGGACAAAAGCCATTCAGTCACCAAGAGTTCAGTGACATGACCTTTCTCAGAGCAACCCACAAAGAGACTGGCACTTCTAGAATTATGTGATTTTGACAACATCTGGAGCTCAGTTGTCTCTGGTAAAACAGATGTTTCACTTCTGCTGATCACAAATTTCTCCCCATGTTCACCATTTTAAGTTCTGTTTCAAGTAGTATTTAGCCAAGAAATGAACATAAATTTGCTTGGAAACTGTTCCAAAGAATCTGCTATGTGAACTTTAGAATGTTTTGCTGCTTTACTTGCTCTTGACAAGCTCTGAAACCCATCCAGATCTGTAGTTGGGTTGGAATCTCTTCTGTGTTTTTTCTATCGGGCCAAGTGATATGAGGACCATCCCAGCAAAATGCTGATAGTGTAGTAGGAAGAAAAAAGGTAGAGTCTGTCTGTGTTTCCCTTGCTCTTACTCTAACAAGTAAAGAGTAATGCAGCAGCCTACACTCCCAAATTGTGCTGAACTGGACCATATTCTAGTCTCTTATGGCTGTTGCAAAATCTATCAAAAGATAAGTTAGGTAAGAATAATGATGTAAAGTAGCACCATGATCACAGAGCCTTTGCTGAGCTCTTGCTGTGGCTTGTGTAGACTCATAAGTTCCTGCAGACAGATTGCAATATATTAAGCAGTCAATAGCATAACAGTTCATAATTCAGTTTTCATTTGCTTTGCATTTTGCTCTTTCAATAAGAGTGAAAAGCTAAAATAAGCTCTCTTCTGGCACAGCATAAGAGGTTCACCACCATTTCTGGAGTGTTTCAGAGTTGAGGAATATCAAAACTGGCACAAGAAATCAAACCAGGAGAAGGGACATGACCAAAATACATCTCCAACAAACCTCTGCACCTAGGGCTGTTTCCACACAGCTCTGAGCAGATGTAGGAACAGATGCCATTTGTGCCAAGTAGAGTGCCATGACTGTAAGATGACAGTTTTGCTGGGAAATAGAAGAGATAAAAAGGGGCAGCAGGAGGCCTGGCATGGTACTGATCTCAGTCCTGACTCTGCACCCCAGCTCTGACATCAGTACAGTCCTCTGGCCCTGTGCTCCCTGTCCCATGCCCAGTACAATACCAGCCACATGTGAAACTTCTGACTCACACCCACGGCCAAGAACAGGCTTGGTTTTACCTGTGTTTGATTCTCTATGCAGCACTGCATGGTCCTGTTCTTGTACAAAATCCTCTCTCTTAAGTGCTTCAGTTTCTTTCTGTCCTAGCTTTGCATGACAACCCATTGCTCATCTGAAAAACATATTTCTACTTCTATTAAGTACTTCCTGACTAGTACTTCTTCCTTCTACTAACTTCTCCCCAGCACAAAACTTCCCTACCTTAAAAACGGACTGGACCAGGAAGAGGGCTGTTGGGAAAAAATAATGGTTTTAGATAAGCAACTGTGTAACCAGCTGTAGCAAGGGCACAAAAGAGGGGCAAAAGCAAGCTTATAGCCAACTTCTGCACTTGCCAGCCACAACGGGCAGGTGTTTGGCAGAGCTGAGAGCTCATAAATAAGAGGACACTAAAGAGTTAAAAAGATTTTCAGTGAAAGCCAGCTGATGAGAGAAGGGGAAAAGAGGAGGAGCAATCCTCTTGTGCGCAGATTTTCCAGAGCCTCCAGAGATCAGTAAGCCCCAGGATGCTTTTCTTTTAGATGTTTTAATTTAGGTGGTTGGAATCTAAATAGATAATGATTTACCCTAAAGCTAATGTATGGTGACAGGATACAACTTGTCATAGCAATCAGAACTGCAACAAACGACTGAAATTCAACCCTCAGATTCAGCCTAAAATTCAGCCTGAGAGTGAGTGAATCTTAGAGTCATACCCAGAAACAAGCAGTTATTTGCTGTGAGTCATTAAAAGTTTGAGATCTGACAAGGTACCGAAATAGCTCAGATATGCACCTATATGTGTCACACTTACTCATATCTTACCAGTTCCTGGTAGCCAGCCTTTCTCTTGTTTCATTTCATCTCATTACCCAAAGATATGCCCCTCGTGCATTGATTTTGTTAATGAAATGCTAGCTTTATGGGAATATCAGCTCTGTTGGGGTTGCCAGGACATATAAAAATGAACAGCCATAAACTATGTTCATTATTATTGCAGTGCAGTGCCAGGTCTGGTACTGTTTCCAAAAAGTAGGAAAAGGAGAACAGAATTTAACATGTCCCTGACCTGTCCAGAGGGACAAAACAGAGAGCTTTTATTTTATTTGTTTCTACAGTGACTCAGTCTGTAGTAACTGGGTTAAAGTCCACTTAGAAACGAATAGAACAAAAGGCCTCCTGTTAGTGCTGGACATTTTCCCTCTTCAGATATCACCAGAAGGATTTAAAAAAAAAAAAAAAAAAAAAGGGAAAAAGAAAAAGAAAAAAAGGCCTCTAACAGAATGCAGGAAACCACAAGCTTATGGGAATGTAGCAGCACTTTGGAAAGGAAAACACTGCCTCAGACTTTCATCTGCAGGGTTTGCACTTTTTTTCCCATTTTTTCCTTACCTTCTTTTCATCTCCTTACAGCTAGAAGCATTTGCCAGGTCAGCACACAGCCTGGAGAAAAGGCTAGTGGGGAGACAAGTTAAGTTGCAGGGGGCCATTGCCAGATCCCAGACAGAGAGGAAAAAAACTGGCTTGTGCGGATCACTGTAGCCCGCAAGGGGACTCCAGCATAGAGGGAGAGACTTTGGTGCAGCTGGAACTTGCAATAGTTACTTGACAGACTGAGGGTCTTAGCAGGGCCAGAACCCTGGATCCCACAAGGGGGGAAAAGGGATTTTTTAATAATTTTTATTTGGTATGTCTAGTTGGGTTTTTTCTTTTTTTACCTAATGGCATCTAAGTAACAAATTACATAATGTTCTCTAAGACTATAAAAAATAGCTGAAATGCTTTCTGTGTTCCTTTCTAAGTATTGTTATGACATGCCTATATTTTCATTATAAAGAAAACATTTTCCAGCAAACATTCACTGAATTTCATTAATTTTCACTTCAACTTTTTCTAAGGAATGTGAACTGGCAGTAACAGAGAAAGCATGTTGAAATTTTATTTTGCATGAAAGAATTATCACTTTATTGAATCTTCCAAAACTTCATAATCCCCACAACTCTCAAATCTGAGGAAAATTGCAGCTGTCTAAAATGAAATGGGAAATTGAAATTAGGTATTATTTCTTGCCTATAGCTTTAGCTATTATTATGATCCTGTTTAGTACAAAAGACCATGTTAACTTTTGTTAGCTTTAGGTTGACCTAGATCAGGGAAGCAGCTTGGTGAAACGTGTAGTGTTGGGTGTAAGGGAAGAATGGGAATGCATAGCCAGAGCTGGACCACATAAGCCAACTGTTATTTTAATTTCAACTGCAGCAGAACCATAATCTCCAGTGGTAAGCTTTTGAATGACTTGACCAAGACCACATTGCACATAAGCAGTTACTTTATTTAGTTAGCTGACTGATTCCATGCTGAGTTAGAGAAGTTTGTCTTTTGAGTTCATAGTTAATAGGTAAACAGAGTCGACCTTGCCATGCCTATTTCACTGAGAACTGATGACACTGAGCAGTCTTTAAAACAAATTTCCATTGTTAATATTATATGAACCAGCCCATGTAGTAGTTGGTAATGTGTTATATCCAGCATCTCCTCTCCAGGTCATTTGGGCTGGCTTCCATATAAGAAAAAAAAATAAAAATCAAATGACTGGTTTTTATCCAATGTGAAGTGAGTTATTCCAGATCCTAGTGGACAAATTATCTTCTAAAAAGCATCTAAATTTTGCTTCTTAATCATCATTTTTATTAAAATAACAAAGTTCAAATATTCTGTTTTCTTATACAAACTCTTCTGCCTTAGCCTCTCTCAGCTGAATAATTTGAGCTCTCCCAGCCTTTCTTATATGCCAGCCCCTAAACATTTCTGGGTTTTCCCACTGGACTTCACTTCAGCTTGCAAATGTCTTTCTTGCAGTGTATGCAGTGAGCTGGACACAATAACCCAGTCTTTGTTGACTAACACATGGTTAAAGGCTATTTTGCCCTTAGTGTGCTCACAGCTGGTCACAGTTGAAAGCATATTTTAAAACCCTATCCAGAGGTAGAATATTAAGCCTGACTAACCAGGCTGTTTTAAAACACAGTTGAGACTACTTACACTGAAAAATTCCAACGTCTTACAACATCTGCTAACAAACACACTATTTAGTGCTTAGATAAGAAGTGTGACTCTTCCTACCTGGATAGTTTTAAGTCCAAATCTGAGGAGTTATTATAATTTAAATATAACAGTTAATAACATATGTTCTAATATAAAACCATATTCCAGTGTATATGTGCTGACTTGGAGCACATGTGGTAGCTAGTCCAGTTTACTGCATTATGCACTTCATCTCTGTGCATCAGCCATTCATTTGGAAATGGAAACATGCTGCTGGTTCATAAGGGAGAAGGCTTGCACAGCTCTGTCTAACAGGAGCACATCATTCTCTGCTGTGTCACTGCACAGGTATTGCATTGCCACATGCAGAAAGGCATTCATTGCTTTTTAAGGTCCAAATCGTCCTTGATAACCAGCACTACCAATACCACTGTTCACAGGGAACAGGGAATGGAGAAATTCCCTTAAATTTGTTTAAGCTTCAGAGTTTTTAACTCCACCTTCCTGAGCCGAAAGAGAAGCATTTTTTCTCTGCTCCATCTGGTACAGTTCTCTGGAAAACTTCAGCTTGGCCCACGCCCTCCTCAGCTCCTGAACTTTGTAATTTTTCAGCTGCCAGAATCACAAACTGCCCAGTTTTATGTAACTCCAAGTATCTGCAGTGGAGCTGGAGAATACACACATGGAGGAAGTTTTGTGGCTTTTAAGCTATGCCCAGAAGTTTGGGGTTTTTTGGGGTTTTTTTTTGTTTTGTTTTTGGGTTGTTTTTTTTTTTTTTTTGTGGGAGGGGGAAGAAGAGGAATGTAGTAGGGGTATACACAAGACTTTCCAAAATAGAATGGAGATTCTATTTGCTGTGAGCTTTGCTTTTGAAATCCCCCTTTTGTTTGAAAGGGGCCTGAAATGCATTTCAGGAGGAGGGGCTTGCTCTAATATTTGATGTGTGAATACATCCATATAATTTTAAGAGGTTTTCAGTTCTTTGTGTTTGTTTCCTGTTGCTCAGAAAGCCAAATCCAACTTGTTGAAGCTATTGACATAGTCTGTATAGCCAAAAGGGCCAGCAATTTTCCCCAACCCCAACTAGCAGCTTCCCAGATGAATATGCTGTGCCTGAGTTTTTGCAGCCAAGCAAAGCAAACAGTCATGCAGCTTTTGTGGCACTTGAAGCTTTTTATTCCAGTACCACAGAAAAAATGGCAAACACTCAGGGAAGTCAGGCAGGGCAGGGAGACTGCATTTCCAGAGTCTGTAACCTCCCTTTTCCCTCATTTACTTTCAAACTGTTTGAAAACCCCGAGTCAATTTTTGCATTTGCCGTTTCAAACTAAATAAGTTGTGGTGGTGAGGTGTGTGTGTGTGTGTGTATGTGTGTGTGAAAGGCAGCAAACTGCAAAAATGAGGCTTCAGCACTATAATAACAAAACAGCAAACAGCCTGTGAAGCCAGAGACAACCCTGCAATAAACTTGTGTATCCAGAGCTTTAATCACAAGTGACCTAGCAATAACAAATCAGTGCATGCCTGTGGGTGTGGGAGAGAAAGGAGCAGAAGTGAAAGAGATACATTCCCAGAAGGGCTGAGAAAGAGAACAGAAATATTGAGGTGTGGAGGAGGTAAACAGGAGGAGCATGTACTTCGATTGTGTTTGTGCATTCTAAACAGTTGAAGTTAAAGCTTTCTTTCTGTTTCCTACAACATGCAGAATTTCATGCATTTGCCAAATGTTGAAACAGGAGCAAAAATCAGCATCAGCTCCTCTTGGAACACAATTAAAGCTACATGAAAGCAGCAAACTGTTAATAAACACAACATCCAAGTCAGAGTTGTTATCTGCAGGTCAGTTGTGGTAGTAGTGATGAGCCAGAGGTCAGATGTCATAAGGGGATTAAGCTAAAACAAAAACAAAATCGAAGTTTACAGAGGTAAATTGTCAATAAGGTTAGTTTTAAAAGGATGTGATTAAAGAGAAATATCAAACTGCATAGCAGAGATGTGTTAATGAATTGCTGTCTTTCCAGTGATAGAATCAGGTAAAATTGTAGATTTGTAATTGTAAAATTGCTATCTGACTAAAAGGTCATCTCACAGCTTGCAAGACTACCTTCTTGGATGTAAATAAAATGGAGCTTTGGTTAGGACTGCTATGTAACTCCCAGGAACAAGGAGTGGCCGAAACAGCAAAAGAAGAGTGGACATGGGTACAAATGGAGTGATTCATGACTGTGTGTATCCTCTGTTCAGGGGAGAGACAAATCTGTCAAGCAAACAGAACTTCTGCTTCACAGTCCTTAGTGAGTTTTTTTTCTGTGACCCCTTTGGGGCCAGGTTGGGGCACAGCCTGTGTGCTGGAGGCTGAATTGGCTCCCAAGTGCACTTAGTATTTAAAGACATTAATAATTTAGGGCTGTCTGCCACAGCTTCATTTGATGTGATTGGGGCTTCTGACCTCCCGAAGCTCTAATTCTCAAAAAGCAAGGGACTGGAGAGCACTAGGACAAGGCACAGAGCGTGCTCAGCTGTTGAACACCCTATTTGTCCGGGTAAGACTATGGACTCCAGGGAGAGCCTTCCAAAGGGACTGATACAAGTGTTTGGCAAGGACATGAGTTACTTTACTGAAGTCCACTTTATCAAATGTCTTCACCATATTGCTGTTGTGGAGCCAGAGTGGTTAGGCATCAGAATAAACATTGTTCCGCTTCTCATGGCTTTTAGGGAGGAGGATGAGTTGTTGGGTCTCTGCCATGTGAACAGAGCCAGCATGTAAACATGGTGCTGTCTAGTGTGTCCTTAGCCAGTGCCAGGCTCAGAGGGCAATAGAAAGCTCTAGTGGAGGTAATGACAATGCTAGAGCTTACAGCAAAGGTCAGGGACAAGAGAGCAGCCCATCTTTGGGGAAGGCCACAAGTTGGGGAAACTGGGGAAAGGAACAAATGGCTATATTTGTTTTCTCCTTTTCTTCCATGGCTGACTTGGAAGTCACTATATATTGAACCTTACACCTTCCAGAGGCCATACGGATCAAAGCTATCCAGGGACATTGCTTGTGTGCAACTGGCAAGTGGTGCCCTGGGTGTGTTGCCACATTAAAGGCTTTTTTCTCCTGAATCAAATTTGGGGAGTGTACTGGCATAGGACTTCTTCCCTCTCCACCCTGCTCAGGCCAGCTGGCTCATAGCTCTAGAGTTTGGCAGATATGTTTTGGGCCGGGTACATATCAATGGTGTCCACCCTCTCTTGAAATTCTTAGTTTTACTTGAATTGCTGTTAAAACAGTAGAGTTATTTGTGCAGAAGATGAGGAGAACTGGAAAGAAAGAGGAGGTCAAAAGTGCAGCTTTGAGCACACATGCAGAACTCCTCCATGGAGGATGGCAGGAATGACAGAAATGACAAGAGCAGTGGGTTTGTCATGTGGTGCTGATAAGAGGCAGAGGGCCAGAGACTCTCCCTGAAATCACACAGGAGAGAAGAGCCCAGGCTCCTTCTTACTCCCCAGTGTGGGATGGCTGGCTGAGAGGTCACTCCTGGCAAGGCACATCATTACCCTATACTTTCAAGGCCAAAGTTGCCCAATGTCCCCTGTGACCTGGAAGAGGTGCATACATGGAAGGGCAGCCTGTGCACCCAAAGGCTTCCAGCTTCCACTACTGACAAGTGAAGGAAGCCAAAACTGGCTTTGCTTTATGGTGCCAGGATGCAGCTCAGAGGAGGTGCATATATTTTTCTAAGCTACGTGAATTGACACAGCAAACAGTCCCAGCATGGGAGGAAAAGGTAAATCATAGTGACTTCATTTCAACAAAAAAACTCACCCATCATGCAGAGAAGTTAGTAAAAAGCATGGCAATTAAATGTGTGCCAACAAATAGCTTCAAATCCTAAGTCACCCATGCCCAAAAAAAGCAGTGCCTATGTCCATTTGGAGGAAAAGATAGAGCTTCATGGTTTTTTTCTTTCAGTCTATGCAGCCTCTGAGTCCTCTACAGCCATCTTGCTTCTTTGGACTTCCTTACCAGAGGTGAAGAGTCAATTTCAGGAAGAAAGATAATTTCTCTTTCTTTGGATGATAAAAATTATAAGGAAAAATTCCAGTGTGCTTGACAGTATTTGGAATGAAGTTGTTAAGTCCGAGCTTTGCATCCTGAAAGTTAGCACTCTGATAACCAGGACTTGTAGTATCTCAAGTGAAAAGGTGATATTCCAAATCTGCAGGTAGCACATTTTTGTGAAATTTGGCAGTTGCCCTCAGAAAAGTGTTTTGTCGACTTCCTTTTTAATTCCCATATCCTTATTTTTATTTTGTTTCTGTTTTTCTTTTTGCTAAAGACGAAGCAACACATTCAGAGCTTTGACTTTTAGGAGTGTCAGATGCATTCAGATTTCTAATTGGATTAATGTACCAAAATAATGGATTAAATCAAAACACACAAACCAAAACATTCTTGTTTTCTAAGAAAGTTTGGTTCCAGATTCAAACATCTTTAAATTAAATTATTGTTTCTGCTACTAGCCAGAAACCATGGTGAGATAAATGAAATCATATGGGGGGGAAAAGGAGGCAGAAAAATTCTCAGTGTAACAATGCTTCTTTGGCTACCCTGCTAGGGAAGGAAAGAAGGGAATATTTCTTTCCACTCTGCTTTGCAACTGGCTAGGTGCACTAACTTATTTTGTTTTCTTCTGAATGAGTTGACTTCTGCAGTAAGCAGGCTACTGGCATGATCTGGTACAAGAAGCCTGTGTTATTGTCTGCCTGGCTTCTTGTACTGGGAGGATCTTCCATGGCTTTCAGCAAAAATGCTGCCTGCCTCTGCTGCCTTATGCTCAGTTACTAGCATGATGGGCTGGTGTAGGAGCTGTTAGGAAGACCTCACATCTCACTGTGACCAAAGTCTCACAAGATTGTGAAAAGCAGATTGCATGACAGAGTGATAACAAGGCCAAAGAATGGGCCTGGTGGAAGGAATAGGTGGCAAGGGAGAGGGAGGGGTCTACTATGTGCTTGTTCTGCACAACCACATGTAATCACAAAATTCCATGCAGGAAAATTAAATCCCTGTTACTTGTGTTTCAGTGGAAAGGAAAGAGAAAATCTGGTGACAGAGAGGAGAAAGTTCCATGTGTTTGGAGTTGAAAGCAGTATATAGATGATTCCTGTCTGAGGCCTTGGTTTGTGTATGGGGTGGTAAAAACCATTGGAACCTCACAGCACCTTCTCAGGGTCAAGCCTCAAGGAGTGCCAGAAGTGCACCTTCAGCCTGAGTGGGCAAGCATGGTGATCTTTATCCCTGTAACAGGAACAGTCCTGGGATCCAGAGTCACACAGTGGGTCTGGTTGTCTCTTGTAACTATTGCACAGGGCTCCATCAACAGCAAAAGATTCACTCTGACTCGTGACTGTGTGTGAAAGAGGTGTTAAGCCAAGGAGGTTCATAGCAGAGCAGAGCACACAGCTGAGACATCCAATGGCCTGGTGCAAATTTCTGTTGTGGCATTGCATTGTTTCTTTCATCTGTATTGGAAAAGGTGCCCCCATGCTTTGCAGTGAGTGTTCTCACCTCCCTTGCACTGTGTCAGCTGGCTCCTCCTCTATCTCTGGGCACACATCCTCATGGCACGAGAAGCCACTGCTGCAAACAGAACAGCACACAGTCACACCAGCAGGGACAAACGTGGTGCCTTTCCTGCCCCTGTCCCTGCTCTCTCTCCAGGACAGACGCCATCAGCTGTCTGTTGCTGCAGGTTACCGTGAGCCTTGGCCCTGCCTCTCCCAAAGTGCGTCTTAAGTTTCTGGCAGCCGGGCTTGGAGGGGCCAGGCCAGACCTGCTGCCTGCCTCAGCAGCTCCACTGCCTAGTGCTGACCTCTGCCCTTGCCTCTCGACCTGTGGGGCTGTTCCTGCTGTCAAGGGAGACTATGAGAGAGAAGAAAATCCCCCTCCAATGACTTGCTGTTGTGGTGGGCAGAAATCAACGCCCTGGGCACCCTGCTCAAGCGCCATTGGAAAAGCACTGCTATCCCTGTGTACACTGACCTCCCCCAGGCCACTATTTTTCCCCCAGAGCATGCTCAGCTGCCCTTGTTTCCAGCCATGATACCAAATTCTGCCCATCCTGCCCTATTTTCTAGTTTTGGTCTGAAGATCAAGAGTGGAGTTGGGATTTTAACTGGAGTTTATCCTTGCCCAGTCATCTCTTGAAGGGCTGGCTGCCAGTAATGGGACGAGCCGCTTCCTTGGTTACTGCACCGCAGGCCACGGTGCTGGAAGGGGGAAGCAGGGGGGATTTTTTATTTGTTTGTTTGCTTTTCCCTGAACCGTGAAGCTCTGGGCAGTGCTGAAGGCAGGATACAAGACCTGACGGACAGGATCTGGTTTTAGCCCACTCTCCCTCCCCTCTCCTGGAGGAGTGGGGCCTGTGGTCCCAGCAGTCTTTCAGGCCCTGCCAGCGGGGGAGTGAGAACTAGGCCCACGGATTGCATCAGGAGTCTTTTTTTCTGGTCATGCTGGTTGGTTATAATGAGAAAATACTCCAAATTCCTAGTGAAAAATCCTTTCTTCCTTTCATTATTACTGGGCCAGACAAGCTAAGCTAGCACTGGAGCCCTGAATGGTGGCTGGCTAGTGGTGCACACGGTGGTGCCAGGGTGGGAGGCAGGGCTCCTGAATCCTCATCCCAGCACAGCTCTGTGGGTTTTTATATAAACCCCAAAAAATCAGCTAACTCATTGTACATTCTGTCTGAACATATCTGGGCATGAAACAGGATCAGTGATACAATCCTGAGCGTTGTTTAAAAGCTCAGTTAGCTAAGTAAGTAAAAAAGAACTTGCAGTGAAAGATATTTAAATGCAAAGTGGTGGGACTGTCTCAAATCTCATTTCTGAGCAAAGCTGCTTCCAGATGCAGGAGCGAGTACCTTAAAAACATCCTTTTATTTAGGATAAATTAATCTTCCTCATTTTTTACAAAAATTTAACTTATGTTCTAGACAGTAGGTTGGATTTAAAACAGATTAAGACTTCAAGGTGTCTTGCCCCACTGAGGCATTTGTAGCGAGGTGTGACTGGAGGAAGTCAGCAATGCAAGTTTTTCTGTAGAATGTGCTGGGTAAATCTTATTGGTGGACTGTGAAATGTGAATGAATTAATATTTAGGAAACATTTTATAATTTTTCAGCTGCAAATCTGAGTATATGCTCACGATTGATAGACTTATCATTGAGGCATGAAGACAACCTAGTCCTCACAATCACTGAACTGAGGGGATTTATCTTCATTTATGTCTGACTTGATTATCTTTGCTTCTTTCTCAGAGTTTTTTAAAATATTTTTTTCTTTTAATGTGATTTAGATTATCACTTTAACTTCTGGGAACTCTGAGAAATGTTTTTTTTTTTCTTCTTAGGAGAGAGACACTAAATTTCTTACACAATTGGCTTGATCAATATGAAATCAAGAGCAACACTCTTGGCTGAAAGTACTCATTCTCACTGTAGGTGCCACTTCATCTTGTGGTGGTTTTACTTCAAAGCATAATGAATAGGATTCAGGATTTGTGTATATACTATGTTGCCAGTTTCTGTCCTATTATGTAGAGACAACCTTCAGTTCCTTCCCTGTATGTTTCTCTTGTCTCCTTTTTATTTTTGTTTCCACGCTATTCTTTAGCCTTCTCTAAATATTTTTAAAATACTCATTAGCTTCTTAATAATCCTCTTAGATAAGCAGATGTCTTTTAACGGTAAAATATTCTCAAGGTGGGAAAAATGAGGTATAGAATATTAAAAAATAATTACTTAATTAACTCAAACATTCTTCAAAACTTCTAAGAAACTTTTCTTGTCAGCCTTTGAGCATTCTTGAAATGAAAAACATCAATTGTGTGATGGTGGACAAGGAGCAGATACTGAACATAGTGATTTTGGAGGCAATCCCTGGGAATTCCAAATACCCATCATAACTCCAGATGGCCTGAAGGTCATGCTTTATATTGCAGTATTTCCACTGATTTTTGAAATGGCTTTGAGACATTTCCAGGTGTCTTGATTGAAAAAGGTGCTGCTAAAGGCTGAAGCTTGAATTGCCACTATAACAATATAAGAACATCATGGAAAAAATATCCTATCCTTCTTTCTTTTGGTGCTTACGTAGCCCTTATCAAAACTGTAGTATTTGAGTATATCCTACATATTTAAAAACAGAAATAACAACAGCAAACCTTCTGTCTCTCTTTTCCTTCCCAGTCTGTAAGTGAAATAGCTTAATTTGTTCAAAGGACTTTCTCCTTGTGGGTTCTAAATATTTAGCTGTGGTTTTCCACAGTTTATCTACTGTTCCATTACTCCACTGAGAGAAGGAAAAAAAAGATGCAATTTCCATTATTTTGTGGAACTCAAAAAGCCACAGTGTTATTTGTTCCTTCTACTGATTCTCATGTAGAACATAACCAACACCATTCCCAGAGTTGTGCATTCATGACTTTATTGATGCATAACCAGGGATGTTTTGGCAGGATTCAGTATTATGTAAGCCACATGTGATGTTAAAGGAAGGCTGTTATATAGGAGGGCTGTATATGGTAATTGCAGCCATGCACAGGATGGATCTGGAGGTTTAATATTCAACTGTAGAATATGTTTGAGAAATCATTATATTCCCCTATTTATACTCTGTAAAGTTGATAAAGTAACATGTTGCACAAGGGTAATTTTTCTCTATTCTGTCTCTCTTTCTGGACTCAGTATAAAGCACACTGTTTTAATAATCAGCTTGATTTTTCATTCAGATTTCTGCTTTCTCCTTTGAGATAACGGTACAGCTCTGTATTTTCCACATTATTATTATTTAAAAAGCATTGTAGAGGATTGAAAAGGAGTTTCCTGAAGCTACTGAAATTTATGGCCACTGTTAGCCCTTCTCCTGAGGGGGTTTTGAAGATTCATCTCTTTTACATATCAAATTTCTTATAATTATCTCCCTCAAAAAATCAGAAGGCCTTAAACTGAACAGATCGCTTGTGCCAAAAGAGATGGCTTGTGATTAACTAACCAAGATGCTGCATAGCAAGTGGAATGAAAACTCTTCACATCATCCTAATTGCAGTACCTACTGCAAGTAAAGCTTGAGGCCATAAAAGTGCCTGTCAGACTGTGATTCCAGTCCTCATCTGTGTACACTATGTGTTGACAGTCTTGACTAGAACGGGACCACATTCCTTAAGTGACTGTGTAGAGCAGCTTTTTTTTGATTGTCATAGTTGGTTCCATATCCTCCATCATGAGATCTTGATGCTCTCTGCCACTGTGACAGAAGTTTGTTCTTTGAGCCCAGCATGATAATTGCTGGTGTGGCTAAATTTCACCTCTTCTGGCAACATCACCTCTGTTTTTTCTCTGGTTGACTAAGCAGCAGGGTTTTTCTTTGGCTCTTTTTTGTCTGAGCTGAGGAATTCAGATGTCTGGGATATGGTGCTGTCTGTTGAAGAGTGAAGGCAGCATGTAGTTAGGTGTCCTAAATGCTCTCCTGGCATCCAAGGGGGCTGTCTCACACACATTTATACACATCTTATGGTATGGGAAAGATAAGTGAGCCCTGTGGGCCTCTGTGGTTGCAGGAGAGTGTTAGTGTATCATGACGCTTTGGGAGAAGGAATGTGAGATCAGCCTTGGTCTTTTACATTCACATGCATCTAAGTGTTAAAGAGAGGCAGCAGCATTTTGTGATCATTACAGCTAAAGATTGCTGAGAAATGCTATTATCTGAGTACTTTCCACCCCTTTCCTCATAGTAAAAAATAAATTTCCATATTAAAAAATATTGTTCTTTCAGAACTGTCACATCATTTCTAAGTTGCACAATCTAACAGTAGGAAAAAGTAATTATGAATAACATAGAAACAGTCCTGTTTCAGAAATAGGATACAGATATTTGTCTGAATATATCATCTTCAGTATACTTTATGAAACATTGACTTTCCCATAAAAACCTCTGTGATGCTTCCAGTTCCCTTTTACCCTTAAAAATGTCACATTTTCTTCTGCTGTCCAAAGGATGATCTCACAGCTTATTATAGTTTTACAGACCTATCAGTGTTTAAGTGGAAACTTCAAAAAGTGGTTTATTTTGTAAGCTAATTCTGCCAATATGGCAATTTTACTGTAATTCTTTAGTGGAGATAGCTGTAGTTTGGAAACAGGATATCTTGCCTATGTCTCTGTCCTTGTGGTATCTAATCATGCAATTTTTGATTTACACATACAAATATTCCAGCAACAGTCTGCCTGCTCATGTGTACAAAATGTAGCACTCCCATTGCTGTTCTCCCAAGGCCTTTATTTACCCATTGTTTTGGGATCTATTTTGGAATCATTCTCACTATGGTAAGGACCTTTAAATGACTTATGGAGACTTAAGTCGGTGGCTTAGTTTGCCTTCTGGCCTAATTCTCCCTCATCTTGCTCCAGCCTTATCTGCCATTGTGTACACTTTCCTCACCATTGCAATAACCTTCACTTTCTTTTACTTTCCTTTCTCTCTGCTCATCTAATTCCACACACCAATCATTTCCTCTCTACCTACAAGGCAAATTCTGCTTTTTTGCGTAATTGGAGTATGGGAGTAGAAATTTCATGAGTAATAAGCCTGACACTCAAATATTGGTCAAGATGCTTTAGTTTTCGTCCCTTGATTTTTCCCCTGGGTGACTAAGCAGAAAAAATAATTTCTGGTTAAATGTGGGTTTAATTAGATGTTTGTCTATGAGCTACTAACACTAAAAAGCAGGCTACAGTATGGGTGCTGGAGAGTTTAACCACAAATATCTCTTTCAGTGCCTCTCTTTTTCTTTTAACTTAATTAACAGACATTAATGTTGTAACTTTATAACTTAATAGTTCTACAGCTTAGAGTTTATGAAAGACACCACGATGGATCTTCTGAAAATATAATTGTGTATTATTAAAATTACAAAAAAATTATACATTAGCAGAACAGGAAAGTAAGAATACTTTTCCCTTCTCAATGACTTGGCAATAAAGCATCCAAGCCCTGCAGTTTAAGCATTGGTGCTTTGCTTCATCTGTATTCCTCACATCATACAAATAAGAGGTTCTTTTGCCTGAGTGCATGGAGCATTGCTTGGTTACAGGCAACACATTTTAGCCATAGTTCTCGGAGAACTTCGCCAAGAAGAGCAGGTACAATGTTCCTTGTTGTATGGTAGACACCATGTGATACAGTATATAGTGGAATGTAGCACAGGCCAGCCAGGGGTTCCTGGCTCCCTTCTCCCTGGTCTAACAAGGGGGAGCTTTAATAGCAGTCTCTGCATCGTCCGTTTTACAATATGGACAGGCAATGGTAGTGGTCCTTTAAACAAGCCTCTTTATACTTACTGCAAGTCAAGGGAGATGCAGAAGACTATAGCATGAGTAAGGAGAGAATGAGTTTTCTTATTCTTTCATACTTAATAACTTCTACTCTTTATATCAACAGAAGTAAGTGTAGTTACACATCGACAAGCAGTTGCCCACAGCACATGCTCAGCCTTTCACGACTGAAGTTTCATGCCTGTACAAGACAGCAGAAGTGAAACAACCATGAGTCCCTTTCGGATTTATAAATGAGGGAGGACTTAAAGAGTTAAGAAAAACCCTCTGCATATACCTGGTATATAAAACTGTCATGTAATCAAATGTGAGGAATGCACTCTGCTGTGTACATTAGCAAACACTCCATGCAAGCCGGCTGGCAGAGGTTCAGGGTTTTCAGTGCTGCCTTGCATTACAAAGCCCTTCTTTGTTCTCTCAGCTCTGTTTTAAATATCTGATGACTATTCCACACCATGTCAGTGCCAAATCCCCAGCTTCACTGCAAACTCTTTACAGCAGCATATTGTGGGCAGATTGGTTGGAGACAGGCTGGTAGAATGTGGGTATCTTCCCTTTCTTTGCTTCTCAGGCAAGTACTCTCACCAACTCTGCTGTCTCCCTGTAATTTCTGTAGTCCCTTGTGCAGCCACCTGGATAGTGTTCAGAGCCAGAAGAAATCACTAGGGTATGCAGAAATTGAACTTGGATCTTCTGACATGGCAGCGGCACTCCGCAAATGTGCATCAGGATGGGTGTAGTCAAGGTTCAGCCAAGGAAGAGCAAATGAATCAAAGAGTGTTCTTGCAACAAATATTTTTGTTGAAACTTGTTGTGCCTATACTGTTTTTGGCTGGATCTTGCCTGAGCTTGCTAGCCAAGTGGGATTTGGCTTTGAAAAAAATTAGATGAAAGATTTCCTATGAACATGCACACAGAAAGACAGGAAGTGATGCTGATGACTCAAGAGATGGTGATGTTCCTTCTTGATTTGGAATTAAAGCACTTCCCTGGAAGGATCTTAATACAGCAGCACACATCTCAGCCTCTTGCATCAGATGATGTGTTAAGCCAGGGCCTCACCTCCCCATGCTTGTTAATGATACTTTTTCATAACACTTTTACTTATATTTTAGGTAGAAAGAGGATGTTCTAGTTTTCTGGACAAGACACATACATGGTATAGTTTTAGCTGCTGCATCGATGCTGCTGCTGTTCAAGAGCTGCTTTTTAATTCCAAGAAAAAAACATTGCTTGAGTACATGAAGATGTACAAAAATAATATACATCTTCTTCTTGATCCTAAACTACTAATTCTTTTCATGAAGAATACCTCTGATTTGCTGGATAAATGTAGAGTTAGTATTCTTTCCTGTATTAGCAATGTTAGCAATTTAGCAATGTTTTAGGTTTTCTATGCATAGGCGCTGGATAGGAAATAAATAGTAAGCTTCTTGAGTAAAGAGGAGATTTTATACAATATTATTTCAGAGGTGCTGCCCACTTTTGGCAACTAATGTGAAAAGAGTCTAAGCTGCTCAGTTTCCCATTCAGTTACTTGTTTCCCTGAAGCTCCTTGGCATCCAGCACTGGTGTGCTGGAAACTCAGCTATGCAGTGGGTGGCTCTAGTGTGCTCTAAAATAAACAAACCTGTTTTAATTCAAATTTCTTAATTCCACATGCAAATATTTCATGGTAGACTCAGTAAGAAATCCTTTCTAAAGCAAAACCTATTTTTTAAGGGCCACTTAAAGGTGCATTGTAGCACTTTTACTTAATCACTTAAAATCTGTGAAAGCTAAGATCATTGAAAGTAAGGTTTACAACACTGCAGAAGCCTTGCAACGCTATATTTGTCAGTAAAGCAATTGCATAATTGTGTAATGGATTGCATATCAGAATTCTTCAAGGGACTTGAGATGTCTGCTTAGGCTGTGCAGATGCAGACATTCTTGTCTTTGCCATGTTTGCTTCCCTAGAACAGGATTGAGTACAAATAGGAATGAGTATCTCTATTGTAAAATATTCATGCGTGGGGATAGGGTCTTATTGTCATCTTACTCAAAAGGGATATAACTAAATCATTGAAGGGGTCTCTTGGTGAAGTCTTCTCTTAGAGAAGTCAGTACCAGAGTCAGAAGTTGAATCCACATGTTGTATGATCCAGTCTTACTCAATAAACTGTTGGCTCTCATATTACATGCTATCTCCTGTCACATACAGTGCCCCAGGGAAGTTCACAAACCAGACCCTGTTCCATTGGGCAGAGAGTGACCAGACAGTGAGTGTCTCACTTTTAAGTCTGTAGCAGAGACTATGAACAGCGTACAGGCCCCTTCTAAGGTAAAAGAAAATATCAGGGGGCTTTTAAAATGTTCTCCCAGGATCTGGTGGAAACTAGTATATGAAGGGGAATCAGTTAGTCTTTTATGATACTTCCAAGGGATTCCTGCTTCCTTTCCTTGCTGTGGCCTCTCTGCTGTCACATTGCAGAGATAGTCCTTGGGCAGCATGTAGCCATCCACTGAGTCTTGGTCAGTTCACCACAGCTGAACGAGCAAAAGGTCCAAGAGGGAGTGGCACTAGAGAAATATTTTCCTTTGTGCACTAGATTCTTTTTTTTTTTTTTTAGTTTTTTTCAGACCTTTTCCTTCCTATTTCCACATCTCTACATGTCACTAACTGCTTCTCCTCATCCTTCTGCTTCAATGCTCTTGCGTGTACATAGTGCCGACTGAGCTGTTTCCAGTGGCAGGGAGGTACAAACTGTCATTTACTGTCATTTGGTTTCTTAGTCCATTTTAAGTGTGCTTGTATAGCAACTTTCACCATTTTAGCATAGACAGAGACTTATTTGGTTTTTCCAACTTAAACATTCACTGGAAGAGATTACAAAAAGTCAACATTTTGAGAAACAAAGCTAAGACTGGTACCTTGCCTTCAGGTGGTGCCTGTGCAGGCTGTCAGGAAAAAAAGGTAATGTCAGAAATGGAAGGACAGGAAATGCTCCAGCTGTAAAATTCTCCAAATGTAAATGTATTTGTTTCTACAAGAAGCAAGTTGCTCTCTGGAGAAGGAATGCAGCTGGTGTTAACCAAGGGAATCTACAAAGAACTGCACCAAAAAAGCAGCAGCCCAAGTAAAAAGAAGGCTGTGTGTTAAAGACCTAGCTGTATTTTTTTAGGAATGGCTGAAGTAAGCTGTTTTCCTGGCAGTTATTGTTTGGTGGAGCTGAAAGAATGAGCCAGGTATTATGCCATTACTTTGAGATGGAACATTTGGGGGAGATTAAATATATGGGCTCACTCACAAAATACATTTGGGCCTTAACTCAAGAGTAATGAGCTCTGCAATGAATGTAGAGGCCGAGCCACCAGGAAGGTCAAGAGGGGTTCTTGACTCAAGGTGATTTGAGCTGAGGGATAACCCCTACATGTAGAAGTTCTCTTTCTTCTCCTAGTGAGGACTCTGCTTTCCCAGAGCAAGAGTACAGGTCCCATTTGCTTTAAGGCCAGTTGAATATAATGTGGGCTTTGCTTCCCTCTCTGATGTGGCTGTGTCTGTAAACAGCTTCTTGTTGCCATTCATAGAAAGATGCAATCCTGATGAAATCCAGCTGTATCTGTCTGGTACTGTACTGATAATGCAGTGTCATCTGCTTCCTTCCAAGCTAGAACCTCCCTCTTTGCTTTCAGAGTTTACCTGCCACAGTGGAAGATGCTCTAGCAACTACACATCTCACATTCCAAATCTTCTGGCAGTTATCATCATAGATTTTCTTGTGAGCTAATGGGTATTTGGGCCAGATCCTTTAGTCCCATGAGTTCCAACTTAAATCAGTCAGTGCAAAATGTGAGCACAGCCAGGCTCTCTCTTGTCTTTTCTCCAAATATCAGCAGATCTTTTATGAACTGGTTGAAAATGAACTGTGGATTGGAAGAAGAGCAAATGAATTTAAAATTCCTGATATGTGCATGTAATGAAACAGGACCTCAGTGTTCCAACAAAGTAAATCCCAACAAAGAGCCTGCAGAAGAAAAATTTCACTGCACTATTTAAAGTTAAAAGACCTTTAGCTTCTTTCCAGTGTAAAATGGATACTTGGGAGATGTACTGTGTGATTTGTTTTCTTTGACAGTATGACTGTACTGCACTGAGGAAGAAGATTTCAAGTGGCTTTTCTCCACTTTGTTGGCAAGTCAGCCCCTGTATCTCCAAGGATAACAGGAGTGCCTGATACACTGAGCAGATGGGCCTTGAAGGATGTGAGGAAAGCTACTATACTGGGATCAATAGCATACTTTTTCCTTCCATGGCAGGCAAACATTTTACTTGACATAGACTAGAAATTCCTCATCTGCTTCTTCCTTTTTATTTCTCTTTAAAGAACTTCTAAATATCTTTCTGTGCTTGTGGGAAAGTCCATATGTATATATTCCCTTGGGAAGTCTCATCTTTGTTTGCTTGGGAAATCAATTTAGAGAAATTTAGGTGTAAGTTTTACATTGATTCTGTTTACACTTTCCTGAAATATATACTGCTGTCAGAAAAAATAAGAGTTTTACCAGTGACATGTGAGTTACATACAGTGTGCTCCAGACCCTGCTATGGGGACGTCAGCTCATTAATAGAATATTTTTATGTGTTTTTAATGTTTGAAAACCTCTCACAGAAAAATTCTTCTAACAAAAATCTATGTTTAAATGTTTTACTCTCCAAGATATGTATTTTCACAAAGATAATGACTTAGGGAATATATTCAGTTGTTTCTTACTTTAACCAGGAGTGCTTTTCATTTGATCAAAATTGAAAGGAAGCATCACCTGACGAATGAAACTATAAGACTGATCTTTTTCAGAAGAGCTGATGTTTTGTTTCTGAGACATCTACTTTGCATGTGTACTGCTAATGCAGTGCTGAATCAAACATCACTCATCTGTAGGAGCAGTGGAGCTGAAGGTCAAGGAACAGACTCTGCAGGTGTCTTCCCCCAGGGAACTTTTAATACCTGCTGTTTGGTGCAACCTAACCTATTACATAAATGAGAATTTGCTCTTCTGATGATTGTTAATGATCTTCAAGGATTGTATTGTGTTGGCAGGGGTGTTTAGAAGGATTCAGAGTGATTATGAGAGGCAAATGCAGCCTTCATCTACTGCCATATGTTGGATGGTGCTGTTTGACTACAAAGGTGTCTGATCCTTCTCCAAAACATCAGTGATACAACTGCTCTCCAGTACTCATAGATGAAGCAACAAAAAAATACATCTTTTCTTTTTCCTTTTGTATCTATTTTTAAGTAGATTTGAATTTGATGAAAAGTACTGGAGTGATTTCACTCTTCTATTACAAAACCAAGATAAGTAGTAACCTGGGGGATGCTGCACTGACACAAAGGGAAGGGCATGACTTTTCAGATAGCTGATACCTACTGAGACACAGTCTGGAGCAGACCTGGCTCATGATTTCCTCTTCTGTCACTGGAACAAGAGGAGGGAAGGAAAGATTATGTTGTTCTAGTTGGCAACAGGACAGCACATCAGTATTTGAAGAACTGACTGCAGTTACAAAAGAAACTACTTAGGATGGTTGCATGGTATCACTTTTCATCTTCTCAAAAAATCGAAACACACAGTAGGTGAAGTCCAGTATTAACGTGGAGTTTAGATAGATGAGGGCTCCTGGTAGTGAAAGAAAAACTACATTCATTGTAGGGACACATTCATTTTAGGAAACTACCTGAAATCCATGTAGTTTCACCCAGGATTAATTTGGCCCTTGCCTCTGTGTCAGCTCATAGAGTCACACAGTCTATAATATATTTAGAAAACTTTTTGCTCTGCCAGAGAATCCCTCAGGATCTATCAGTGAGTAGTTCTAATGTCTGCTCTACCTGTTCCTGCTAGGAACAGAACACTACACTATTGACAACTCAGTGCATTCCATATACAGTATTATTTTCATCTTGGGTTGTTTTGGTTTTTTTTGCTGTTGTTGGTATAGTTTCATAGTGAACCTATCTCTGCAGAGTAGAGAGGCAGTAGGGCTGACCTTCTGGCTCAGAAACCTGCCCCAGTCTTACAATACAGCCTATAAAAGGGTGCTGTAGATGGCCCATGGGGGAACACAAGGCAGTGATTCACTGGAGGAGTTGTGCTGACTTCCTGGACTATGAAAGCACAGCTGGGGCAATTTAGGAGCAGCAGTCAGGTTCCAACAGGGAAGCCAGGCTTTTATAACTCACACTACAGTCACCTATTGTTTTGTGTCTTGTTTTCTCAAGATATTTAGACATGTCTGGTGGCAGAAAAGTGAAACACTGGGAGTGCCAGCTCCAGGCAGCTGTAACACTCCCAGGTACACTGCAAACTTTTCTTCACAGCTCTGTTCCTTCTATTTCACAGCAAAGGTGCAGCTCCTGCTTGTGCTTTTGACCTGAATCTCATAACCAAAGCACCTTCAGTCTGCCTGCACATATTTGGATCATTTTAGCGTGTAATCCCACATAGCACTGCTGGATCACCTCAAATTTAGTCAAGAGAGGTGGGGCCAGGATGTGTTTTAAAATGCTATTGAAAATCAGGCTTAATTAAACAGTGTTCTGCAATTATTTTATGATAGCAGCTGAAGGCAAACATGATCCTTCATGACTTTAATTTCAGCTGGGATTCTGCACAGAAATCAATACATAAATACATAAGCGACTTTTCACAGCTTCAAAAGGATGCTGTTAATGAAACCAAAATACTTAGTATTTGTTAGCTGGATAAACCCCAACAATCCTAATTCCCAGGTCTATTAAGCCATGTGAAAATATAAAATGGCCTTAGGACAGTCAGCTACCCAGTAAAGAATTCTTCCCACTTAGGGTTCCATTGATGAGAACAGACAGCCGCCCATTCCCTCCCTTGTAGTTGTATGTAAGAAAACAATTTGAAATAAATCTAGATATGTTTTGTCTTCTTCTGGATTAATACTTTGCAGTAGTCATGTTATGAAGGATAGCTTGGCACCTCAGGGGCAGATATCTGCAAATAGCTTGTATTTGTGTACTCTAGATTCTCCTCTAATCCATTGTCAGAGAAAGTGGAGAAGGCATTTTTACTGTAGTAGGAACATTTGAATAATTTCTGTTACTACACAGCTCATGCCAGTTCCTCATAGATCCAGAATCTGACACTATGCTATCATAGATGTCTAGAGACTCTCTTCTTCACTGGTATAATCCACAGGGAGGAATTTGGGCCGCAGAATGGACTTTATTGAATCTGAATACTGTCTAAATTCATGTGCCGAAAATTCCTTTTACAGCACCCTATGAAGAAAGGGTAACACCTTTCTTTCGGGTTCCAGATGGCTCAGAGCAGATTGTTTGCATAAAATTAAATGAGTGCACTTAGTTTCCCATGCTAAATAAAGGTAATCTCATGGTAAATGGTAAAATCACCTGCCTGACAATGGAGGTGAGAGTTACCTGGTGTTCTAGGAGACACTGATAGAGGAAAAAAGTTTTGGTTTGCTTTTTAAAAGTATTCTAGATTGATATTTTCAGCTCTCTGAATATAACCTACAGTTGGAGGCTCCTCTGCAGCCTCACCAAGTCCAGACCCCTAGTTGTGTCTTGCTTCTTCCTATGCAAAACCACTGAGATAGATTTTTATTTTAGAATTTACTGAGAAGGTGAAGTCATTTATGCAAACCTCTTGGTACAACAGCAGGTGTTTCTCCTTTCTGCTGCCAGTTTTAATCTATCCCTCCATGAAGCTGGACTCTTTGGGGCTGGTAGTGATCAGTAGCGTCAAATAACATTAAAAAAATTATCACTCCAAATATAAAAGTACTGACCTTTTTTATGTTTCTGCACCTTCTGCATATTAGGAAACTGGCTGCTGCTGGTGAAAATTAGCAATAGGTGTAGATGAGCCACTGGTGAAAAGGTTTTCCATTCAAGGGCAGACTGGGACAAGCAGTGTTTGGCACTGCTTAGAAACCAGGAGCAGAAATCTGCAAGGCTACAGCAAAATCCCGTCTGGTGCCAGCACATGCTGCTGGCATCCCCTAACAATAGCAGGTTTGCTTCCTGGCCTGCAGACAGTGTCAGCTATGCCAGAGTAAGGGCACTCCACTCCTGCTTTCTGCCAGTCACTGTCAATACTATAAATACATGCTTTGGGAGTTTGTTTCAGGGAATGTTCTGCAGTTAGAAGGTGCTATGTCAATATAAGCAGGGATAAAGTTTGTAGCCAGGGGCTAAGGCCAGGATTTCAGGTTACATTTCCATCCTGCTGCACCATTACAGTTACTGCTGCTCTGCCTGCTCCTCTGCCTGTGCACTTTGCTATGTAAGCTCTGATCATACATCTGTGTGATCCTGATGTGAGCCACATCTGGGAACAGTAGGAGTTTACATGGTTTTTGTCTAATGAAACCCCAAATTAGTTTGTTTCTTTTATTCATTGCCACAGCCATGATAAAAAAACTGTGTAGGGAGTTGTGCTGCATCAAGGCTGGAGAGGTACACCATGCATTAATGTGTCAATTATGATTTTAAAAAAGAATATAGAAGAATAAATGTAAAAATATTGACTCCACGAGCTACTCATGTTTCGTCCCTTCTATCATCATGCCAGTTGTATGGGTAGATTTCTGCTTTGAAAAAATAACAATATGCCAGTGATAATACATAGGAGATTCATAGACAATGTGTTGAATTCCTAGGACTGCTGGTCCTGGCTTTTAGCAAAACCAGTGGGAGTTTTTAGGTATAATGAGTATACTTAATATTATTTGGCTACTTATTAGTGACTGTATTTATTTTTCCATTTTTGGAGAATTATGAACAAAGAAACAGCTAAATGCACTTCAACAAAGTGTTTTATAATAATTTAAATATTTATAATTATTAATTTTGAAATGTGTGAGAGTTAGCTTTGTATTCACTTGTTTCTACACTTTTCACATCATTGCTGATTTTATAAAACTCATGGATGAGTGACATTTTTAGCTTCATGATTGCTAGTATCTCTGTCATGAATGTAGGTGGCATGTTAATAGAGCACATTGCATTTTCATTCCTAGCTAAATAATAGCAAATTAAGAAGTGAATGCCTAATTTGTTGGTATTAACCTTGCTAATAAAGAGCCTGATGGAGTTAGAAGAATTGAACTGGAATTGTTTTACCATTACTTTTCTCCAAGTACAGGTCATAGGCAGTGCCTGGATAAGCTAATCCTGCATTGTTTTGTCCAGTTCAGACTTGCATGCGTAAAGCAGGAGGGTTTTTTGCTTTTTCCTCTGCAATGAGTTTATGCTTTTTGAGCTTTTGCTGTGCAAACTGTCTGTGGGAAGTGTCTGCTCACACCTGGGGGAAATACACAAAGCAAAGTGCCTTTAATTGCTTCTGGAACAGTACAGAGAATTGTTTAGACTAGATTTACTTTTCTGATTTGTGCTTAGAGACAGAGCTGACCTCTGCCAGAACTACAAAGAGCACCCAGCTGAGGCTGTTAACATCTCTTAGGAAACTGTTCAGGAATGAGCCTAGCTCACTGCCCAGTGCTGTAGTGATTACAGTAAATCCTCATCTTCTGCTGACTTCAGCAGGGTGTTTGCAGACAGCAGTTCTGGTTCCAATGGGATCTCAGACCCCAAAGAATGTAAAACATGTATCAAGATCTACTCATTCGTAATAGCAGTTTTCTTTAGCAGCTTTCATTTATAATATTCCAAACATATGTTTTTCCTTGAAAACAGGGTGTGTGAGTGCCCTGCTTGAGAGGAGTGTGAGGAAAAGAAAGCTCCATGCCATATTGAATGAGAGCAGCAGTTGTTTCTTGTATTTTTCCTTAGGCACTGTGATCTCACCTAGTAGGACAGGTCAGGTCCCATCACAGAGCTGTGCTCCAGTGTCTTCATTGTCCAGTTAAGTGTCCTTATTTCCCCAGTTCCGATATCAACTGAAGGACTGATACAATCATTTGCATTACTGTTTCTAACATTGTCCTTGCAGATGGTTTTATGGGCATTGCTATAATTTCTCTGTAGTTATCTCAATCCTTATCTCTTTTTGTTCAGCATCCTTGTCTCCTTGTTTTGTGAATATCTCTTATATTGCTTACATCCCTTACATTATCCTGTTTCCTCTGCTTCTGAAGCAGTAAAGGTGCCTACTTCCCACCCTTTTGGTTGCTGGATATCTGTGGGTCTAAAAAGATGACAATGCTGGTGTCATCCCCTGTACTGTATTGAAAAATTGTTCATTGTTTTAAATTATGTGTGTATATTGTACGGCTGGTGAAGAGCACGAGAGACTGCAAAATAGGTACCTCAGTTACAGCTCTGCAGTTCCTGTGGGTAGGGTTGGTCTAGCTCCAGTTCATATGCACATGTGTCACAAATGCTGGTACATTAATTAGCAGAGTCTAGTTTAGAAACTGTGTATTTAATACAACAAGGGATAGGGTCTCTCCTTTTATCCTCAGGGACAGCACAGTAGGACATAGAAGTAACACAGCTACCTAATATGTGGAGGAGAGCTGGCAAGAGTACATCTCAAAGCAGCCTGTACCTGTACACAAGCCACATGAGACCACTAATTTAGAGAGAGACACAACTTGAAGTTTACAAGTAAGAGGCTGTACAGGTCCCTACAAATGTTAACTGATCTTGAAGCCAGATGGAAAATGGCTGCTGGTTTTTGACTTTCTCCCAAACTGCTTGTTTATGAAAGAAGTCTTTTTTTCTTTTTTTGGCTCTTATTTGTAAATTGAAGTGAAGTACAGACTGATGGCTAAAGCAGCCAAATCACAGAAGCACTCCTTGCATCTTGTCAAAATGTCTGCTGCTCTGGACTGTGCTTCTAAGGCAATATTCTGTTGTTTGCCTGGTATTGCAGATGAGACCCAGCTTCTCCTCAAGGTCCCAGATCTCTGCTGTCTTTCACCAATCTTAGGGAATTGTTGCCTGTGCACAGGTAACACTTTCTGCTCTCTCTTCTGCTCAGCACTTTTGGTGTTTCTCTGTTGGCCACACATCATCTTTTGGCAGCACATTGCTTCCTAGAAGCTGAAAGCTAGATTAGTTTGAACATCAGAAAATACTTTGACATTTATGAAATATAATCATTTTTTTACTGTTTTGTCAGTAATACTGTTTACTTTCGTCCTATTTATCCTTTAAACAGCATCATTGTGCCTGTGTGACTCACTTTTAACAGGTTATGTTTGTTATTTGAGATTTCTTTTAAAGTGCTGAAGGTGGAGGCTCTGGAATCATAGCATCTCAGGTCTGAGAAAGTGCCAGGAAACGAGTGACACTGAGGAGTCAGTGTATGGAATGTTTAAGTCAAGTGAAGGATAAAACAAAAACTATGTGATTAGAAGGGGAATATGACTGTTCAGTACCTTGTTTTTGTATTAGCAATAAGAAACTTAGAAAGTGTTACACCATTTTATTTTGAATGTACTGCAGCAGTGGAGGATAGCCTTTTACTTGGTGCTTGTTCTGTTCACAAGTAGGTGTAGGGGAACACACAGTAACCTCTACGTGCTTTGCAAAGAGTTCATAACACAATCATAACTCAGTACAGTTACACCATGGAGTACTCTTGCAGATGCAGTTACCATATGGAAAAAGTTTCCCATGCCTAACTAAGAATATATTTAGGCCATTTCAGCCACATAAAGGAAATGAATGTAGAGCAGAGGTCAGTGCCCTAGCTGTTCTGTGACAGAAATTCTTAGAGGTGGTATTTATACTGAAGTATGCATTATCTATAGTGTGTTTATAAATATGTCTGCTAACTCTATACAACATTTCTGCTTGTAGAGGCTCTTATAATAACATATACCCCAGGGTTTCATTTATCCTTCTCCCAGCCTCATTGTTCTTTTCTCTTTATAATTAATTTAATTGTCCAAAATTGCCAACTTAAGTTTTGTTCTTTTCTCTTATTCTTTTTTGTTTCTTTGTGCTCCCTCTCCAAATTATTGCAAGTCATTGTGCACTAAATATAGTTCTGCTTTCTGCTTTCCAGATGCTGGGAGCTTGGCTGACGTCCTTATAGCATTCCAGACTAATTCTCTCTCTGTCACACTCTCAGACAGCTATTCAAAGCAAATTTATTGAGTTCAATGTATCAAGAAAGTTCTGATAGTTTTCCTTGTAGAATTCAGATTAAGATTTAGTAAAATTTACTCATATTAAATTTTTGCTGGCTTTATACTCAGTTGCTGTACCCCATATTCATTGCTGTGAGGGCTCAATATATGGTTCTTACTGACTTACATATTTCATAAAATATTGAATCTCTGTATACATCTCACTGTGCATTTCAATCATATAGGTCTGATCTAGCCAGGCAAATTTCACTTCTGGTGCAGCTGTAGTATACTGGAATATCAGGACCAGATTCAGGGGTGTTTCAGCCCAAAATGCAGAAGTTCCACAGCAAAAGTCAGTAGGGTGGGAAAGTATGTACAATTTTAAGGCACAGCTGCAGAATCAGTTCGGATCTGATTAGAAACTTATTACAGATGTTCAAGTCAACACTAATTTTCAGGAAAATTAACTTTCTGCTCTATTTGTTTCATGAGCTGGTGCTGGTATGGTCATAAGAGCTTCCACCAGGCAAGTGACTGTTTTGGTAATGGTAAGTAGTTCCCATACAGGGTATGTAGTATTCCTTGCTTGTAAAGCAGTTGGGACTAGCAAAAGACACAGGACAAATCTCTACTTTTCATTTATCAACAATTAGTAGTATCTTGCACCAGTACAGATTTTTTTTAATTGGAAAGATCCCAAATTCAGGTCCAGATTTACACTGAAATTTTCTAGAACCAATGTATTTGGATCCTTTATGCACCATTGAAATGCAGCTGTGCTACAACACAGTGAGTGTTTAGGGCAGGAAGCAAGGAAAGTATTGTGCCTAATCAAAATTGCAGTGGGAATTGATTGGCAAAGCATATTTACCCTGAAGATGGGGCTGTACTGCCAGACATTGGGCAATCCTGGTTGGTGCTTTGGCACAGTAATTCAATACAAATGCAAAGAAGTATTAGATGTGAGACTTGGTAATACACCAGGGTTAAATTTCTCTGCAATCTTTTGTAAACTGCCTCAAATCTGTGTTGGTCATGGCTTATTCTCCCTCCAGACAGCACTCTGTTCCCCCTCAGAATATTGCCTTGGAGAAGACTGAGCCCTGTCCCAGCACTAACCCCCTTCCTGCAGCATCTGCTCCTAAGAATTGCAACAGCCTAGCTGTGAGGAGGGCTGGGAAAAACAGAGGGCTCTGGCTCTATGCCATTGCTTCATTTCCATAATGCTTACTTAATGTCATAAACATACAAAGCCTACCAAACGTCGGCAAAGTTGTGAGGCCAGATAAAATCTGGTTCCTGGGATCTGTGCAATCCTGTGAGTGCTCTATGGGGCCGATGAGAAGCAGCTTCCCTGGAGGTTTCCAGCCCTTGGGATTCCAGAGGAACCATGGTCCCAGGTGCTGCTGCCAGGGCTGCCCCATGGCAGCTTGCACATAAATATTAGTGTCAGCCTGTCACTTGCTGTGCACCCACTTCCAAAGAGGCTGCTACAGTCCCCACCCAGAGTCTCTCACAACACAAGGAGCGTGTCATTCAAACCAGAAAAGAGCTGCAGTTCAGCACAGGGTTGGTGGGAAAGGATCATTCAGGACATGTTACAGAAGCTATCCTGGCATCCTGCTCTGCTGAAGACTGACTGGGGCAGGGATGGGAGAGGCTGAAGGCGAAGGCTGTTCTCGCAGCCTAACAAGGGGCTGCATTGTTCCTGGGCCTATCAGTTGGTTTCTGATTCACCCGCAGCCAATGTGCCATGATCAGATCACAGCTGGCCCAAGGATATGCTTTCCAGTGCATTTAGTGCTTGGAACAGCCCCAAGTTTCAGGAACACATGGTGAGGAGGAGGGGACAGCTGTGAGACAGAGAAGGGAGCTGATTTTTGCCTTCTCTCAAGATGAGCTTTTATTTCATTATTTGATTGTGTTAACAGCATTCCAGGTTGTAAAATTAACTTGAAGCCTATGTAGATCTGGATGAAGGGGAGACAGAGGGAGAAGTGGGTGGAGGAGGCAGTGTTGCTTGCATGGCTGCATGCTCCCACTAGCCATGCCCTCTCCCTGGTCAGCTGTGCAACTGCTCGTGACAGATCGTAGATGGATCCCAAGTGCTCAGCCTGTGTCATCTTTCTGCTCCAAGCTCTGAGACAGCTTTGTTTGTCTCTATCCTGGAGGTTATGTGGCTGCTATGTCCCAGTGGCTGTATCTAGCGGTAGCTGAGCTTCCTTGTGTGTGAGCAGTGACTGATTCATGACAAGAGAGGGGAATGTCCTGAGTGCCACTGGGGACAGAGCAGGACTTAAGTTCCAGGCAGACCTTTTCATTTATCACTGCAGCACAGTGTTCTGAGTGATTCCTGACTTTTTGTTCCAATTTCCTCTTAAGCAATAACACACCATTCCTCACCTCCTGTCCTAAGCATCCCTGTGTTTTGTAATGAGTTTTGCTGTTTCACCTAGAAGTGGCTGCAAGGGACGAATGAAGAGGTGCCTGCCTGTTTACAGGCCCTTAAAGCAAATCTGTAATCCCTTTGTCATCCCACAAGTCCTTCACTTCCCGACAGAAATTTTCATCTCTCCTTCCCGGTCTTCCAAAGCCAACCTGAGAAAGGCAAATAAATGCAAGTGGCATGTGCTGTCATCTCTGCTCCACTGCAGAATTTTGGTAATAAGCTACACCTTGTCAGGGAAATGTGCAATTCTCCACCTACAGTCTATGCTTTGCAGGCCTATAAAGTACTTCAATGCTTGAGAAAGTTGATCTGTTAATCAACAAAGGTAATAAGCCAGAGTTTTTTTCTCCTTCCCCATACAGGGCCCCAATTCTATAAGGAGTCATAGAAGTTAAACATTGAAAAAGACTTGCAGTGTAATTGAGTCCATCTCCTAGTAGTGTGGGGGTGTTCTCTACTACAGATTTTTATTGTTATGTCAGCCTGGTTTTAAACTACCTCTGCAGCATGATTTATGCATTTGCTAGAAATATTATGCTTAGCCTAACACATCCCAACATTTTGAAGGTTTTCCTGATGCATTTATCTAAATGATTACTCTACAAGTTAATCCAGTTTATTTCAGTTAAACCCTTCCTCTTCTGCAGCATAGTTCATTCTACTGAAAAAACAATTCCCTTTTCCTTTAAAGGGGCTAGTGGGACAGCAAGTCTGCTATTTGGCCCGGCTGCAGTCAGATCTCATTTTTCAACCCCACCCTTCCTCTTCTCTGAGAAGGAGGGGCAGTCTTCATATTTTCCCTTTAAGCTGAGCTATGAAAAATAACTGTTTGCCAAAATCTTTCACCTTGGCCGTATACCCTCACAGATGTTTTCTACAGCATAAACAAAGCAGCAAAGAATGTTGGGGCACGAGGGAGTCACGGTAGTTGGGATGGGAGAGATCAGGCTGGAGAATAACAGCTCCAGCCACTTGGCTGTAGTTTGCCTTTCAGAAATGCACAAGAGCTGCTCCCACTGCTCAAGGAGCAGAGCCAGCTCTAAAATCATCCACAGCTTGATATAACAGGAGCATTCAGCCATGCAGTCTAAGCATATGTAATGCACACGTCACTATAGCTTGTGTGCAAATTAAGAATAGTGATAAATCTGGCTGGTAAGACCAAGTTCTCAGCTGTTCCTCAGCTATCTCACTGGTCAGAAAGAGATGGTGCCAGCCATTGCAACTAGGAGAATAGGAAAAATTGTGGGAAGAATTGTGTTGTACATTATACCTAATGAATGGCAAAATCTGGCACCACACCCCAGGGCTTAAATTGTACTGTTAGCAGAACTTCAGAGCTTTATCATGGACTTTGCTAGTTCCAAGTGTCTGCTCACTACAGCTGTGTCAATGAAACAGAGTAGAGATCTTAAGTACCTCAACCTTATCATGTAAGAGAATTTGCTGAAGCAAGTGAAATATCCTGAATTTTGTCAGGATGTTGTCACTTTTTCTATTCTGCCATATTTTTGACCAATTAAAATGTTCAGATGACTGGTTAGTAGGTTCCTGTTGCAGATTTTGAAGGGAATTCATTTGGACAAAATAAAAGATTTGCTAGGACTGACAACAAGGAGATATTCTTCCTAAAAGAAATATTTCTAACTGATTGAACAGCCATGAGTCCTGTAAGGTCCCGGTGAGATTCTGACAGCAGGAGATGGTGGCAGTAATGTGGCTGTTCACCTGACCCTTGCTGTTGACTCAAAATACTACTTTGAGCCACTGGAAAAGTTTCTTACTGTAAACAAATTTAGCTCTCAGCAGCCTTGAAAGGAAATTCATAATGACCAGTATAAACCACCTGGTGCAGATGAAAGGCATCAGGAATCTGGGCAATATTTAAACAATTGAAGGCTTGGGAGGGAACCTCAAAACTTCTCCTGTTGTTACATATGAATAACAAAGAACATATTGGTGGTGTTTGAGTATATCCCAGAGGATCAGTTTGTGAGCCCTCCTGCATATTCTGGTGGGTTGAGACGCACCAAAACAAAGGAGACCATGGTTTGCATATTAAGGAAAAGAATGTGGAATGTATGTATTATGTGTAGTAAGACTGTGGAACTAATGGCTTATGACAGGGATACAGCTATGGAATTAATGTGATTTGGCAGGCAGGCATTAATATGGAATGGACAATTTTGGAGGAAGCAGAACAGGGATGCAAAAGGCTGTAAATGAAGCTAGTCCCTTGCATAGGAGCTGTATGGAGAGAAGGTTTCTTACACATATATATACAAGAGTGAACAAAGTTTATCCCTGTGTCATTATTAGGAAGTAGATAATGATCTTTATTTGTATTTGTAGGGTGTGAGAACCTTTTGCTCTTTATTGACTTGGCATGAAGAGGCCTTTTGAGTATACATCCTGCTGTTTTGTGTGGCTGTGATTTAACTGCCATCATAGTTTCATTGTTTAGATCTCCTAAATATATATAGGTTTTTCTACAGAGAAAACTGAGATCAATATATTTATGATTATCAAATGTATTGGAGATAAATATAGTTATTGTGTATAGCAGATCCCAAGATCTACTGCTCTAAATACTCTCAAGCATCCTGCTGTCTTAAAGTGGGATGAAGATAGTTCATGTTTCATGGAGGTTCCAGAACTCACTAGTAGTCCTGGTGTTAGGGCTGTATCAGCCAAAGTTCCTGAGAAACAGCCCCTGTTAAAAACATCACAACATTTTTCAAAATTATCTCATTCTTTAAATATTTTTCTGTGCCTGTGTAAGGCCTCATGTTAAGATTCGGACTCTTTCTCAGCTGCTCAATATTTATTCAAGCTAATATACTAGAGAAAATAATCTCTGAAATGTTATTTGTAGTCATTTGGAAGTTCACATCAGTACATCACACTGACATAAACTGTGATTAGGGCTTTTTTCAAGGAAAATAATTTCTTTAGCACATCAGTAGCTCTAGGTAATATACTGTGATTCTTAGACCAAGCTCCATTTGTTCACTGTGAGTTCTCCTGGCAGTTTTTAGAGAATATAATTTGTTCAGAGACATGTCAACTTGTGTTTGCTAATGGAGAAGTTCTTGTCTGGGATCAGCATACTCTTGGCTCTCCCTATGTCCAAATTTCAATTCTTGGTGCACTTCTTGGGTTCCATCATCTCTGTGCTAAAAGCAGGAAATGTACAGAGATTAGGAGAGGGATTAAAGGCATTGCAGAGATAGGGGTATTGTAGCAGTGGGCAAGCTGGTTCTGAACTGGGGGGAAGAAATGTGCCAGGAACAAGCCAGCAAAGACCTATGGATGAATGAAGTGTGGCAGAACTGTGCAAATGGTGTTTTTGTGGAAAGAATTTTGTCTGTTCTATGCACATTTCTGCTATGTCTGCCAGCCTATATAGAAATGTCCCCACTGAATTATCAGCTTTTCCATGACTCCAGCATGTTCCTGCAGCCAGTCCAGTCTGGGATCTGTCTCTCTGTGTAGTGGAAGAGTGCAAACTCCTCTGGTCTCTTTAGTGTTGGAAGCAGCAAAATATAATTGTCTTGAAAGGAGGAAACAAAATGTTGAGGCATACACCAGACTGTAACTCAGCCATGAACCTACCCTCTCTGAGCAACATCTCAGCATGTCAGTGAAGAAACACTAACACAATTGCTCTCTCATCACTGCTACAAAACAGTGGCACAAGAGCACTGCAGGAGACTTAACACCTTTTCTTGGCTGAAGCCTTGGTTGCATAAGGAAATTGAACAGCATCACTGTTCTGTAATTACTGCCACCTCATATGCAGTATTTCTCAATATCTCTGCCGTTCAGTCTCTGTTCAAAAGGAGGCTTTACATGTAGGTGTGGGAGGCCTCCACTCAGACATTTAATTTGCTCCACATAAACCATTCCAATCATTCCAGCTTGGTAGATGTTACCAGCCATGGCCTCTCACCCTACAAGGTTCTTTCAAAGCATGGTTTGTCAGCTCAGCTCTGGGATCCAGAGACATAGCTTCATAGAAATGTAGTTTAAGGAGGAACCTCTGGAGGTGTCTATTCCAACACCCTGATAAAAGCAGAACTGTTGCCAGAACTTAACATGTCAGTTGGGATTTTGTCTAGCCAAGTCATGGAACCATGCAAGGATGGGGATTGCACAGCTTCTCTGAGTAATCTATTCCAGCACTGTACTGCTTACCCAATGAAAAGGTTTTTTTCTGATGCTCAGTGCAAACACAGTAGGAGATTCTCCATGCTTATACTGACATATTTGTAAGATCCACAGGTGGAATAAGACATACCTGATCCTCTGAAGTTCACATCCACCTCTCAGCATCACAGCTCTGCCATGTTGATTCTGTTGCTGCTTTCACCAGTTATTACAGCTACGTGTCATGTAGCAAACAGATGACTAAAAACTGCTCCTGAAAGCTGATGAGCACTGTCCAGATAGAAGGTTGTTCACTTGGACATTTTTTGCATCTACTGATGGCAGAATTATGTTATTGAATTATTCAATTACATTATTGAGAAAACCCAATACAGAACCTGTATAGCGCTGACCACACACTCTTCTCTGGTCACTGTTCCTTAAACATAATGCCCTATACTTGACCTAGGGAATTCCCACAAAGCTGTACTCATATTGCTTGTAGCTGCTGTGAACCTTAGTTTGTAATTTTATGGCTTTGGGAGAAAGGTGTTAAATGTCAGCCACTCCTCACAGTGTAGAATGGCACAAAGCAGACCTGCATAGCCCTAGGTTATGTCTACTACTGGAGGTTTGAGCATCTAATACAAAGCCCAGCAGTGAGTCTTTTCCATTCCTCTGCCTGCATGTTCAATGCAGACATTAGACTCCTGTGCTGTCTTTATGTGTACAGAAAGCTTTGCTGGAATTTCAAAATTATTTCCCTTGCAGCTCTAGTTTCTTACTAGAAAGATCATCTTGAGAGCTGATAATAGCATCTGAAAGTGACTTTGCCATCTTGTCACCTGTCCCACTCCACCGTTAGACACTATAAATTGTCACCATAAAAATTTTAACTAATGAATCCATCGCTTCTTTACTTACTAAAAAGAGTCCTAGCTTTCATTTTTGTACCAGAAAGTTTTCCCTGTCTATACTCAGAAATAAAATCACCTTTCTTTCATGTCCAAGACTTATTTCTGAAGAAAAAGCTTGAAAATTGTTCTCAAGATGATCCCTGGTTGAATCATCAGCACTGCTTCCTGCTTTTCTCTCCACTCTCAGCCACATACCTGACCTGAGCCTAATTAGTTTGTGAGAGCTGGAAAGTTTGCCGCCCGCGGTGTGGCTGTGGGCCAGACAGGCAGAGTTCTCTGTGCCTGGTACTGTAATTGTTGTGAAATCTTGCTTGATGGACAGAAGGTTATTCTGTTGTTTGGGATTATTTTTTTTTCAGCAAATGTCCTGGAAATATGCAGGAGCACATTTAGGAGCTCAGAGATTTGACTCTTTATAGGCCATGGTACCAGAAAGGTCTTATGTCCTTAACATTGCTGGGAGCCAAAGTGGATCAAGAGCACTTTCATTTTGAAGAATATGTTTTTAAAACTTTACACATTTTGTCCTGCTTTTACAAAAGTTCGTTTTATTTTGTAAGGTCTGTTTGTGACTCTTGTCACCCAGCAGAACCTTTATTAAGTCCTCAGGAATAGTGTTTATGTTGCTAGAACAATAGGACTTATTACTGTACTTCTCTTTACCAAAATAAAGGACTCCTTTTGCAACATGAGCTGTTTTTATCAGTCCTCGTGAATAGTCCTGCTGACTTCTTCAAGACTGCTTGTGTCTGTAAGGATTATGGCATAAGGATTACTGCTCCTTGTAGAGCCCTAGAACTTAAGTGTGGTAGGGAAGAATCTTTCTGCCATCACAGCAGGCAGGGAATGGGCCACTAATCTTTCCCGTGCCACTGACAGCAAAGGAACAAAGTGCAGCCTGGTGGTACTTCATTAGCATCTTGCTTAATGATGTCTATTTCCTTCTCTCTACTAATGACCATGTGGATTTTTCCAAAGTATGTTCTACTCAACAATAAATGTGTTCCTTGTTCATGTGGCTATTGTGGTGCTGTAATCTTCTCTCCTTCCTGAATCATCAATTTCAAGATCATTCTTCATTTTTGTTGGGGCAATGCAGCACTTGGAAAATGAGTGCCTAGAAGGCATGTAAGAGGCAGGCATTGCATGGACAGGCTCTGTGCAGCATCCACAATGCAGTTCTACCAGTTTGTCTCAGACTTAGCTAGTCTTGTTCCTACAGTCTACTCATGTACCCAGGTTCAGGTTGCAGTATACTCGTTTGTCCAGTCCTTGTGCTCCATCAAGCTGGTACCCATTCCACACACTGTCCTGAATCTACTGGTGCCTAACCCTTGTTTCTAGGCCTAAATATCCACCAGAATCTCCATGCAATTTACCCTGTCACACTGTCAAGTCTTTCATCAGTCAGACCCTTACCTGATGCTCTAAAAATCCCCTGAATTTGACAATTACTTGTGCTGACTACTGGTCTGGAAGTGCTGTGTGGAAATTGAATCTTTATTGAACTGCTGCAAGCAGCTTTTTCTTACGTTGCCCCATATGTTTTTAACAACACTTCCCACAGGGTATTTAAAATACAATTCCACATCCATTCCAGCTAACCTATTGCCCAGCCATGCTCCAGTGTTTCCTCAGTACAAGCAATGGTTTGTATCTGACGCTGGAATAGTTCAGGGAGCTAAAATGGATGAAAGTTAACACTGCAAAAAGTAAGTTTTCACCATCCCCTGGATTAATTTTTTGCAAGGCTGGATGAGCACCAGTGGAGCACGAGAAAGGAGATGAAGGATTGTGATCAAGAGCTTTAGGAAGCAAAGTTGATGCAATCACAGTTTAGGTCAGAATCTACTGTTGCAGAATCACAGACTTTTTCACTGGTTTTTACCCTTGTGTGTTCACAATGTAAGAAGCACTAAAAGTCACTAAAGATTCAATTGCAGTAAAGTGATCCAATTATTTGGATAAGGAAGCTCAAACACAATCAGAAATAGAGATTATAATTATTAGGTGCATGTATGGCATGATTAAATTTTCAAGATTAAGAGTCCAATCTGAGTCTTTAATTCAGTCTGGTAGTAAAATAGAAACCAAGAAGAAATTAGTATAATTCCTAGAAAAACAGTGGGAGTTATTTCCACTACTGAGTTGCATGCAGTCGTGTTTTCTAGCCTTTAGGAAAGCTAACGAATAATTTTGGTTGTATTTGGTTGAATCCTTGTTTTGTTGTCAGCACACAAGAGTGTGTATAACTAACATTAAAACCACTATATTAGTGATTTTAATCCCATTGTCCATGGTTCCATCAGAGTCCTCTAACTCCTAAGCAGTCTGCAAAAGATAAACAAAAACACAAAAACACTGCCAGGAGACCTAAGTTCACAACATGGTGGTTAGGCACTTCTTTGGAAAATGGCCCCTGTTCCAGGTGATTTCTGCAAATGAGAAACCTAAACAGCGGGGTAGAAATTATCAGTTGCAGATCACTATCATGTGTCCAACCTCAGGCTGTTAGGGATGTATGGGAATCAATCCCATCTGATAGCAATTTAGGCACCATTATAAATGAGTTGTTTCTGTAAAGGTCCTTGAGAATGGATGACTGCATCACAAAAAACAGCTTTACATTTTGGATTAAATGGATTGATGATGGTAATCCCAACAGAGAAAGGATAAGAGGGAAACTGTAATCGGAGCTCAGCAAGCCTCTCAGTTCTGGAATTGATCCATTGGTTGTGAGAATGGTGGGAGAGGTTTGAACCAGTCTTGAGCTTTCTGTAAAAAGAGTGTTCAACTTAACTCTTTATCAACATTAAGCTTTGTTTAAAAATAAAGGCTGCAAAAGTTAAGTTGTTTTGAAAGGTCTCCAGTTCTAGAAACGTGTTCCTATCCTTTCTCTTATCTTTGGAATTGTTAGTTTTTCCAGCATAAAAAATTCACAGACAAATTTGGCCTTCAAGATCTATGAGTCTGATCAGTGCTTTAAAGGCCCTGGAAGCAATGGCTTTGTTTATCTCCAGAAGTCCAAGAATAAGCTGATACTGCTATTTTTAATCTATCCGGAAATATGCAAAGAAGAGAGCTTAATTGCAAACAGACCAAACCTTATATAGGAAATGGGTACATCCCCTGGGGCCACCTAAAACGTGAATGTCTGAAATTAAATTCATATATTCTTCTCCATTGCTCCCTGAAGCACGTACTCTTGGAATGAAAGGGAAGGCTTTGGGCTAGCATCATATCCCAGTAGTTTCTATCCATTATTACACTCTGGCTATCTTGATATTCAATTAACAGATGTTTCCCAGCATGTACGAGCTCAAGGTGACTAGCTGAATGTCTTTGTAATGAAACCATTAAAGTGAACAGAGAAAAATTAGAAAAATAATTGCTCCATTTCTAGGATCATAATGTGGTTGCCAGAAAGAAATGAAGCCAGGAGTACTGTGATTCCAAAATTTCACCTACACTTTTCTCAAGAAAAGATTACCACACCCAGCCAACAAAAAAACAGTAGTCTCACTTCATGAACACAGTTCCCATCACCTGCCCAATGATTCTGAAATCAGGTTTATCCTTTTCTCAGCTTCCAAACATTACACTCTGTAATGGGTAATGCATAAGGTTCTAAGGTAGACCAGGAGCGAGCAGCTTCACTAAAAATTTCACTTACCTATGGAAAAAGAGAAAATGACATTTTCTTTGTATAGGCACAGGAGCAAACACTGATTGCCAGTGCCATTTTAGTGTTAGCTCTTCCCCTAGCTGTTGCATTGAGCATATCTCATGCTCTGTATGTGCTCTACTTCATGGGGCTTGAATAAAGCACTGCCCCAATCTGTGTGTTTCATCAAATCTGGAAGCAAGTCCATCCCAAAGCTTCTCAGAAGGCCCTGCATGGTGCCTGCTTAATTCAGTGCAGAAAACTTTGTGATGCCCCATGCCTCTGCTGTGCTCTCTGGGCCATGATGTCTTTCAAATCTGAATTGTAGCTTCCATATTCTGGGGTCTTATAACTGAAATAATCTGGGTAAAATCCTAAAGGCTGAGTAGCCTGCTGAAAAGAGTGCACACAGGGGACCCAAGAGCTGTAGATTTATTGCTTGTAAACCAAAAATCGTATTGAAGAAAGCAGAGATAAAAATAGACGGGGAGCTTGGGGACCAGAAAGGCAGCCAGTGGAGATTAGATGCACTGCTGGTTGACTCATCCAGCTTGTTTTATTGTAGCACAGTTCCAATAACAACTGTATTATTTCAGCTTTTGTGCAGTGAGCAGACATTTGTTTTGCATCGAAGGTTTTTCACATAAATGTGCTCCATTTTTCATTTCTTCTTGTATTTCCCAGTGTTTCTACTGGCAATTACCGTTGGGAGAGTTGATGGCTTCAAAAGGATATTGGCCAACTTCTCAGCTGGTATAAATCAGCAACACCCCTTGGTATTTATTAGAGCTGTGCAGCTTTATACAAGTTGAATCTGCACCAACTGTTCTTTTAAAACATGTCCCACCTTATAAAGAATTTTTTTCAGCAGTGGATTCTGGAATTAATGGGAAGCATTGAACAAACTGCCTCACAGCCTATGCACAGTGCACAACTTGTCAGCATCTGCTTTCTAATGTGTGGCTCTGCTCAGCCTAGGGGACTTCTTTGTGAGGGATTCCAGTGAGCAATGATGCTGTTGTGTCCTGTCTGCTGGCCCTGGCCTGTGATCCACTGCCTTGCAGAAGATGGACACACACTGCCTGCTAGCTCAGCGTCTTGCAGTGCATTTAGCCTCTTCTTCACTGCAATTCATTAAAAACTCTTCCATGCCCACATGGAAGTGGCTCTGAGGAACAGTTACAGTGAAAATATGGGGAATGTACATCAGGCTTTGTTAGCTGTTTGCAGCTTGCATCATGACTAGGAAAGTACTGTCCTGCCAACTTGGGCTCCATTCAGAGGCAGAGGAGTTCTGTAGGAATGGGTTTGAAAATGACCACAGGGAAGGAGGAGAAGTATTTACCTCAAATGATATAAGATCAGCTGGATCTACATGTGTGGTGCAGGCTGTGCTTTTGTTACAACATAGTGCTCTTTTACAGCTCCTACAGTGTGTGCAGACTGAAGGAACATGTTAGGTTCAGTGCAGCTTTCCAGAATAGATTATTCAAAGGTGATTTCATGAGGTAGAACCTGGTGATCAGGTGGGCCACTTCTTATTCATGTTTCTACATCTCTCATCAGCTGTTGAGCAAGCTCTGCCATGTTGTCAATTAAGAACTAGATGGCTGTATGTTTTTACTGGGATTTTGCTATGGTTTTGCTTGAGATATTTATTTGCACTGATGTCACCTTCATCGGTTCTCTACACAAATCACATAACGTGTTCTGGAGCGTGTTGCTGTGCTAAACAGAAAAAAATGCATTTATCTATTTCATTATTTTCATAGTATTATTGAAGTGGGAGGGAGAATCTGCCAAAATATGACTTATATTGGGAGCTTTTTCATGGCCTCTTATAAGATGCTTTTTCATGGTCAGTTTGTGAGTAGTATGTGTAAATTTCAGCCCACCCCTACAATAGACATACACAGATCCTTTTAAAACCCTAATTTTAAGACTCAGGCAGCTGTATAACCAAAAAGAAGGTCTAAATTGATCCACAATCAATTTCTATCAATGCATATGAATAAAGTTACTTTATAAGTAGCAACACATAAAATGGTTTTGTTTTTTTCATAAACTTTTCAGGCTTATGAATTTCTGATGAAGGTCATTTGCAGGAATAAATGGTGAGGTAATATCAGTTTTGTGTAGGATTGAGATAAATTTGGGTCCAGACTAAATGAAGACCTCAGTAGAGGTAAAGTTAGGAAATAAGCGTGTGGGAAAATTGGACAGAGTGAGAAGGCAGCAGGGAAAAGGAAGCCACAGTACAAATTAAAGATTGCAAGTAACAGGGCTGGATGCCAAGAGCCTCAGAAAAGAAAAGAAAAAAAATTCTTGATTAGCTCAACTGTTTGCTTTACCATATAAAAAACTGACCTCCTTGAGGAGCCCTGAGCCCCGGCCTCCTGGGAGTCTGAGTACGTGTGAGTGAGCTGCTGCCTCGCTGAGAGCAGCACAAATGCTCCTGCACCAGGCTTCTGCCTCCTGCATTTCCAGGTGCAAATGCTTCATCTGGCACGAGTTCTGCCCACATCAAGCCGACAGTGTCTTAATGTTTTATCCAGCCTGGCATTATACATTTTCCCTTTTCCAAACTGCTGCCATAATTCCAGTTCCATTAGCTATGTGTGAGCGTGTGTGTTGAAAGGAGCCGCTGTCTCTCCGAGTAGCTGTGATGTGTGGGCCGAGTGTGACTTTCAAGGGGACAGATGAAGGACAGAGCTGGCAGGACAAGCCCATGCCTCCAGCCAAGCTCAGACCCCAGTTCTTGCTACTGCAGCCAGTGGAGCTCCCCAGCTGCCCTCAGCTCCTGGACACTGCCTGATGTACATTGGCCCCATTGTGAGTCCCCACTCCATAAGGAATATCCCCATCCTCCAGCCTCAGGTTCTGTGCCCTGTGCAAGAGGTACATTAGCACAGAGATCCTTATGGAAAAGCACAGACTAGACCTGAAACATGCCACCTTAGTGCAAATGCTCATTAATGTCATCATTAATGACCTGCTGCTACAAATACTGCTATTACTGTCATTCTTCTCCTGAGCCATTCACAATGCCATCACCAAGCTGAATCATTGCTGCAAAGCGGGAGATTCAACAGCTACATGGTCTGTGCTTGAGGACCTGACACTTGTGTGGGTTTGCTTTTCACACCTGCTGATACTTTTTGATTGTGAGTTGTTCTGTGCTAGACACACTGTCAAAGAGGAGCTATCACAGACAAAGCTGCTCTGAGAGCACAGAGGGCAAAGAGTTATTTATGGAAACCTTTTGTCAGCATGTCCCTCAGTTTTACTTACAAAATAGTTACTTGCTGTCTAATACCCACCTTCCTCCCCTCTATATCAACAAAAAGGAGTTATATGAAAGAGGTTGGCTCATGCAACTCTCCTGTACAATTCAATTAAATAATATAAAGACTGCAGGAGAAGACAATATTTTTAACAGAAGATGATGGAAGGGGTTCTTTGTAATAGAATAGGATCAAAACATCTGATATTGAACATTTGCTAAAACTTCTGGAAATTAACATTTCTAACCCCTCTATTATGGGAGAATATTATAATCCAGTTTAGAGATGGAGAAACAAAGATGATGTTGTACTTACAAGGCCTCTTGAAGGAACATAGATATAGAGTTCCTGAAGCAAAATGTGTATTCAGGCTTGGGACTATACTTCACTATCAAGGGCTCAAGAAAATTTCAAGATAAATTCTGCTTTTTCTTGTAAGTCTGCAAACACATGGGCACATAGTAACAGGTTTTTTTTCTGTAAAGCAAAGCTTCTATCTACACAAAATCATTTGCTGTGGCAGAGAATGCTCTGTCTGACCTTCAAAATGCACAGGGTTGCAGGATGTGCAAAACGTGTATGTATTACATTGTTCTCGCTATCCTTGGCTGAGTAAATTAAAAAAGGTGGGGAAGGTCAGGTGGAAGTGGTTAGCAGGGGCCTTAGCAGTGAAGTTCCTGGATGTGTGAGATTTGCTGTGCTTTATCGTGTATTCCAGCATCCTCTCTGAGGAATGAGATTAAGATTTTAAATCTGAGTAAAATCAAATCTCTCAAGAAAGCTTAACTCAAGAATCTGAGAGCACATACCAACAGCAGGGGTTGTCACCAAGAGAAAGATACAGTGTCACCTGGTTTCTGTTCATACTGGACTGTTTATCTAAGAATCTCCAAAGTCTTCAGGAATGCCAATGAACTCTAAATACTCCTTGCTGCACTGGCTGAGTGCTTCTGTCTGCATGTTACAGGTAAGGAAACAAAGGCACAGGAGGCCATGTGACATGTAACAACTGATTTTGGGTGAAATACATCATGCAGTTAATAGATGCCTAATTTAGACCTCACCTGACATCTAGTTTCAGTAATACTCTCCAGGTCAGAGACAACCCAGTCCTTTTGATCTCCTAGGTAACACATTCCTTTTAGTTGTTTTTGCAGGATTCAACAAAAGGGGAGAGAAAATCTCCAAACTGTCTCATAATTTGAAACTGTTCAGATATAGTTTGGTTGTTTCTGCTGATGAGGTGAGATTTTCCAGAGTCAGAAGAGCATCAGAGCAGAAAATGAAGGCAGCCAGTAGCCTGAATGCAAGGCAATTGTCATGCTACAGTACACAGTGCCTAGGCAGGCTACTCATGGGCAAAGTACACCCAGAGTTCAAAACCATGTTTGTGTGACTTGTTGACTAGACAAAGAGAAATGGGACATGAACACTTTCTGAGCATGAGCAGGCTGCACACACAGGAGCAATTTCCATCATAAGTTTTTTTATTCTGCAAGTTTTTTGAACATGTCAGACTGCTGTTCCACCACAGAGTGATGACATTTAGAATTGCAGTGTGATTGGTGTAGCAAAACCAGAAAACAATAACATGAATAACATGAGTTTGTCACGTAAGTAGAGTGAATTAAATTGATTCTGTGTAGTGTTTTCCTCTCAGAGTGCTTGAGAAGTTTGTTTGTAAATTGATTATATCCCCATGGCTCAAATGCAGCCACCTCTGGGCTGAAATGCAGTTGTCATCATTGCACGTCCAGTGCTTAGGCTGGCTATGAAGGATTTGCTTTATAACACATCTGCTTTCATCCTGCTGTTCATAATAAAATGAGAACTTTGTGCCACCTCTGTCAGATTCTCAGACTGGTTGGGGTAGTTGTTAGTGTAGGAAGTCCTAAAGAGATCACTGAATCTTCCAAGACAAAGTTCAGGCAAGTTGTGCTGATACGCAATTGCAAGTAGTTATAACCAATGTCCCATAAACCATGCTCAGTGAATCCTGAGGACTGGGCAGTTGTTTTTACATGTCTGGAATATCACAGCTACAGTTGTCAGGGAGGCAAGTTATGTTATTCTAAGTTTTTTGTGTTTTGGAAGTTTCTTTACTCTTCTTCAAGATCCCCTTGATTTTGGATGACACCCTTGGAAATGTCAGGGAATTGGAAGACTGCAAGAATGAAAATGGTTTGCATTTTTGTTTTGTGTTGGTTTTTTTTTGTCAAGCAAAATGTCAGTGATTGACTGACTTCATATGTCCCACCTTGATACGTTGATATAATAGACCTAAAATCAGATCACAGCCTAATTCCACACTTTCGTTTGAGTAGTAACAAAATTTTTTGGCACTACTTCCTACTATCTCATTGATGAGGAGTATAGAACTAGAACAATACAAACAGAATAGAGTGGTAGAGCTGAATCTTATTTTACTGAAGACATGTCCCACTTATTCCTGCTGCATTGTCAGATCTTTTTTACCTTAGCAGGTACAGGATGTGTGGTAGTGACGAGCTTGATGTATCCTGCAGCCTGCTTAGTTGTACTGCCTTGTAGTATGATTACCTCAGGTAGGTATAAATAAGCATCAAGAGAGGTTATATATTTTTTTCCTAGCCAGGATAAGTAGTCATACTTCATCCAAAGTCAGCAACAATGCCTAGAATATTCTGTGACAGGCTCATATACTTTCCACTGGGTCTTATCACCATCACAGGCAAAAATTTTTGAGCAAATCATCACATACAAAATCTAGCTCTGGATTTTGCATCATTGCTTTTTCATCAAATGCTCAAGGGATTAGGTTTGAACCTACCAAATCCTTCTCAATCTGCAAATCATAAATTTATAACTGAAGCAAATAAATCCATGTATTCCTGAGGAGAGGGGGGCTTTGCCAGCCATTTTAGGCAATTGCAGTAAACGGGTTATGGTCAGTTTTCTGAAACGGTCTTCTCATAAAAGACAAAAAAAGAGGACAGGAAACTTTTTACATTCATGGACAAGTGCCAAATCCTTCTTTTTTATGACAATGCACTGGCACTCAGTTTTTGTTATCATTCATTGCACAGAAATTAGTGATCTCCAGTTTTGATCATATAGCTGCAAGAGGGTTAGGCTAGTTCTTTTTTGGGGACAGCTCTGTCTCATGTAGTTTTAAGATACCTCAGGCTGCATCTCCTTTATCCTACAGTCTCTGGAATTGTTAAACTTTGTAGTAAAAGTCTATTGCCAGTATTTTTGCAGCAGTGCCTTGGTGTTCTCAGGTCATGCAGCCAGATTACACACACATCTCCCATTCCAATGAATCCACCTCTGCACCCAGTCCAGCTCCTCTGTAACTTTGCTGTATAGCTTGCCCAGGATTTTAGAGCTGTTGTGAGAAATTAACTTTTTTTTTCTGTCTAACCCAGTTTAAGTTTTTTTTCAGGACAGATCTGAAGACTTTTACTGTATTATTCTGTTAGATTTTTTCTGCTGATCTTAACATCATCTGATCTTTGTAAATGCTGAAAACTTGGTACATCATCAAACATCTGCTGTATTTTTGGAGAAATGTCTCGAGTTTGGTGAAGCAGTCTAAAGCACTAGGATTGTGATTCTCAATTTGCACAAAATGCTTGCTCTGTTTTTTAAGGGATTCTGCCAGACCTTGCTGACACATGAAGCATAAGAAAATATTTGGCCTCAGCCACTTCCCCAGAGATTTTTCCTCTTGTAGGTAGTGGAAAATGATCTCTCTGTACATATGTATTCAATTCTTTTAGGTCTGTTCATAAGCAAAGGTTCCATCTCTTTTTTTAGCATACCCATTCTGATGGTTCCTCTGTGCAGTTTATGGTAATGAGTATATTCACCTCCTTTTTTAGCCTCTGCTACAGGCACAGGAAACCATGCCAGCACTGCAGATTACAGAGCAGCCCTCAAACTCTCCTTCAATGACTTGATACCCCAGCTTTCCAAAGAAAAGGGCCTTTAGAGAGGGCTAAAGAATGGCTCCCACTTGTTGTAGATCATATTCTTTGAGACTATTGTTTACCTGTCTGGTTCAGTTTTAACCTCCTTGCAGGAATAAACCCACCACTTACTAGTCTGAAGTTTTACCTGTTGCCTGTGTGGCAGGGCTGGTACAGGCACTGCAGCTGCACCAGTGCCCACCCGCAGGCCAGTAAATGCCACATTTGTTTTATTGAAACTGTGGGGGCACTTCACAGCTCAGACAGCCCAGTTTGCCCACTGTGCCCCCCCCCCCCCCCCCCCCCCCCCCCAGGGCTCAGTACCACTGTTCTGCAGGGTAGGCATCTCCAAAGGATGGCAGCACCCTGCTCCCAGAGATACCCTATCCAGCCATATGCCCCAACCACCCAGTAGGGAGAGGGAGTCCTTGCACTGAGGTTACAGGGTTAAGGACCTGCCATGGAGCTTGGATGCACAGTTCCTCTTCCAGTTCAGGGGAGGTTCAGGTCCTGCCCTATCTGCTGTTACCTAGGAAGCTCAACAAAGCAGACCTACAAAGCAGGCCAAATGCAAACAACATTTAAAACTCCATGGCCCCTTACTAATGGGACTGTGCTGTGTCAAATCTCAATAGCTCACACTTAACAGCCATGTCATTATAGAGTATGGGCACACAACTGCTGAGGAGAGAGCGAGGAAAAATAATAAAAAAGACAAAATGCAAAAGGCTAAGGAGGCCCCTGGTTTCCTTAATGGAATTAGTCCTTCCTTTATGAATTCCAGGGTTAAATGCTATAAATGTGATTCACATGCTCCCTCCCCTCAGCAAAGCAGCAAGATCTGCTAGACACATGTTCAGAGCAGGACAGGGAAGATATGACGTGACTCAAGAGCCTGGAAGGCTAAAAGGAGTAGATGAGGGAGAGCTCTGCAGCCCTTGATCTTTTTAAGATTTACTGCCTTTGCCTCTTGCAACGATTTTTTTTTTTCCTGGAAAATTCTAGCTTCTAGCAATATAAAAAAAAAAAATTGGCTGGGGCAATAAACAAGATCTTTGAAGGGGGAAGGAAGCCAAGAGAAAGTCAGGCCCATTAGTCACGCAGCTGCATTTCCTGTCACAAAGGACCCCAGTTGAGTAATCACTCAAAATATGCTTGTTATTTTTTCCTATTTTATTTCAACTTTCAGCTTGCCAATATCTACTGCAAGAAAAAAATAAACCAAGAAAAAGTCTTTTAGTTTCAGAGGGGAAAACAGTGTACTATCAGACACTGAATTTACATTCTTTTTCCTTTTCTTTAATTTTTACAGTCTAAAAAGGCTTCAGGGATATGAGAGAAATGTTGTTAGGGCAAAATGGGTCTGAGACAGTCCTGGTGTTTCCAGGGCATATAGTTTCAGCAGAAGTGTGGGTGTCAAAGTTCCTACTTTGGAAGTTGGGCTACATTTCCAACTGGTTCAGGGTACAACCTTGATTGAGTCATGTATTTATTTATCTATAGTTTATTATGAAACATAAAGATGATAACAGCTTTTGCTATTTTATTGGACTTCATTAATACTGCTTATAAGTAATGTTAGGATCGCTGATGAAAGTTTTGTAGAAGTATTTTGCTAAAGAGAAATGCAGTCAAGACAGAAAAAACAAACTTGTCATTTAAAGCAGAACATTGCTATTGCTAGATTTTAAAAATGCTTACACAAAAAGAGGTGAAAATAGGAGCAATTCTGTGAAATGGAAGGAGGAAAATCTTGCTGACCCTGTCTTTTGAGACACTCTGAGGAAGACAAGTACAGCACAGGGGACAGCCCCTTTCAGTGTTGAAAGAGATTGATGATACCAGCTCCCCACCCCTGCCTCTAGATCCTGGATTAGAAAGTGCTGGCTGTGGTCAATCTGGTACTAACTTCTAAAAGAATTTACAGATACACAATGGAAGTAAAGCTGAAAAACCTCTGTTTTCCCAGATTGCTGATTCTTTTGTCAACAAGCACAACTACAAAATAAGAAACCCTGCCCTTAATTTACTCCAAAGTAATGAATATGGTGACCAGGCCACCTATAAAGCAGGGCCATAAGCATGCTTCAGGGCACATAACAGTTTGTAACTTACATTCTGATGGGGTACCTGAGTGTATGGCTCTGTGAAAATGATTGCAAAGGGATTGCAAATTTCTGTTTGGATTGCTGTCCAAGTAGAGAGTAGATAATTGTGGTTTATGCTATGTAATAACATGACTTCAAATACTACACAAAAAAATGAAGCTTACATTGCTTACATTTGCATGTAAGTAACTGGTAATGTCATATAATTCTCTAATTTGCACACATTTGGTACCACAGATGTGCAATGTTTTCAAGCCACAGCTTATGAGCAGATGTGATTTACACAGCAATATAAATCACAGCTTCCTAATGCTAGTTAAAGGGTGTAAACTCAAACAAATGTGAGATTTACACCAATTTGGTTTAAGAGAGACTTTGAAAGGCTGTTTACCTCTACATTTAAGAGCAGTTCAGAATGATTATATATGTATGTTTACACTGAATGGAAAATTATAAATCTTCTGAGTCATGACTCAAATGTGAAAAAATCCAGTCTAGATTACCCTTATAAATTATGCTCAGCCTTTGTCTTCCCTAATAGCAGGCAAGGCAAGGTGTGCTCCTCAATGGGAGCACAAGTGTACACTCCTGGTCTGTGGTCAGAGCTAGCATGAGGGCATAGGGCTGTCTGCTACACTCAGCACATGGCCTTCATGTCACACTGCTGCATGTGCCAGTCTACTGGATCCCCACATCATATGACATTCTGTTCAATAGCAATAGGTTTATGTCCTAAAAGTGACTCTGCCATGATGATAAAGGCCATTTCCAATGATTACTGGTACCAACACAGATTTGAAAACATATACTGGTAGGTATGAATGAATTGAAATTGTTTGTTTACAAGGTCAGCATAAACTTTGTACTTTTCTCTTTATGACTGCCAAGGTATGTGATAATATTTCCTATACCTGTGTTGTAGGGATGTGTTGGTATCAATCAGAACAGTAATACATCAGATGGTGTAAATAATAATCCCAAATTAAATGAATTATACTGGCAAATATACAGGGTAGCAACTAATAATTTTCTCTTTACTTACCTGGCTATCCTAGGAATTTGTATGGCTCTGTAGCCATGGTATTTGAGTATCTCCAAACCTCTGAATCTCTGATGTACCTGTTATCTCCACTAAGATCTGATGCATATTAGCCCTGGATAGGTGTGCCACTAAAGTCCTAAAATGAATGAGTCAGAATAATCTCAGAAGTCTATGACCTCTTAATTCACCTGGTGGCTGTGAAGAATTACTGTCCCTCTTGCATAGATGGGAAACCGAGTCATAAAGAACTAAGGTTACATGCCCATAAACACATAAATAGCAACAGAAATGGAATCAGAACTCATGATGTTCAGATCATCAGTCCCTGTCTAGTTGCATTAAGCTACTTTCTCTCCTGTCTTCAGTGAACTGATCATATTTGGTAAAATAGCCAGCAGCTGTTGCTCCTTGCAGTGCAGTGCTTCTATAATGTATGTGTACTTAGAAATAACTGCATATCAGAAAGTTAAGTTAATTGGGTAATGCAGTTGCTTAGTATAATGACAATTGAATTTATCAGCCCTTCTACTCAACTGCTGCATGTAATTTGGGCAATTACTTCATGTGCTGCCATTGTTCTAATTTAATATAGGAATAATAACATTCTTGGACATACAGGCACAAAAATCACTGTATAGTGCTGCTCTGTTTCTCCTTTAAGACATTGGAATGAGGAAAAGGAAGGGACTTGAAGAACAGTAGGTTTTCCCATTCAGTTGAATGAAGTTTCTATGACACAACTCAAAAATCTCTTGAAACAGAGATGGTTGGAAAGAACATTTTAAGTTTTAGCAGCAGACATGTTATTCTAGGGCTGTTGTGCTTCTTTGGAGAGCATAGCCTCTGCAGCTGTGATTTGGGGATTCTGCACCTTTTGCCAGTAAGCAGGTTGGAGCTCTCTGGGTGTGTCTCAGGGTTGTTTTTGTTTTTTTTTTTTTTTTTTTCCTCCAAATACAGTATAGGAGTGTGGAATTTGGCTATATGTAGCAGACATGTAACTTCTTCACTTTGACAACACAACTGACTATGAAAGGGTTAACCTGACTGATGGCAGCACTTCAGTAAAATTGGGGGAGGGGGAACTTAAGTCTCAAGTCTTAATAAAATGCAGGTGTTTTATTGTTAGGTTTAAAATGTCTTAAGACTCCAGCAGGCATTTGAAAACAAGGGGAAAAATGTGCTATTGAATAAGAACCTTGAAAAGGCAACAACAGGTAGTGCAAGGCATCAACAGAGAATTCAGCTTTCACTAGCTAAGACCTGCCTTAAAGTTCACAGAGTGAAAACAAAACATAAATATTAACTGAATAACACCTCTCACAATGTGCATTTGACTTCTGAGGTATTACAGCTGGGATTAACTTTTGACATTCTGCTTTCCACCATTGTGACTTTGCTGTCTTACTGGCTGCACAGGGTATTTATACTCATTCTGCAACCTCTCTTCTTCCTTCCCAGTCTGATTGGGGTGTTGATGGGGTGGCAGCATGAGCAATGCATTCACAGTGTACAGATAGCTCTGCTACATCATTTGCAGCTGCTTTTATGTCAGGGATAGGAATTTTTTTTGTGTTGGGGGAACAAAACTACTTTTAAAACAAGCTGATAAAAAGTAGTTGTAAAGAAATCACCAATCACTATTTTTTTCTTCTATTCCCTCTCTTTATCACTAATAATTTGAGGGAGCATTTGTCAGTAAACTGCACTGCTTAGGTCACAGAGTAGAGGGATTGCACTGAACTTTGATCTTTAACTTCAAGTTCTTCACTTATTTGGTGAATTAACATTTATACAACTTTCTAAAGGGAAATGGGACCTGATGAATCAGAGAATGTACTCATGATTGCCCAAGATTACTACACCAACATCCCTATGGGCCTTAATTAGTGTGGGTGTTTTTGGGACCTGTGTGGTGAAAACAGTAACTAATTACTGCCCATAAAAACTCAGCCCAGGGAGAAAATCAGGCATCGATTTTCCTGGCCTTAGCCTTGGTGATGTAAATAAGCTGTTACTACTACAGAAGGGCAGAAGTAGTCCTTGGAGTCCCTGATAGGATGGAAAACAAAAGAAAAATTTGGTGTGAGAGTCTTGCAGCTGCAGTATAGTAGGAAACAGAGAAGCAACAATGAAGATGACAAGTGAGATATAAACAGTTCTAAGCAAAAAATATAAGTGGCATACAGAAAAGTCAATGGCAAAGAATAAAAATTAAGCTGATTTATTAGCAGTGAAGCTAATAAACCTGAGAACCTGCCAGGTCTTGTTTTACACAGAGTAGAGGGCTCGTGACAGCTTGAGTAAATAATTCAGAATACCAAACAACAAAACGAACTCCTCCATTATCAGAATAGGAAACCCAAAAAAGGCCAGTCTGTGTGCTTTCTGTGCACCACTGCCCTGCATCCTTGCTAGAGTCACTGGCCATCCAAACTGACAAGCTGGAATACAGGCATCAGACATACATGGCAGAGATGAAGGAGGAGGGAGTGTAGATTTCTCTTCACACAACTTTCTAAATGAACCTTTTGTAGTCTCCACCATCATCAAAATTAGATGTATTTCTGAGAGGCATTTTCTGGAGATGCAGTGGAAACAGACTGCAGCTTAAGGGAGAGGCAAAGAGTAGGAATATTCACTAAGAGTATCTCAGAAATCCTGGTAGGAATCTTCAAGTTGGCCTGATTGTGCTCAGGATCATACCCTTGAGGAAAGAAGTATTTGTCAGCATTTGTTAGCTGCTCACAATTTTAGATCTTCTCTGGCCTTCTCATTTCCTCCTTTGCTTTGTAGGACTGCTTTCATCCCACTCCTACTCTTCTTTGCAGATGCCAGTTCCTGTTTCTAATGTCAGCAGTTCTCAATCTTCTCAGATAACCCTGTTGTTGTTTGTGCCTTGCTACGTGAGGGAAAGAACCCATGCTTTCTGTTCCCTCCTAAAAAGTCACTGCAGCTCTAGCTCCAGCAAACCTAACCCAGCCCCTGCTCTACTCAACTTCTGCCCAAATCCAGCATGCAGCTGCAAGACTAGCAATGTCTCTGGTCTCAGTGTGGGGAAATAACCAAAATCACTGTTAAGAGCATGGGTTCTTTATTCTCCATCAAACTGGCCTTTATTTTTCCTTTCTAGCCTTACAATTATTCTTGAATTTTCTGATATACATTGTCTCTGGGAGCCACTAAAAAGTAGTGAATGGATTTACAATAAAATATGTACAGCTCTGCCAAATCAACTCTGAAATAATAGTGATGTCAATAACTGAAAATCTCAAGACAAATACTTTATAGTAGTACTAAATATTATCAGTAATCCTTAGTGTTAGGCCTCTTACTTATCTCTGCAGATACTGCTAACTATTCCATATCATACAAGAGAAAGATTCTTCCTCTAAACACATTATGTGCTGTAAAATTCTGTTGTATGTGATTCAAAGAATCAATAACCTTTGTATCCTGTCTCTTATTCCTCCATCTTTGCATGATGAAAGTTCCCCTTCCAAATTTCATTTGCCTCGTGTATACTTATTGTAAATGCCTGAAATGGAAACAGATTTCTTCACAGCTTTATTCTATACATAATAAAAATGTAGTTAACTACTTTCAAAAGAAGCAAAGATTCCCATATAAAATAATAACAATAACAATGCCAATAATAATAATTATTTTAATCTGGAGGGTGACATGAATAGTGAGATTGTGACAATGGCACAGAGAACAGACAATATTAATATCAGAGTATCAAAGAAGACCAAAATCTTTGCTTTTGTGGTACTCTTACAATAGCATCTTAGTGTATTTTAAGAAATGGCTAAGGATATTTTTAATCTTAGTCTTCAATTTTTGTAAGTGGAGCAAAGAAGTGCCTCCCCTAGTTTATTTTTTATTTCTTCTAGCCTAGTGTAAAATATCTTAGCATTGTACCTTTTACAGGTGAAAGGTAAATAGCTGCACCTGTAGCTTTTTAATGAGAGTGAAATGCCTGAAGTGCTTGCATGCAGAGCAGCAGGGCCTGATGCCCTTCATTTCAAGATAGCTTAGAAATAGGCTTAAATGGGAATGGTGCAGATGCCTCCACCCAAGACTCAGAAGGGATAGGTACGAGTAAGTACAGAACTGTTTGCTTTCCCTTTCCCTTGCTTTACTGTGGGATACTCACAAACATTTAATTAAAGCTATTGTATGCATGCTTAACTTGGAGATATCTGTGGTTCCTTGAAACCATTACACAGGAGCACCAAAGAAAATACAAGGGAGTCACTGAAGGAAAATACAAATGAATTAGAAAAGCATAGCAACCAGAGAATACATTTCCCATAATACAACAGTCAAAGGTCATGAGATCACAGATGCTCAGTTGCTCATGCATATCATCTATTCTCTCCACTTGCATGCTTGCTCCAGAGAGGGCAAAGATTTAATGAGGATGGGGCTAGCTTTAGCAGTTCTCACCCTTCCTCACACCCTACATCTCAAAGAGCACTGAAAGCCTCTTTGAAGTTGGAACAGACACACATTGAACTGTCCCAATGCACACATACAATCTGGAGTTTTCTCATCAGGTACAAAAATACAAGGTGACTGTTCTCTTCCGGCTGCCCTGGATGTGAACAAAGCTCTCGAATCAAAGACTTGCTGAATTGAGGAGTGGAAAGAAGTTTCTCCATTGCATCTGTCTTTTCAGCCTGCAGTAGCAGCCCTTCTCAGTCTCACAGTTCCTATTAGTCAGTTCATTTTTCCCAGCTCCTCAAGAAGAAATCCTGTTCAGACAAAACAGCACTCTATTTACAGGAAGCTTGGCAGGGTCAAGAAGTGACTGTGAAACCCATCTCTTGTTAAAACACATACAGTATCTGCTCTGATGTAGATACAGCTAGGACTCAGCAATCTCTGATTTGCTATCAAGGCCTTGAAGGTGATCTCACAGTCAGATTTGTTAAACTTGGTGACATTGTATTATCACTTAGCAGAGCTAACTCAGTTGCTCCAAGTCCCACTTAATCTATGCAGCTCACTACCCACAGCTTCTGACCTACTTAGTCACTTCCTGTCTTTGATTTTTGTTTAAAGCCTCTTTTCTGTGTTGGCATGTGACTGCTGTTTAATCTTAATCAAACTTCCTTGGACTTCCATTACTGTCAAGTACAGCTTCTCTCACTGTAATATCCACCCTTCTGAGTGGAAGAAAACTGATTTACAGCCAACAGTCTGCCACTTCTCTTATGCTCTATGTTCATCTTTGCTTTGTTTTTCTTCCTGTGTGAATCACTTCTTCCCCCTTTCTGACACACCATGCTGCACTTTGTTTCCCTCGATCTGTCAGTGGCTGAAATGCTGCTCTGCACACCTTCCTGCAGAGATCTGTGAGTATTATAGTGTGTGCCCAGCTACCATGTGCAGATTCAGAAAAGGCTAAACACAAAGAAACTGAGTTGGTCACAGGCTGCTTCAGAAAGTCAGCTCGTTTAACACACTTTTGCTTCTGACCCGAAGTGATGACCACTCAGTTCCCTTATGCCTTGCCTAAAGCTCCTTATGCAAAACACAGCTGTTTAATCTGTGCCTCCCCACCTAGCACCTTCCCTGTTACTTCAGGGCACTTGTTAACTTTATAGATGCTGAAAGTCCTTACCAGCTTAAGGACTTTCCCAGTTCTCAGTGGTTCTGTGTGCTGCAGTAATGTGTCTTTGAAACAGACTCCTTTAGCCCATTTCCTTCCATGAACAGAATCCAATCTAAAGGCATTAATCCAGTACCACGGTGATTTGCCTGCACAGGGGCACTTCTGAACTCATGGGCTCAGCTGATTTTCAAGATTCCTTCACCAGAACAGGGAAGTTCAAAGATGTGTCCTGGTGCTCTTAGTGACCCAATGTTCTTTGAATGCCAGATACAAAACATTTAGTGGCAATGTCATCTGCATGTAACACACGTAGGAGAGATTTGTTCAATCCCCTCTTGCATGTATGCTCTTTCCTGACCTTTTTCAATATGCCTGGTTCTGCTTTGCTCTCTTTCTCCTACTTCTGCGCTCATCAGCACTCAACCACTTTTGAGTCTTGTTGTTATTAACATCTGGAGGTTATGTGACCCACCACTGAGTGCAGCCTTGTCCTCTTAGGAAGCAGAAAATACCATACACTTTTGGAAGGACAAATTAGCTACAGGCCACTCTCCCTAAGCCTCTCCTTCAACTTATCTCAAACTGTATTTTTGAACTGCAGTCACTATGCACTGTAAGTTGAAAACAACCACTTGAGCCCTTTCCAGCGAGGCTTTGATGCTAGGCATGGAGGAGAGATAAGCAGCACATTGAAGTTGTGGTATCTCTGTAACTGAGGGCAAGGAGTGAATGGAAACATACCCTCCTTCTGGCACTGCCTGCCTCTGGGTGAGGGAGAGGAACAAACTGAGCAGCTTGGGTTCACATGGCAGGAGCCAGCAGCCTCCCAGCTGATGACAGATTAGACTCAGGGCCTGCTTAGTGGGAAGGCTGTGATTAGACTTCAGCAACATCTGTCTCTAGCACTAAAGGAATCACTGCTGCAGGCTGTGATTTTCTCAGCAAACTGTAATTACACCAGGAACCTCATTGCTGCTGTTTTTCTCAACAACTTAAGTGCAAAAAAAAAATGTGAGTAAGGGTGCAGGAAAACTGAAACTGTAAAAGGAGCAGGAAAGAGGCACCTGTTTGTTTTTGTTCAGCTCATTCCAATTATTTTCTCTCAGTTTCTTAGATTTGTATGAATCACAGACTGTTTTTTCCTAGAAGTCAGTGCCAAGGTTTGACTACCTGAAGTTGGCCTGCCATCCACCTGAAGCTGATGGTACACATCCTCTCTGTCCACTCACATCCCATGGCATCTCAGACAAGTGTGGTGGCACTTGCAGAAGGTGTCATACCAGCCTTTCCTTGGCAGTGTCACCTCTTTCCTCCCATGGGGGCAGCAGTATAGAGAGCTGGTCTCTGATCACAACTGTTCTCAGGGCATTCCCAGGGAGGTATGGCCTGGGCAGAAGTGTGGGATATGGGAGATTGCTCAAGATGAATTTAAACCTTACTCCCAAAGGCCCTGTTTAGACTAGGCTGAACTTAAAAACTGTTAGGTTGTATATAGTAACTCTCTGTTTTAAATGATGCAGAAAAAGCATAAAAGTTTGAACTCCCAGGTAAGTTTTGCCAAAATAATAATGTCAAAAAAGAGCAGGATTTCCTTGCAAGATTTCTCTGCTGGAAAAAAAATTTTGTTTGTGCAGTTCTAACTCCATGGTAGCTCATTTGCCATTCTTTACTCAGAATACAAGAAGAAACAGGGGTGGTTTTTTTAATGTATGTGTAGGAGAGGAGGAGAAATATCTAAGACAGATAGAGCTTGCCAACAGAGCTTTACCATCCAATACTTAAGATGTAGACAAGATCAAAATGATTCAAACTAATCTATGTACTTCCTTCTTAACTCTTCTCACAGCATAAATGTGACTTTTAGCATACTTTGAAGGCAAGAGCGTCTTGTCTATGTTAAGCATTTTATATCAACACCATACTCATCTAGAAGAAAGCAGAATAGTTCCTTACCAGCATGTCTGCCCTTCATCCTGCAGCACATCTGGCAGCACAGCCAGGCATGAGAGTGTGGCAGCAGGAACTTGACCCTTGGGTCTGAAAGCACTGGGAAGGCTGCACATTGGCAAGCAGATCCCTATCTTCAGAGCCAAGCCTCTACAGACTGGTGACACATCTGGAGTAGTTTGGAATTGGCACAAATGGCTGTGCACAAGGAGGAGAAAGGAAAGGTTAGAAGGAAAGTGGAAAAAATGCCTCTTGCACATTTCACTTTCTTTTCCATCTGCTTGTGTGCTGTTGCTGTGAGCTATTAAACAGGTTCAGTGCTCTTTCCCAGAAGGGTCTGTGATTCAGTGGAGATGGAGAATGATCCCTAAAACCTAGCAGCTTGAATGGAAGGAGCCATAGGAGTGATGTTTCTCTGATTGACTATTCTGCTAAAGATACTTGGGAATTCAGCACTTAGGGCAGTAGCCAGGGATGCTGTTCTGGCTTCTCACACCTGAAACTCCTAGCAGTCAGTGGCTACTCCTGGGTACTTCTGACTCATTCTTGTCAAACTAGGTGAGTCTCTCTTGTTTCTTGCCTTCCAAGCAAAACTTCCCAACTCTCCTGGACTGGTTCCAAAATTCGAGGAGAGCAGATTACTCAGGCAAAAGGTGTTTGCAGACCTTGCGACTGTAGCTTGGGGAGATAAAGGTAGAGAGGGAGGATCAGGAGAAGGTGGAGTGGGTGTACAGTGACTGCCAAGGCCTGAGCAAAAGAGCTCAGAGTTTTTTTGCATCCATTCAGATGCTCAGCAATTTCCTGCATTGTTTCTGCAATCAGCGTGTTCCACCTGCTTTTACTTAACCATTTCCTGTTTACGGCTTCCAAAAAACTGGTGAAATCACTAATCTGCCACAAGATCAGTCTTTATGGTCCCTTTTGGGCAGGCTTCACTCACCTTTTTTTCTGTCTTCAGTACACAGATCTTTCAGACTGAGGCACTGTGTGCTGTGTGTGCATGTCTGCGTGCATGTGTGTGTGCTTGCAGCCAGTAGTTATGTCAGGAAACTATGTGCTTGCTCATGAGTTCTTTCTCTTAAGATATGCCCCTTTTTTTCCTTCTAATGCTTGCTGGTTTTTGCCAATTTGAACAAAGAAACAAGCAGTAGCACTGAGGGCTGGTGCCTTTTTCTGCAGAACAGAGGGCTCCTGATATTCAGAGGAATGGGATCTTCCCATTACAATCAAGTATCTACGTGCTCTCTCACCAATGAGGAATTTGTTCTCTGCATAGCTTACCCATGCTTCAAATTACTGTCTAGATTTGAAAACAATGAGGCATTTTCTTCTAGTCTGCCATTCAGTTTCTCAGATGTGAAAGGCAAGGTGTGAGGAGAAGGAAGGGTGAACCAAAGAAAAATAAATCTCTTTTTTACAGTGTAGATGTCTCCCACAAGTGCCCATCAGACACTTAGTCATGTCTTGCAGAAATCACTAGAAAAGTCTGCACTCTTCAAATCTACTTTCCGTGGCTATACTGCAGGTAACACCACAGCCACCACTAAAACAAAATTTGTCACTGCTTTTCCTGTTTGTTTACTCTTTTTATTTCTCTTCTGAAGCAGTGAAAATAGATTCTTAAGTTTCCTCTCTGATTCTCATGCTCTTCCACAGTGCTGCAATGTTTGGGTTGTGGTGAGCAATGCAGAGGAATGTTCTCTTCTTAAAATAAATCATGGAAACATTTCTGTTGGAATCAGGGCTTGTAGAAGTTTATTTTTTTTAAAAAAAAAGAAGAATGTCAGGCCAGCTTTGGCCTGGCACAATATCCCTTTAGAGGGAACAAACTTCTGATGCTTGTCAGTGTATGTGTACTGACATATGTATGTGTGTGTATATATATACATGTACATTTATATACATACTGGTGTGTGTGCCAGCTACACTGGTATAACTGAGCACTGAAATCATCCTGTAAGAACACTGGACATGTTGGTCCTGTCAGACAGATCTGCAAATTCCTGAACTATCTCTGCTGCAAGTTAGTGTAAGTCAGGATGCTTACTCTGTCAGCTTAGGCACAGAGGAGTTGATCTATAGCATGCACCAGCACTGCTGCTGAGCTGTTTCACACTTGGGAAATGAAGCTGCTATGCTCACACTCTCACATGTTTCTGGATATTTTAACAAGAACACAAACCCCCCCACTCTCCATTTTAACTGCAATATAAACATGCAGCAGTATCACTTCTGTGTGGGTTATAAGGGATGGTCTGGGCATCATTGATGTCCAGGCAACTGTCTGCTGTAGGCATAGCACAAGCCCACTTAGATCAGAGTTTGCTGAAGTATCCTTCAAGCTGTTTGTGAGCAGCTTTTGAACTTGCTTCAGGGAAAGGAAGCAGTTGTTTTCTGCACAGAAGTCTCTTTCAGATTGGCCCAAGTATGTAAAATGATTACTTTGGTTCCCATCCAGCACAATTCATTCAATATTTTGTGTCAGGGTAGTTGTCATCAGTGGCATTTGCCTAGGGTGAGTCATACCTATCCAAGCAATGATCTGAGAGAGCCCTCAGATCTTTCACATTTTCATTATACAGGGTACAGCCCTAGTAAATTCATGGTCATATTGGACCACACAGCACTTTATAGAGCAGCTCCTTCTAACCAGATTTCAGCCCAAGAGGCAGCTACTTCCAAAAGAGATTCTCTGGTTCAGCGTCCATCTTTGTTTTCCAAATGTTTTTTTCACCACACTGCTTTCTGGTTACACTGTATATTTGGGTGCACTCAATATTTTTGCACTCTTCCTCTGTCCCAAAATTGAAGGCAAGCTGAACTATATGAAAATGAAGTGATAACTAAAATCCTCAAGGAAAATGGCAGGAGGTGTAGAGGACCATGCAAGACTCTTTCCAGGAAATGGGCAGAAGGTTCATCACATGAGTCACTGTAACCTTAGATGACTAAATTCTTGAAGAATAATATGATACTGCTCAGGACAGTTCCGGAGGGAGACTAAACCTTCTTAAATAGCAGTTGTTTGGTTTTTTGTTCGTGATTCATTCCTGAGGAAATTGCTGAGTCTCCGGCCAGGAACAGGGAGAAGTGCAGGCAGTGCCAGCCCTCCTAGGCAGAGGCAGCAGGCAAAGCTTGCTGGGGTGCACATCCTGCTGCTCCTTGCACCAGCTCTCCTGCCCAAGGAGCTGGGAAGGGATCAGGAGCACTCTGTGGCTGTCCTGCCCTAGTGAATAGAGTAAAACAGGATCACTGAATCAATTCACAACATGTTTTTGTGTAGCAACAGGTATGAGACCAAGAGGAAATGAAAGTATTTAAACTCTAATTCCAGCTTATTTTCAAAAGTTTTCTTGCTCTTTCCTCTCCAACCAGTTAACCAAGTCCTATCAATAAAACTAGCCCAGAGCTCTAAATTTGGATTTCAGAGATGATCTGAGAATTTTAAGCCAGTAACAACAGAGGCAGTCAGATGCCCTCCAGAACAACCTCAGAGGAGCTCAGAGGAGCATTAACAGCACTGGGAAATGTTTGCAGTAGTATCTTAAGTGTGGAGAAACCCCAATGTTCCAGCACACTGCTGTCAGTTCCCATCTTGATGAGTTTCACCCAAACATTTAGCATTTCAGCATTAGTTCTGTGTCTCATAATACCATTTATGTAATGATTGCTCATTTGGTTCCCATTAAAATAATGGTATTTCTTCTGCAAACCACTGCCTGTAAAAATCAAGTCACGCAGTTTCTCTTTAGATTGTAATAAAGGAAATAAATAGTAGGATACACACTGTAATTCTCAGAGAATGGGGGAGGCTTTTTTCCCTCTCTTTGACATAAAAAGTTCAGACATCAGAGTTAGGAATGTGAAAGATTAAGGGTTGATGAATCCATCTCCTGCAAAAACAGTGTGGTTACTCTCCAGCAAATGTTCCTGTATTGATAAAAGAGTCTACAGCTCTCCATAGTCAGAGAGTCATGTCTCTCTAAAACCGGTAAAATGGAAGGTGTAGCTCTCTCAAGTCATCACAGTGCCACTATACTTTGAGGCAGTGTAGACTGATTCCTTATATTGTATATACCAGCACTGTGAGGAATTCAGTTTCAAATGTCTCAAACAATGGGGGTTTCTTCGCTTCCTGTGGGAGCCTGCTCTGCAGCCTAACTCGTTTCACCATCTGGAGCATTTTCCTGAGTGTCTGCTCACTTTAAACTTTCTTTTATTTGTGTGCCCACTATTTCTTCTTAAAGGTAATTTGCCAAAAGTTTCTGTTGTGCAAAATTCACGTTCCGTTGTGCTTTTTTATTTTTTATGAGGATTGAGAAAACCCTGAAGGATTGATAACTTCTTCTCTTTGCTTTTTCTTCCTCAGAAATAATAATAAGTAATTAATAATAAGTAATTAATAATATATTACTGCTTTTTTTTCCATTCATCTCAACGATGTACAAGGAAGGTCAACTTTGTTGTACTCTTTACAGATGGGAAAAATTGAAGCACAGGGCAGGAAGCAACTTGCCTGAGATGATTCAATGAGCCCGTAGCAAGACTTGGATTTTTAAGCAGGTCTCCACAGTACTGCCCTACTTTTTTCTTATTTTTTTGGTTTTTTGGCCCAGTCTAGTTCCCTTTGGCTTTGTTGGAGTACCTAGGAAGGACAAACTTTCCATGAACTTTATTCAGCATTGCAATATTGTAACTGAAAGGTCAGCTTGTTGAATATTTAACAGTTACTATCTTTCCAGTGTGTTGGTCAAGCATCCTAATTAAGTACTGATAAATAAAACCAACAAAGCATTTTAACAGACTAATTCAGTCCCTAGGGCCCCTGAGCTGAATTTCCTCCAGCTAGCCTGTGTTTTCCCAGTTGTGGATTGTGCAGATTGAACACAGTATATATCAAGCACACTCTTATCAGCACACTGCAGGGAGATTTCCTTCCTTCTCAGTGCCACCATGCTTACTTCACCTGTTGTATTTCCCTTAGCTCAGTGGTTTTCAGTAAGTGTGTTTCTCAGAACCTGGGTAGTTGCTGAATTGTAAATCTTCCAGTTTGGAATGATAACACCACAATGTGTAGAGCATGATACAGTGGGTAGGGAGCCGTAGTGAGCAGCCTTAGCTGGGTGTCAGCAGCAGAGGGACAGCACACAGATCCTCCTGGCTGCTGATAATTGTCAAAGTATGCCAGCAAGTGAAGTCTGTAGCATTATTCCCATACTGCTCCTTCCAGCCTCCTGCATTCCAGATATCATTGCACCATCATCTGAGGATTTACCGAAAGCCACAGGACTGCTGGAGGTCACTGAGTACATTACCTTTGCTTTCAAACTGAGTTTGAGAAACTACCAGCAGTGTCAAGCCTGTGTCTCCTGACCATATGAATAGAGGAAGCTAAGAAGCAACAATGATTACATAAGGCAGGGAAATCCCCCTCAAACTTCTCCTAGACTACCTCAAACTGAAGCTGATTTGCATACATACAGTGCAAATAATTTTGCAATGGCTTCTAGCCCCACAAAAGGGTTATATATCCTTACTTATAATGATACAATCAGGCCAGTAATCTGAGTTGAGTCACTCAGAGAAGATAAGAAAAGATCAAATCAGAGCCTGTGTAGAAATCTAAGTGGTTTTATGTAGTGCATAGGCCTGCTTCAGGTGCAGATACAACTGGGTATTGTTATTCCACAGAAAATCAATGGGAACTGTTCAAGACCTGTTAATAACTATTCTAGAAAAACAACGTGGAAAAAACTCTATGTTATGTTTTATGATTTGTGATCATGGATGGGTGGTATCATACATGGCTTCCTATACAAACCCTGTTTGGTAGAAAATGCACCTTACTGAAAACTAGAAAAAAGCTATGGTATTCTTGTAGTTAAAAACAATGGTCATCCACTTTGCAAAACCTGAGGCTCATTTGGCCTGGTATTCCTGAGTGGTGCTGTTCAAAAAGCAGAGGTGGTAAACAGACTTCCAAGATTCCTGTGATTTGTTTTAAACATCATGGTTTAACAGAAACAAACAAGTAAGCCAAAAGAGACAGCATATTGAAAATGCGCATTTACTGGCTTATCTAAAGCTCAAAAATGTAGTTGGCTGATATGACACTACCAAACTATTTTTTGTTATCTTTTATGCTCTGGGAATGACAATGTTCATAAGCCTAGTACATCATGACTGTGGAATGCCTGGATTCCATAGAATTCTTGAAGACAGGTGGTATTTTCTGCTCTCTTGCTTAGAGAATGAGGCTTGGAGATTCGTTTGTTTGTTTGTTTGTTTGAAAAGGAGACTTCTCAGGGGCTTACTATGAACTGCTTCTTTGGAAAGAATTGCTTGCTTACTCTTTCCTATCTTTTTACTGAAATAAGTTCTCTGGTACATTTCCTGTCAGCCCTCTCCCAAAGCTAGATGGAGTATATACAATTCAATTCTTCAATTATTCTCTCCCAGTAAATTCACAGAAGGACTTCCTGTACATTTTTTGGGTTGTCAAGCCAGCTCTATATTAACAATGAGTACATTTGGGTAATGCTGTAGATGCTTTGCAGTAAATACCAAAGCTGTTTCAGACAGTTTTAGAGGTGGTTTTGTCAGTGTAGCATATTTCCCTTGAAGAATATGGGAAATGAGAGTTAGCCTCATTGTTAGTATGGTTATACCAGGACAGCTATGTGAGCAACTCTTTTCTAGTGTTGTTGCTTTTCATATAGTTACCAAACAGAGCTAAAGAGGAAGAGGAAAACTGAGACATAATTTACTTTGACAACCTGTGCAATAAGCCTTGGGTTTCTTCTACAATATCCCCTCTGTTAATCATGGCTTGTTACTGTGAGATATCCTTCCTTTCACTTTCCTCCTTTCAGGTTTACTGACTTTCTTTAAAGCTTTGGTACAGCACAGTAGGAATCAGCCCAGGTATGAGCTGGCTGTTCTGCAGAGTCCTTCAGCACCTGAGGGCTCTCTGTGCTATGATGGAGTTTCTTTCAGTGGGTCATCTGGAGAGACTGGAAAAGAAATATGTGTTTGAATAGGCCTGGGATGCCTTGCAACACAGTTAATAGCAGCAAACCTGAGGACATGACATGATCTGACTGATGATTAGTACCTAGGATATTTTGGTCCTAGTAACTGTGTGTGTTTCTTCAGCTTGTGTTCATCAGCTTGCAGGTTGCTCAGGAAGGCTTTCATTTTGGTTTTAAATATTTCCTCCCACAAACAACAGTCTGTTTTCTATATAAAGTGTCTAATCACAGTCATATAATATCCTTTATTTACATAAAGAGCATCATCCCAAAACACTTTACAGCCTGGCATTGACAGAGGACTAAGACTAGAAGAGGAGCAGCTTATACTGATTGGGAAGCAGGCTCTGATCTCAGCCTAGGTATTAATAAAGCATATAAAGTGGAGCCATAATATTCTCTCTGAATCCAAGGCAATTTGCTGTTAGTTAGAAAATATATTGCTATAAGCTGTGCTCTGTTAAACTCTAGAAAATGTTGAACATGAGCTGTATGAGCTGAATGTCTATCTTCTTGCACATCCCATTCTCTATTCATAGGTACTGGCTACCAAAAGTCAGTTTTATTGGAAAATTAGGGTGGTGCAAAGTACCCTAGCAAGTACAGTATTCTCAGAAAATACATGCTGGCCTTTGGAGAGCTCTGGCAAAGAATGGCAAAGGGCCCTCAACTAGTCTAAAGTTTGGCTCTGCAGCACATCAAAAAATTTGCTAGCCACAATGAGAAGGAGAGTACACTGGTAACTAAAGGACAACCAGACAGGCAGAAAAAGAGGATCATTACATCCATGTCAATCAATTTTCAGCAAATTTGTAAAATTACTTCATTGTGAACTTATTACCTTGATTTGCTTTGCTTATTAAATGGGTTTCCAAGTGGTTGTTTGCTAGAGGAAATGGCAACTTTTCAATCTCATTCGGAAGTACTGTGATTGAAGCATCTTGTTTTTATTGTGTGTTTCAGACCGAAAGGATCAAGCAAATGTAGTTTGGGAAGGAACCAATCCTGCCCTGCAGCCCATACGAGTGAGGAACACTGCCTTGAAAGACACTTCACATGATGCTGCTTTACCCAGCACTGCTGGTGAGACTTCAAGAAATGCATCAAATCTGTAGAAAAGACAAATGAAACCTCCCCAAAGGCTTGAATGAACCATAATATTGGTTTTCAAAAATCTGGTGAAGCAGATTTTCTTGAGCATTCTTCTTTTGTCCCTTCAAAGACTAACTTTAAAACCAAGTGAGGTTCTTTGTATGTGTGGGGCCACACTTAACTCTGAACTTATGGAAAATCTGTCTTTTGCTTAGGTTAATTTAAGTGACTTAATAATAAAAGCCTCTGAACAACAAACATGCTACTAAAGAAGTGTAGGCCACATGTGCCTTTCTAATTTACCTCACCACCTCATCAATTTGGAGGAACCAGTGGCCAAGCACAGGAGTGTCCACAGCCCAAAACACAGTGAAATGTTCACCTCTTTTTTTGTGAGAGAATGATAAGCCCACTCAGTGGCTTCATTATGAAGCAGTAGTACTGTAAGTACTTATTCCTGTAACTCACTTGGAAATCATCAGAAATGCTGTGAGAGTTACAAATAGCTGTGCTCTGACTGTGCAGAATGTTAGCAGAACAGGTAGCAATCTAAACAGTGGGAAGATTGATGTATTACAGCTGCTCAGCCTTCTCTGTCTTCAAAGCACTTCTGAAGTATTCACAACATGACTGCAAACCACAGAACTTTTTACTCACCTTACAGACTTAGAGAATGTATGACTTGCTCAAGGCCACTAAAAGCATCCCTGGCTGTGCTGTGATCAGGATCTGGTTGTTCCCAGCTCTCAAGCCTACAGGAAAGCCATAGCTTCAGTTAGTGCCAGCTGCTGCTGCACTGTCACCAATGGCCTGAGAGGCTGGTTCTGTCCTCTGCCACCACAGAGGACCCTCTTGAAAAGCAGGTACAGAGATATGAGAGGTCTGGAGTAGTGCAGAATGGCTGTAGGCAACCCAGAGGGAAGTGAGCTCAGTGAGGCCACCTAGGGCAGCCAGGCAGGCAGGTTGCCATCTGCTGTTTGCTGGGCAGTCTGGGGTGATGAGAGAGTTCCTGGGAGCACATGGACCCTACTAAAAAGTACTGTACATCCTTAAGTGTGGTAGTGCCAGAGATGTTGCATCACTCCCAACCAGACAGGGTGGAATGGAGAGGGCATCTCTGCAGCTATCTGCTTGCATGCCTGCCCACACAGCTTTGGGCTCTCCTTTAACAAGGAAGTTTCCATCACAACAAGGAGGCTACTGCATTTCAATAAGCTACTTCTAAAAGTAATACATTTCACCCTGGGGAAGAGCAATTTTCCAGCTTCAGTGTTTCCAGTTTTGTGCTTTGAAGAGACCTTTGTAACATGTAATTTTAATTTTGTTTTAGCTCAGATTTAGATTTTCTTCTTGACAGGGCTGCACTACCAGCCACTCAAATCCTGCTGAACTTGCTTGTAGCCATTTTATCTGAGTATCTTGTAAATATTTGGTAGAGCACTCAGACAGAGAAGTGTTTTTTGCTCTTACAGTCACATGCCTGGTTCCAGGACCTTTAAGAAGTACAAAAGACTGAAGGCAGGGAAAATTCCACTGAGCTGCATTCAAGTCTCCAGGGAGCAACTGCACTCTGTTTAGACTAAAATTTCTCATTGCTGTCTCTCCCTATTTAAAAAAAAAAAAAAAAAACATGGAAGGATTGAGAGGGGAAGCTAGAGGGTTTCATTATTATAAACACCAGAAAGCAAGCACTGTTTTCACTCATTTCTCTCATGTTGCAGAGCCATTTGCAGTTGGAAAAGGAGATAATTTTTTAATGCTCTCTGCACTACCTGGGAAATTTCCATCAAGTTCTAAAATGTTTTACAAACATTAGTGAATTAAAGCTTAATCCCCTTCTTCTCATCCCTGTGGTGTAAGTACAGTTTAGAGACAGGGCTACTGAGACCAAAATAGCTGTGCTTTGCTGAAGTCACAGGGGCAGCATGGCAAGAGAACTTGGGTCTTTGAGTCCCAACTTTCTGTCTTGCAGCACACACATTCCTTCCCTTTCCAAGGCTTGCTCTATTTCCCTTCCTAGGATATTGTAAAAATGTGCAGGCATCACACCTTGAGACAGCCTTGGATTTTTCCCCTTGCTCACAACTGCTGTCCCATGGAATTAAGATGTTGAAAATATCAAAGAGGAATGTGAGGTGGGGAAAAAAAATCAAGTCACTGCTCTGTCTGCCTTCGTCATGTTTTGCCTCCACTGCTGCCAGTGGAGTTGGTGTTCTGTTGGGACCAACCTCAAAAATATTTGTATGTACTTCCATATAATATTCAGACAACTGTGGTAAAATGCCATAATCAACAAGAGAGCTTGGGTGACAAGAAAATTGGACAGATGAGCCAATAAGTCACTCCTGTATTGAATATATGTAATTTCATTATCCTTCTGTATGTGAGCTGCATTTCTTACTGCTTCTTATTATTAGCATCCTGTAACTACAGCTGCAGATATCTCTGTCACCTCTTCAGAAGAGAGAGATAATCCATCAGCCAGTTCTTCTCCAGTGGTATGAGTGGGATTTTTACCAGAGGGATTAATGGTCAGTTGAAGAGGGTCGTTCCCAGCACAGCCAAGCAAAAAGCCATGTGCACATGAGTCATGAAGTGGAAGAGAAGGAAACAAATCTGTAGATTCTAAGTTCTTAAATTATTTTCCCCTTAGCTTTCCTTGTTCACACTGATAGATAACCAGACACACAAAGCTGTATGTATATTGACAGTGGCCACTGTAAGCAGGACTGAGAGCTTCTCCCACTGTGCAAACAAACCAGAAGTCAGTCAGCTACCAAAACCAGATCAGTACGTACCAGCTATTCCAGCCCTTGTAGATGAGAGATATTGGGAGGAAAATCAGTCCTCCTGTCTCTCTTGTGACCTTACAACATACCCCAGCACTAGAACCTTCAGCCTCTTAACGCTGTTACCTTTTGTGACAAGGCTCCAGCACTGGTCCTTGGGTTGGCTGCTTCTCTAGCACTGTTCCCTGCAGAGGATCCAGACTCAGTGCAAATGCTGTGCACAGTGCTCATTTCATTCCCTGCTGAAAGGCAGCCAGGCCTGAGGTGGAACATGGCAAGCGCTTCGCCGCACCTGGCAACTCCACACAGCTGCTGAAAACAAGCTAGGAAGAAAGCAGTGTACAAATGCAGGGGAATTTTCACATAGGCAGGATGTAATTAGCAGAGCTGGAATTTGTCCAGGACACTGGGGTTAAAACACTGGCTTGCAGGTAACACACTGGGATCTTTCATAATTCAAATGCTCAGGATCTCCCATTTCCATTTTACCTGGAAGATGTCAAGGGACTGTTCCCTATTTAATGGTCATGGGCAGCTCTCGAGCATCTGACACAAAGGAAGAAGTGTCTAAATGGTGCTGCACCTGCAGAGCTTCTCTGCCAGCAACTGCCCACCATGAACAACTGAACAGCTGAAAGGATCACATCCTGACAGGACCACGGCTGCATTGCTGTAAAACACCTCCATGGTTGTTCACTTCACCCCTAGCCCTCATACTCTGATTTTGGGCCCCAAATCCCTTCCAAACAGAAAGAGAAGATGAAAAAACTAGAGCAGCCCTTTTCACATAAAACACAAGAGAGAGAATATTACCATTAGGTGCTGCTTCAACCTTGTTCCCTGCCATTTGAAATAATTCCAGATAGCTATTAGACAACAGAGAATTTAGATGAAGCACCTCCCCAGGTGTAGATGAATAAGCTTTTCCAACTGGCCTTGCTGGTAATACACAGAGCATGAAGAGTTTTTGCTGCCGTCTTCCTTCCAGCAGGGAAATTATGTTCCAAGAAGCAAAACATTTTTTTTCCACTTCATGATCTCACTTTCTGTATAAGTAACTTTTCTGTTTACTACGAGGATGTTGAATGTCCACAAAAGATCAGGGAAGTTCATTCATGAACGTCACATGTGTAAAGTCTGCAATGATGTTTCTACCATGATGTGGCCCACAGTCTGAAATACAAATAATTGCAAACCTCTAACCCCTTGTCAGTCTGACCTGCAGACATGTGCAGTCGAAGAGCTGACTTCCCCTGAGTGGAGCAGTGTGTGCAAGCAAAACAAGAAGTGTTCCTGACATCTGAAATAGCATAATCTCTGCATCAGTAAGTCATAAAAAAAGTCCCCCTCCTTCCCCTCTGAGAGCTTACCATGCCAGCCTTTGGTTTATTTGGTGAGGGAAGGGGGGTGTTTGTATGCCCAGGCTGCCATGCAAGCCCCCTCTTTGTCAAGTGTTGTTTAATACAACCACCAACTAAACTTGATGAGAGTACCTCAGTCAGTGGGACAACAAACCTACAGACAGCCTCCAGTGGCAAAATGCACTGGGGAGAGTAAAGAACGGGCAGCTGCAGGCAACAGGAAATCCAGCACTAATAAATAAAACTTCTTATAGCCAGAAAGAGGAAATAAACAGCAGCAGCACAAACTGAGAGGACAGAAGAGAGCATAACTGTGGCATGGGAATCTGTGAGTTACAGTGAGCTTATTTTTACAGAACGTTGTCCTGGTTTGTTATGTGTTCAGACTGCAAAAAAGTGGGGGAGTAGGGGAACTGCTCAAAGAGAGGGTCTCTATCAGAAGTTGTCAACAACCACTGTAATTAAGGAAGCAGCCAGAGCACACACAACCAGAGCTGCTGCCAAACTGAAATGAAAGCATTTTTTGTTTTCAGCTGTAGCCCCAAAGGATAATAAAAGATGTTTCTACCATGCCAAGTGAGAAGCTGCAGGAACACCATTTCTAGATGGCCCTCCTCCCATCTTTCCAAAATTATACACTGTGGGGAAGCAGCAAGTTACTGTTCCTAAGTGTGCTTTCAAAGCCTGTGCCCACACACCCCATCTGACTGCAGCCACCTGGGAAGGCCAGCCACAAGGCAGGTGGGTCCCCAACCACCATTGTGACAATGGAGATGGCACCAGCTGAGCTCTGCCCCCAGCCAATGGGTTCAGATTGCAGGAGCAGCAACACTGAATTTTCTCCCCCCGCCCTCACTATGGGTTTCACCACAGCCCCACAGAGCTGCCACCACCAGTAGGAGCTGCCACATTCAGAAGAGCCACACTCTGCTTTCCTCCTGAGCTGTGTTTAGGGGCTCACTGGTTCCTTGGCAAGGACCTTCACTTGTGGCACACCAGCACTGTGCTCCTCTTGCTGCTGACAGCATAGGGGGCCTGTGCCCATGCAGCAGCAGGTGCTGGGGAGCAGCACATGGGCTGGCAGAGCCAGGGGGGTTGGCACAGATCTTCCCAACCATGGGACATGTGGCTTTCCCTGGTGGCTGCAGAAACTGGTGTGCAGGTTCAGCGAAGGGAAAAAAGTCATTCAGAAATTGCGTGCATATTTCTGAATTCATTCATTGCGTGGCGTTTGCCTTTCATCCTCCCCCCTGGGCTCTGTGTGCATTGCTGGCATTCTCTCCCAATCCTATATAATGATTCCCAGGTCTCCACAAGCTGCTGCCTGCCAATGGAGCCCACAGTCACTGGCCCGCCAGCCCGGTCACATGAGAAGTTACACGCGAAGGTTTAATGCTTTCTCCTGACCCCAGCCCCTGCTCCTGTGAATCCCCTGCAGTGTTTTCCTAATCAGGTGCCAGGGAAGCTTTGCACTGAGCAGGCTGCTAAGAAGGTGGCTATTCAGCTGCAGCAGTTCCAGAGTCTTTGAGCTCTCTCCCAGGCTATAAATACAAGCACTGGAACCAGGTGAATGTGTGACAAGGCTGCCATTTAGATCTGGAGCTGCTTTCCAACCAAAGGCACATTTCAGTCACCTCACTTGCTGTATCCTAACTGCTGTACTAATGGCTAATGGCTTCAGCAGATATGGAAATCACTTCTCAAAGCCTGAATACAAGGTACACAGCTATGGTCCAGTAGAATTTTAGCCTTCACTGGGCATTGACAATATGTCTGTCACTAGGGAATCAAGAAGAAAATACAGCCCATCCATTACCAAATTCTAGATGATGCAGGTATTTAGTTCATCACACAACTTGTAAAAGTGGTAACATAATTACTTTTGTGTCACCCTTATATATGACATATCAGAAAAAACATCTGCTTTTGGAGAATCTCGGATGGAAGTGATCTTTTATTAAATGTGGATGAAAGGTAGAAATATTCAAGGGCTGTTTCTGATATATCAGCAGTTAGTCATTTCGTGCTATCAGTGTTAAGTGAGGCAGGGCAGTTATCTCCTGCAGGAAGAGTTCTTGTTCTCCACCTGATGTTTTCATGTAGGATTTCACACGTGGTGGTGTATGATTCATGCTCAGCTTTTGGAAGCATGGGAGTTGTGTCTGGCAGTCAGGGCCCAGTGTTCCTCTGGGTTTCATACACACCACAGAAACACAAGCCAATTGCACCTTTGGGACAAACAGTTGGATGATCAAACTGAGTATTTTATTTCAGTTTTGGTTCCTTTATTTTTTTAAGGGGAAGGGTCCAGCTTATTATGAACTTCAGCCCATACTTACATTTTTGTTTAAGTGAAAAGACCAGGTAAAAGTTTTAAGTTGCAGTCTGTTTATATTGTTCTGATTTAAGCTCTGTCATTATCAACATAATTTTCAAAAACAAACCAAAAAAAGCCCCCAAACTAACAGTGTTTTCCAAATTCTCTGTTTTCTCTGTATTCAAAAGTGTAAGCCTGTCCTGCTTGGCTGACTAGCTGTTTGATTATTGCTTTGTATTACATTGTTTCATTCTTAACTGTAGGTCATCAAAATCATAAAATCTGAGTTCTAGTCTCAGTTACACTCAAACATGACTACTGAAAAGGTTTGTCTAACTTCTTAGTATATATGGCATTCAACAGACTTTTCTTAAATTGTATATTCCCAACTCATCCAAACAGGAGTTGAGGAATCCTGCTTGTCCCAGATGAGAACATGCCTGAATAATATAGGAATTACTTTTCTCCCTCAAAAGCATTAGCAAAATTCATGCATAAATACTGGGGTTTAATCAGCTGGTGCTGTCTCTTTTTTAAAGGAAACCTTGTTTAACCCTTTGGGAGACATTGTAGGTACCAGTGACAATGGAGACAGGGTTGAGCACCCAGCTGGTAACATATGTAGAAAAAGTGTGAGTTGGTGATGTCTGTATTCAGCTGGCATTGTCCACCCTGCTGCACAACAGCCAGGAGACCAGCAAGAGGGATTTTCCATCTCTGGAAAGTGCAGTGAAATAAGAGAACACTGCAATCTCCAAATTGTCTTTCCTTCTATGAAATATTGTCTTCAGGATACTGCTTGACATTCATTCAGTCAAATATTTTGACAATTTGAACAAATAGGCAGGAAATGGTTTTGATTTTTGGCTCCATTTGTGAAGAAGAATAAATAGCACAGCATGTGCCATGTCTCTTAAATACCCTTGTTTGCCAGGAACATATGCAGTGTGTTTCCCAGGCTATGGGAATAGTTATCATTTCCAGCCCAGCAAGTCACCCTTCTCTCTCCACACACCATCCCCAACCACACATCAGGCTGGGGTGAAAGGAAGCATTAATCTAAATTGCTCTGCTCTTACCTGTTTGTGAGGAGGGGGTGCATGTGCACATAACACATTACTCTGCGCACTTTCTGAGAAGGGTTGTGGTTGCAGTCACTGCACAGTAGCACAAGAGGAGCAGCAAGCCAAGGTGGGGCATGCACAGCACCTGAGAGCCAAACGTGCATCTCTCTGCACCTGCTGTGCAGAACCAGACCCTTGTGCGAGTGTGCTGCAGCACACCTCCACAGGAGCCCTGGGCTTGGGGACATGCCAGAGCAGCTTTGTCTGTGCTTCACTGCAGGCTTTAGCAGTTCCATCAGCATTTGGGTCAGAGCACATGGAGCAGCCCTGGCTGGGCTGGGAGAAGTCACACTGTGAGGCCACACTTGAACGTGGCCACTTCACTGCAGCGCCCCGGGCACAAAGCCTGCTTGTGTGGGGCGCGCCCCGTCGTGCGTCACACTTTGGTTGTCAGTGGCAGTCATGGGTTGCTGGGGGGTGACACAATACCCTCTTTATGCTTAAAAGAATAGTGGGGGGAATTGCAGGAGACCATTGGAAACAGCAGCAAAGAAGTGGTTTGGCTTTTGTCTGTCCCTCAAGGTAAGGTGCTCAGGCGGTTGCTGAGCTGCCTCTGCTGTGCTGGAAGGAGCACCGAGTGCAAATAAATGCAGGCTTTGGGTGTCTGGGTGGGAGAGCACTTAAAGAAACACCCAAGGAAGACCCCCATGGTATCTCAGTAGTAAAAACATGATAAAAGTGCTTATTTAGGGTAGAATTTTACAGCAGCTCACTCTGAAGTCTGGGCTGTCACAGCCTTGCCGCCTCCACTGCCTTCAACACAAGAGCAGCCGCATAGGGAATCAGCTCAAAGAGCCCATCTGTCTGGAAATGAAACTGATTTTTAATTACAAAATGAAAGTTTGCTTTACTAGAATGTCTCATTCAAAGAGAACTGGAAAAATATAAAGACTAGGAACTGCTTAGGCCCAAAACAGACAGAAATATGAAAAATACTGATACAAACTGTAAAAGTTAGTTAAATCTCTTACTGTATCTATCACTGTCTCTTTTGCCATCCCCTCAGTCATACACTCCACAAAGCAGTAAGCTCAAATAATTCAGATTTGCTAAGCAAAGCTACTCTGAATATGGCTTCTAGCCTAATAAGTCAAAGCCTTATCCAGTTCCCATGAAAAACACCAGGAAAATTTTCTTCAACACTAATAGACATAAGATTGGATTGCAGAACAACCACATAACTTTTGACCAAAAAGTGAAGTTTTTCTAAAGCACTGATAAAATATTCATGCAGGAGAATGTGGAAACTCTGACTGGAGCAGTCACATTGCTAAACATGTTTCAAGAGAGCATAATCATTTTTGAAACCACACTCATTCTCTCTAGCAATGTGTGCTCTAAGGGGAAAATACAAAACAATTTTTTTTTTAAAGGAAAAAAGCATTTACAATTTCTTTATTGTGGATGTGCAGAAAGACTCCCCCTCTGCTGCTGGGAAAACCAGTTTCTGCTCAATAAGCAGTAAAGCACCTCCTAATTTTTAAAAAGCATTTGTTAGGCAAAATAGAGCTTTTTTACGATGCTTTCATTTTTTTGCAGTTGGAGTCTTTCTGTTGATGCCAGCTGCTTTAGCTGTAGGTATTTTCTGGGAGGTGGTGTCTGTCAGCCCCACGTGGGGTGTCCCCTTGGCTATCTCTCATAGCTGCCCTTCTATAAATCACAGCATATTAAAAAAAGGGGATAATGCTGACATGTGAACTAATCCCCACATCAAAGAGAGCAATTCTCCCTCCTCCAAACACCCACCCCCCTCTTTTGCTGGGAAAAGTCTAACGCCTGGAAGGTGATTTACACAAAACTTCATCCCAGTTGTTAGGAAACTTGCAGTGCTGCTTACTTGCCAAGTGCAGGAGAAACCTGGGAATCAGGGTAACCACAATAGCTAGCCTGGGGCTTCCAGCATTTGGCAATTCAAGAGAGGAAAAAAAAATTGACTGGTTTCAACAAACTTGTGTATATGTTGATTGCAAGGCAGAGTAGGCATGCATATAGACAGATGTAAACGTGACTGTATGTGAGTCTGTCTGGGCACATCTGGGTCTGTGTGGGCACATCCATATCTGCATGTGCCTACAAGCACCTGGACAGCACAGGACTGCCTGGCCTGGCACATCCAAGACACCAAAGCACACAGAAATGCCTCTCCTGCTAGGGCAAAAGAGGGACAATGGGGAATATACAGTAAAAACATAAGCCCATATGGGCATCCAGTGGCCTGGACATGGAGAGGGCTATCTTAAGCTATTCATTCCAGATGTAGGCCTGCCTTTGAGCTAACAGTTCAAATGCTGGGAATAGATGAATGAGGGGAATGCTCTGTCTGAGACAGGATTAAAGCATACACTCACTGCTGCCCTTGCCTTTGCAAATGCTTCCAGTGCACTGATTAAGCACACAAGATACTTCCAAATAATTGTCTGTCTTTGGAATGCAGCTGAAAGGAGGAAAAAATGCCTCTCTCTGGCTAGGTAACTCTTTTTTCCCAACTTAATGCTTAGCTTGTGCCTATGCTAGGCACACATCCTTCAGACATACCAACAAAGCATATGTAACATGGAAAAAACTACACTGGTGGTTCTGGATTCATAATCAATAAGCAAAAATATCTGTTTCATGTAAAATTGGCTGTAGTAAAGTGCATTTCTGTGAGTATATGTATGCATGTGAACTAGATACTTCCACCAATATTGAAGCTTCTGGTTATTAATTCAGTTTACTTGCTGCTTTCTCCTGCCACCCACACGGGCAGGTAGGGATGCCCTGGGGCCACCAGGGCCCTCTCCACCCAGTCATCCCTTGCCCCAGGTTATAGGGCCATGAATGTCTCTCCCAATAAGTCAGGTCACTGCCAAAAGAGGCACACGAGGTTCACTCCCAGTGCAGGAGAGTGAACTGGAGTGGGGAACCACTGGGTTTTTAAAAATGCATCCTTTTTGTAGTCCTTGGTTGGTTGGTTGTGGTCCAGCTGCACTCACCGATGCACTTCAGTGTGATTGCAGATGTGCTGAGGGGAGAAAGCAAGAGCCAGGGGCAGTGAGACACCCAGGCAGCTCCCATGTCAGTGGCAAGTGGTGGCTTAAAACATTCCTGAAAATACAGCCAGAGGGAGGGCATCAGACATGCCAAGAGACCCACATCTCAAACTCCACTGACAGGAAGGGCATGGCACATGTGTGGGGAAGGCAGAGAGCAAAAGTTTTGTTGTTCCAATGCTCCCTCCACGTAGATGTGCAGCTCTTCATGTGTCTGTGCCTGTCCCCTGCCCTGTGTCAAAAGAAGAGAATGTGAAAGAAACCCCAGCATGGTTGAGCCCTCACCTCCAGTACATGGAAAAACAAACACTGCCATTCTCTTGTTTGTTGATTTAGTTCAGAGTGCTCCTTCCATTACAAAACCATTTCCCTGCAGGCAACAGGCTAAAACCTATTTGCTTATTGCTCTGCAAAAGAAAATGATGGGTGCAATTTTCAAGCACCTCTTCTGTTGATAGACACAGAAATTGAAAGGACAGAGGCCTCCCAGCTACATCTCAGCTGTGTTTTCTTGTTGGGCACAACTCTTCATGTTTTCCAGCTCAGAAACACATGCTGCATGTATCTTTTTCTCCTCTTCTTGAAGCACACATCTCTCTATGGGACAGCTTTGTGCTTGGAAAGTGAACCATGTGCTTCATCACAAGTTTTTACACAGCGGTGTACCACTGAAAGCTGCATCCAGAGCTGCAATTCACAGGACAGCACACACCCCACACACCCCCACTGCACCATCTGTGATGAGTCAAAACCCCAGCTGTGAACAGTTGTGAACAAGGGAGAGGTTTCCTCCTGCTGCTCAGGCTGATGGCTGCCCCTGCTCCCATCAGGATGGTGTGAATACCATGCCAGCTCTTGGAACTGGCACAGCTAAGTGGAGCTCTGGGTGTGAGATATATCCTTGTTCAAGGCAAACACACAGGAAACATATCACAAGTCTCTTCTAGCCTGCTTTTATTGATGAGATGCACCCGTCAGCAGTTCCAGGTGCTGACTGGGACAAGTCTGGATAAAAGCTGCAAGAGGAGCACCAAAGTTTATCTAGAGCTGGCACCAGTTTTGGTGCTTGGCTGAATTAGCTGTTTCTACTGGGTCCAGAGCTCTTTCTTTGTGCCAACACTACCACCTCCCCTCATCCTCCACCCCTAAAATAATTAAACTAGTCTCAACACCTTTTTTTTTTGCCAGGTTAAATCACTTCTCTGCCAGCTGGTCTTTTCCATGGCAATTCTTCTGACTGGTCTTTTAGGTGGCTGGGTATGCACTTTACTCTCCTCACAAATCCAAGCCAACTGCATTAAAAAGTGAATTTACATTGCAGGGCTGTGGGGGGAGGTACCCCAGGCAATGTCAAAGAAAAAGTGGATCAAAAAGAGCTGCTAGTATTGGATCCATGGGCTGTCTTTTCAGCTGCTTTAGGCAAGTCCTTTCAGCACAAGAAAAGCTCAAAAGAATTCAGTTAATCTGTTGTTAAACAGAGTCTGTGATGGGAGACTGGTCTGTAATCGTCCAGGCAGGGAACTGAGCCTGTCTGTAATGGCTGGGAGCTCCTTTGCCCTTTCCCAGCATTTCCTGTCCCTAGTGGCAGTGAGTTCATGGACTGGCACCTTGCTGGCCTGGCACAGAATGTGTTTCAGCCTTGTGATGCCAGAACCCCTTTCTTCTGGCTGCTCTCAGGAGAAGCAGCAGCTCGCAGCACATAGCACAGCACACCCAGAGGCTGTGGCAGCCAAAAACCCCTCTCCATGACTGTCCTGCTTCACACAAGCACAGAAGTGCCTGGCAGGGCACTGGCAGTGGCTAACCTGCTGCTGCTGGTGATTTCAAAGAGCTAGGAGGTCAGCTGAAGTCCTGAGACAAGAGCTCTGGCATCACTTTCAGTCCTCAGTCTGAACACAGAGAAGTAAGAGCAGCCTGACCCACATCCACCTAAAATGAATCCCTCCTTCCAGCTGGAAAAAAGGTCTTTTATCTTCCTCAGAGTGGAAGATCCCATAGATCCCTACAGAGTAAAACAGCTATTCTTTTTAAAGATTTAAAGACATTACTTCTTTTTGGTTCATGTATCACATTTCAGTGTCTTCTAAACAAGAGGGTGCTTAATGTTTTTGTGTAACCTTTAACTGGCTAGTACACAACTTTTATTGCTTCATCCTTGAGATTCCATAAGCTACATTATGTTCTACTATGAACAGAACGTCCTACTTAGGACTGTGTGGCACATGCTTTGGTTGCAACAGCTTGCTAGTGCTTTCTTTGGCTTGCATGTAAATGTAGTGTATGCATACATACATGTGTGTGTGTGTGTGTGTGTGTGTGTGTTCATTTCTAATTATGAAATGACACAATTAAAATTTCCAATGCTGACAAATTTTATTTAATTTCTTTCCTTCTCCACTCCTCTTCAGCTAAACATACTGGCAGTGTGCTCTAAGGAACAGGATAATTCCTCTCTATGACTCATTTCCAAGGTGTCCCAGGCAGGATTCAGTATGATGGTGTCAGTGGTTGCTGCAAGAGCTGTTTAAATGTCTCTGCACCTAGTGGGCAATGAAGTGCTGATCTCAGGCAGCCATGCTAGGAATGTCAGAGTCTGTTTAATATTCACTGGGGATCTTCCTAAAAAGTCAATGAACCTCCCTTCGGTTTTGTGAGCTAGCTGAGCATTACCATGCATTTGTTTCAGCTTTTATTTTAGTGCATGAGGAGCATTGTCCTGTGAAATGGAACTTTCTGGGTTTGTTTTAATGGCAGACTGTAATTTGGTTTTAAATTATCTGCTGTCAAGCCTTTCACAAGTGAATTGAACACACATGCATTTTCTCCATAACAAATTTGACTGTCTGGAGAAACAAAGGTTGGTAATTAAGCTCACAGCAGTTGATAAGGACGGAGCCTAGGCAAGGCCTAAAACTTCAACAAGTTAGAGCCTTTATTTCTGGATACTTACCAAAACCAAAGCCTTGACTTGGTGCAGCTTGCCCATTCTGGATAATCTGGCTCTTTGATTCCCTAGGGAGGCTGCTGGGCTGTCCTGTGGGAAGTCGGCACCTCGGTATGACAGGGAGGGATGCCAAGCAAGCAGACACCACTCCAGGGTAACCAGCTATGCCAAGGCAAATGCATAATTCAGCAAGCTTATGGTTAAATATGGGAGATCTATTTCTCTCCAGCCAATGCATGAGTTCCCAGCACCTTTTGTACTTTGAAATACCATTAATTAATATTTATCAGATGTAAAATGTGACACTAGCTACTTGGTACAATATGCCTTTAAGCATATTGTTTTACTATTCCTTTTTAAGCATATCTACAGACAGTCAGGCTGAGGCAGGTGATCTCAAGGGTCACCAACAGCAAACATCCCTCAGCTGGAAGCAGCTTTTAAAATCATCCAGCCTTAAAGTGGCCTGTCCTCAGTGCAGGACAAAGCCCATTAGCAGGAGACTGGGACCTGCCACATTACCCATGGCTGCTTACGGGGCCACATGGTTTAAGAAACACAAATCATCATGTAGTGATTTTTTTTTAATGGCATCTTTGCTCCAAACTCACATGGATGTTTGGAAGGCACCTTTGCTCATCTCTCTGTGCCTGCCCTTTTCCGTAGCAGTGCTCAGCTGCCCATGGGGAGGTGTGCCAGGGCAGACAGGCCATGCTGTGCCTTACTGTGCTGTGCCTGGGCAGCAAGGGCACCTTCCCTCACTGCTGGGCTGCACATGGGGCACCCTCACTCCTCGCTGGCCCCTGGCTGCCCGTGCTGTGTCACAGAACCAAAGCTGTTTGTCCCTTGCTGGTGCACAGTGCCCGTGCCTCATGTTTGACAGCACTGGTACCTTGGGAGCAGCGGCAGGGGCTTCCCAGCAGCTCAGCTCCCGAGGCCACAGCCTCTGGATAACTTCCACCCCAAATGTATGTCACATTTCCTTCCAGTAAAAGCAAAATATTTACACTGAGCCAGGGTCACCTGGCGGCCACTGCTATCGCGGGCTGTGATACTGTAAATGGAGGGCAGCAGGGCGGAGGGAATGGCTGCGGGCTCCAAAACAAACGCTGCAGCTGGCGGGAGCTGTGGGAGCGGCGGGCGCTGGCCGGGGTGGGCTGGCAGCAGGGCCTGCCTCGGGGACAGAGCCACCATGGCAGTGGCAGAGCAGAGCGGCGCCAGGGGCCAGGGACAGAAAATTCACAGAGTCTGGACAGGCGTGTCCAGATCCCCACCAGCCACCCTTCCCATCTGTGTTCAGAACCTGAGGCTGTGGCCACACCAACCTCACTGCTTCACCTGCCTTCAAGCAGCTGTGGAAATATTCCTCCTGTTCTTCATGAGTGCCTTGGGCCCAGTTAAACCATCCTGGAAGCTGCTGGGCAAGACTTGCCCTATGAAAATGCATTGAATTCGGTGTTTTAAACTTGTAAACCTGAACTACAGGACTCACAGTCCCTATATTCCCAGAGAAATGGTGGCAGTTTCTCATTGTAGTAGCTTGCATACAAGAAATCTTCCTGGGACAGGTCTTCCCCCTCCTCACAGCCTAAATCTCTTCCATATATGCTGCCTGAATCTCCTTCTTTATCCCATATTGCACTGCTGATTAGCACAGTGTCAATATCTGAGATGTCAGTATTAGTGCAAAGCTGAGGAGGGTCACATTTGGCCACTTGGGAGACAGGGTTTTCCCCAGCTTTGCAGAGAAGTTTCTTTATGCCAGTTACTAAGCTATTAGGTATGCAAGACACAACTATAGCAGAAGGGGATTTCTGTGTGGGAGGAACAGTATGATTCATATTGTCTCACCAGCCTTGCAAAACAAAATGTCCAGTCATACGCTTTTGTGATGCAGCCACTCATTTCTCCGCCTTTATTTTGTACACAGCCGTAACTCCAGTGCACTGGGACCTGAGAATCAGCACAGCAAGCTACAGGAGAATTGGTCAAGAAAACAGGAAGCACAGAGATGACCTAATACTCTAACAGCATTTTCCTCATTGGGAGCAATGTCCAGAGCACGGCAAGGGGAAAGAGGGACCAAATGCTGTTCTCAAGCACCTGATTAGCACTCCTTGTAACAATTCCTTGAGACAGCTGGCATGGAAAGTGGTAACAGGAATGCCATCCCAGCTTTGGAAACTTGTCTGCTTTACCATCAACCCCATATCTGGAGCTCAGACTGTGGCTGAACATCATTCTGATAAGCACCTACTGCATTGCACTGGTGGTTTAAAGGGGTTCATTAATTCAGCTGAGGCAGAAGTTGGCAATTGCTGGATGTTTATTTTGGAGCAGCCTTCAGGAATGTACCAGCTTTCATTTTCTGGGTTTGCAAAGGAGGATGGTGAGAGCAGAGGAAAAGCACTGATTTCAAGAAAAGATATTCTAATCTGAAGAACTCTCTACCTGAGAGTCAATCACTATCTTACAGGGAAAAATACTTCTTGAAACACTGCACTTACACATTAAAAATAAAATTATATCAGGACCCTTTATTATTTTCCTCCCCAGAAAATTCAAATTTAAGGTAAATCAAAAGAATTCCTGATGTTTAATGTACATGTAAGTTCACATCAGCTGGCTCTTCCCAGTTATGTCCCTGAGAAAAAACCAAGCCACCCATAACAGACTTCCACATTGTCAGGGACCACAAAAAGCAGAATTCCTTCATCTTACCCATGTGGAGACTGGGCCTGCTCTAGTCATCTCTACCAGGATACAGGGATTTGGTTTTAGCACATTCCTGACGATACAAATGGCACAGAGGAGGCAAATGCTTTTCAGCCTTCTTCTTAAAGGCTGGCTCAGAGAGCCAGAACTTTGCACACCTCAGTGTGATATGGCAGCCTCAAATCTCACCATCATTAAACACAGAACTAGCACACTAGAGTCTCTACATACTTTCATGGGCTTCACACATTCTTTTCACGTGTGTTACTGACATAAAAATCACACTAGTGCAGATAAGTTTTTGTGAAGTCAGCTGAAAGGCAGTGTGCATGTGTCATATTTGCAGTATTTTAGCCACCCTGAAGAAAGGATGGGGATGAGGGCAGGCTGCAGCTTGCTTTCTTAATAACATGCAAAACCTTTAAATCTCAGGTTACAGTAAGTATTTTGGCTCCAAACTCCAGCTATGAAGCAAATAGCCCAAGGACTCTCCCTAGAGCTGTAGTGGCAAATTTTAATATCATCTAAAGTGCAATGATGAGGCTCCTCTGTGCCAAAAGAACCTGCTGGCTATAAAATATCAAAAATGACACTTTTAAAAAAACTAATTTTAGGATCTCCTATATCAAAAGCAATGTCATCAGCAGGCATCACCTCACCTCCTCCTGGAAATGCCTTGAGGCTGAGACTTGCCCCATTTCCCCTTGTTGCAGCATATGGGTGTTACCTGATGGCAGCTTTTGTGCTGTCCTCGCATGCACACTGGCTCTGTGTGACCCACTGGCTCTATTATGATCTCTGACAAGTCTTCTGCCAGCCCTGCAGCACAAGGGAGTGTTTAATGGGGGACCAGACTGACTGCTTCTGGGGTCCAGCCCACCAGGGTGTGAGAAAGCTCCTCTAATGTTTTACCAAAGGGACTGAACTCTGCAAAAGACCTTGAAAAATATAACTCCCAAGGTAATGTAAGGACATATGATACCTGATAAACCTGAAAAAAAAAAAAAAAAAGAAGAAGTCTAAAGGTGTGAAGGGGTTTTTTACCAAGTTTCATAAGGAAGTGCAATTGGACCTTATATAGTCTAACCTTGGTCATGCTGCAAGTAGTTTAGTGGGGCAATATCCAGTAAACAGATAAATTAAATTGTGCCAGTCATTCCCTTCAGAGCACCTAAATTCTCCTCCAAATGGGAGCACTTCCTTTTTCCAGATTCATATACAACATGATGGTTCAGTGCCTTCCTAGAAAAGGAAAGGTCCATTCTTCCTCTCTTTACTCTTTCAGTGAAAACACACATGATAAGAAACCACACACACACACACATGGGTTAGCAAGAGCCCCAGTGTGGGCACAGCTGGTGTGTCTGAATGAATGGACACACAGAGGCCTCTGTGCAGAAAGAATATTTACTGTGTGTAGTGCTGGGAATCACATGCAGGATTCCAGGTAAACCCTCCGGATTGGCTGCAAGATGTTGTAATGTAAAGTTCCTTTCTTGTATATCAGAGCCCTAAAGTTTTGTGCCATTGGGATGATATCAGCTGGAGTTCAAAGATGAAACAGGATGCAGGTAAGAAACAATTTCTAAATCATTTTGTGCAGGGGACTTCTGCAAAGAGTATTAAGGTATCTTCAGCAGACCAAGTAATTGGATCTGAGTCTTTATTTATCTGATTTTTCTAATTAATGCCTGTTTGACAGAGTGCTAGACAAATTACCAGATTGCCCTAGTTGGGTATGTGCCCCTATCGCTGTTTTGCCCAAGGCAAAAATGTCCTCATTGCAATTTTAGGTAGGCAGATTCAACCCTCCAAGTATTTGGCACCTTGCACCAAACTACACACTGGCCACAGGGTACAACATGTTTGCTCCAAAATCAGCTGCAGCAGGGTTCTGGTGTTGTCTCAGTGCTGTCTGTTGCTCAGTGCTTCAGAAATCTCTCAAAGGGTCATGTGGGTCATTTCTCTCATGCTGAGAAAGAAACTCAGGCCAGGTGAAATGAGCAGCATGTGGAAAGGAAACAGGGGGCATGCAGGGTAAAGGTTCTTGAAGTGACTTCACCTTTGATATTCTGCAGTTTAAAAGAGAAAGCAACAGGAGCTTTGTCACAGGTATGAGTGATAGTCTATTTTAGAATATTGTTGGAGAAAAAAAGTCTTTTTTGAGACGTTATTCAAAGAAATTAATTCATTTAACATCAGCAGAATTCTACAGTATTTTCCTTCTTGTGTGGTCCTTTCTCTTATACTATTCCAACTCAGACAATATATTTTTAACGGGAAAGTAGTCATTCTTTCTACTTTTCCATTCTCTGCTGGTCTCCTTGGGATCTCCCATTGTAGATTTGCATGTACTATCTTAGTAATTTCTAGCTCAAGTAAAATCAACAAACTTCCTCTCTCTTCTTTTTTTCTGGTCTTTAAGACATTCTAGAAAGCCCAAGAGCCCTGGTGGCCAGCTCTCTGCTCAGAGTCCCAAAAGGCCTTTTTTCATTTTTTTGATGTTAGGTTTGTGCAAGAATTTTTGCCTGCACTCCTCTTTGGCTAAGTCAGTAATTCTTGGTTCTTTCTAATAATTGTATCCCTTCTGTTCCTGGGATTTACACCAAACTGGAAGGCGGGAATAAGTTCCCCCCCCAACAACTTTTTGTTTGTCAAGTTTTGCTGCTTTTAAGGATGCTGCTGGTCTTTGATGATGAAGATGGGCGTTTGGAGTAAGGCTGATAGGGATGTCCTACAAACTTGACCCAGACAAGGAAATATAATTCCCTCAGAGAGGTTTCTTTTGATAAAACTACAGGCCCAGTTATTGCCCAGATGTCCTATAGCTTGATGGTTCATGCAATTATAAATTGTTACATGTTTATATGTGTCATATATAAACTGATTATATGTGAACCCGTTCTTTTACTGAAGCTCAGGTGACATTTACTGTTTCACTCTTCTGCTCTGCTTAGCATGAAGGAAGAACAAAACAAAACCATAAATCCATGCCAGTTTCAGCACTTTTGCCCTTATGATTGACAGCTTTCCTCCACTGCTGGGTTAAGACCGCTGCAAGTGGGAATTCCTGTTCCTGAATTAATTAAATCTGTATTGTTATTGCCTTTGATCTACTGCCATAGGAACCAGAACGAGCACTGGAAAACCTCCATTTTTGTCCATTTCTTACACAAATAGGTCTGGACAGATTATTAAAAGGATCATTTAGAAGATGGTGGGCAGAACAGTCTCCTCCCAAAGCTGCCCTTGAGACTGACAGTTTCTGTGGAAACTGCATGGGAACGGTTACAGACCTCTAGTGGCTCTGTTTATATAGCTCATCTATTTCCTAATTGCTCACCAGCACACTATTTTGGAAAGCCATATAGAGATTTCCCATAAGGATTACAACACAGTGTCATTTCATCTTCTCTGCATTTCCCATCCCGTTGTCTGTTTTATTTTTCTCACCATAACACATCTGTCCCACATCGCTGAGAGATTTCACAATTGGAAACCTGCTATAAATTATGACACAGAGTTAAAGGACTTCAGTGTTTGCTCTCTGCTATTTTTTTCAGGCAACTTTGGGTTAGCCACCTCTTTAAAATAAGCCTTTTTTATTTCCTTCTATTTATATACTTGGGTTCATAAAAGCTGTCTTTGGAAACTAAAAAAAAAAAGAATGTTTCTGTCCTTCCTTCTTGTATCCTTTTCCATTTATCTTCCATTGAGTTCCTAGAGGAGCACAAACTTCTGTAAGTGCTTGCATAAAATAATCTTCAGCAAGTTCTCACATTTCTGCTCCCCAGCATCTCACCCTGTGGAAGCTTTAGGGCTCCCAGTGCCAGTCTGTGTCACTCCTGCAAGGGCTGCAGGCTGAACTGGCCTCTGGTTCCAACCAAGATGGAAGCAAGAGTCCTGAATTATATAAAGAACAGGCTACTCTGGTTAGGTCTACAGGAGGCTGCAATAGCAAGCAATCCTAGGAACAGTCAGAGTGACAAAGTTTCATCATAACACACTGTTTTGTACTGAGCAGTCAAGGTCAGTGTCTCATATCATCACCATGTGAGCACCAGAGACATTTAAATGAGAGATCAAACATATAGGACTATATCCTCACAATCCAAGGACATATGAGTCTTTGATGACTTCACCTGTCACTGCAGCCTTTTTTCTCTGAACCAGAAAGCAGCACACATAGCTCCTACTCTTGGCTCTCACTCACAAAGGAGATCGCTGCAAACCACAAACATGGAGCACTTGCAATGCTCCACAACATCAGCCCTGCTTCCTCCAGCAGCCAGGAGAGAATCACAGATTTATATGGCTGGGAGGAATCTCAGAAAATCACTCAGTCCAGACTCATGTCCCAGGGCAGGATCATTATACTTATGTCACACTTGGCAGATGCTTGTCTAACCTTTTCCTGGAAGCAGGATGGCGATTCCACACCCTCCTCAGATACTTCTGTGTGTAATTATCCTTACTGCTTGCCATCTTCTAACATCCAACCCCAATCTCCTTTTCTGTAGTTTAAGCTCGTTACTCATCCTATCCATCATCTATATGGTGCACAGTTTATTCTCCTTTTCTTTCCAGCCACCTTTCACAAATTTGACAGCAGTAACCCTATCTTGCCCCAGTCTTCTCTAGATTTAAGAAAGTAAATTTGTTCATTCTTCCCTCCTACTGTTTTCAAGACCACTGATTGTCCCCAAGTTGTCCTCTGGACCTTGTCTTGAGCACAGCACCCAGAAATATTTATTACACTCCAAATACTCGCAGACAACTGAGCAGAATGATTATTCATGGAGTTCATCTCTAAGCACACATCCTAGTAAAGCACTAGTCCTTTCTGCATTAGCAATTAACTCATATTTGGATTGGGACCTGGAGCATCTCTCAGATCTTTTTATCTAGTGTTGCTAGTTACACAAAATTTCACTGCCGTATATAAACAGAATTAATTATTCCTTGTGATGCTCAAGCATACAAACTGAGGAGACTGTCCTTACTGAAATGAATCCTGTTTTTAAGGCTATTTCTCTAAATATTTTTTAATTGTAGTTTTATATTTCACATTACCCATAGTACCCTTCCAGATCTGTGGTAGGCAATAATGTAATATTTTCTATTGCATTGTCCAAGCTGTTCATAATCCCCTTAAATCAGACTGGACCAGTACAGATTCTCACCAACTCTTCCTGATCCATCTTTCCCTTTTAAAAGCATAGCTAATAACTGCTCTCTTCGTGTAGTTTTCCAACCAGCATTCCATCACTGCAGACCAGCTCCACCTATTGCAGATTCCCTTAATTGAATTTGCTTAGGAAGATCATATTACACTGTGACAAAAGCCTCACCACTGTCAAAATATAGGAATACTGTCGCTTGTCCGTTATCAATGAGGGTTCTTTAGTCTGTCATGAAAGGAAATTTGACCTGTTTTCACAATTTGTTTTTGACAAGTCTACGCTGGCCATTATTCATCTCTTTGTTTTTTAGGTGCTTACCAAAGTTTGATTGTTTGTTCCAGTATTTTTCCGGGAATTGAAGTCAGGCTGAACAATCTGTAATCCCTGGCTCCTCCTTTTTTCCCTTTTAAAGAGCGGAACTACGTCTGCACTTTTCCAGGCTTCAAAGTATGATCTCTGGGCTCCATAAAACATCCCAGGAGCTGGGTGAGGTTATGCTGAGAGCTTTTGTGGTTAAATAACTGGCTGTAGCAATTACCCAAGGATGGAATTCATCTGGCCCAACCAACTTCAACACTATCTGAAGGTTCTTCTGATAGAGTCTTTGTTTTAGTTTTGTGATCTCACTCCCCTCTGTCATTAACATTGATTGCAATATTTGTCTGAAGTGATAACAAATGCAAAAAAGGTATGAAGCACCTTGGCACTCTAGCCAGGAACTCTCTGGAGCCTTTCTTCCCCAGTGGGCAGCACATTTTCAGTCACCTACATCTTCCTCTTGCTGCTGAAGTGGTGATGGGAAAAGTATTTGTCATTTAAAGTCTCTTGCTAATTGGCTCCCATTTTGCTGCGTGACCTTTGTGATTGGGTTGTCATATATCTAGCCCAGCTTCTGTACGCTCATTTCCTCAAGGCTGAGATCAAAGAAGAGCTGATGATTTCTCAAAGTGGATCTGTTGTTATATATCCTATGAGATATAACAGTTTTTGGATAGCTGATGCTCATTACTGTTCTCTCCAACATGCTTTTGACATACCCAGAGCTTCTCCCTTGCCCAGGGTCCAAATCTGCATGACTTTGGTTACTGAGCAAGTGGTTTTAATGGAATCACTACTGGTTTTCTTGGTCTAGGAAAGACCAGAAGCCTGATTTTTGCTTCCATTTCTTACCAACTGTTCAGCTCTACCTGGGAGCATTCTAGTCTCTGCTAGTCAAGTATTGTTTAAGCTCCTGTCCTTACCAAAAAGGATAAGTGATATAAAAAAATGATATTTTTTAACCCAGATCAAAATTTTACATAGTCCAAAATGCTGGAAGTGTTTACAGCCAGAAGCATTCTTTAGGTTTTCATCTCAACTGCACATTAGAAAATCACATTTTCTCATTTGGGTACATTGTGTTGTTTTGCTGGCTTCCCTCAGCTGGCCTGCCAAGCTTGAAGGCAGAACAGATTAGTATGATGGAGAGGGGAATATGTTTTTATTTTCATATGTGTGAAAACTAAGAATTCACTAGCAATGTAATGCCACTGAAATCATGCCTGCACAGAAGCTCTAACTCACCTTGCACTGTCACATACTCTTCTCACCAGTAAAGGCACTGAAAAAGTCCCCACTCAAGGAAGCCAAAGCAGTACACCAATTCTGGAAATAAAGCACTGTTGCCCTGCTGTAATGGTGCTCTGACAAAAGAGCAGCCTGAGCAGCCAAAAGGGGAAGGAGTTCAGTGGTCCCTCTGTTGCCCAAGAGGAAGCGAATTTCAGATAGTGCTTCAGTTCCCTTTGGTTATGATTCACCACAAATGAACAGCTAAAACATCAGTTGATAGTAAGGCCATGCAAACAGGGACTTCCAGAAGTGGAGACTCAAAGGAAAAAGCAGAGAAAGCTGGCCCCTTGCCTAGCTGTGAGTCGCCTTCCTTCCCACTATGCTGCTTTGTTTTTAGGGTTCCTGTGTGTTTTGCAGTGTCAGCCAGTTGCCAGAGAGAAGACAGCCTGGCATGTGTTTTAGTTAAGCCTCAGACCCAGGCACCACCCAGACCCTACTGCAGGACATGTTCACTACTACCAGCTGCTGTTAAACCAAAGTATCCTGGATCATAAATCAAGTAACAGAACACCCTGCTGATAAACTGCAGTACGCGGAAACTTGCACAATATTTATAGTTTGTTGCAGGTTAACACTAAAAGTAGCAAACCATAAGGGCTGTATTGCCCTCTTCTAACAGAGTTCTTATCCAATCTTATCATGACAACTTTCCATAACAGAAACATTCCCTCTTCTTCTCAGCCTAGACAAATTGCAGCATTAGCATAGTATCTATCCCCTGTTCACCCACCCTTAATGTGCTTGCTGGTGTGAATTCATTGTGCATTCAGCCATTGGATCTTGTTTTGACTTGTCTTACTTCTTCCTCATGTCAATATGCAAAAATCATGTGTGACTCTTGTGTAAAGACCCTGATACACAGAGGCACTTAGTGTATCACATCTAAAGGTGAGGGAGCATGACAGCAATGATTCTAGTTCTTTACAGATTGTTGGAGACCACTTGTAGAGATACAAGTAAAAAAACACAATGCTTGGAAAGAAGGGAGAGAAGGGTGACATGCTGACAAAGGTAGGCATTAAATAACTCAAAAAGCAGATAAGTTTTCCACTGTCCTCTGCACATTACCACTGTTAACACCAGGTACAAAATTAGAAAAAAGTGAATTAAATCAGACAGTGCTATAGTGTAATGGATGAGACTGGAAGGGCCTATCTTTCCATCTCTGTTTTCCAAATCCATTAAGCAAACAAAGTCTCTCTGCGCTTGCATTTGGATTGTCTTAAAACAGCCTGCAGAAGGATGGGCTGATACCTGAAGGAGATTAAACCAGTAAAACTGTATTAAGGCTGAGCTGTCACGTGTGATATCCAGCACTTTCCAATGCAGCAAGGGTCCCTGTGCACTCCTGTGGCTGGAGAGGTAGGAAAACTATTCAAAGTAGGAGGAGAGATTAATAAAAACATATTTGCACATTTAAAGGCTGCTCTTATCTTTGGAAATAGCTAACTTTATCCCTTGCAGTACAAGTGAGCAGTCCCTGTCATCACCTGCATAGCAGGAGTGGAATTCTTGGCCAGAGGGAAGTACTAAGGTAGGGAGAAAGACCTCCAGGCAAGGGAGGCTAAAATATTTATTTACAGTAATGGGTTGCTTTTTAATAAGAACTATGAGGTGGCTTTCCAAAAGCTCCTTCAGGGTCCATGGAAGACAGGATTAAGTAAAATCATCAAAAATCCTTGAAAAACGTATGCTAGGTCTGGTGGAGTTTGCAGACTCAACGTGCTATTTGCCACTGCTGCCACACCCCAGTGCCCAGAGCTGTTCTGGCTGGCAGGGCTGCAGTCACACCACCCCTTTCTGTCCCCACAAGAAAGTGAGTGCTCATCTCATGACTCTGTGAGTAAGAGGCTGCATGGGGCAGGTGCTCATTTCTGTTTTGTGGACCATCATTTATGCAGACTCTCAAAATTGAGCTCTGCTTCCCAATCTGACTAATTTTCTGATGGAAAGAATAAATTCACTGTCCATCACTTCACTCTCCTACTGTGTTGCCAGCAAGGGATTAAGCCCTACCCTGGTTTCCTCTGCTGAGCACAGACCTAGGAAGCTTCCTTATGAGCCTGCAGCCTCCTGCATTCTCTAGCTCTTCAATACATCTGTACTCACTGAGACATGCTGTGGTGGAATTCTTTGTTCCTGAGGCAGCCAACACAGCCATAGTCAGAGGAAAGGCACTTCCCAGAGATCCCAAGGAAATAACTGTGTGAGGTTTAGCCAGGCAGCACTTTGTTTCTACACATGAATCTTCTCAAATCACATGCTCACTCTGGTTTTGTAAAGGTAGATTAAATGAAATAAGCAAAACCACTTCCAAGGGAAACATTTTATATTTGCATTCACACTTGACCTCTAATATCCCTGAAGTCTGTGTGTCTTACTAAACTCTTATCTTGCTATTTCTCAGAAGGCTGGATGAGCTGAGAGGAGGAAACAATAATGGGCTGTGGGACTTCTTTCAGTTGGAGCCTACACTTCTCTCAAGCAGTACCCTTTGCTGAAGTTCCAGGTTTTTTTACAGATGTTTAAAGGGTTAATTTTAAAAAAAAATGCTAGAAAAACAATTATACATTGATTTCTATCAAACATTTTGCAAGGAAATGATCTTTCCTGCCCCCGCTTCCATAAAAGAATTCTCCATCATGGGGGTGTCAGGAGAAAGAGTGAAATAAGATAACTCTGCTCAGCTTGCCTCAATTTAATGAGCTCCTTTAGGCCTTATCATTCACTGTGTGCTTTCCCTCATTGTGAACTTCTCAGCCTCATCAAAAAGAACTCTTTTATTTTTTTTTCTATTCTTCCTTTTTTTTTTTTTTAAATCAGATTCTGTTTGATCAGCCCTTTCCCCTTTCTTTCCACAATCCCCCACATCACGCTGGAACTGGTACCAGTGGTGCATGTCAGCATGCCCTAGCAACAGAGAGATTAAAGCAGCTACCAGCTCCAGAGGACAGCCAGCTCGGACTTACTAATTAACTGCAGTGAAAGAAGTGAATGGGAACAGACTTTTCTTCTGGGCAGAGGAGGCACTAGAGGTGGATGAAGGAGTTCAGCTAAATGAAGGTTTCCCTCCCCCAAAACATGTGTCAACATTCAGACCAATCCTTTCTTAATAAGACTTTGTGTACCTACAGAGTTTGTATGGATGGGAAAAGGCTGACAGCAGTCAAGCCTGATGCAGAAATACACAGATGAGAGTGAAGTCACACTGTGGCTGCCCCTGCCCCAAGCACCAGCTGCCTCACATTGCTGGGACTCATGCATCAGACATTGGTCATTGGGAGATGACCATCAGATGTTGCCTCTTGAGACACAGATCCAAGTGTGGTCGTGTGGGATGTGCATGCCCTAGGCTATGCTCACCCCTAGGGCTCCAGCTGGTGTGCCACACATCTGTCCTACTGTCCCCTGTGCCACACTGCTGTCCCCAGGCTCCACGGGGTTGTGGGAGGGTGGCAGCAGCAATGCTGCTCAAAGCTGTGACCCCCAGGAGCTCACAGAGTGCTCACAGGGCTGTGGCTCAGCTAGGGAGGTCAGACAGGTCTGCAAATCCATCACAGAGCCACATGGGGAGTAGGGCTGGGAGGCAGCACAAATTGCATCACTTGCACAAAATGATGCACCCAAAAAACATCAGTCTCCATGTCTTCAGGGCTGGACCCTCCAGGGGTTTTCAAGGAAATGAGCAGTCCTCCTGTCCCCTCCAAACCTTGGCATGCTCCTGGTCTCCACCATTACAAACAGACCCAGGAACATCAGGCTACAAGTTCCTTTCACCACCAAATCCCCACCCGGGCCTGTCCATTTTCTACCACCTGTAGCCTTTGCTGGTAAGTTTCTGAATTATGAAATACTTATGTCTCTTTTCCTTTTTTTTAAACTGTTACTTTTTGTTGCTGCTGTTTTGCCGTGGGCTGGGTGTGGAAGTGAAACTGCTGATATTCCTGTGAGCAGGGCAGGGCAGCTGGTGCTCCTGACCCCAGCAGGAAGCACCCACACGATGACGGGAAGCAACTTCTGGTAATTCTCCAGCCCATTTTGCTAATCCACAAAGGCTTAGCCAAGCTGGGGAAGTTTTTAAATATCTTGGCAGCCTGGTGGTTTATCCAAACCACCAGGTATCTCCTCACACATGCGGAGGCTGAGATGGGCGCTATCCCCTGCCAGGTGGGCAGGAAAGGGGGAGCCTGGCCATTGGGAATGCCCTGCTGTGCCATGGCTGCTGGCTCAGCTTCTCCTGTAGAGAGCACCTCCCAGAAGCCAGCAAAACCTCCCCAGGTGGGGTGAATCTGAAGCTTTATTTCCTGATCCAACCCAAGGAACGCCAGTCCACCCCTGAGGATCCCTCCCAGAGCAGTGGCTGCCAAGCCCCTGGGGCCAGAGGCACCCACATAGCTTTCCCTGGCATGCAGTGCCTGAAACACGGCACGGCTGGGGCAGCTGACAGCCGTGGGAGGACGGGCAGACATGTGGGTTGCCAGTCCCCACCACTCCCTGGGACAAGCCACATCCCGTGTGGAGCACAGGAGGCAGCGCTGGGTACAGCACGTCCATGGCCTGCGGACGCCGCGCCGGCTTCTTCCCACTTCTGCTTAGCAATGCACCCATCTCCCCAAATATTCTGAGAAGGCAACTGCTTCCAGTCAAAGTTCTGCACCTCATTCTGAGTGTGTTATTTTCTCTGGGAAAAGGCTGTGAAAAAATGGTACAGTCTTTCAAAACAAAATTGTGCCTTTGCATATTTAGCTTTGGATCCGCTGGTATTAGAAACAAAGTCGGATTTTATTACTTTTTATTTCTTCTAGCCCTGCAGCACCAACACAGACAAGCCATGTAATAAACTGCAGAATCTTTTCTTTATTGAGAACCAAAAGTGATTTTATTCTTTTTTTTTTACTGTATACAGGTTCAACCCTAGCTTTGCTAAGACACTATGAGTCATATATACTATTTTGTAGCTTCGTAAAACTTTTAATTATTTTTTATTCAGTTGTAATGCTTTCTAGAGTTAATCTCTGTGGATTTCAATTAAATTTGCCTGGCCTGCTGTTGATTTCATATTCTTCAATTTTGCAGGATCTTGCCATATGTATTTGTACATAATAATTTTTCAGGTCAGTCCTGTGTTTGAAATCTGCTACTGCCTGCAATGTTTCTGATGCTTGAGAAGGGAAGAAAAACTCCAGAGCTGCAGGTCAACAATGGAAACACAGAAGGGTTAACTGGCTGCTGCCTGCAGAAACTATTTCACAGGGCTCTTCAGATCTCAAATGCTGGAAAAGGACATGAAACAATAATCCCTTGGAGAACATGCTAAATAATGCAAGGCTAGTTTTAAAAAAACCAACCAAACAAAAAACAAAACAAAAAACAACACACAAAAAAACCCCAATACACCTTTAAAATATTTTGTTGCAAGAGTTTGGCCTTTCTTAATAATATAGCTTGGAGGAACAGGCTATCTGGCTGCCTTCCGAAAGTCCTTGTTATGGTATTTAATAAATCCCAGGGATCATTACACTATAAGTGTTCATCATGTTTATATGGATGCATTGAGCAACCCATCACAATGCTAGGGGTTAAAAGTCATTTCCTTGGATTCCAAACTAAGATAAACTCATCCACACCCCGAGGTGAATAGTACTTAAAGCTGTGTTTGTATAAAGAAGGCAGTCAGGTTTTCCAGCACCTGGAAAATGGCAGGCTTATCTGTTAGTTATCTCTCACGGTCCGCTTTTATATGTAAATTTGCCTGCCGGAGCAGTAATCGATAGCCAATGTTCTCTGTGTTTCAGGGCTGGGCACTGCGGGCCAGCTTTTGCCCCATGCAGATGAAAGGGCACCCAGCCCAGAGCCCAGGCTGGGAGCAGCATCCTCTCATTGTGCCTCTCTTGAGAGAACTCCTTAGGACCACCAGAACCTGCCAGCCAGAGCTGGATGAAAGTGATACATTCATTCTGTATTGACAGGACACAAAGAGAAGGTTTAGACCATTTTACACTGTTTAAACTGCTGCTTGGCTCGACTAGATTAATGCCAGATAATGGAATATTCTATTAGCACCTGAATTAAGCAGGATATTTTTAACACACATGTGTATGTGTATAAACACACCCACTCACCCACGGAAATATAGCTGGGGTGAGTGTCTTAAGTTTTCTGAGAAAAGGACTGTGGGTTGAGGCCAAATGCGGAAAACATTACCCAGAAAGTGTTGGAGAAAGGAGGAACAAAGCCCCGCCGCTGGCTCACGTGCAGGGAAGCTGTTCCGTCCATCACGGACACGGCACCAGCAAACAGCTTCCCTCGCCACGCCTCGGAGAGACCGCTGGAGCAAAACAAAGAGCCTTGCAGGGCTGCAAAACCACAGTGAGACCTCAGACAAGAATCACAGAGACCAAAACACCCCGAATCAGCTTGTTGCAATGGATGGGGGCAAAAGCCGCCTGCTAGCGGGCAGCGCAGCAGGAACAGCCTGCGGAAAGGAAGGTGGGGTTCAACATTGCAGGCACTGCGGCCACCCCGCTAAAAGCCAGAGCGTGCAGTGTAAATAGCTGCACACTGCTTTTCCTCCCTGACAGAACAAGTCGCTTCTTGCTTCCACCTTCTCAAATTTCCGCACAGCCCACAGGCAAAACAGAGCGCCTTTGGTTCGGGAAGCAGAGCATTCCTTCCCGGCATCAAAGGGGCACGGGGAGCGTGTGGTGGCCACTTCACACACACACACCACGGTGCACTTCTTGCTAGCGGCTTCCAGAGCTGTCTGTGCACTTACTTGCCCCAGCCTGCTGTGTTCATTAGCACACAGAGGTGTGTACGCCCTAAACCCAACATTACATCACCTGGGATGCTGGAAGTCAGCTGCCCAGTTCCTCACACAGGGCTCTGCCAAGCTCCTTGGACGTCACTTTTCTTCCTTCCTCATTTCATGGTTTGTGTGTTGGGGTTTTTTTCTCCTTCAATATTTCCTTCCAATAAAAGATTAGGTGTGATGGATGTGGGGTGAATTGCACTGGCACTGCTGTGTGAAGCAAAGGGATCCATCCATAGGAAAGACATGTGTTGTTTATTAGCAGCTTACATGACCCCAGAAATCCCAAAGCACTGTGCTCGACACCAGCAGCACAATGACTGCACAGAATTACACTCTGTGTGATGGCAGAGTGGGCCCAGCTTGGGCATTAATATGGCTCTGAGCACAACACTTCATTTCACATATCCGATGGAAAGCTTTTGTAAGAAGTCAAGTACCCACATGAGATTAGAATAATAACAATCTCTTGCACTTCAGTACAAAAAATAGAGTGTGAAATCAAGCAGCTGATCAGTGGTCACAACTTTTACTTCACTTGCTTTATTCCATTCAACAAACTAAAAAAAAATTTTATGCAGTCCTTATAACACCAGGAAACGTGGAACCTCAACAAAACTGGTATTTTACTGCCAAGGACTTGTGGTAACTGCTTGCCTGAATGGAGAGGGGTGCTAGAGGAAACCAGGCCAGCCCCCAGCCCCAAGCTGTGCCTGGAGAGGTTGTGCTCAGCTGCAGAAGCTCCTTTTTATCAGTGAGCTGAGCAGCTGTGCCTCCTGGCACACAGCTCTGACCTATTTCACCAGCACACACGCTGGTTCTACACCGCGTCAGCCCGGTGACATCAGTGGGATTACCCCATCCCTGCATTAAATAAAAATCGGGCCCAGAGAAGATTCACTGAGCAGGAAGATGCTCTTGTGACATATTTCGTAGCCCAGACACCCCTGCAAGAGACAAAATTTGGGGGTTTTACATTTGTTCCTTTTATAGCTCCAAGTGTTTGTCTCTCAGCACCAAGCCAGCATGTTGTCCCTCAGTGTGTGCATTTAGTGTCTCCTACAGAGACACCCCAGCCAACAAGTGACTGAGTGAGTCTCAAGTGACTGAGTTGCAGTCTGATGTGACACAACACCAGTGAAAGTGCTCTGAATTAAGGGCTGCTGGGGTGAGAAGGGAATGCCAGAAAGGCCAGGGAGCCCCACCAGGAGCAGGGACATTGGCTTGGCTGTAGCACCTTGCAGCCATCACACTTTACCCCTTCTTGATCAGTCCCTGCAGGACAACACCAAGGTCCCACAAGGGTGAGCCTCTGGGGTCCAGACATGAAGCAGGGGAGGGGACACTCATCCACAGGCTTGCTTGTTAGTGCTGTATTGTATGGTCTTTCCTGCTTTCGCCTCCAGATTGAGCTATTTTCTTTGTTTTCTGTTTTGTTTTCTTTCATCTATTTTTCCTCCTAGTTTATTCTCATGCCCTGACCTTTCTTTCTGCTTTGGATGTTCTTTTTCCTTATGACCCTTTAGATTCTTTGCAGCTCCTTTCTCCCTCTGCTTCCTGACCTTACCAAGGCCGCATGTCTTTTTCCTTCTAAGCTCGCTATGTTCTTGTCTTCTATTTTTCACTGCTTCAGGACTTCCTTCCATAGACTTTGTCTATTCATTCCATTCACTCCCATTTGTCAGTGGGCACCAGGATCTCCAGCCAGCCCTTTAGCTATCAGTTATGGGGATGCTGGAAGCAAGGCCAGCAGAGCCTCTGGAACACGTTAAAAGAAGTAGATGGTGGATTGGAAAGATCTTCAGAAGCAGAGTGAACTTGTGGTGTCAGATCAGGAAGATAAAACCTTTGGTTTTAAATGGTATTGCTGCCAACAGCAATGCTGTCTACTGCCAGAAGATAGGTGTGTCTCTATGCCTCAGCCAAGGGATTTTCAAACCTCCTGCAGCAAGGATCTGGATAAACTGTATAGGCAGTTTAGACCTAAAGCCACTGTTGCTGTTGACTACCCATAGCATAAAGCTACGCTCAGAGCTTAATAAGAATGAAAATCCAAGCTCCTCTGTTCAGAAAAAGTCAGGCTTATGATGCTGGTGAAACCATAACTCAGTCTCTGCCACATGCATGCTACAGCCCTGCTTGCCCAAGACCCTTCAGGAAGCCTGTTGCAGAGCAGTGCTCTGGGATATGGGACAAAGTCACAGGGGAGAGCCTCTCTGCCCTTACCTCCCATCCTGAGCCTCCAGTGGGGTAGGTGTCTCAGAGCAATAGTGTGCAATCACACAGTTACAGGCTGTGCTGTGAGACATGCTCACAATGTCAGAGCAGAATTAAGGCTGAGCAGGCAGTTACAAGCACCATTACATCATTAGATTAATCTCTCCCTGGCTGGCTATGAGGGACCTCCTCCTGCTCCCACTGAAGCCAAAAGACCATCCCTCTATCAGCTTGAGTGAAAGTTGGCTTGGAGTGCCCCAAGGCTCATTTATTGCTGTTAGCTGCTAGCTGAGGCTGTACCCTTGAATTCATTAAACATTTCAAGCATAACTCATATACCACACCTAACACACTTTGATTCAAGTAGAGACTTCAGCTGGGGTACTGTGGGTAGTGGAGTGTGAGGGGAACTTGCTCTGCCACGGTGCTCACCCTACCTGTTCAGCCTGTCGAGCTGTTAATTGCCCTCAGCAGCTGCTGGCAGCTGATCAGGTGAAGAAGGGCTGCTCCTGCCCTGCACAGCCCACAGCCAAAGCACTCCCAGCCACAGCCAGCCTAGTAAGGCTGTTTCTGCACCGTGGTGCATGTGAAGAGCAGGCTGGCTGGGGTGGGGATGTGGTGGGAGGTGTGTGTGTCCCTGTGCCCAGCACAGCTGAAGGGATCCGAGCTCCCTGCCAGCCCCACATCCAAGGGCAGGGGCCCCTTTGGGCCAAACCTCAGAGCAGATCTCCTGACCTTTGCCACTGCCCCAGCCTCTCTGGATTTCCTTACAGGACATGTGCCTAAATACAGGTGTTTGGAGTTTTTTTCCACTTCCATAGCCTTCGTTTTCACTCCAAAGTGCAGTTTTTTAAAGGGTCCGAAAGTCTCATCTCTACAGAGGATCCTCCAGTGGGGGATAACCTAAAGGCAAGCAACCTCCACATGTGAACACAACCTCAAGCCTCTTTGTTTGTCTCTTCAAAATATTGCACATGGTCATTGGAGTTTTCCTTCACAACCCCCTTCCAGGTGGCCTTTTTATCACCTCAGAAAACCTCTTACCATTTCTGACATCTCTGTCCCCGTGGTTTCCCATGCTGCTGATTTCAGAGTTGCTCACATCAAAGTGATGAAGACACACCTCACTCAAGGGACAGAGAAGCATTATCACTCCCAAAAAAGTCATGTGCAAACTGTCCAGTTCAGCCACAGCCCTTGAGAAACAAAATATTCCTCAATCTGACAGACACAGGATGCTTTTCTTGTTATTTCATCTAATGTTTTTCATTGTTTAATTTAAACGGGTGTTTTAACTCTCTTTTCTTGTATCATATGAAAGAATTCCATCATCTTTTTCTGTTTAACCATGAAGGAATAGATGAGGTCATGTTATATTTCTCTCCATACTGTCATTTTGAATGAAGAATGCAAGTGTTTGTAGCTCTGCAATCTACACACATGAACAGAGGTGAAGAAGCATAAATTAAAAAAAAAAAAAAGAAAAAATCAAAACCAAACGCAATAAATAAAAGAAACTGAAAGGAAAAGGAATGGAAAGGGCAAAAGAGAAACTCAAAGATATACAAAGCATATGTCCACATGTGTGCAAGTTCATGTACTTGGGGCGTGCTCTCCCCATCACCCAAAAAGCCTGATGTCAGGGCAGATGTTCTGCTGTTTCTAATACATAGCATAGAAAAGCTCTAGCTGGAGAAACATCTTGTTTTAACAATGAGTCACCCATGAGAAAAATGTGGGTGTAGCTTTCAGGGAAGGGGCTGGGGGAGGCTTATGAAGTCTAATTTTGCAAACTCCTGTATAGAAAGGTGCATGACGTTGATCAAGACACAAAGTGTGTCCCTCCCTCCCTCCCTCCCTCCCAGACATGACTGAGGGCAATTTGCTCCCACTGAGAGTTTGGTTGCAACACTTGTCCTGTGCTGTTTGTCCTGCCCTCCAGAGACCCTGGAGAGGGGCAGTGGGAAAGCTCAGGGCTGGCCTCACCACGGCAGCCCCAGGCACAAGACTCTACTGCTGCCAGCTTTGGGCAATGCCTGGTGCAAGGACCAGCCTGTGCTGGCCTCACCTGGGACACTGCTCATCACCTGGAATTTTTTCCAACTCTTCTCTGACCAAATTTGTATGCAGTTCTGACACCTCTGCACTTATGTTTTACCTAAGCATCCTGGAATAGGTCAGATTTCCTCTGGTATCAATGAAGCCAGGCCTCAGGATTGAGCGTTTCCTTCCAGCCCTTCAGCACAAGTACCAAACACATACCAGGAGCCATTATCCCAGCACATCTGTAAGCAGAGGCTGGGAAGGTAAACACCTCCTCAGGTTGTGAAATGCTCATTTATTCTCCCTAAGTGTAAACACCATGGGAAGAAAGGTGGCTATTGCTTGGGAATGACAGCCTGAAGATCTGGCTTTCTCCCTTGGCTATCCTGTAGCCTTTCTATGAGAGCATAAATTCAGATGTTCCAGCTTTGTCACCAATTAACTGGACTGACTAAACCAGCCAGATTTCCCTGGAAGGGCTAAATACTCTTCATGGGTGCTGCACTGAGCACTCTGATGGTTAACATTTTTCTGGTGAAGAAACCCACTGAGAACAAGAGTTGTGTTATTGTTAATTATTCCTTGTGTGATTCAAAAAGGCACAGCTAAGAATGGCAATAAAATGAGCAGCAGACCACTTAGCAGGACCAAATCTAGAAAAGTGTCAAGTTGCCTTTCAGGGAAAAGGTAAGGGCTTCCATGGGCAAATTAAAAAATGACTGACTAATGTGTATACCACCACAAGTATTTTGTAGGCAGCAATGCTTTTTGGCTTGTTTGAGATGAACTATCTGGCTTAGCCATGGGGTGGCTGAACCCTCCAACTCTGTTATACCTGTGTGACTGCAGATAAATGCTTTTTTACTCTTAATTACATTATTCCTTATATACCCCAGGAGAGGGAGAGAGAATTTGTCTCTGGGTCTTTTCTGCCTGTTAAGCTCCAGGGTTTGTGATTCACTTTAGAAAAACAAGGGTGGTTGAAGAAAAAGGGTTGTTTTCAGCTGTGTGGTGATGAAATACAGTAACTGAAAATGCTGTGGGTTTTGAGGTTGGATTTTGAGATTAAAATATTGTTGGGTTCAGGATAGGATTGGCTGGCAAAATGAGTTACAGTAAGACATTGTGCTTTCACCTCTAGAAAGCTGAGTTCAAGCCCTGTTTAAGATCACAAAACCAGTAAGTAGTGCAGGATGATTAACAGTTTCTGAATGAGCGTGGGGCAGGACAGGAACACACAGGGCCAGGAAGGTCTGGGTTGATTCCCACCACCAGCACTGCCTCTTTGGGGTCCCAGCTGCAAGCAGAGAAGGGCACCGTGCAGGGAAGGGAGATCTCTCCTGGCTAGAGACAAGAGGAGCAAAGATCCACACTACAGGAGACTCCACTCTGCTGTGGAGCTGCCAAGGCCAAACCCCAGGCAAGCATCACTTGCACTTGAAATAAAGTATGGATAGGGTGTTTGAGGTACCTCAGCCCTGGCCTGGGGCTCTGCAGTTACTCTAAATGCTGTTAATGTGCTTGCTATTCGCAGAAGGTTGTACATCTACCCACAAGTACTAGCTGTGTTCACATCTTCTTCTGGCTATCTAAAAATAAAACTGAGCTTTTTTCCACAACATATTTCCAGGTATTTCCTGTTACTTCTGGGAATTTGCAAAGTATTGTTACAGCAGGTTCTTCTTTGTTGGGTTTTTTCTCTTCCTTAAATCCAATGATTCCTAGAACGAAACAAGAATTTGATCCAATTTGATCTTGAGTACCCTTTTGTATTAAAATGTTTATTTCAACATTTGCAGATCTTACCTCACTTTCTATAGTTTCTCTGTAAGTTTGGCTTATGTGAGGAGTTACAAACCAAATCAAAACCACAACATGATTCTGAAGTGCTTTGTGGAGTTGGGTATTATTTGATCCATTTTTCAGACTGGTCCCCACTGCTGTGTAGAACAAAGCCTGACTCTAGCCCTGTCTCCCTTATGGTAATCACCAGTTCACAGCCCCCTTCACAGGACCTGCTCCCAGCTCAGCTTAGCTAGTCAGTGCTGTAGAGGAATTGTATGGATTTACTTTTTTTTTAAGAAAAGGCTCTTGATAACCCAAAAATCAATTAACACATCAATTCAATTTCTGCAGTAGAAAATACCAGATGCACCAGTCAGGTGAACACCAGTCAGGTGCCACTGCCAGAAATCCTTTTCAGTGTTTTTCTCATCATAGGGACCAGACTTCTTCCCCCCACAAAACTTCATTGTCTCCAAAATTTGGCTTTAGAAGTAGCACTGGAAAACCAGCAAATTCATATCAGTCCTGGTAGGAGTTTCCAGCATCCTAGTGTGTCACTGTGCCCCTACAGAGCTGTTCCCTTTCCAGCAAGGGTTCCAGCACACATTCCTGCTTCCAGCTGCTGTGACAGTGCAGCAGGGAGGGAGAGTCAGACGCTCATTACAGCTATTTGTGGGCCATTCAGGTTTTTATGGGAAGCAACCAACACCCAAAGCTGCACCCAGAAACCTATGAGCCATGGGACTATTTCTTGGAGGGATGTGGGCATCGTGTGCCCCCAAGGAGATGACCCCTTGAACAAATGCACTGGGCTTCTGCAGTGGCTGCTGTCTGGTTTAAGATGTGAGCTCAGGAAGGACCAGTGCAGCAATCTAAATCTGCCAGGCTGGGAAATGTGGGTAACTCCCCATCAAAGGGCAGCATTGCAAAACTGTGGCCCTTTCCACCAGAAGAGTTCCCAGTGCATCATTACTGCTGCACTGCCTGTCCTTGAACTCCTCCAGTTAAGTCACTGTTTTCCCAGCACTCTCCGTGGGATAACAGAGCACAGCTCCAGGGAGGCTTAAGGTCTCCTTGAGAAACACTGTCAATCAGTGGCTGAATGAAGATTCTCAGATTAGATGCCCTGTTGGTCTAATCCAGTACATTCTTCCCTGTGTCTGGGGCAGAAGATCCACTTTCCTCCCAGATATGATTATTTTGGAAAGGAAAAGCGAGGCAGAATGTGTATGGCTGCTGAGGCAGATCAGACTGCTCACCCTGATGAAAGCCAGGGTGTCCCCACAGCCGTGCCACAGCAGCTGCAGCCTCTGCAGCAGCCCAGAATCACAAGAGGTGAGAGGCAGCGTGGTTACTGACACCCAGAACATCCCATTCCCAATATCCTGGCTGGTGTTGAGGGGAGGATGAGAGCAGCCTGTGGAAGGGGTGTGCTGCTGCCAGCAGCATCCTGCACCCTGCCACCAGCCCCAGCTGGCACTGGCACAGGGAGCAGCACTCCAGACAGACACAGTCAGCCCTTGGGCCACCCTCCCAGCTGCAGACTGGGCCCTGCAAGGACACCTCTTTGTGCCCCAGTGCATGGGGTGGCACAGCTCCAAAAGCCCAGCTCAGGAAGAAGTGGGGCAATGGCTAAGGTGTCACCAGACATTCCCATTACCATTGATAGGCATAAGCACAGCATCACTGCACTGGCACTTCTCCCTGCAGCTGAAGTTATCTCCAGAGTGCAAGTAAGGATGCATTTCCCACAAGGGAAAACTGGCAGGGGCCATGAGACTCCATCCCCCCATGAGAAAAGCAGGAGTGATGAGGTGGGGGTGTCTGCACTGAGGGCTCTCTGGTGAGCTCTGTTTATGGCTTTGATGTCAGACACAAGGTACAATTCCTATTACAGCTCTCATTTCCATGCTGTTTTCATTTCCAACCTCACATCACAGGCATGTGAGCTGAAGATGTCCAGTTGGTGTTGAGTCACAGCACCTCAGTGGTGCTTTGGATGCCAGCACCACTGGATCCTGACACACCACTAAAGCCAGGACAAACTCCAGCACCAAAGGGATTGCACACAGTCATTGGAACTACATCCACCCATTGCACTGCCACTGCCTCAGACAAGGGAATTTTGTGGGAAATGTCCTGGCAAGCAGCATGGATGGCATGGGCAGGGGAGGATGGGGAAAGGCAGGGAGGGGGTAGGGGAGGGATGCAGGAGGCAGGTGCTGGCCTGACCCACCTGCACAGATCCCCCAGCCCTGCACTCAGTCTGTGTGTGCTGAGCTGTGTGGGCAGGGCTGACAACACCTGAAGAGCTCCTTTCAAGACAAAGGGTTTGCATTAAGGCAGGACTTGCAGTTTCTTTCTCCCAGCATACATCTGGTGTCAAGATATAAATTCCTTTACACTTTTTAATGGGTTTTTTTCAGTTGAGAATACCTCGAGGGAAATTCTGAATACCTCGCTGTATGGGTTCATTGGTATTTATATCTGAGCTGCAGTAGCAGTTTTGTGTGAATGTTGAGTTCCAGGCAGAACTGAAATAAAAATAATTGAGTTTCCTCATTGAACAGAACCTGCTTCCCCACCTAAATAGTAATTCTCTATTCAGGGAAGCAACCGGGGCTTAATGTGATCTAATCTGTTCATTTCCTTCTCTTTTATTGTCTTTTTTTTTTTTCCCCAAGAGGATTGTTCCATTTAGAAATTATTAAAATGCAACCAGACCCTATGTCAGAAAATCATTCAGAAATGAAAACCAGGATTTAAGTACTGCTGCACCTAAGCATGGCAATCGTTTTCAGCATCTTCTGAGAAAGCTTCTAGCAAACATGGTACATCTTTTTTCTGGCCTGAAGTAGCACAGAATCAATTTTCTACACAAAAAATAATGTGCCCAGCACTATTTGAGATTGTTCTCCTAGTATGTAACTGTTCAGGTAACACTCATGAGAAATGTTGCTTTGATATCTAGTCCGTGGAAGCAGAAGAGTTTTGTTTGAGCAATGATTCACAGTGTCAAAGAAAGCAGTTCTGACTTTCCTTCTCTGTTGTCAGTGCAGTCCCCAGAGGGCCTGGGAGGCAGCCAGGGTGAAGGGGAATTCTGTTTCCATGACTCATCCATTCCTGGGCTGCAGCAGGGACAGCCAGCAAGTGGTCAATCAGTGGCAATTGTCATGGGGAGAGGATGATGTGCATGCTCAGACCATCAGCATATTTCACAAGAGCCATTCTAAAGAGCTTCCTCTTCAGGAAAGGGGGACCAGAAGCTGTCTCTAAACCTGAAAAATACCACATCTATTTCTTACCTAACCCCAACCTCAAAAACCTTCCGCTGTGTCATTTATTCAAAAGTGGGTTTTTACAGTATTTTTAGCAATGATGAGGGTAAATCAACTAAAGCAAAGCCGGGTAAGAGCCAGGGGTGTATATATCGGGCAGAAAAAAGCAAGTGTGCTTCAGAATAGGAATATTTTAGAAAGTATTGTAGGAGAAGAAATTGTAATTTTCTAATCAAGTCTTTCTGTAAGTCTTCCCCCTGTGGCACATTGTGTTCTCAGTGCTCCTTAAAGTTCATAAGAACAAAGAAATATGTTCAACAAAACAGACAATAGCACTATGCCTCAAAAACCACTCGAAGTTCCCCACACTTGTTGGGGGAGGCTTTCAGAGGTCCCACAACACTGCATTTATCTAACGCTCTATCTGAAAAGGCAACTCTTATTTCCCCCAGACATCTTTCCAGCCCGCCCCTGAGCCAAGCCTTGACTGAGACAGTCAAGTAGAAATCGCCTGCGCGTCTCTTTGGCGTTTAGCTCGGCGCTTTTCCCGCTGGGGTAAAGGTGATGCTCGCACCCGGCTGGCTCCGTGCGGGGCAGGGCAGGGGCGATGGGAGGCCGAGCAGCCCGCAGCCACGGCAGAGGATGCCACCGCCTGGAACACGGGGTGCCTTTGGCCAAGCAGCTCCCCGGTGCCTGTGACACATCTGGGATCCGCAGGCACGGGGTCCTGCCCCGGGTCTCAGCAGGCAGCCCTGCCCCGTGGCGATGGCCGGGGGCGCCGGGCTGATGGCGCTGTGAATGGGCTCTTAGCATCCGTGTGCGGGATGGCCCTGCTCGGGCCAGGCACGCATTCGCCATTCAAACCCGGCCTCACCTCCCTCTGAGAGCTTGCATCGCCCCTGGAAACAAACCAACCAAACCCCAATATTGAAAGCAGGCTGTTGTTTTTAAGAACAATTTTGTAACACAGCAAACTAAAAGGAGGAGTAAGCTCACTCGTGCTAGGTTCTGTACAAATACAAAGGCAGTTCTTGAATGAATATGGTCCCACATGATCTTCTTTTGTCCAAAGCTTAAGGAAGCAGCTCCAGAAGACTGGTAATCTTTTTCCACGGTGCTATCCAGGTCTGAAATAACTGGGGTGTGGTAAATCTACACTGACGTCAATGAGAGAAGGTGTTTTGAAGAACTCAGGACAGGGAGAACAAATTAAAAGCAGAGAAGTTTGCTGAATGTTACACAAGAAAAGCCTACTCTATTTTCTGATTCTTATTTTTGTGACTGTAGAAATTTTCATTATAAATTACAGAAAGGAGGCCAGAAGGCCAGAGCCAATATGCTTTGCCTCAGTGAAGCAGCAGTAACCAAACAAGAAGACTGGCAATGAACCAGCCATGATGAAGTTTGGTATCTGGAGATTCAGAGCTCCACCTGGATCAACAGCTGGCTCCTTTTTGTGATACAGGATGAGCCTAAACCGCACTGAATTTGGGTCAGCTGGGAGTGGGACTCCTACCAAAGCACCAGTGGCACCGTCCTCAAGGCAGTGACAATGTCTTGGTTTGACCTTTGTTTCCCCCCCCCTCTCTCAAAGCTACAGAAAGCTGTGGAGCAGACTTGAGGTACTTGCTGAGGACAAAAACCTCCTTTGCTTGCTGCATTCATTTGCTAAATAGCATGACAGCCTGTCAGGAACATTCTGAAACATTGTTTGGGCTTGATTTTTATATTCCTTTTCCTCCAGCAAAGTACCTGCAAGTTTAGTACAAACAGATCAACACCTCCAAGCTCAGCCTGCAGCCTGGCTACATACTCAAGTCTTGAACTCCTGAGGTTTTGGATGGTGTCAGTCTGGTCTCCCCAGGGCTGCTGCTGTCATCAGATAGTGGGGCTGATAAGGCACATGTTATGATGAGGCATGCTGCTGCCTTTAATCATAGTATCGTGCATGAGGTAGGAAAGAAAGCGGAGTATTTGTGTATTTCCTGGTACAGTACCTTGATAAGGCTCTCACTGCTTCATAGGTATTTCCACCACACTGTCCTCTGCTCAGCACGCTACAGATCGCTGACAATCTGAAAGTACAAACAGTGCTAGGGTGCAAAAACCCAGTTCCTCCATCAAAAACATGTTTGTTTGAGACTTTTTGTTGCTTTTCCCTATCTCAGCTTCACTCACTGTCTTGTTTTTTTCCTTCTTTACTTTTCTTCCTTTTTTTTTTTTTTTTTTTTAATTTTTATTTAATCTTTTACAAAGTAGGACCCAAAACAGCTGTTGAGTGATGGACAAAGTACAGCCAATTTCTAGAGCAGGTTTTTCCCTGTCCCTCATTCCCCACTGCATTTGGGAATCACCTGAAATCCAGCACAGGCTGTGAGTTTGGGGCCCTTGGCTGGATTTGAAGGCTCTAGCCCTCACCAGCACTTGTTTCCACACTGCTCAGATGCTCATTGCTGAATTGCAGGTTCTTCCTCTCTTCCTGGTTTGTTTCACATTGAGCATTATTATTTGTTTTACTAGCAGACCAAATGATAGCAGTTCAAGGACCAATTCTGTATGTCCGAGAGCACTGAAAAGGAGTTGGTACATGGCCTTTACCTGCAGCTGGACTGGATTTTACTTTTTTAGCATTCATGTTTCTTGTCCACTTTTTTGTGTTTTACTTAGATGAAGCAGAGGAACAGGTTGGATCCCTGATCAATTTTCGTTGCCACCTGTGGGACAGAGTCATGGCAATCCTAGTCTTACCAGTGGGAACACAAAGAAAGATGTGCAAAAATTGAAGAAATCCACATTTCTGCCAGCTCTGGCCTTTTCACAGTTAATCTCTATGCACCAGACAAAGAGGCATAATATATTCTTTTGAAATTCTAATTATATGAGTTGTCATATTGGACTTCACTATCTACCAGTTTTTAAATGAAGAAAGAGATTCATCACTACCTAAACTCACCAACAGAAATAAAGTGCAGATACCATTGCTGAAACAATGTCTGCCTGATATTTCTGGTTGTCCAGCTCATCTACTCCTTATGGCTATTTAGATTCATACTTTCTGTTTCAGCAACTAAAATAAAACCCTTTTATTAATTTGGGTTTCTTATTTGGATACACTAGGCATCTGGTCTATCCTCCTTCCTTATGATACCACAACTAGAAACCAGTTCTCATTGCTAAAATCCTAACACAGGTCAAGAGTGATTCCTAAAACCAGCCAGCCTGCCATTCAGCTTCCTGATGAGGCCCGTGTTAAGAGAAAATATTTAACTTGCAGTACACCCAGAGATCTAAAATCCCCTCGATGAGGATCATCACTGCTTTGTCAAGGAGCCTCCTTTCTGGGGCAGAACTTGAATCTAAAATGTTGGTGATGTGGTGGCCACTGGGGAGGGATGGTGGGAGATTTGATTTCAATAACTTGGCAGAGTTATTCAGAAAGATGAAGCAGCACATGGTTGAAGGCTTGCTGTACTTTTCTACAATGACCAACACCAGGCAGGACAGCTGCTGTACAATGGGGAGATGACTATTTGTGATGAACAAGGAGAGATCATTTATTTTCCCAGTGAATGTTTGCCCCTTAGAAATGAGATGATCAGGGATCAGGACCAAACTCTACAGCTGAATTTTTTTAAAGTCAGATAATTTTATGACTGCTGTTAAGCACTGTAATTTACTTAAACCAAGATAATGGTAAGTGGAAACAAATCAACTCTGTGTTTCAAAACTGATGTTCCCTGGGGATAGGGAATAATGTCTCTCCTTCAGGGAAGAAAACCAAAGGGCAGGAGTATGGCTTCCTTTGAGTGCAGTGGTGGGGCTGCTCCAGCCTGACAGGGGGTGACAGCCCAGGGACTCTGGGTGCCAGGGACTCCAGGATGCCCCACAGTAATGGGGCAGGGCCCTGGTTGGCAGCACAATGCTGTGACAAGAGGTCTGATTCCCACTGGATTCCTAGCAGAGCCAGTGTAATTTGACATAGTGCTTTTCTCCTGACCTCATCCCACATTAGGCCAGGAAGGTTAAATTTACCACTTCAAGAACCAAAGGCAGGACAGCAACACCAAGTGCAAAACCTGAAAATGAAAGTCCAGGGTGGGTCTAGGATATCCTATATTCTTGTCAGGTATGGGAAGAGAAGCATGGAAAAAGTTTTGAAAATCACATTCCCTGGGAACAGGTTGGAGAAGAGAACAGCTGGCAGGAAAGCTGAAAGGTAAAACCACACACACAATTTTGTGAGACTTTATCTGGAAGTTGGGCTCCAGTGTTGTTAATCAAAGGCAATGGGACAAAAAGTGGCCACAGACCTCTGTAGGAGACATTCAGGTTCAGTATAGGTCACATACAGAGAGGTTAAAATTGCCTGAGCATTCACTCCCTCGCAAGGGAATGCTGTGCACACCTCAGTGCTGGAGACATTCAAGGCTATCAGTAATCAACTCCCTCTGCCTGAGAGGTGGCTTGGGAATCGTGAGTTCAGACCTGTCACAGTTAAGAGAGAAGGTCTCAGTGATTCACCAGGAGTCCCTGCCAATCTGGATGACACACTGATAACCCCACAGGCTGTGGACCACTGGCCTCCCACAGCTGTCTGTCCTCAATTTCTTACCAACTGCTTGCTTTCGAAACAAACTTTTACATGTTTTCAAAACATCTCCAGTTCTGTTTTCATCCACACTGGAAGTGTTTTTCTGGTCAGAAAAATTGCTGGAAGAAAGAAAATATCTTGGTCAGCAAAATCAGTTGATGAATCCAAAGCCCACATTACCTAAAAAGTAAGAGGAAAATTATTTTCTCCAGCTCTTCTAGTTCTTTTGGCTGGCCACCCGGAAGAGAGGGTGCATTAGGTTTGTTCTCAGCTTTTCAATCTCATTTTAAGTTTGTAAGTGTAATAATGAGGAGAAATGAGGTTATTTGTAAACACAGTGCAGAATATCTGAGTCTCAGGGAAAATAAACAGGGAGCCTCTTTGCACATTTTCACTGCTATCCTTTTTCCAAGCAAAAGTACACATTTTACACTCTGCTGTGGCCTTCAACAAAAGCTTTTTTTTTACAAAAGCTCTCCTCATATCTTGTGACTGTAACTTCTCAGTAAGCCAGAGCTTTGCTCCAAAGCCCTAGCAGCATCTCACTGAAACACAGTGTATTCTCTCCACGTAGCTGTAATCCAGGTAAATCACAAAGGTTCCCACCTAAGACTGCTCAAGAAATCTCTTTATAGCAAACACAGCAAGAGCTTTAAGAGCTTCATTGGCGTTTGTTCCATATTGCTTAATGTGTCCTTAGGGCCGTGGCTACCATCCCAAACAATATTTCTATGGCTTGCGTGGCTACATCCTTTTCCTGTGAATCAACGTTGGCATCTGCTCATCCAGAGTATCCAGGAGAAATATTTGCTGTTGCCTGGAGACTATGACAGGAGAAAAAGTATCAAGAGCCCTGAATTATTTTTGCAGCTCTTTCTGTGACACTGTGCCACTGCCGAACAGCCCCCTTTACCTGGCACTTGTATCTCTAACAGGGTTTTAAAACCTGAGGAATAGGTACAGATGTATTTGCCAAGTGCCTGGAAAGTGCTGGCAGGCGCACATGTGAAAGACATCATGTAGAGATTAGAAAATGCATCCGCACAGGCCGAGCAGTCTCCATCCATCGCTGTCATACGGTCACTGCTTGCACTCTGTGTCCTCCCGGGGAGGGAGATCAGGCTGCAGGGAGAGCAGAATCCGTGGAGAGCCCAGCCCGGCTCATTTGGGCTGCTTGCAAACACACCCTGCCCAGGGCTGTGCTGGGATCTTAAACACACACAGAAATGCTGCTGGACCCTGAAATGTTTCCACTCCTTAAAACCTTTCACATCCCACCGGCAACCGCTCACACGTGGGGCTGAGAGAACTTCCTTCCAGCCAGAGGTGCAAGAAAACTCCGGAGCTGGCACTCACGTGCTGCGCAGCAGCCGCAGGATGCTGCATGGAAAAGTTTCACTTCCATGTGTTGACTAAGTTCATGTGGTGGGGATCGTGGGCGGGCATGAAACGAAAACTATGAAAAGAGATTAATTTGCAGCTGGAGCCCAGGCAGGGAGAATTCCAGTCCTCTGTTTGCTCAGAACACGGCAGCTATTACCAAAACCCAGTCGAAAAAAAAAAAAAAAAAGAGGTTAGGGCAGCGGTAATAAAAAAAGAAAAATCAAAACCGAGTTGGGGGGTGGGGGGGAGGAGGGACGCAGCAAAAGTGAAACAAAGCCTCTGTGGATATTAACATGTGGAATTCCAAACATTTGCAGTATAATGAAGCCCGTGGAGCTGCCCTGGCCAAAGGAGCTCAGCCGTGCCCAGGAGGAAAAGGAAAGGCGAGCGGCGTCCCGGCTGGAGAGCCCCGCATCCTCCCTGCGCAGCGCTGCCCTCGGCTATGGTAAGGCGGCTGCTCCCACTCCAGCCACGATACGATCAGTGCCGAGCTGCCCACGGGGCTTAGTCACAGCAGGTATTGGTTTAGGGTGTCTTAGAGCAACTTTTTTTTTTTTTTTTTTCCTGCAAGTATTCTAGGGAATAAGCACCGGCTTTGTGAGGAAAAGGAGTTGCTGAATGGGCCAATGAGTGTCTAAACAAAGGATATTTTACATCACCGGGCAGAATCTTCTTCGAGCATCTTGGGCTGAACTCAGCCTCGAGGGCAGGAGCTGCTCTGTGAGTTCCCGGCAGACGCCTGAAGGCTTCCCACCAGTCTCACCATCTGTCCCAGTGCTCCCAGCCCGAGACCCTCTTCAACTCCTTCACCCCTTCCTCCCACCTGACTCCTTCCTAGCACTGGTTTTGCTGCTTTCTTCCTGTTTGTGGTTGGTTCATCCTCCTCAAACTGCTTCTGCTATGAGCTCCTGACCCCTCTTCTGTGGGGTGCAGGTAAGAAAGGCACCGTTCTTCACTCTCAAATTTTTTGCCTATTTTCACTTCACTCACCACACTTTTGCTTGTTGCTGGAGCATCTGGTCACTCAGCACACCACCCCTGTGCAGCAGAACTGCCCCACCAGCCCCAGTGCGTGGTACCAGGGCTCACACCTTCATATCTGCCTGTTGTACTGTAGGGCACAAGGAGCCTCCCTGAAGCACAAGCCTGTCTCTCACTCCCAGGCAGTGTTTTAGTGTCAGTGCTGCCCCTGGACAAGCCTTCAACAACCACAACACCCCCAGCACTGAAGTCAGGAGCCTCTTTGTCCACACACTGACCACAGCACCTTCTCCCAAAGCCTCTTTCTCCAGACTCAAGCACATGCTAGCTTTCCCCAACACACACCACACAAATTGCAGCAATTAGCAAGTGTAAAGGGCATGCTGTGGTTTTTGCCTGTATTACTGCATCTTAATAGTCATTCATATCCTTGGCCATGGTCATCAGATAGTATCCAGTAGGCTACATTACCCAGACCTTCCCCTCAATTTGAGCCCCACTGGAGAGACCCAGTTTATTGGCCTTTATGCACTTGAACATGAGCAGTCTGCAGACTATTTCTCACCCATGCTGTCCCCACGCTCTGTGGACTCAGCCTCTGGTTCTTGATCTCCAGTGGTGACCCCATCCTTTCCTGCCCCACTGCCATCTTCCCTCTGCTGTGCAAAGGCCTGGCAGAGCCTGTTCTTCCAGAGGTGATTTGCAGCAGCACAAAGTCCCATCCACAGACCACTGCATTGCTGCACAGGAACCATATGGACTGAAAATTTGAGCCAGCTTGTAATAACAGTCTTCCAAGTGTATTTGTTCTCCAAATTCTTTCCCTCTCTGCCTCCCAATTTCATTACTATAATGATGAGACAAATTCTCTCAGGACCAGGAACTTGGAAAATGTCAGGGTTCCTTCTAAATGGTATTTTTTTGTCAGTTACAATCTGCCACACCATATCTACGTACAAGTGATACCAAACAAAGGTTAGCCAAAACCAGACAGTTAAGTTCCTAAATGCCTTTAAAAACAAACCATCAGCAACAACAAAGAACCTCTATCTGACTTTTCATCTCTCTCCTGTGACGTTCAGGAAATGAGATGGCCCCCCTGCTTCTACAGGCCCTAATTGCAGAACTGAAGGTGTTTTGGCACAAAAACCACAGCCAGCCCATAGCAAAAAAGTGAGTAGTCAATAGTGTCTGTGAGACACATACAGCTGTTGCAGGAATTAGGAAGGAGGGAGGCAGGTACCAGGGTGGGATCTGAGCCACCTGGAGCTCTGCAGATCATTCATCACATTATTCCATACTGAAAGACAACTGGCACAGCCAGCTATACAATATGGCTCTAATTTCCAAGATCTATTGAGGGTGGATAGCACTAGACTCACCTGACTTCAAAGCCAAAAACCAGCAAATGCTTGTAGCCCAGAGGTATGGACCAAGGCCCTTTATAGAAGGAGCCCACAGCAAGCACCCATGACAACAACAAAATGTATGCAAAGAGAAGCCAGAGCCACCATAGGTGTCCCCCTGCCCCACAGTAAGAACTGTAAGTGAAACCTGTGAAGTGTGCAGAGCACACTTTGCCATGGCACCTTTACAGGCACCTTGTTCTTGTGGGTGCTTCTCTCTGCCCTGCCACAGCAGGCATGCCAGCAGCACCTGTGACAATGCACAGGCCCAGCCCTAATTTATGGCCACTCTGAAAGTCCCGTGCACTAAATCAGTAAGCCAGAGGGAAGGAGTCCTCAAGTCAGAGGAATGTGTGTCTCTAAGCTATCATGTCAGAGTAAGCTATTTATACTTTTCTGAGCCTTGGCTAGGTTATTACCAGGCACGGTAGGTACACCTAAACAGCCCTGTCAGAAAGAGCATGGACAACTCCTCCATGGTAAATACAAGGAAGGAAAAGTCTCTCGAGTATCTGCTGCCACATACCAAAGCTGCAATGAATCCTAATGGTATCAGATCAGGTAAACCCTTTCACTGCTGAAGGTTCTTGCATCCTGTTCTGCTGAACTTCTCTATCCCCTGCGTGAACCAGCTCAAGGTTAATTTCAAAAACCAAAACACAGAGTAACCGAGCACTTATCATTAACAAACTCACATGAGAGAAACAGTGCTGGCTTCCCGGAATCAGTGCACTCGAAGGACAAGGGAAGTACCCAAGTACCAGAGCAAAGATCTACTTTTAGCACAGCTTCCTGGTTGGTTGTCATACCAATAGCATTGTGCAACTGATAGAGCAATTTTCCTCATCAATTATTAACTGGTCAAAGACTTTTTGTTTGAAGAGCTGTACAGAAAGTCCAGAAAGGAAGCAAGCAGTTTCAAACTCCACGTGTGTGCCCTGCAACAGGCTTGGGATCCCCTCCAGATCAGATAGGCTCGCTCTTCAGGGGCCAACAGCTTGATTCCCAACAGCAGAGGAGGCACACCTGGGCACCTGCTGCAGCTGGGCATGAGTCTCCAGGCAGAGCCCACCCCTCACATGGGGCTCATTGCCTTTATGCCCAGGAGCAAGGCTGCAGTCAATGGTACTGCTGAAGCTGTGCCTGAGGCTCTTTTCTCAGGGATCAGCACACAGACCACATCATGCACAGGTTCACAACAGTATCTGCCAAACTCTCCATGTAGCTTCTGCAGTTCAAGGGAAGCGGCTTCCATCAGCAGCAGTCTTCTTTCTCCATGTTTCCTCCACCCAGCTCACCTTTAGTGCCAGACCACACAAGTGCATAGAGCAAACAGCAGAGAAGGTTGGTTCACCGGTGTAAGCCTTGAGGTATCCTACAGCTTTTGTTTGGCAGGAACTTTTCCAAAACACATTAGGAAATCTGAACATTGAGGCATGTTAAGACAGCTAAAGGATTGGTGGTTCAGCAGCAACATTTCAGACTCAGTTTGGAAGCAAAAGCTTGCTCCATAGGAGAGCTCAAAGGTGAAAACACAATGCCTAACACCATGAGCAGTGCTGGCAGGGATATGTTCCTAAACAAAACCAATGGCCTGATAAGTTTCTGGAATTGCCGATACTTCAAGATGTACAAGGGCTTACACTTGATAGTGGGGTGATGTGTGCATACACCTGAGCCTTTGCTGAGGGTTTATGCTCCTCTTCCCCACAAAGCACCAAACAGCCCCTCTGTGCAAGCAGACAAGTACCACTAACAAGCCAGGACTGAGATCTGGGAGTTTCTCTAATATCCTTTCAGTATTGCTTCAATATCCCCCTTCATCCTCACTCAAAACACACATAAGACCTCCTTGGAGGGCAAGAAGCTATGCAGGAGCACACAAGGCACACAAGCAACAAAAGCCAATGCTGGGTTTAAGGCATGCTCATCAGAAAGAACTTGTGAGGAACAGACTGAGTGACTCAAGCACTCTGTAATACAGAGACAGAGAAGGTTAGAGGCCACCGGGGTAGGTCACATCAGCTATTTGCTGCCACTGATCTGCTCAAGCACTTGCAGGGCTGACTCACCCAATTACTGAGGAACCAGAGAGGGATGCCTGGGCACACCGTGGGCACTGCAAGGGTCAAGAGAAGGGAAGCACCTGCATTTGTGGGGTTGTCTAAAACCAGCCCCTCAATTTTTGCAAGTAAAACCAGCTCCATTGTCAGTTTCTTGAAAAAACTTGGGGTTTATTGATTTAAACTGCAAACAGTCATTACAAAAGAGATTCTCTTTTAAATAAACTCACACAAAGAGGAAGAAAAAGCAGTGTAGCGAACAGTAACAGGGGGAAAAAAAATTACATTCATTATTCTCTTTGTGCCAGTCCCATTCACCTTGGCAAGGAAAACTCCAAACTTGGAATACAGAAATGCAAAGACAAACTGTATTTGGAATGTCTTCAGATAGGCACTTTGAGCCCAAGGCTTTTCTCCTTGAAGAATCTATACAATTAGAGGAAGAAAAAGTCTTCCTTCCACGTTGTCTCGCAACAGAGCTCAGGTATGTACATTCTAAAGCCCAGGTAGGCAAGACCCGGGAGAGGAGAAGAGAAGGAGAAGAGAAAAGGCAAAGATGCACAACAACTCCATTTGCAGTCCAACACAAAAAAAGGGGGAGGGAGTTCTAAAATAAATAATCCAAACACAGTTTTTGCATTTTTTTTTAAATTAATTTTTCATTTTTTAAAATAAAATAACCAAAAAAAAGTGTAAAGTTACAAAAAATGTCATTGTAGTATAATATATTAAACTGTGGGGAAAAAAGGAAAAAAGACACTTCACAATCTTAAGATTAATATGGAAGATCATAATTTAAACATAAAAGAATATATTCTATGGATTCATCATCCCGATAAATATGAACAAAATTAAAAAGCAAAGGTTTTGGCAATAAATACGTTTTGATAAGTTAAATAAGCTTTTTATATTGTTGTGCAGTGACAAGCAAAATTTGCTCTCCAATTTCTGAAAAGTTATACAAAATTAAAAACCCAGAAAAAAAATAATAAAAAGCTTGGCGTGAGTGCTCTAAGATAGGTCTAATGTACTCTAGAGCAAAACCATTAAAGCTATGTCTACTCGAACTTTGTTTACACGAACTTGTGTGTGTGGAATGACTTCTGTTGGCCCCACCCCTCTATTTCTTTATTTGTTTTAAGATGTCACATGTATACACGGGGAACTTTTAGCACCAAAATCAAGTCTCTCATAGTCCATCTGTTTTTTGCTTTTCTTTTGTTTTCTTCCTCCCAGTCGAGGTCCCACTCATGTTACAATCTTTGTCCGTTCTCAGCTTTTCTTCCCGCAGACCTGAGCGGATCCAGGCAAGATTTAGTCTTTAAGGGGAGGGGAGCAAGGGCTGGATGTTAACACTCGCCCACATGCCTGCAGCCTAGCAGAAACTGGCCATTTGGGAAGGGACTGGGAGAGGGCGATGCAGTACGTGGCCAGTGGAGGGAGCCGGATTCGGACATTTCCTGCACATCTGGACGTGCACAGAGCTGCTGGTGCCCTCTGCAGCTGGAGAGGTAATACAGTCACAGTGAAAAGTGTTAAAAGGCACTATTTTGTAAACGTTATTGCTTCTCATCGTAATTTTGGCACTTAAGGTTTAAGCCAGTGTGTATCAGGCAGGCAGGTGGACATGTTAACATCCAGCTTGGACTATTGGGGACAAGGTTGGGGGGAGTTCAGCTTAACATTGTAATAGAGGTGGGGAGGGGCAAGAGGAAACCCCAGATTAGTCGTCGGAGATGGAGAGTCTGCTGAAGATGGGAAGACGTCTTGAGGTGTCCAGGATAGGGGAATCTGAGCCGCTGTGGCTGCTGCTGGAGCTGCTCAGATAGCCCTCCTGGTCAGAGAGGGAGTCCTGAGGACTGGGTGGCGAGTCAAACATGTTGGGGGACTCGGACATGGGCCTGAACAAGAAGGTGGTGGGGGAGTTCCCGCTGGGCACCTGCACCCCCATGCTGGGGGCAAAGAGACTGACCAGCTCCTGGCTGGAGAAGGTGAAAGGGTTGCTGGCGCAGTCAGGCAAGGTGGGGGAGCCCAGCAGGTCGTCGGCGCTCAGCATGGGCGGCGGTGTGATGGAGGTGGGGCTGTCCAGCAGCCCGCTGGCAGCAGTGCTGGGGAAGCCGGCGAAGCTGAAGCTGTGCTGCAGGCGGGGTCTGTCGGTGACGGCGGGCTCCCGGCTCCCCGCCACGGCGCGGCGCTCCTCCGCGTTGTGGATGAAGTGGCAGCGCGGCCCGTAGGGGCAGAAGCCGATGGTGTGGAAAGTGCGGCACAGCTCGGTCTTGTACTTGGGGTGGCGCGTGAGGCTCCGCAGCTCGTGGATGCCGTGGGCGAACTGGCACTTGTCACCGTACTTGCAGGCGCCGTTCTCCTCGAAGGGGCGGCACAGCTCCGTCTTGTAGCGGCTGGAATTGACCTGTCCCCCGGGCTGCTTCTGCTGCAGTAGGCGCTCGCCGCCCTCCGAGAAGGAGCGGTCCCGGAAGCGGCTTTCCCGGGGGCCCAGCATGGGAGCCGGCTCCCCTTTCAGACTGCCGAGGAGCTGGTTCTGGTGAAACTTGGAGTTGGGCAGGGTGACAGAGTGCCTCCTAGGGAAACCCCCGCCCGCCGGGGTGCCCACCGCCTTCCTGTCCAGCAGGCACCCGCTGACACCCGAGGGGCTGTAATTCAACATCTTGGTGCTCTGCGGGGACAAAGCAAGGGCCGGTCACATCTCTTCTACCGCCACCGCCTCCTCCGACATCCCCGGGCAGCCCCGAGAGCGCGGCGCGGCAGCACGCCGCCTCCCGCCTACCCCGACAGCCCCCCCGCAGCCGCATGTGTGCGGCCCCTCCGCCGCGCCCCTCCCCGTCCCGGGGCGAGCCGAGCGCCCGGCGCGGGGAGGCGCGCGAAGAGCCCCGCGCGGCGGGAGCGCTTCCCCGGGAGCGCGCCCGGGGCCGGCGGCGCGCGGGAAGGGCAGCGCGCGGCGCCCGCCCGCCCAACCGCTCCCGCAGCGCGGCCGGAGCCGCGGGGAGCGAGCCCGCCCGGCCGCCCGCTCTGCCCCGCCCGGCCCCGCGGCAGCGCCGCCGCCCGCCGCGCCGCGCCCGGGCGTGTTGGAGCGCGGCGCCCCCCGGGGCACGGCAAGGACCCGGCCCCTCCGCTCGGCGCCGCGGCTGAGCCCGCCGGGAGCGCGGGCGGCTCCCCCACCCTTCCTCCTGCCGAGCGGCCGAGGCGGGAAACGCGGGCGGGAGAGACCCCGGCGTCCCAAAACGGGGTGGCCGCGCTCGGTTCCCGCCCTGCGCCCTCCGGTCCCAGCGCCGAACTTGCTCACGACCAGAAAACGAAACGAGGGGGGTAAGGGGGGAAGAGGGGAAACCCGAACACGAACCCCCAAAGAAGCTGAAAAGCCCCGAAGTTGGCGGCGGAACCCCCGCCGGGGCCCTTACCTTGCATAAAACTTCGCTCAAGTCGAAGATAGTGGGCGACACCAGGGCTGTGGACATCTTCGGCGAGCGAGGGGGGAAGCGAGTGGGGCAGCGGCACTCGGACAGAGGAGTCACGGCGTGGGTAAGGCACAGCCTCCAGCGCCCCTGCTCGCAGCCTCCCCCCGCCGCCGATGCCGCCACCAGCCCGCCCGGCCGCCGCGCCCGCTCGCCGCTTCCAGGGGGCTCGCGGAAAGCTCAACTTATAAAGTTTGCGACTTACCCTGGGAGGAGGAGCCGGCGGCGGGAAAGGGGAGGAGGAGGAGGGCAGGGTGATTGACACCGCGACTTAATCACCCAAAAAGGCAGGCCCAAAAAAACTTTCGGGAGGAAGGAGGCGGGGAGGTAGCAGGGCCGGGGGGAGGGGGAAGCGATCGCGGGTGGGTGCTGTGCCGGGCCGGGCCCGCCCTGCCCCGCGCTGCGTTGCGCTGCGCTGCGCCGGAGGGGGCGGTTGTGCGGCCGCACCGAGCGACTCCGCGCGCCTGTGCGCGCGTGTCCGTTCGTGCTCGCGTCTCCGCGCGCGCGCCCCCGTGCGCGTGTGCCCGCGCGCCGGTCCGCGTGCGTCCACGTTTTGCGCGCGTGTCCGCGTGCGCGCGCGCGTTTAACTCGGCACGCGCCCGCGCGCGGCCGCCCCGTCCCGCTCCGCGCCGCGCGGGGGGCAGCGGCGGGCGCGCGCCCAACGGCCGTGCCGCGCGGCGGCTCCGCGGCTCGCGCGCTTCTTGCCGCGGAAAGGCAGCGGGGGCTCCCGTGGGATCTGAACGGATCGGAGCCGCCGGGCCGCGCCTGGGCCCTGCAGCGCTTTGTGCCGATCACACCCCGCGCCCCCTCCTCCCTCGCAGCCTTACTCCTTCCTCCAAACTTTTACTGAAACCTGGCAGGCTCTGCGAGGGGAAATAGCTCACATCCCCAGTAATTTAAGTTGTTAAAATGCGTGTCTGCCCTTTAAAAGGGTGTTTGATAAATCCTGCCTTTTCTCCCAGTCCCTAGGATTCAACACTGTAAAACTAAAAAAGAAAGAAACTAAGGTCTCTAAGCAAGTAATCTGTTCGACGTTTTAGTAAGCAAAGTATGATTCATACTGATATGGATATGTCAGAGACGGGGGGACAATGGTGGCAGTTTCTGAATGAAAATAAAAACGAGCCCAAGGCTTGTCAGGGGCGCTCAGCGCTCGGTCTGAGCCCGGTTATCCCCCTTAGCCCAGCTGCAGCTGCAGCGGGTGTTCCATCCCCGGGTGAGCAATGGCATCTGGGCCGTGTTCCCCGCGCGGGCGGGCGAGGGTCACTGTCCCGGCACTGCGGGCGCTCCCTCCTTCCCTGCACTCCCGCTGGGCTGGGAGAACGGAAACCCCTGCCTTGGGCTGCAGAGCGCTGACCCGAGCGGCCATCGCACCGAAAACTTCAAACAAATGATCCACTTCCTCCTCTGTTTGCTTTGGAGTCGCGGCATCTGGACTTTGCGCTGGCGGCTGATCTTTTTCCCCTCCTTTGGTCTTCAAGAACAACCAAAATAACCAACCGAGAGAAATGCCCACAGGCTCGGGCTGTTCCAGATTTTTATTTTTTTATGATCATTATTGTTATTATTTCCTTAAGGAGAGCAATCAGGTTCCTCGAATTTCCTTCTCTTTATAGTTTCTTTTTTTTTTTTTTTCCCTCGCCTTGCCCAGAAGTGAGGAGTAGACGGGGGAGCGAGCAGCCTATTATTTTCTGCAGTTGTTTACTCGTTCTGTAGATGGTGCTTGTTCCCAGGGCTCTGAGCCTCTCTATAATTAAACCCATTTTAATTGTTAGTTAGAAACGTCATTTCGGGGACTTTCCAAGAGTTGCCGAGAAAGCCAGCCGAGATAACTATTTCGCTACCGAGTCGCTCCCAGCGCGGTTTTTGCGCGGTCCCTCCTGCCGTCCCGCCACGGCTGGGGCTGCTCTGGGAGTGGGATTGCGGCGAGCCCGGGGCTGCAGCCCCTCCGCCGGCACAGCCCTCTGCCCCTGCTGCTTGCGTGCTATTCGCCTGCGCCGTGCGCATTTGTTTTGGAAACTTGGGGTTTAAGGCTGCACATTTCCGCGGATCAAGTGGCAAAGGCTGAAGCCGAGAAGGAATTTTTTTCCAGTGATTTAGCTTGGCAAACCCCGACTCCGTGGTGGTCTGCCTTGCATTGCCTGCGCACATGCTCAGCTCAGGAATTTAGCTGCTCACCCCACCTCGTGGCTAAAAGTCAGAGCCCTCCGGGCCAGAGTGGGAATTTGTGTGGGCATGAATTCACACCGAGCAGAGGAATGAAAAAACTGGAGCCTTACACCACCCGCCAGAGCCGTGCCAGAACTCTGATAGATGCAAATGAATAAAGATAGGTAAATGAATAAATGAAAGTCAATTATTAAAGAAGATTACTGAAAAAGTGAATGAATGCAATGCCATGCTCACTAGCCTTCTTGTCTGAGTCAGTCCATCCAGGCCCAGCACATTCCAGTTGGGATACTACAGCTGGGATTGGGAAGTAGGAATAAATGTCCAGAACCTCCCAAGCCCTTAAACATGTCATCAGCACCGGAGCCCCTTTTGGAGCATCCTTCCTTGGGTCAAATGCAAGCAGATGCTAAACTTGTCACAAAATACAGAGGAGTAAGATTCTGCATTAGACCTGTGCCCATATTTAACAGAGGAGTTAAGAACCAGTTTCCTGCACCGGAGCTGAAACAGGCCAGAGTCGCCAGAAGGCAGGGAAGAAGAAAGGGGCAGTGAATGAAATGATAAAGGCATGAGGTTTAAAGGATTACTTTTTCCAGTTGTGTGTGTGTATAAAACTGTGGGCTCATTGGCACATGATGGTGTAGAGGTCAAAAGTATAAACTGGGTCAAAAAAGCAATTCGACAAATTTATGGAGGAAAAGTCCCTGGAGGTTTACTAAAGGCAAAGGCAGGCGTCTGCAACATGTTGCTGGACAATGCACAGCAAAAGTATCACTCTGTCATCCCCCTTTTCCCCCATAAGCATTGGAGGTAAGATGAAAGCCACAGCAGACCTTTGGTCTGATCCAGTTTGGCACTGGGATGTTCAAATCAGCACTATCTTGTCCCCGAGCCGCTGAGCATGGGTTCACACTCTGGTCTCTGCAAAAGGCTGCAGAACAGTCTCATGGGGTGGCTGCATGGCGTGGTGTTCTTTGCCCAGTTTAACTCCCTGCCAGGGTAGTAAGAGGTTACTTTGAGCACTGAGTGTAAACTGAATCCAAGTGCCAGCTTTGCCACAAATATATTTGATGATGGTGCAGTTCCTGTGGCAAAAGAACAAGGTTGCTATCTTAGGACACCTGCACTTCCACTCACCTGGAGCCATTTGGCAGTAGGAAGCCTCCAGATCTGCTTGCGTCAGTTACTGAGCAAGAACTTGAGTATGAAAAAGCCTGAATTGTTGAAAACAAGGTGGGGGTGGGGTGTTTTGGTTTATTCCCCCTCCTACTACTCAGTTCCCAAAGTTTCAAGGTAGGAAAGGGAAGTGCTTTCGTCACAGTCAACGTTTTCCCCTGTGACTTTCAGATGAATTGGCCATTTTGCTCCCCTTGTCCCATGGGAATCCTCAGGTAAATAGAGATTTCTTGTCTGCAGCGGTGCTCCGACGTACAGAGGCTGGAACAGAGGAAGGACAAACCTTATTTTTGCTGGGGGTGTAAAATGAGCCGAGGCTTTCTGCAGTCACTATTCTATACATATCTTTTGGGTCTGATGCTATTTTTGTTGGCTGTGACCCTGGAGGTGTAGGTGTGGAAGTGCCTTTCTGCTGGTCTCTGCAAGCGGGTGTAGATGTTTCCTCTGTTCCAGGCGCCTCCTCAGACTCTGTGGCCTTTCAGGGGGAGTAGGCGGATGTCAGCGTGGCCTTTCCCCACCTGTCTGTAACTTTTTAATACTTCCTTTTATTTTGGCCTTGCACTTCTTCCATGGAACATCTCTGGGTAGCCACTGGGAGGTGTAAATGGCTTGAGATGGAAACCACAGCTTGTAGGTGCGCCCTCTGCCAGACTTTTCTGGCACCCGAGGAAGTCGGGTCTCTGCCTGCTCCCAAGCAAAAGGGATATTACCAGCTGCTGGGTGAGAAAACAAATTCACAGAGATACAGGAAAGTATGTTAAGGTGGTGGGAAGCAGCGGGAGTGAGATTCCTGGCAGCTCGGGTATGTAAACATTCATAAAATAGAGAGTGTGTGCATGTGTGTACTTTGTGGTGGCAAGAAACCCAAGAAGTTAGCTCCATTATTTTTGCTGGAATTGGTAGCAGCTGTACCAGACAAATATTATAAGCCCTTAATCCTCCTGACTTTACACCTGTGAATGACCTAAAGACCATCCAAGGTGATCTAAATTACAGCACATCTTTACTAATTAGTGATGGTGTTTGGGATCTGATTTAGTTGTTCCTAAAAAAGAGCTTTCTTTTTCCAGTAGCTCAGATGCTGGGCTACCTCTGGGGGAAGTGAGGGGAAGACAGGAGGTGGAGGTAATGTGTGGTCTCTTCTGAAGTGTCACATGAATGTGACTAGCCTGTCATAAATTTAGAACCAGTGGCACTGACAAGACACTGCAGTGGAAAAAGCAAAGATGTCCTTTTAAGCAGACGCAGGGTAAGGAAATTGGCTGAAGTTAATGGATCTAAGTTATAATTTCCAGTGGAAATACTAATGCAATTAATATATTTCCACACAGCAGGACAGCAAGCCCATGCAAGTGTTTAGCTGTTATGACTGCTCAGGAGGCTGGCCTAGCCACATCCTGGGGTCTGTCCAGCCACATCCAGGCACATGTAGCCTGTGCGGAGGGTGGGAGCAGAGCTGAGCACACACCAGTGTGGCAGTAGGTTTGAGGGGCTGGAGGAAAAGACCATCACGGCTGCTGATGGTAGTGGAAAGTGAAGGTGCCTGACAAGGAACATCTGCCTCCCTGCCTGTGACCTGAGTGTGGGGCTGTTACTTTACCCCAGCTGCATGGCAGTGCAGTCCCCAGATGGAGTCTGCACATCCTATCTGGACACGGGGACAAGCAGGAAAGCCCAGCAGCTCCCTCACACAGCACCACAGATCTCCCTGCTGCCCATCTGCTGCTGGCACCACCACCTCCTGCAGAGAAATCTCCCTCTTAGGGGTGTGCCTGTTCTCAGAGAAGTTACAAACCCTCTAGGGCAAGGCGCGAGACTCATCTGCTCTCCTCCCTGAACTCCGCAAGTGTGTGAAGCTAGAGGAGGGATTTCCATCCTGCCGGTGTGGTAATGGCAGCTGAGGAAGTGCCCAGCCTGGCTGCAGCAAGGTGAGGTGTGGAGCAAGATGTGTTTATCTTCAGTGGTGGAACAGAGCACGAAGCTGCTGTTGGGAGGACTGGTGTTCCATCCTACTGCAGGTCCCTGGAGCAGATCCCCATCCCCTCCTGGGGAGAGTCCACATCCATGGACAGCCTGTGCAGCCAGGTGCCAGCATCCTCTTTCCTCCAGGTCTCAGCCAAGCACATGGTGGGCCTGGGGTCCCCAGCATCCCTGCTGGACCCAGCCTCAGGAGCAGATTATTGTGTGCAGCAAGGGCACAGCTTCAAATAGATGCCCTCAACCTCACCTAATCTGCACAGGGGTCTGTGCCTGCCAGGGTATAGAGAAATCAAATATATCTCACCTCAATAAATTGTTGTTCAGGTTAAAGGAAGTGCCAGAAGCTTTATAGAGGCTGTTGGCAGATTCCAGAAAAAAGAGGCAAGTGATACCTGCTGCACATCAAAACAGTAATTGCCCTTGGTTAATGCATGTAACAAGTGGTTGGGGACATGGGAAGGCATAGATCTCAGAAACCAGGACAAAATAAGTTTTTTCAAATCCTGTGTGCATGGACCTGAGCTGATACACAGCAAAATGATAATGCAGCAGAGTGGTTTCTGTTGGCCTCTGCCTGTTTGCAGCCACAGCTGCCCTGGCTGCTGATTATTCAGCAGACATTAACCAGTGGAATGTTTCCATGATTTTTTTCTCAAAAACAAAAACAAAAATGTGCTGGGATAAAATGCTTTCATATTTTTATTTTCTTTTTTGAAAGTCTAAGACAACTCCGGAGCCTCTTGGATCATGACATTTATGTGACATGCAGTGCTGGTGTCAGAAGTTGCTGCTTGCTGTGCTGGTGGCCACTTACCTCCAACAAGCTCAGCTGTAACCCTCTGAAAAATGCCATTTTGTCCTTTCACTGCAGAGCTTGTCATAACCTTATTTCCAAACACATGGGTTGCACTCCACACATCTTACAGCTCCATGAGATATTTGCATTAGGGAGGCAGCTTACTTTCCTGCCTATCCCATTCCATCAAAACACACTTTTAGCACCAGGCAAGAAGCCAAGGTCAAGTCTCCTTTTCTTTTTTTTTTTTGGTCCCTCCTGCCTGCTCTGAATACATTATAATACAGACTTCAGCTCCATTATTATATCTTTTCCCACAAGACCGTTGCCTCATTCAGACCTCAGCAGAGAACCTGCTTTCATCTCTGCCAGCTGGGCATGGCCAGAGAACCCTGTGCCCGTAGGATCTCCAAGGGGGAGGACACAGAGCTGAGGCTTTGCAGATTCCCGTGCACAGAGGATAGAGGAGTTTGCTTAGGTCCAAATCTGGTAGGGCATTTCCAAAGAGCCCCTCCCACTGCCTCCCTTGTCAGGCCTCTAATGAAGAATGTCAATGACGATGGGATTCCTCTCATCTGTTTGTAAGTGCCTAAAAGTTAGGTGTCTAAACCTAATTAGTTGGACAGGCTTCCTGCATAGTCAATGGAGACAAATAGGCACCTCTAGTGTGTGATTCATTTCACATATCTTGAAGTTTATCTTGGGAAGGGCTGACTCACCCGACAGCTAAGCACCCGCTTCTCTTCTGTGACTGTAAAGGCAGATCGGCAGCTTGCTGAGGATTTGACAGCTGCATTTTGGGTGTCCCACGTTGGGCAAGGTGAGTCCTACTCCCAGATGTGGCTGTGGAAAGCATTATCACTTGGCTGCTCTGGCTTGCCCCTCTCCCACCTTGTTTCCCACAGAAAGTCCATTTCCAACCCTGCCCAAGCAGGGCTGGGTTTTAGTCTGTCCAAATCACATTATCAGCTCTTACCACATTATCAGACCAAGTTAAATATTTATAAAGCACCTGGGGGCAGGGTCCACATCTTTCTTCAGTTTGTATATTCCCTCGAGGATCAAATCCCCTGTGCTGGTTTGCAACCCTTTGCAGGCTGGTGCAATACAGCACCATGAGTCTCTGTGCCAATCTGCAGGTCTTGACAAAATGCAGCTGGGAATGCAGAAAGACCTCATGGACATTGGGAAATAGGCAGGAGTGAATCATAAGAGTCAGGAGAAGCAACCAATGTGTGGGAAAAAGGCAAATGTGCTACCTCGGCACAAACATACAATAAGGAAGTATGTAATAATAATTATTGTTATTGTAATACGGCCTGGGTGAGCATTTGGGAAAAAGATATCTAATAACTGACAAGCGACGTGGCTCGGTTTGTTTTGATCTGAAATTCAAACAATGGTTGTGTTTATAAGGCAATAATACGCAGGGCACTGGCACCACACCAACTATGCACTCCCCAAGTCGGGTTTATATAGGTCATGCCAAACAAATAATAGTGTTCTTCAATATAATTACTGATTCATTACAGAAAGAGAATGTAATTGAGTCTGTTTGGATTTCGGGGAGGCGTTAGATATGGTAAATTCATACATTTGAACTCAGATTGGGAAAGCTTTGTGTGCTGCCGAGTTCTGCTCATCCAGGAGTCAGTGATAAAACTCCCACTGCAGTCTGCCCCGGCAGCATGGGAGCCTTCCCTCAGGCTGCAGCAGTTGCTCATGCTCCTGCTGCCCTTTGCAGACTCTTTCAGTGCCCTTTGAAGCACTTCACAGGTAAACTGGGAAACTAAACTAATGTTAGAGCAAAAGCAAATATGCTGAACATGGCTCTTACCTCAGGCAATTGCACCTATCCCTTGATCCTGGGGGCATGTTGGCCCCTCTGCTTCGGAGCCTCCTGGTCCATGGCCCACTTATGGATATGTCTCTCGACACACATCATCTCAGCGTTCCTGCAGGGGAAAGCAGCAAAAGGCAGAGGATGGGATGGGCTGGCAGTGCCCACCAGCTCCCTAAACAAGGACACCCCAGCTTAACTGGCACATTTGGCCACAGGAGCGTTAAACTGTGTTGTTCTCATGCTGGGATGAGGGTGGGGTTGGGCTGTGCTGGGGCCATGATGCCACCCAGCATGGCAAGCAGGCACTACCAGCACTCAGTATTAAAGGACAAGAGCTGGGCTCTGAAGGTGAGGGAGGAGCAGGGCTGCTGCTCTGGTGGCTTTTGAATGGCTTTGCCACATGCCATTCCCTGGGGCATGGTGGACTGGCATTTCAGCTGCAGTACTCTGCTTTCCCCCGGGCAGTCCTACACCAGTCCAAGGTGTTTCCTGCTGGCCTCTGCCCTGTATGGACCCTGCACAGCACACAGGGATGGATGATGGTGCCCAGAGTCGTGTCCTCAACACCTGGCACAGCTGCCAGTACCAGTGACAGGGCATTGCCCTGTGTGACACCTGGGCTCAAGGGGTTTACCCAGGAAAACACAAGGCATTGTGGCACAGCCTTGGAGTCAGCACCCCTCATGTCCATCACCAGCCCTGCTGCTGCTCTCCACAGAGCAAAGGGCAGAACTCCAGCCCCCTTCCTCCCTCTTGTCCTGCCCCAGGGAGCAGTTCCCCTTTACAGAAACGCCAGACAGGGCATAATATGGAGCTTCCAGAAAAATAGGGACCATGCAGGTCGCACTGGTGGACAAGCACCCAGCAGAAGGAGCACTGATATAGCACTAGACCCACTTCAGTTGAGCTGTGAGCTTCTGAAGAAATTCATAAGGAACAAGTAGGGACTATAGTAATTTATGCTTTCAAAAGGTCTTTAGATAATGGCCTTTCCAAGAATGAAACAAACTTGGCAGCCAGGGTATGAAAAGTCCCATCTTGGATTGAAAATTGAGTCAGAATTGACAGAATGGGGGGAAAATCCATTAAAAGTAAAAGGCCAGTGTTCCAGTTGGGGAAGAAAAGTTTACTGGGTAGAAGGGGGTGGTAGGACCATGCCTGGCAGAGATGAAAGCAGCCCTCTGAATACCATTACAAAAATCAGTGAAGGGGGAAGCAGGATAAAAAGGCAACAGCATTTGCTGCCAACAGAGAACCATGCATTATAAATGCAAGCAAGTCTTGGCAGGACTGGGAGGGACTCCAGAAAATTCTAACTAAACTTGGAAACCAAACCACCATGACGGAGAAAGTTCAGTGCACAAAGATGCCAAAGCAAGCTGTTTTAGAAGAAATTGGGCAAGCCTCTTGCTCTGAATTAGAAGTTGTGTTGTGGGGGGTCAGCAGCGCACAGGGGCAACGACTGTTCAAGCATCACACATAAAACATTTTATTGTATAACTTGAGTACACATCACAGTCCATGCCCACTTGCCCACTGTGAAGCAGGACCTAAAGAAACATTGTTAGTTGGACCATGCTGAGTCAAGATCAAAAGTCCATCAAAGACAGCACGGAAGAATAGAAACAGGATGAAACACAGAGCTGGATGGGGGACTTTTTCTGTGAAGGGAGGTTGAGTAGTATAATATTATTTCATTGCCATAGGGATGAGGAAGGCTACAAAACAATAGTTCCCTTTAGCAACAACTGGCTGATGCTTTTGGTTTATTTGTGCTCTGCAAGTTGAAAAGAGAGATGTAAAGGTGCTTTTAAAAATAGTTGCAAGGAAGTTTGTGCTTTGCCACTGGGCTGCCTCTCAGTCCTGTTCCTGGCTGGATGTGATCTGCTGATAAGCTTGTACCTGGCCTGAACTCAGCCGCCCCTGCGTGCCAAGCCACCCGGAGCAGTGTACCCGCTCAGGATAGGCTGCTGACTCCCACTTCTGCAGAGGCTGGATACAACTGCCTTGTGGGCAGCCTCCAGCCCTGGGCAGCAGCTGGTGAAGCCCTGCCTGTGCACTGAAAGTTTGCTCACATCAGTGCCCGGCTGTCACAGAGTGGGGACTATGCTGCAGGGCCAAATGTGGTCCCTGGCAGGGCGTAGTGACACCAAGACCCATGCAGTAAAAAACAGAAGGGGGGTCTGTGTGTAAATAATTTATTAGTATTATCTAAATGCTATCAAGCCCTTGTTTATTTTTATGAAGTTACTAAAGAACCGTGCTGATTCTGAAACAAGTTTGGGGGACTAGAGAAGTGACATAGAACAAAGGCATCTGTCCTCGATGTGTGGCAAGGCAGCCAGGACGGGACAGATGCCTTCTGAATTTCCAACTTTTCCTGCATGCAGAAACTTTTGTGGAGAACCAGAGAGGGAGAAATGCCAGACATTCTACAGGTGGCTGCACCAGAAAGGTGGGAGCTTTGCCACATGCTCTGTGGATGATCAGGGAGAGGAATTCATTTGCGGATGATGTTTGTCACTATTTCAGTCAGGGTTTCTGGGTGCCCCCAGCTGCCAGTGCTGTGCTGGGGCCGTGGATCAGCAAAGAGGTAGGCTTTTGGCTGAGAAATAAAAGCAAAGCCTGGACTTACTGTCATCAAAGCGGAGCTAATTGTGCTGTGGACAAGAGCAGAGACATGGGCCTGGTGTCTGGGGCACAGTGCAGTGCAGGTACTGGGCACTGAGGGGTTGGTGTGATGCCCTGCTCCACAGCACAGTTTCCTTGGTGTTGCGAAGCCCAGGCAGCCTTGAAGATTCACAGCAGGAAGCTTCCTCCTTACCTCCTTATCTCCTTACCTCCTCACCAATCCTTTGCTTTCTGTAAGGGGATAAAAGGTGTTGCAGACACGTGAGACATTGATTGCTGGCTACTGGGGCTGAAAAAGGAGGAAGGCTAATCCTCCTACTTTCCTACTCTTTTTTTTTTCTATAAGTCTCTGTTCCATAAATCATGTGGTCATAAGAGAATCCAATTTTTCAGCTAAGAAAAGCATGCTGTTCATGTTTGGTAGCACAGAGAAAACATGAACACTCTGAAGTGTGAGTCAAAGACTAGATTAAAAAGCAAAATGTACATAATTCATAATTAATTATGTTCCTTAGGTGTCTGACAGTATTTGTAACCTGTTGTCAAGCATTTGGGATTAGTTCTTTTGGAAGGGCAAGGATGTGGGCCCTCTAGTGTCACTTGGGAAATGCCAAGATACCAGCCCACAGCTCTACAGAGAGAAGTGTTACTTGGCAAGTACCAAGAGCTTAATCAGAAATTTGGGAGCACCTCAGATGGTCAAGGAGAAAAGCCGATCAGTTTTTCTCTTTAGGACTCCTGCATGTGGCTGGTCCAACTGGATAATAGATCCAGCAGTAACTCAGAGCAGCAGGAAACTCTTCCCATTCAATGGTTCTGTGATGTCCTGTGTGAAATGAGAGTTCAGTGTTGCTTTGTTTAGCTGTGGATGGACATTTGCTATCTCCAGGCCTACAGAGTGAGCATTGTTAGACATACTAAAATAATTTTTCAGAAGAGTTCTGACTCTGAAGTTCAGTATCTTTCAGTTCATGTACACTGAGCTGATAAATCATGCTCACTAATTGTTACTGAAGTTGGCAGCTGGTTGGCCCATCACTATAATGGCAGGATGCTGGGTAAACTTGTCCCCCTCCTCCCAAGTTCAGATGTGTTTGAGAAGTGCAGCTCAAAGATGACCAGTCTGTTACCTCTAATATTGTCAAGGGATAAAAATCCTACAGGTTCAAGATGTGGTGGATGTGACTATGTCTGCAAATGGAGCTGTTCCAAAATGCAAACCAGAATTTCAAAAGTGTCACTAAAATGCTGAGGACCCATTGAGGAGCAGCTGTGGGAGTGGTGGGTGGTAAAGGTTTTCTTAGTGATACTGTTCATAAGAGGAATTCTGCTAATGAAGGGAGGATCCTTCAACAGTATAAGTAGAATGAAAAGCAACAGCAGTAAAAGCTAGTAATGCACCAAAAGATAAGTGTTCAGCCTAAATCAGACTAATAAAATAGCTGTGCTGGTGAATGTTAGTCTGCTAACTAAGCAGTCAAATCATCAGCTACAAAGCTCATCCCAGGAAGAAGGCTGTTGCAATGATGATGCTATGGAGAAGCCTGTAGCTCTGTCTCATAGCTGAGTTGTGTATATCACCAGTTTGCATTTGTAAAGTGCATACATTTCACAAAATCATTAAAGTTGGAAGCGACCTCCAAGATTATTGAATCCAACCTTTGACACAGAACACTATCATGTCATTCAGTTCTAGATCCAGTCATTTCTTGAATGCTTCCAGGGATGGTGACTCCACAACCTCCTGGGCAGTTCATTCCAATGCTTGAGAATCTTTTCAGTGATGAAATTCTTCCTGATATCCAACCTGAACCTCCCATGGTGCAGCTTGAGTCCATTTCCTCTTGTCCAATCACTTGTCACCTGGGAAAAAAGACCAACCTCCACCTCACTACAGCCTCCTTTCAGATGGTTGTAGGAAGAAATAAGGTCCCTCCTGAGCTTCCTTTTTTTTCCAGTGTAAACACTTCCAGTTCCCTCAGCTGTGTCATCAGACTAACTCTCCAGACATTCACCAGCTCCACTGCCCCTCTCTGGACCCACTCCAGCCCCTCAATGTCTTTCTTGCACTGATGGGCCCAGAACACAACAAAGGGTTCACGGTGTGGTCTCACCAGTGCTGGGTACAGGGGGACAATCACTGCCCTGGTCCTGCTGGCCACACTGCTCCTGATACAGGCCAGGATGCCACTGGCCTTCTTGGCCACCTGGGCACACTCTGGCTCATGTTCAGCCATCTAAACCAGCACCCCTAGATCCAGTTCTGCTGAGCAGATTTCCAGCCACTCTTCCCCCTTCATGGGGTTGTTGTGACCCAAGTGCAGGACCCAGCACTTTGCCTTAATGAACCTCATACCACTGGCCTCAGCCAATGATCCACCCTATCCAAGTCCCTGTGCAGATCCTCTCTTTTGTACCAGAAAAAGTAAACAATAAGTGCTTCTGTGCATGTATTAGACTAAGAAGAGTGTGCATATTTGTGTATGTTTGGCTTAAGGAATTGTGCTTGTGCATAAGAACAAGTGCTAGTGAACACATAGCAAGACACTGAGTGGCCATCACACATCTGCATGTGAGCACTCAAAACTGTGGCAGAAACAGTGTGTGCTACGACAGGGAGCAAGGGTAGGCAGGGCTGTGAGAGTGCTCATTCACTGTGAGAGCTCACTGAGTGGTTTTGTCAGACATGGAGGGTGTGAGTCTGTACCCACAGAGGAGCAGTGCTGTGGGCACAAGCACCCATGTGCATGGGAAGAGAGCAAGGCAGGGTGCGTGGCCCTGCAGTGCTGGAGGGGAGGTGCAGGAAGGCTTTTCCCCAACTGTTTATACAACATGATTTGACTCAGCAAAGAATTAACATGGTAAAGAAAAATCTAGAAGTGCTCTTGCCAGCTCTAAGCAGAGTGATCAGCATACACAGGATGTGGTAAGAGCTAAAGGCGTCCCGTTATTAACTTCACTTTTATTTCAAGGGGATTCACTTCTCTGTTCTGGTTCCCATTTGGGAAGTGAAACCTAAGGTCACGGTAACATCACAAAAGAAATACTGGTCACAGCTCATTTGTTTTTCTGCTTTATTATTATCTTTTAAAAGGTTACTTTGCTTTTCCTTGAATGGAATTTATTGAAATGGCTGGTAACACATGAAGTCCTTACTCTCTGTTTCTCTCCTGAGGAATTATCTCATTTGCTTTCATTTGAAACTGTTGACTCTGAGGGGAGTGTTTACACCTCAGAGTATGGTGCAATCCAGAGCAGAGGGAAAAAACTCGGGTTCCTCCTAAGCACATCCAGAGCCTATGCACTGCTCACACGGTACTTTGTAAACATTTATTCATTCTTGTACACACGCTCCCTTCCGTCCCCCATCAGGTGAGGAAATACTATTGTCACCATTTCACAGATGGAAGAAGTGAATGCAGATAGGTCTGGTGACTCACCTGCAACCGCTGAGGCTGATCTAGAGCTGAGGTGTTAAGCTCCCAGCCACCTAATTTAACCCAGCAGGTCACGTTCCCACCCTGGCCTGACAATATAGGTAGAGCCAGCTCCATCTACCTGCCACCCACTTGTCCTGTGAAGCAGTAACACTCATCTCCACGTTTGCAGAATGAGATCAGATTGCTGTGGCTTACTCCACGCGGTGTTGTCATCAGAGCGCGATATATCATTATGATATCACGATGTTATTAGGCCTGAAACTAACGCAAGGCCACGCACAGAACAGAGGTAGGCAGCTGAAAATCAGCGACCGTGTGCTCTTCCACCACATCACAGGCACACACCCTGTACCAGGGTGTTGGTTGATTCCACCACACTGCAAGGATCTGCAAGCAATCTGTGTGCTGAGCAAGGTCTCCCCACCTTCTCTTTTGGGCCTGGGTTAATTTCTGCCCGCACAGTCCTGGTGCAAATGTCTGAGGGAGGAAAGATGGCTCTGTGAGGAGATGGAAGGAAAATGTTTGCCTCTCAAAGTAGAAATGCATGATCAAGAGATAGTGATCACGGCCCCAGTTGTTTGTGAGGGTAGTTGTTTTTAAGTGCTGAGCACTTACTGGAAACTAAGCCTCCTAAAAGTGGTTCACTACAATCATGGGGAAACAGAGCCTTCAGTGTCTCATCACAGCTGAACATCCAGGGCCACATGTTGCCACTGCTGTTTGCTTTTGCTTTGCTATTTAAAATCCTCACCTATGTTGTTACCCTCTCCCACACAGAATCAAGAACAACAACAATAATAAAAAAAACCCAGCTCCTTATCATCTTCTTTGCTTTTCATACTGTTTACACAGGGTATGATTTCACTCATGCCCAGCTCATTGCAGACGACTCAGATTAGTCAGTTCCACTTTCTGAGACTGGCTGGTCTGGCTAGCTGGGGCTTGAGCCCCATGAGATGCTGCTGCACCCAGCTTCACGTTACTGAAGGGGAGGTCAGCTTTCCCTGTGTGAATCTTACCTTCTGCTTTAAAATAAAACACTTGGTATTTTCATCTTTGGACTATAACCTTTGCAATAGGTCATTTCAGTCAATCTGGTGTTGGTTTTGCTTTGTCACGTGCAAAACTTGTTTCCATGACCATGATGAAGTTTCCAGGAAGATCCGTCTTGATTTCTGGGGCTTTGGGACCTGTCCTTCAGGGGCTGTTACTGTACCTGTTGAGAACCATGGTAAAACTTCCACAGATTTCAAGGTGTGAGAGATAAAGGGTCTCAAAAATACTTCAGAGTGGAAAAGGAATGCATTTGAGTGCCAGGACTGTTCAGAGGCCCCTCTGCATCTTTTTCAACCATCATGTGTGGGTTAGAGGTGTGCTGGGACTTTGTAGGGAAGTGGGTGAGTCTTGAGCATCTAGAAGGCAGATGGGTAGTTCTTCCTCTGGCCCTCCTTAAACAACTAAGTGCCACTCACACTGTGCCAAAGACATGAGTTGTAGAGAGTCAGGACAACACCTTTCTGGATTGTTGTCTCTGGAGTTGAGGTTTCTTTTCCTGTCTGAGGATTAAATGTGCATTTTCCTCTGAGGGCAGAGCAACCAGTAGCGGAGAGCTTGGGCTGGCATGTGGAGGAGTCTCAAGTCAGCACCGTTCATCCACAGAAACAGAAGATCCATTGTTGTTGAACTGACAAAAAGTTAATATCTTAGTTAAAATATTACTGGGCATTACTTGCTCTTATCCTTCCACAGTGCAAGGGGCAAGGGGCTCACTAGGTCAGCGGAATAGTACCTGACAGCAACTGCAGGTCAAGGCCCAGAGTGTGGCCTGTGCCTCCTTGGTTAGATCCTTTTCCACAGTTCATTTATAGCCCCTGTTCACGCTTCAGTGTGTTTTGTGCTAAACAGAACAAAGTAAGAGTCCTGCAGAGAAGAATGCCCAGGCCAAAGCTGGGAATGGTCAGCACATCAGCTGTCCTGCAGTAACAGAGTGCGCAGCATGCTTGGCAGGGCAGCCTCACACCACTGCTGAGAAAGGAAAACTCCAGTCCTTAGAACACCGCAAAATGCAGCACCTAAATTTCAGGGGTCTCCAATAGGGAAAACAGCTGTGCCACTGTGAGAGACAAATAAAATGACTAGTTGAGGAGTCACAAATTCAGGGCAAACACCCAGGTAATACCCCACCTTCTTCTAAGTGGCATAAGTCAACACCCAGTGGCACAGGTAATCAGAGCTCTGAATGGCATGGGGCTTGTTTGCTGCTGGTGTAGCTGCTCTGCCTATGCCAGCCACAGACCCCTGCTCCCATACCTAATCCACCAAGACAGCAAGTTACAGTTTTGCTGGTCAAAAATTTTCTAAATGGGAACAGGGAGGAATCCTCACTATCTCTTGCAGGTTCCAGCTCAGCAATGTGTGCTACACCCATTCATCTAAATGCAGAATTAGTTCTGAAACTAATGATAAGGCTTAAATGCCATCACACAGCTAATTTATTTCCCCACTGTTCCAAAGTGCTTCCCAGGTGCTGAAAAGCTTAGCTGCCAAAATATCCATGGCCTTTGTTGTCAACCTCAGCAAGGCAGTTCTGCATTGCACCATCATTCCTTATAATGTTGGGTTTCAACCCTTAATGTGCCAAGCCTCAGAGCCCCCAGCAGTGGCAGGGGAGGGGGGGGCTGTTCTTCTCTTGACACAGATGAGGAGAAGGAACTTCTCTCTGTTCACAGAGGAAGTGGGTGCTGGAGCACCCCCATCGGCTATTGCCTCCTGTCTTCCCTGTCTTCTCAGAGCAATGTGCCGCACCTTTATGTCAGTGGAGTTGCACAAAAGTGAGCTAGGTGTGATATCACACTACAGCACACCGCCTGTGCTCAAGGCACAAGGTCATCCCACCCTTGGGAAGGGGAGGGAGCACACGGGTGTGTTTACACACACGAGCACACCTCAGTGGCTTTGTGTAAACACGTGTACCCACGGAGTTTCCATTTGGAGACGTGCTCCATGTGGCACGTATCTGTTCAGGCAGAAAAACATCACTGCCCCAGTTCCTGCAGCAGAACCCTTTTCTGTTTTTCTCTCTTGGGTTCTGGAATTATTTCTGCTTTACAAAAATATCACCACAGGGCAGCCTTCCTGATAGGTGGAATAGTTTCCTCTTGAGAAGAAGCTGGTGGAAATCCCCACTCTTGAGACATTTTTAACTTTGCCAGAAAACGTACAGTGGGAGTGACTGCTTTAACTAGTGAGCTGACTGGGATGAGCTAATGGGTTTTTCCATATCTGGTGTCTAGTTCCAGGGATTTCCATGAATTGCTGTCAGGACAGAAGAAGGCAACAGATTGCAACTGTGGGATCTGCTGTTTCAGCTCCACTGACACGTCATTCCCCCAGGACACCCAGTGACCTGGTTAATCTAGTTCTTTGCTTCTGACTTCTTGTAAATGATTTATCAACTGGCGTGGATCCCTGTTTGCTTAAGGAGGCGTGTGACGACCTCTAGCAGACCGGCTGCACTGAGCTACAGCCCACATTTGGCACCCAGCTGCTGGTCCCAGCTCGTGACCCTTGGCACAGGAGCAGGAGGACAGGGCTCCAGCAGAGCCCAATGGCAAGGACTCCTGCAGGGAACTGTGGGTGGTGTTTACAGGGTTTTGTGGAGAGCCCTGGTGACTAAGCCGTCAGCTCATCAGGGAAGGCGCTTGCAGACCTGCCTCGGCCTGCCCTGACCCCCATGGCGTGTTGGTCCTGGCTGGGAGGCTGGCTGTATTTGCTGTGTACAGACTGCAGGGTGCAAATCCTGGGAAGCATCAGCTGCTGCACCAGCACCAGCCTTCAGGACCATGTACTCTAGAGAAAAAATAACATGAATGTCTGCCACCTTGTCCATCCTCAGTGATGACACTGGTGTCCGAACCAGTTGCAGCTCTGGAATTCTTTGTCATGCGTAAGTCAATACCCACACACAAAACACTACAGCTGAACAGATGATTGCTCAGATCTAAACTCAAGTGCTCAAGCCAGAGAGATGAGGGATGATCCTGCAAGCTTTACATCCTGCCTTTGTAGGTGAGGCTACTGTAGAAAGAGATCAGATACCACAAATCAGGCACCCCCCTAAATACTGTGGATGGGCAACTCCCTCCCTGCCTTTCCTCCAGGCCAGTTATTGCTGCTTCCTGCTCTGATTGTTTCAAATCTGGTTATCTTGAGTTATGCCTGTTCTGGCAAATATGGTGCAGCAGAGGGGAGGTCCTGTTCTCATCAATGCTGTATGCATGCCACAGATCACAGAGATTAGCATGGGAGGAACAGCTCAGATGAGCTGCTTGAGGCAGGCATTGGGAAGCTTGCAACAGAGCTGTGTAATGTTTAGAAATATAAAGCCGCTTAACAAAATCTCAGTTGTAGAAGATACAGGGCCATACTAAATTTCCTCATGGCTAGAGGCTGTTTCACAGGGGCAGCACCCAGCAGAAGGGGAAGCTAGGGAAGCCTACTCCAGCAGCAGCCCGGACAGCCCCGCTCCCAAGAGGCACAGTGTCACACCACCCTAGGGCCACACATCATCAGGGAGGGCTGGCTCAGGCTGCGGTGAGGAACCTGCAGCCACATGTTGGCAAAAGCATGGGGTGTGTTTTCTTCTCACACAAGGGTGGATCTGGAGCAGCTTTCAGCTTCCTGGGACCTGAGAAGTGGTTTTTTTTTTGTTGTTGTTGTTTATGGCCGAAGAGGATGGAGGGTGCAGCTACTGTTCCCTATTTTTGGTGGCACATCACCAGCTTCCTTGCCTTGTGCCTCAAGAGGAACCTCTGTGTTTATGCATGATAGGCTCCCAGTCTACACCTTTTAAAGCACCCCAGCATCACAGGAGAGACAGCTGGTGGGATGTGGGAGGGCTGTTCCACCTCACCAGGAGCAGTCATAGCTACCCTGTGACTCAAAATGAAAAAACACGTCCCCAAAAATGTATTCAGTTTAGGCTGAGCCTACATGCCCTATGATAATCCCAGTCACAGAGCAGAGAGACATGACAGGGAAATAAAGGAAAGCTAGCAAATTATCCCAAGTTATATTTCCAATAGGTGGAAATATAGGTGGAGATAATGTAGGTATAACCTTCAATGTGAATTTCCAAGTGTTGATAGATATTTATATGGAAAATGAGGGTTCATTCTTAGTTTCAAGCCCAAACTCACTGTTCATACCACCTCTTCCATACACAGGCTTACTCTCCAAACAGCAGGAAAGATCCTGATCCATGTAGAAATTATGTCATTACCAGCAACACAAGTACTCCAGGCGCAAACCTCTTGGCTTTGCAAACTCAAACACATTTGCTGAGGACAGCACAGGTGTAGAGTGATGCAAGTGCAAAACTCTCCAAAAGCATTCTTCTGTCCTTAGGGCTATGAAACAAGAGCAGAGTTTTCCCATTGAACTCTTTTGTTGCAGAGGCACATTAACAAGAGTACCCAGTCTTTAGTAGGGCTGGGATTGGAACCTGCTTCCTCTCATCTCCAGTCTCCCAGACTGGGGGAAAGATTGCTTCCAGGTGCCTGGCCTTATTCTAGTCCTGGCAACATAAGGCCGTTTTCTGGTCCATTCTCTGTCTATTCCAAAGGGGTCTTATTTTGCATTTTTTTATTACACCCAAACCATTTTATTGAGCTATTCTGGTTTTGCTGTGCTAAAATCACCTACCTGGCAGAGCAGTTCAGTGCACATACCTCTCAGCTGGGTCTTACCATAAGAGATCATACCAGGATGCTCCAGCCAAGGTTACAGCTACCTGCCATGTAGTCAAAGCATCCTCCTTTACGACCACTGTCCTGGGAAGACTGGCTCAGAGTTGAGAGACAGCTGATCCCAATGTCTTATCCAGGTCCACTGCTGATCAGGCCCACATTAAATCTACTGGCAAGGTTAAACAAAACTGCATGCAAAAGGGAACAGTTATGGATGAATAAAAGTTAAGGGAATAATAACCTGCTTTTCTTGGGCCTGGTCCAGTATTCACTAAAGGGATTTCCATGAGCATTAGTAGGATTCAAATCAGACCATAAGTTTCTTGCCAATTTTCTTTTGCTTTATTAAAGTAGAAGAAAACCCTGAACGACCAAGCTGAAAAACTATCTTAAAAGCTGTTTCCCCTTTTTCTTATATATTTGTTCTCCTTTACACTTCTTGGCACTGGGCAAAGTACATCCACTCTGACAAGCCCATGAGCTGAGAACTTCCTGTAACATGAGAAACACATTCCTGAGCCCCCTAGATCTGTTGGCCCTGCAGAGCAACTACCTCAGCCCTGCTCCATTTCCAGGTCCGTCACTTGTACCAAGCACTGGCAAAAGAGAATTACACACCGAGGACATACTTCCTATCTTATTATCACCTTCCCAAGCTATCAATTAAAAAATGTCACATTTCTGTACCCTGTGGATGTCATCTGCCTTGTCTGCATACTTTTTTATTGCAGGGTTTTGACACACTTCCCATGGATCATCTGAGGAGTTGTGCTGCAGGTATCAAGGCACTTCAAAATGCTCTCATAGTGTCTAATTGGAATTCAAAAGGGCATTGCCCCTGCTGCCTTTTGATGTCAGTGAAGGTTGGGCAACTATACCCCAGTCCTCATCTCTAGGTACTGCACACCTTTCAAGTCTGGATAACAGTCTCACTCACCTCTTAAAATACAGCATGTAGCTCTCAGGGTGTTGTGAGGATGCAAGAAGTGATGATTATGCGTTTTCAGGAAGTACAGAAATGGAGTACTTCCAAGTAAGTTAACTAAGCAACTTTTAATTAGAAATAAAATTTATTAATATTTTCTGCTAGTAGCCAGCTTTGTAGGTTCCCATGATTTCCACTGCCCACATCTCTAATATGGAAATATTTATGACCCTTCTTCTTCAAAAGGTTGGGTTTTATCTCATCTGAATTAGAGAGAGCATGAAGATGTCAATGTTAGTGATGTTAACTCTCCCTTTTGTCCCCATGCTTCAAAAAGAATAAAAGCATTCAAACCTTAAAATAGAATCACAGAGAATTGCAGCAGCTGTGAACCATTAAATGCCTGGCTGTAGATTTTTATTGAAACAATTAAAGCAAATTACTGTACAGGTAGCTTTGGCAAAGTGGGCTTTAGACTCTTGTTAGGTTCACAGCCCTATATCCCCAGAGGTCAGTACAATGTGCCGAGGAGATTTTGGCTCTTCCCCCAAGAGAGCTGCCAGTGCATCAGGCAGAGCACAAAAAAAGCATGTGCAAGCATGAGGCCTAATGGAGCTGCTCTTGCTCTGATATCCAGAGAGAAAAAAGCCAAAAGAGTTTGTCTGAATGCAGTCTTGACTGCCTGTAGGTTTGGGTCTCAAGTACAGAGTGTGAGGCCTGTCTTTATGCCCCATTTTTGCAAGAAGGCGTTTCTGTCTCTCAGCATGCTGGGGGCAAGCAATAGGGCTGCCATCTAGAGGCCAAAGTGACCTTCCAGCACATTCCCTTGGACAGCAGTGCCCTTGCTGTCACCTGCTCTCCTCACTACCCACCTGTAAAGGATTCCCCATTTCTAAATACAATTGCCACACTACAAAGCATTTCTCCATCCACATCTCTCATTCAAGGAGTGCATATACTGCCTTAATCAATCCAGCTTAAGAATAGTCTATGCAGATAAATGATGCATCTGCCGTGGGCATGAAAGACAGTATGAAATATGAGATACAAAGCAGAATCTTGCAGAAATATTTGAGAGGCTCTGAGGAGCTCTAAGTTACTGGGAATGGTGTTAAATGTGTGGCATTAAAAGATTATTCAGGAAGACTCAAGCATGGGATAGGGTTTGTGTTACCTACTAGGTACATCAAGCCCTATAGCCAGAGTAAGCATGATTTTCATCTGCTCATCCCATTGATACTCTTCACTATTGCCAGGCTCTGGAAATGCCCCAGAACTGTATCTCAGAAGGGGTTTTTCTCCCATGCCTACAGTGATCTCATTCCTCTCTGACAATAAGGTGGGGGGCCAGATTTGCTATGACCAGGAACATGCTCTGGGTGCCTAGGCCTGGACACCGTCCTTCCCAACCTGTTCCTAAACTGAGCACTGCAAGTCAAACTCACCTGAACCCTGGCAACTGGAGCAAGCCTGTAACATGTTTTGGTGGTTACAGCCTGTTCAGAAAAGTCGTATCTTAACTGTTGCTTCTTTACCTTGGCTGCTCCTCTATTTTGCTGCCTCATCTTCTCTCTCGTCTGGCTTAGGAATGGCCTCTCCCACATGTATTTCCCTACAGCAGGCGTAGGAGTCACTGAGTACTGACAAATGTTCAAGGGAAACAGGCAGAGGAGTCTCATGGCAGCCTGCTGCTCTCCAGAGTGCCCCATGCTAATCTGAGGTGTGTTAAACCCTGCCACCTCCACACACCTTGAGCACATGAGGAGGTTGAAGTGGAGAAGGAAGGTGAGGGTTGCAGGGCAATGACACCCTGGTCTTGTTGATGAAGAAGTTCAACCAAAGGCCCTCACAAAGCACTTCAGTTTTGCTTGCAAACTGCCTGCCCTGCACCCTCCACATTGCAAAATCCCCGACTGATGTGACTAAGAGTCACGTTCCGCAGCCTCAGCATCAGTTTCTACCTCTCACAGTCCTGAAATGGAGACAGGGATGTGTGATTTGCTTTCTCTTCTCCTTACCTAAGACTCTCTGACCATGGGTGATTTGTGTCCAAGGGGCTGGAGGGACCTTTCGGTCAATACTGTTGTGTGAGTGGCTAAATAACAATAGATCTGAACCTCGTCAGTGCTGCTTACATAAAGGAAAGAGGAAGCAACCACTGACTCCAGCAAGCTCTAGCAAAGTTCTGCAAGAAGCTGCTAAAAATAGGGCTACCCCTACATTTCCATCCTGCCTTTGACACAGTCACAGCTTTCACATCCCATTGGCCTTGCCATTTCCTTGTGGCGGGCTTGCCTCACGCCCCAGCGTCACCGACAGCCCTTCCTGCCTGCGGACAGCCTCAGGAGCTTTGAAGTGCAGGCAGCTCCTTCCCACCCTGCTGCAAGCAAACACTTCCCCTGCCCTCTTTACCTGTCCCTCAAAGGAGAAGTGGGGCAAGCCCCAGTGACAATCTCACCATAAAAGGATGCTAAAAGTCCCAGAGGTACTGAAGACCAGAAAAGCTTTCCACAGTGGAGGGTTTTCTCAGTAAATGAAATGGTGGAAAGTGTTTGTTTGAATACCCTGGGTTAATATTCCCAAACACTACCTTTTGACTGTGGTACTTATTCTTGGAGGACTTGGAGCTGAAAATGACCTGAACCTGCTTCTTGGAATAAAAAGGAAAACAAGTGAACCCAGGGCAGAGAGGATGGGATGTGAAGAGGAGTTCTGCATGATCTGAGGCTCAGGTGCTCCCATCCCTGGAGCCAGGGAGGTGGTTGTTAGCCAGCCAATGATGCTGTGTGCATGCTAGATGATGGCACATGGAAGATGGAGGCGCATTGGCAATGCACTGTAGGAAAAGCAAGAGTGTTGCCAGTTCTCCTGGTGCTGTTCCTGAGAATTTAACTCAGAGTGGATGGCATCACTGTTAAGCTGAGGAGAAAGCAACAAAGTCTGTGAAGCCAGATGAAATGGAGACTGTTGAAAATTACCTGTGTTGTTTGCCCAGGGGTTTCCAGATCCTGGGGGACTAATGCCCATGGGAATGTGGGGCAAGAAAGATCCTTAACATTTCTGTTTTCCCTGCTTTTCAATCCGGCAGGTACCAGAAAGGGCAAGGCAGCACATGCTGGACTCCTGAGAGACAAGTGGGATCAGGGAAATCCCAGGCCAGAGCTCTGCCTTCCTCTCTGGACCACAGGATGATTAAGCATCTAACCACCTTGTTGCCATGCTGCTGGAGCAGGGGTCCAGAAAGTCTGGGAGCTGATTCACTCTTCCATGAGTTTGGAGTCTAGCTGTTTTGGCCTCAAGCTCTCAAGCAAAAGGATCGGGTCTTGAAACTTCATAGACCCTGATTCTGCTTTCAGGTATCAAGGGTGAACCAAGAAAACCAGCCGAGTCCCCTTGAAGTAAAAAGACTTGATGCTGAAGAAGACCTGAACTCCCTCTCCGGGGCAGTGGATGTTGTCATGGGGTAGCCTTTGTGGAGCCCTGGCTTTGGAAGAGGACTGGAACGTGGAGAAGCTGCCTTGAGGATTGACTTGGTAAGGGCCAGAGGTCTCGGGTGAGCCCAGGGAAAGAGCCACAGCCAGCCTGCAGGACAGCCTACAGGAGCAGCAGCCCTGTTGGAGGCATTGGGTGGTAAACATAGCAGAAAACCATTCTGCTCAGAAGTCACACCTGGACAACAAGAAATTTTCTCCACAACAAGCCAGAAGTTATTTCCTGAAGCCTCTTTGTCACCAGACTCCTTTGGAGGAGTGGCAATATTGAGTGTGTAGCTCAAACAGGCCATGGCAGAAGGGTGCAGCCCCAGTTCTGTGGCTACACGTGAAGGGGGAGGAGGAGGATGGGGGTGGCTGCTTCCTCAGCAGACAGTTGTGTTTCTCTGTTTAGTGCAGAACAGACGCATTTGTTAACTCTCGCTACTTCTAAGCCTTTGTAACCACTCTCCTCTCACTATTAGCCTGTGTAGGTTTCCTGCGTGCTGCAGTTTAATACCTGGATCTTAATTCTGCCTCTCCATCTCCCTCCCTCACCCTGCCAGAGCTCAGAGGTGGGCAGCTCGGGCCCTCGGTGAAGCTCTCGGCCTGTGTCCCTCAGAAGGTGTTTGGGGATGGGGGAGCGACCTGGGACCCCCACTGGGCTGGAGAAACAGGGCCACAGCCCTTCACAGCAAAGAGGGAAGAGACTTCCAGGGCTCGAGGAAGTGCCAGGGAGTCCAAATGATGGGACTCAGACTATCTGCACACACAGACGTGGCTTCCAGCAAACAGGTCCTTCAGGAGACCTGCACATGGCTCACCTCCCTGGCTGATTTTTGAGCCCCCCCCTCCCCGCGCCGCTCCTCCACCTTTTCCTTCGGCTCCCCGGCAGGCGAACGTGCTGAAAACCGCACTGGGGGGCGAGAGCAGGGCTCCGTGTGCGTGTGTTTGTGTGTGTCGGGGGGTTTCGCAAAGGAAAAGCTCGGGGTCACCCGCGCGATGTTGAGGCGATTCCGAGTTTCCCCAGGAGCGGTTTCCGTGAGGCGGTGCCACAGCGCCCCCTGGCGGGCCGGAGCCGCGCGGGGCTCGCTCGTTTCCCGGGATCCGCCCCGTGGGAAGCGGGGATGGCGCTGCCCGCTGGGATGGCGCTGCTGACGCGCCGGGCGAGCCCCGCTGTCACCTCAACAGCTCCGTCACGGGGAAGAAGCGCGTGGGCAGCCCTATTGCCCGGCCCCAGCCAGCTCTGGCTGCTGCGTCACAGCACAACTCCACCATCAGCACACGCACACGGTGTCGGCACACTCCTCTTCCACACTGCTATTGCTGGTGTTCAGGACAGAGATGCTTCTAGGAGGTAGGCAGACCTCACACACGTTTGTGAGGTCTTAGCAGAGTTGAGTAAATTCACTCACAGGTTTTGAGGTGTTGGCAGTGAGATCCTGGGTCTCAAAATATACCGAGGGTCATCGATTCTCACTGGGAAGTACAGCATAGTGCAGTAATTTTGGTGCTCACAGATAAGAGAGACAAGCTACTGGACACTAAAGGAAACTCAAGAGTTTGTACAATAAGCAGATGTAGATTTTAGACCATCCAAGTGCCAGGACTGGGGAAAGATAAAGTAAATCGAAATAAATGGGGGGTGAGTGTGGGCAGAAATCTTGCAGCAGGCATTTTGGGCAAACCTGGAAGACCAGCCTACATGATCGGTAATGGTTCCTTCACAGTGCTAGAAACGGGCTGTGACAACTGGAATGAAAAGAACAGGGAAACTTTTAAAACTTGGGGGTGAGCACATCACTTTGCAGCTGAGGCATTCACAGGAACTGGCAGTGATGCAAGGAACATGGCAATAGCTGTATGTGCAAGAGACAGCAGAGCTGCTTGCCTACACTTTTTGTTAAACAGCCAGCATGACCCAAAGCTTTACTGGAAAAAATGCATAGAAGGGACAAAGCCAAGTGCAACCAATACCAACACTAGATGTGGTGTTTAACACCAGCTCTGGTAAATTCAATTTTGACCAGACAGGATGTGCTGTCTAGAGAGGTCAGATACTGATTGTCTGACAGTCAGTACCAGCAGGAGAGACTGCCCATGGCTTAAGCACATGCTCTGGAGAGAGCTGTCTGTTAGCTGGAATGCTGCTGGCCTGGGCTCCTGATAGCCTGAGGCACTTGGAAAATCCCAACCAGGAGTCACAGTGGGGCCTGCATCCATAGTCTCATTCATCGAGTTTAAGGACTAATGCCTTCAGCTGTAGATGTGAATGAAAGAATTCACCCAGTTTCATTTCTTTGACTGTGTATATTTCCCTAACCTCTCCTTGTCATCACTGTGCCAGCATATGCTGCACCACTGCTACTCTATCCCCTGACTGGCTCAAATTTTGACAGTTTAGGGTACCTGTTTTCAAGGCTCTAGACTGAGAGCTTTTTCAGATTTTAACTTCAGCTATACTAATGGGTTCTCACTTCCTTTGAAAAGTGTCCTGCGGCATCCTACCTCTATTAACCACAAAATAATATCCATGAGACTCTGATCAAGGACAAATTAGTTGCCTTAGAACACCAGAGTGCTGGCTGTTAGGTAAAATAAATCCAGAGTGTGTGTAGGACCCTGCTGAACCTGATCTCAGGGTCTCCAGTGATGTATCACACCTATGTACACACAAGAGAAAAATTCTAGGTCTGAACTGAAACATCTGCTCCGGATCTTTCCAGATCCACACAAAACAAGAGATCTCTACTCTAGAGTGGAAAAGGAGAGAATGGCAAAGACCACATTCATCCCTGGTTACAATCACACTACACATAAGTACCATTCATTACCGGTGAAACTCTGTCTTATTTTAAGTCCTTTGTTAATCTCGAAAAAAACAAGTTTTGCCATACATTCTCCCCACCCTCATCACTCCCTCGTGGTCTTAGGCCCAGCAAAACAATAGTAGTGAATGTCCTTTGAACATCTTGAGACTACTCAAAGTTCCCATTAGCTAGTATTTTACTACAGCATGTAATTTGGCCTTGTTCCTAACCAGTTTATTAACCCTTGCACTTTCCTATTGGTGCTAACTCTAAGCAAGGCTTGAATTATGTTTCTGCTGTATCCTCTCCTTTAAACTGGCATGCACGAAGCCCTCTGCCAGGTATAATGCTGGCTAATCAGCGTTATTGTCCTAGTAAATCACCCGGGGTTAAAGGCTAACAGCTCTGCAGCACTGTTTGCAAAGAGAGGAGGTGGAGGGGGAATGGATTGCAGGGCTGGTAAAATGGGAAACGTGCACTCAAGGTATTGGACGCACAAAGCATTTAGTCTTCAGCAAACAATGGCTATGGAGTGGGAATGAAGGAAACAGATGGGAAAGAAAATGTTTCCAACACCTCTGTAGGAAGCTAATTCCACTTAGGAACTGTACGACAGTTAGCTCTCAGATTGGGTGAGGCAGGAGCTGGCAGGGAAATTCCACCCGTGGCACTCACTGCCCTCGACCCTTTGCTGGAGCAAGGGCAGAGTGCTGCAGTACAGATCCTGGGGCACTGCTTCCTACTGGGAATCATGCTGCTCCTTCACCGCGATTTTCAGAGAAACGTTTTGTCCCTGAACGAGACGCACACCCTTCTCAGCCCGTTCGCAGCTCCATAAGGGGCAGCGGCACAAGGACAGCCAGTAGATGGCACAAGCCGGAGCCAAGCCTGCTCGGTGAGGAATCCTGGCCTTCCTGGTGAGAATATTCCTCCTCCTCACCCCCTTGTTTGGCAACCACAGGTGAGACGCGCAACACTCGCTTTCATTTTCTCACCAATAAAGCAGAGATGTGATGTGGCCAAGTACAATAAAGTTTATCTTCATTAAACCACTGGGATATCTTTGAATCACTAGCCATGTGTTAAACTGACAAAAACATAGTAATGAAGAAGTGCCTTAAACAACACAGAAAATACACTCTTGTTTTTGGGGGGTGCAGCCAATTGCTGAAATGCACTAAGTGCAGTGCTCAACTTCCAGGAGTGCCCCCTGCTGCACGCTGTAGGATAAGGCTTCCTTCGCCTAGGAGGAAAATGTCCTGCGATAAGAGAACGTGATAGCACATTCAGATCACATCATGCCAAACACACACAGGATGAAAGAAGAGTTTGGGTGGGAAGGGACTCTAAAAATCACCTAGTTACAAGCCCCTGCTTGTAACTTGGCTTTATAAAGGGTGTCAGTCTTGAAGCCTTATCTGTACACAGGTTGTGTAGGCAATGTAACAATCTCTCTAGTACAGTACTTCAAAAATGGAAAATGAATTTACCTATGGAAGATTCCAACACCTGTGGCCATTTGATTGTTGGTTCTTCTGCTGAACTGTCAGAGCAGAAGGCATCACACAGACTGTTTGCAAGGACTGCAGAAAGAATCCTTTTGCCATTTATTCAAACAGCCACTGCTGGCAGTGACAGTAAAATCCTATCCTGTCCTCCAGAGTTAGTCAGCATCTGGTCACATATCATAACTGATTTCTAGTTTACATTTTCTTGCTTCTATACAGGTATACCTACAAATAAATTTCTTTGTGATCATGTCAGATTGCTTGAACAACAGCAACAACAATTAAACAAAACGGCAAAATAAGCCAGAAAAAGGTTTGATTTTATTAGGAATGGTACATTTAAATACATGTAAGACTTTGGGATTAATTTACATATTTTTTCCAAAAACGTTTCCCTTCTTTGACAATACAGAAGTTAAAAAAAACCCATCTAATTCCAAATTTTAAGAACAACAATATTTGCAATGGAAATTTCTATTAATCAAAACAACTGTGCATTCCGGAGATTTTGACTACACTTTTCCTGGGATTTTTTTGCTGCTCTCATTACTAAAATAACCTTCCTTTCCATCACGACTATTGCTAGTCATACACATGTTATTCAGTATCACACTTTTGGGTATGAAAGCTATGTCACTTTTATAAACATCAAAAACATGGACATGCATATTGACATTTCTGTGCAGTTTTATGAAGTCACCTGTCAAATAAGGCCTATACATACAATACCACATACTAGTGAATTACTGTAAAATTATTATAATGGATTCCCAATAAACCTGACATCTGGATGGTATGTCTCATTTTAACAGAAAATTCCAGCTTCCATTACTGCTTAACATCGTATTAATTCATTATCCAAGTGAGCAATATTCAACTAACCAATGTGTATTCCTGAAAGTCTTTTGCAAATTAAGCATATTGTCAAGGTCATGTAAAGCTGGAACTTAAAACAGCCTGTTAAGCCAAGCAACGGGGAAAAAGGGGAACTCTAAACTAATTTTATCTGGTCCATTCATTCTCGCACAGAAAAGTAGCCACAGAACCTTAAAGGAATTAAATCTATACTTCCTGTTCTCGGACTTAATACCAAGGACAAAAGCTAACATAGTATTTTGGAAGTCAAAGGCCTTGGAGGTGGAGGGGAAAGAAGGGGCAAGAGAGGGAGAAAGCAGCGTATTGTCTCATCCCATTACCTCAGCATTATGTGTACATAATATATCTATGATAGAAATGTTTACTAATAGCAGGGAAAAAAATAAAAAAGACTTCCCACTCCAGACTTCACTGAAAGAAGAAAGCTGACAGCCAGCCCCTCCTCACAGAGATGGCCTATTTGATGACAGGCACTTTGGCAATGTAAGAGGAGGTCACCCTTTCATCATGTTAACTCTTCCCCTCCCAGTTCTCATATATAACTTGCCTCAAGTCTTCAAGAAACTTGAATCAAATTAATTAACACATGTCTCAGAGCAGGTTAACTACGGCTATGAGCAGAGCTCGACCTAGAACGAGATTTTCTTTTAGAAGAAGAGGGGGAGGGGGAAGAAGCTATCAAGCTGGAGCGGTGGCTTTTGTGGGAGTAACTCTTTTTAGGAGTACGACTGCGAGAACGAGAGCGGGACCGAGAGCGAGAGCGGGATCGAGAGCGAGAGCGGGACCTGGAGCGGGACCTGGACCTGGAGCGGGACCGGCTGTCCGACCTGGAAGATCCCGTAGACCTGGACCTGCTGCGAGATCTTGAGTAACTCCTTGATCGAGATCTGCTTCTAGAGAAACAAAACCAAAAGCTGTAGTCTCACCTCTTACTAAATTTAAAACAATCACATACAATTCTCAACTGCTTCGTATGCATAGCACCTCCATCTGAAAGTGCAATTCACAGCATCCAGTCATTTCACGGTGCTGCTGGATTTCTGCTATGCTCCATCATGACAGTATCTTCTTAGGTCAAGGCTATCAAGAACTGCTGGCCTTGACATTCTCTGCTAGCATGGCAAAATATGAAATGCCTAATTAAAAAAGACACCTCTCCCCAGCTCCTGCCAGGAGGAGAGAAACCAATTTTTAGGCAGGGGAGTCTGTATCAAAGAACTCTTTGTCTGCATACATCCTGCCTTGAAATATCATTTAATTTATCAAGAAAAACACAGAAATGAAACTTTATACCTGTGGTGTTTATTCTCTCTAGAAATGCCATGCAAATTAGTAAGAGTTTCTTTCAAGAGGCTAAGAAAGTCTCTAAAGGTGTGGATCACCAGCACACTTTAAGGCCTTAGAGTTTCAACACCTCCACTAGTAATGCATCCCTTTTTTTCATGGGAAGAAATGGATTTATTTTTAAGAGAGACAATGAAAGAGCTGCAGCCAACATGTTTTTTTAATGACTGAACAGCAGAACTGCTTAGGAACAATGCAAGCAAGCTGATTTCCTTTTATTCTTATGAACAAGTTGGCTTTCACTATTTGAGAAATATTTCACAGGACTGTGAAACAGCCCTCCTTTAAATGAAACATCTTTAATACCAAAATTCATGTTTCTAAGAAGTTCTTTCTTTATAATACCACACTTTATCTTTTAAAAAAATCTTTACTCTCATCCAGAAGTGTTCTGTTTACCCTGTTTCAGCAAGTTAGTTCTTATCTTAATCTGTTTACATTGCTAAAAAGTGGTTCTGTGCAGTGGTATTTAGCTTGGGGCCAAAAAAACTAGATAATCAAACTTTGACATCAATACTACCCAAATCCATGCCCTCAGCAGAATTTTATCATGTCAGGTGACATACCTATGCCTTCTGTGGTCTTCAGTCAGTTTAATCCTGCGTCCATTCAGCTCAGTGCCATCCAGTTTTTCCAGTGCACTCTTCATGTCACTGTAAGATGCAAACTCCACAACCCTGTATATCGTAACGAAATAAAGGAAAAGTGTCAGAGAAACAAAAGAAGTAAGGAAAGCAAGTTTGGCCCTTTTTAATCCATTGATTCACAGCTTTCTTTTTTATCTTCTGAAAGCTACTTTTTAACGTGGTTAATAGGAAAACACGACACCAACAGTCCTAGCCATCCATACCTCTTACATCTTCTTAAACAATACCAGAACTGCCATCTACAAGGAGATGGAGAAAATGCAGGAAGCTAAACAAACCTGCATCAGCTAAGGAAGTAACTTTCAGTCCCCCACTAAACTGCATTCCAAAGCTGTCCATGAAACAAAATAAGCATGCAGACCCTTCTACCCTATTTAAGAATTTTAACAGTGAATAGAAAAATCCAGTCTTTGTGGTATTTTAAATTTGAACACAAAAAAAGGTCTAAGTCTTTGGTTTGCAGTGGCCCTAGAGCAGCTTTGCCAGCACAGACCCACTATTCACACTTCCTTCTCTCCTGCTTTGTTGTGCAAGACTTTTGTAGTCTGCAGAACTGAGAACAGAGAGCGTGCACGTAGGTATTCCCCATGGAAGTAGATTATGCTCATTTCCCATGACTTTGCTGCTCCAGTGTAAAGCAGACACAGACAAGAGGTGTTTTGTGCCTCAGGACTCAGATCATAAATGATTACATAAGAATACGACATCAGGACTTAACACTTGAAAGGAATTCTCCCTTTTCTGCTTGCACACATTGTTTTCATGATAGAGAATAGAGACTTAGTTCAATACTAAACTTCTACTTACTGACAGTTTTGTGTTTTGGATTGTTTTGGTTCTTTAAGGGGAGAAATTTTAGCATCTAAGCCACACGACAGACTTATTACATTTACTCTGTATTACAGGAAAAATCATGTCCATCATAATTTCAGCTATCACAGCACACAAAAAGGCACAAAATGAACTTACCCTTCATTCCTGTTGTTTCTGTGTGCATCCACATAGGTGACCTCCCCTGCCTTTCTCATGACATCTTTCAAGTCCTACAGCAAGAGTTAACGTTTTAGTTTGAACAGGACACAAATCAGTCAGGTAGCAGAATGCTCCCCTAGAACTTTCTCTGCTAAAACTGCTTAATGCTTTTTAATTTCTATATATAAAAAGTATGCATCATTTAGAAAAAAGTTTCTGAAACAGCTTATGTAATAGCAGCTGCATATAGAAAGGATCCATCATTTTAGAGCTACAGTGAATAAAACACTGCTTTCAAAATAATCCTACATCCCAAAACCAGCCGTTAGGAAAACACAATGCAATACTTAAAAATACCAACACGTCCCCTGGAATCAGAACTAAAGGAGAAGTGCAGTAGTACTAAATGCAGATTTTCGTAACTAATGCCCCAGTTACATGATATTCCAATAAATGCAGACAAATTCAACCTTTATGCTCACCTCCCCCAGCTTCAAAGCAAAATTAAAAGCAAAAAGATGTCATTATAATGTAATAAAAACTTTACAAAGAAAATTTTGTTCTTAAGTTTCATTTGGGTATCCGTCACGCTAGTGTCACATCAACAGACATTCCTGTCTTAAACTTTAACAGAGGCTAAATCTGGACAAGTAAAATTACTGGCTTAGCAACAGGAGAAAGCACAAACAAATAATGCAAAAGGTCACTAAAAAGCTAAACATTTGTCTAAGTTAAGGCAGCACTTTTACCCGACAGTATCTGGTATTTTATAATCCCAGACTACTTACCGCAGCACACCACAAGTGGCAGGTGATATATGAGAAGGTACCTTAAGCAAAGAGTTGCTTGTCCAATACCTAGCTGGCCAAGAGGAACTCTCTTACATGAGAAAGGCAGTGATGGCTCATAGCAATATGCTTCACGGAGGTACCAGAGGCCCTGAAAGCACTGGACATACTCTCCAGTCTCCAGAAGTGGCTAAAGAACCCGAGGATGATCTGTGCTAGCCAATCGAGATCAAACCCAGGCAAACCAAGATCTAGACTGCCAAAAAACAGGAGTGTCATAGGAACCAAAAGGAAAATTCAGAACAGGCCAAACCCTAGAATTTCAGCCACTAGAAAACCCCCAAATCTTTGGTTCTTTTTCCTCCACACAAGAAAAAATGAAGGTTAACCAAATCAAGGTTGTTAGAAGAGGTTCAAAATGCACTTGGTTAGAAATACGCTTAAGGAACAAAAGACTACAGAACGAAAAGCCAAGAAAAAACTTTAGAACATTTGCCACAATATAAAAAAAGCTTAGTTTTATCTAGCATTTTAATTCCATAGTTTTATGTTAAAAACTGGCATATGCAAAGTAGCAGATATTTTCCTTGTTTCACAGGTCTTAATATAAAGAAACCCTAACAGAAAATGAAAATTGGTCCCTATTAATGCCATTATAAACAATACTTCAAATTACCTCAATTTAGAGATGATGGACAAAATTTTGGTTCTGCTCAAGTCAATGAGAATTTAACCAGACCAGGACTGGTAAGTCAAAAGGAAGTTAGAAAATGTTAATCTACATAATTATTTCCCAAATCAGTAACTTTAGACTTTAAGATTGAAGCTCCCACGGTCTTGCCACACTACATTCTGAATCCTAAGAAACATTAACATGAAATATCATTTGTAACTGCAATGTCAACATGATTAAGATGACAACACTATTGCTCAGAAGAGAGGAAGTGTGCATGTGTTATAAAAGCTCAGCTTTCTGTTATTAGGGGAACGTTTTAAAGTTACCTGGTATTACCTAACCAGTGGACTAATCAAATTTTATCTAGAATTTACTGTTCTGGGTTACCTTAAATAGCCCAAGAAAACCCTGTAAGGTGTGGGACAACCGTAAATAGCAAAAACACGTATTAAACCATACATCTTGATGTAACACAGACCTACTTTTCTCAACTGCTTGAAAACTTGATACTGGAAAACTAATGAGGGTGGTTGGAAAGCTCTGAACATGCAGAAATATATGTTTGCTAAAAAAAAAGGAGTGTTCTAACAGTTTGTCTGCTAGAGATGGGATTATCTATTAACAATATAGTCAACAATCTGAGGAAACTGATCCGAATACAAACTTTTCTGGCTTTTTCTATGTTTAAATGTCCCAACACAATAACTTTTAATGGAGAGAGATCTTCTCAAAGTATGGGGATCTCGATACACCAAAGACTAAATTCTATGTGTAAATTTAAAACCAAGGTTTCTGAGTGTGCTCCCTAGCAGGGATTAGAAGAATAATGGCACTAGTGTTAATGGATTAGCTATTTTAATGCATTCTAAGCAGCATAGTTAGAAGTTAAAACACTTCAGTTAGTACCAAAGCAGTACAACTTCAAAAGTAAATGCAGCTTGTATATGATTGTTACCTTCAAATGATGTCTATTTAGCCAGGTATCAAAAAGTCTCTTATGCTAACTTTTATATTTAAGAGACATTAAATATTTAATTAGAATACTAGAAGATTCACCAGTATGAAATCTGGATTGGGTGGGCTTCAGATTAAAATGTAAGTACACATAAAGCCATTATAAATATTCACAAGTAAAAGAAAGTTACAAAAATGTTAATTGTTTTTCAAGTTACGCATTTAACACTGAAGAGCATTACAGGATTTACTTTCCTTAACACTCCATTATACCTTACTTCTCTGGTCCTTACTGCTGTTTCCAAGTGACAATCTCTTCATATATGTAACTGCATAGCATATCCATAAAACACTTAGATTAAATCCAGTTGATCATCCCATCAACTTAGCCGGGTTTTTTTAGTTATTCAATAATTAACACAATTGTACTGTTACGAACCCTTTGAACCTGCCATGCAGAAGATAAACAAACTGAGTTCAACGGTTTATCTTCATGGATTGCACCCAACTCTTATGAAACACATCTGCAGAGCTCCAGGCAAGCCAAGAAGCCTCCTTGTGGGGAAGTAGCTCCAAGACCGAGGCTTTGAACATTCAACATGTTCAACTCCATCTTTCAGGACATTGATTAAAGTCTCTTTAGTCAAAGAATATAAAGGTTAATGAACAAGACTAAACTACACTATTCACTCACCTTTTGTAAATAGCATCTGTTGCTATGTCCTTACAAAGTGAACTTTCTATACACTGTATACTACACAGAACACAACTAAAAGAAATTGATTACGTGGCTAGTCTGTTAAAAACCAGCTAAATATTAGCAAAACATTAGCGAGAGGTGAAAAAACAACAACAAAAAAAGGAAGGTGGTAAGAAAGCTTCACGTGACAAGTACTGGAAGTTTGGGTTTTCAAAAGAAAAATCCACAATAAGCATACTCGACACAGTAGCTCTCTTAAAATTCTCTGTATTAATGATGTATTACCAGAATTCTCAATTGTGAATTGTGTCACAAATATAGTTTGCAAAACACAAGAGAAGGCTATAAATTTCAATCAAAATAGAGGCATGCACTTCTAGGTGTAACAACACGAAAGGATGACACAGTTTGAATGAATGCAATGTTTTAATATTTTAGAAACAATCTACAGTCTTCCAAAGTTTTATCAGGGGGCAAACAGAAGTAAGAATCAGTTCCCAACTACAAAATCTAGTTATAGAACATCTGCACTGCTTTGCAACAAAAGAATTCTCTAAGTGCTTGAATGCTAAGTTTTAGCAGTCCCTGAAGCTTCTTTTTTTTTTCGTTCACATTAAATATTTATGATGGCTTTATTAAGAAATTAGGCTGAAAGCAGTCTACTTACGGACTAGTAAAAGTAAGGTGTAAAAAGAGAAGATGCTAACTCACCTGCCAGCTGATACGGGATGAAAGGTTTTCAACAATGATCCTGTGTTCAGTACGAACAGGAGGCCCATACCGGCTGGAAGAATTGAAAGAAAAAAAAAAAAAAAAAAAAAAGAAAAAAATTCTTCAGTGTAAGGAATTTAAAACTTAAGAAATCTGATGTTTTTCACAGTTTGCTTAAAGATTTAAGTAATTTCCTTATTGCTGGACTGCAGATTTGATTCTTCTTAGTCGTAAGTATATTTAAGACCCTACTGGAAGAGTGTCCCAATTTTTTTCAGAACATCCAGATCTTCCAAGTATTTAAACAAGAGGACCCAGAGTTACAAAACTGACAGGATGAGTCTCTCATTTTTCCATTATTGCAAACCACAGTCTCTTCCTGTCTAGCACTAGCAATCTGACATCATGAACATGACTGCATTGTCATATGCCCATGACTTTCAATCACGCAAACTTGCTTTGAAAGACTTTTTTGACTTTGAAAGTCCACTTTTAAGCAGGACCTTGGATCAATTATTCCACACCAAGGTTACTGCCACTAAAATAAAAAAATCTAATTAGTATGCTTGCATATGCAAACTAGATGTTCCAGACCTTGGTTGGTAACTGGCAGCAATTGACTTTGCAACAAATATGAAGGTTTATGTCCCTTGTATCTTCGTCTTTCTTCCAAACTCCACTCTGCATAGGCCATAGCTATCAATGTTTCTACAGAGTAAATTCTTCCACAAGTATTTCCTTCACATAAGTAGATATAAAGTACGAAGACATAATGTGTACTTGTGTGGCAGAATATATGGAAATCTGCAGAACTTTCACTGCAAGTTGACACAAGGTTCACCACTGGCTCTAATCACTGAAAGTGAACAACTCTACAAATATTGCATCTCCTCCAGAGGTAGTCCAGAGATGACCTGTGTTCCTGGTTTTCACATTCCATCGCTGGACAGAAACTCTCCTGCTTGGTCAGCAAACTTAGTAAACTGGTATTTACTAACACGTGCAGCAGTGTTTATCTTGTGCCCCAGCACTGCTTCTTTTCTAGGCTATGCTGATATAGGCATTTTGATAAACCATACAACTGGAAATGTAAAAACTTGGTTAGATAGTAAATACCTTCAATTATCGCTACTTATCACGTATTATCTATTTATCATGTAAGCTCAGTTTGATGACAAAAGCCACAATAGAGAACTTCTGCATTTTTTTTAAATTAGTGTTAAAATCAGCCAAAACAACTGCAATACTCCTTCCCATCATTTACATGACAGTAGGCAGCAAGACCAGAGTAGTGCCTACAATGTGGCAAAGGCACATTTCTTAATAGGTTTGTGAACCACTCCAGGACAGTTACACTGCTTTAAAATGCCCATTCTCCTCAGCCTGAGAAGGCAAATAATACTAATGAACCTGCAAGATTTGAGAACATAAAACTTCTTTTGTGAAGCTATACAAGGAAACTGAGCTGGATGCCTAAACCACAAAAAGAAAACTCCAGTTCTTTCATTACTGGAAAGGGAAAAGGATAGAGAGCCCAGACCACTTACCTAGATCCACTCTGCGACTGGTAATAGCTGAACCGTTGTGAGAATCTTCCCCTTCCTCTTCGGGCTCGAGCATGTTCAATTGTGACCCTTAGGACAGCAACAAAACAAAACAAGCACATAAAAAATTAAAACAACAAACTTAAAGTATTTGACATTGAATCAAATCTTTCACTACTGGAAGCAAATGTGCACAAACAAGAATTATCTTGCCCTTGCAAGCAAAGATTTATAACACAACCACTGGCATTTCTTAAAGAGCCAGACCAGCGTTTTTTCTCATTCGCCTCCCTCAGATTTTCATTAAAATTGTCATGAGCCTGCCCTTCAGACTGGAACACCTGAATTTGCTCAACCAGAGCCCAGGAGTAATCACAGAGAGAAAAGAGTACTAAAGTAATTAACAGCAACCTACTGACCTAAAACAAAGCTTCTATAACTACAATAAAAATCACTGCAACCTACAATGACTATAGTCCACATTGCTGCAAAAGGAAGGGCAACAATCCAAATGATGACAGCCTACCATCAGCCTAAATAAGTTTAATTCACTCTTACTAATACACCTAATGACAAGATCCTGAATACCTTTGAAAGAGAACTAAGTGCAAGTAGAGGAAATGGTCAGCCCTGCTGCAAAACACTCCTCCTCAGTCCCAAACTAATCTCTCTGCCTTAAACAAGACTGGATCCCAATAAATGTCTTTAAAGTTATGGAAGGTTTATCACACCGCAGAACCACAGGAAACAGGTCAGCAGAGCACAAGACAGTGCATTGCATTTTGATGCAAAGCACTTTCTCTACTCTTAAGGGAAATTATGGTATCACACTTACCTTTCATCACACAGCTCTTTACCATTCAGTTCATAAATTGCATCATCAGCATCCCGATGGTCTTCAAATTCCTAAAAAGAAAATAGGAATTAAAAAATATTTTCCCTCACACTATATGTAAATACTAATAAACATGCTTTCTTTATAAATTTTACATTTCTACAGCAAGTATCACCAAGAGCTTTATATAAGGAAGCTAATTCCTAGTACATTTATTACTGAAAAGCCAAGATGTTCCTATGCATGATAATTTCTTCTCCCTCCATCCCACATACTCCTTTTGCCTCTACAATTCTTTCAGTGCAATTGTTTGCAGGGTCTATATTAAAAAATTAATTCAATTACCTGGTTTGCTACAGAAGTATCTAAAATACTTTTGGGGAGAAGTGAGAGAAATTAATTTAAGCCGTACAATTTAAAACACAGCTCCATATACAAGAAAATGGAATGTAACAGCATGAGCTGATCAAATGCAGGAGAGTTGTGCACTATTGAAACTCTCTTAAGATTAAATTCTTACTGAACCAGCAAAGAAAGAGTAAATCAGAAAAAAGCCCTCCTAATTTTTTTCTGAGTGAATTCATTTCACCAGCTGGGCAAAAAGGTGCCCACGTAAGGAGAGTATGAAACATAAGCCCTTCTTCAGCACTGGCCACCTGTGGGTCCAGATCAGCTATAACAAGCATAATTCCATTTACTGTTGCAATGGAATCTGTCACTTCACTTTTGGCAGAAATGCTGCTTTAGTCAGCCCAAGTAGCCTCTGCCCACTATCCAGCCCATTGGTTCTTGGCAAAGCTGCTTGTACAGCTCTGCAGGAAACTAGGTCAAGAAATCTACCCAGATGAAAACAGCACACTTTGCAGGAGGTGGGGTGAAAAAGTGTTATTTTTCAACCCGATCAGCTTCCCAGGTAGGTTCATTATATGTGGCTGGACAACTGCAGCAACACCATGAGCGGTAAGGAGACTAATGAAAGAAATAAAGCAGAGAGAACAAGCAGCTGGGTAGGGACTGCTGGCAGCAACAGTGCAAATGGAGAGGAAAAAATTGTGGAACTACAGCTTGCAAGGAATTAACAGCAGAGAAGAAGCTTCTCAAGTTGAAGAAAGTGCTTGCATAACTATAAACTGCTTTTCAGAAGCAATACTGGCTTAAGCAATCTTCTCCCTCCTGCACTGAAATTTGTTTCAGTACCAAGTGAAACATCACACATCCTTGCATGATGATGCAAAGATTATCTTAAGACACTTAATTTAGGTCCAGCACTTAAAAGTGCCAATAGTTGGCAACTACAAGTCCCGTTACGTCAGCTACTTTCTAACAAACTGAACATTTGCAAGTCTATCTAGCTTTATAGTCCGAAGTTTGAAAACATTATGCCCTGAAATCTACAACATTTGAGTAAATATAATTAGTTTGTAAGATTAATTTCAGTAACTTCAATCAAGACAACAAAACATGCTTTTAACACTATAACAATGTTCACTTGGTTTTGCAGTATGTTTTTATAAATACAGGTCTTAAATAACAGAAAATAAAGATTAACTGACACCACATGGCCAGAGAAGTGCCATGAAGGATAATGCCATTCCACGTTTATAAATTACATGGATGACAGGATCAAGTGCAGCCTCACCAATTTTGTGTCTGACACCAAAGTGGGAGGAGAAATAAATATACCAGAATGAAAAAACATCCCTCATAAAGACCTTGACAGGCTAAAAGATTAAGCAAACAAGAATCACAAGTCTTAACAAAAGATAAAACATGAAGTGCTGCATGTGGCGTAAGTCAATCCTAAGCAGTAGAATGTGCTGGGGGCTGAGTGGCTGGAGTGTAGCTCTGATGAAAAGGACACGGAAATCCTAGTGGAGAATCAGCTAAGCATGAGTCAGCAGCATGGCCTTGCTGCAATGAAAGCAAATCGCATCCTGGGCTGCATCTGTAGGAGTACAATCAGCAGACCAAGGGGTGCTATTATTCCACCCTACTTGGCATTCATTAGGCCACACCTGGAACACTGTGTCCAGTTTTGATCCCTCCAGCTCATAAAAGACATCGAAAAACTGGACTGAGACTGTTAACAGAGAGCCACCAAAACACATCAGAAGGCTGGATAACAAAGAAACATTGAGAGAGCTGTGTTTGTTCAGCAGGAAGAAAAGGCTGCTTCAAGGGAATCCAACCAAAGTCTTCCAAAACCTAGAACAGAGTTACACAAACAATGGAAGTGATTTCTGATATGAGCTCACAATGATGGGATGACAAGTATGGAAGGAAACTTGTTCAGCTGCAAAGAAAAAGAAATTATCCTGAGAACAATTGAATTTTTAACATAAATTTATATGACAATTATTCGAGCTTATTAGTGATCTTCGAAAAGAAAATGGTTCCACCTAGGGAACTTGAGAGGAGGGAGGATTGAGTGACTCGCTTCCAAAAGCTGAACAGAAGCTGTTCCTCAAGGAGTCAACAGCCCTGCCCAGCAACACTCAAGGAAAGGGGACTGAGAAATAGCAGCAAGTGGAAAGAGAGCTCTAAATAAACTCAGGCTCAAGTCTACATCAGCCATTTACCTCAGGACTTTCAAGAGACAGGCATTTACCTACTGGCAATCAACAAGAAGCAGCTCATAATGGAGGGGAACCAGGAACCACCATATGTCGGAGTTAAGGAGCAATATTCACATGAATCTAAAGTAGGCAAAGCCTGTCCTTTTGTTTTTTTCCAGTAACTTCACTCAAGGGACTGATCTTGGCAGAAAGAGTGGCATGTAAGCCTGCCTAGTGTGAGGGCAGGATCAGCCTTTCAAGTCTGAACTAAGTGCTGCACAACAGCTAATTCACAATGCTCATGAAGTAATAGTCAAAACAGACTGATCCTGAGCCCATCTGTGAACCTGTAAAGCTGCAAAATTTGGACATTTAGGAGCACAGAGCTCTAGAAAGCAGTAGGAGGCAACTGAAGATACAATGAACTGTCTATTTCATTTAACAGCCTGACAGACATATATGCCCTACAAACATGTACTGATGATGAGTTAGTTGAACTTTAGCTGCACAAGACTTCAAAGATGTGCTGCTTGGATCCACCAGCCAGCACTGATTACACCTGCTGTCTTAGCCAACTACTCTGCTTTTATGTCTGGCCATTATTTAAGAATTATGACCAAGCACACTACAAGGGGTGAAAGAGGAACTTAAATGGGTTTGTATAAACTTTTCTTCTGGGTCAAAATTTTGTACTGCCATAATAAGAGATTTATAGTCTTCAGAAATGAGGGGTAAATTTTAAATCCACAGAAGACTATGACCAAACTATGTATTTAATGTAGTTGAAATAATACCAAGATTTTGAAGAAAACATGGCCAAAATTATAATCCAAAATTATGAGAAGCACTTTGAAATGTGTATTAATATTTTCCATTTCTCACTGCAACTACTATTATCTTAAACATCTTCCTTTCCTTGGCATCATCCCAGCAAGGTTAGTACTTGCAAGCAAGAGCAAGGAAAACAAACCTGTTACTTACCACAAAGCCAAATCCATTTTTCAGATGGATTTCTCTTATGCGACCATATCCTTTGAAGAACTTCTCCACATCCCGTTCACGAGCACGTGAGCTCAAGTGTCCAACAAAGACACGGCAGCCACTCATCTTAAGGTTGATGCTAAAAAAGGAAACAGCACCGTTTATCAGATTAACAAACTTAAAATAGGGTGATTAAGATCACTTTTACATCTCAGAAATCTTGGTTAAATAGGATTTGATTTTACTGTCCTCCAGGTATACTCATTAAAAGCCTGATTCTCTACAGCCAGAAAAGTGACAAAATCCTGTCTTGCTGCCTTCTAGCAGAACCTTCAAACAACTTCCAGTTTTGTACTTTTTAGTCATGAAACTTAAAATCCCAAATCTGTAACTTCAAAGATTTTACTGGATTAGCAGCTGCTGAAAAAAAAAGCACAAAATTCTTATGCTAATCATTAGAATAACAACAAACGTAATTCTCAAAACTTTAGCTTTCACCTAGAAAAATGTCTGCAATAAAATTTTATTAGCACACAAAAGATAAATGGTAGTCATCGAATTATTTCTATTTCCAGTCATCATATATATAACTCATTTTAACATTAACAAGTCTATTTGGTTTTGAAGATGAATTTTGCATTATGAGATTTCAACAACGGCAAAAATAAAAAAGGCCATTTGGGGCATTCAAATTTTTAAAGGTATCAACTGATCCAGGATATATAATCTGAGATATTTTATGTAACATTTACATATTCTATGTAAATATTTTTGACCTTAAGGTGACACTTTTTCAGTTTTTTGTTGTTTAAATTTTTTTAAGATCTTGTAAATGGAAAATATTAATTATTTGGTTCACTTAATGGACTTGCTGTCATAGAAAAAAACAAAGAATTTGAGCCCTAAGGAATGGAAATATGACGTGATCTTGCACTACAATACTAGCCTCTAAAGCAGGCAGGGTAGAAAACATGTCTTGTTAGCTGTGAAAATAATTCCAGTCAGTCTGGATGCAGTATTTTGAATTAATCTGATTTACCTACTCTATTAATTTACACCCATTAGGTTTCTATGGAATGCTTTTTTCACTCAGACTTACCGTGCCATCAGAGAAGTGCCAGTTTTGGAAGCCCAGGTACCGGGCTTTTTATGGGGCGAGGGGTTAGCACTTACTTAGACTGGCCTGAGCCATCCCCGAACCTCGGCAGAGCCTACGCTGCCCTTTGTAGCCATTCTCTCCTTTGTGCTCACACGTGCATTTTGATGCCCACACGGAAATCCAGGTCAAGGGGCTGGTTCAGCTCCTTCGCGGAGTGCCCAGTCTTCCAACACACGGTTTCCCTGGCGCACCCTGACCACGCAAACGCCGGCCAGGCCAGCAGTGGGTATTAAGGGAAAGGCAGGCCCTTGTAGAGGAAGGACAGCCTTACGTAACTGCATGCTTTAAAACACGGCAAGAACAGCCACTTCGGCAACAGCGCTCATCTTGGGAACAACAGCGACTCGAAAAATTAAAATGACTACGTAACTGCTGTTCGCTATTTTTAGTTCTAGGAAAATAAAGTGGGGAGAAGAATCACAGAAGAAGACGAATACGGAGTGGGTGGGTGGAACTGAGCACCACTGAAACGGTCAAATATACTAAAGATGTACGAACAACCCATCCGCGCGTTATTTACGGGTAATCAGGGAGCACAATGGATGCGATATCTGTATTGACACCTGCGAGGCGCGGAGCTTCACTCGCTGCTCCTACCACAATCAAACACAGCTCGCTCGCTGACGACTCAGTAAATGCCCTCGGGAAGCGTGGACCCGCAGCAAGCGCCATCTGCTCCTCCCTCCTTTCGAGAAGCCAAGAGAATCCGGGGCTGCGCCAGGCCTGCGGCCTGCCCAAGGCGGCCGGGCCTCTTCACAGGCCCCGCCGCCATCACGGCGCCGGCCCACGCAGCGGCGCCGGCCCTTTCGGCTCTTCCAAGCTCTGCGCTCGCCTCCAATCCGCGACGGCTCCTCCCGGCCATCCCGCCGGCATTAGCCCTCCCCCATCGGGGCAGCGATGAATCGTGCCCCCCCCACCCTTTCCCCCCCCGCCGCGGCCTCGCCGAGCGCCCGGGCCTGCGGCGCCGCGCGGCGCCAGCGCGGCCTCCGCCCGCGGCTCCCCGGCCTCGGCCCCTTCCCGCCCCGCCGCCCGGTACCGCCGCCAGAACCCCGCCGGTGGCTCCCCGCGCCCGCCCCGGTCCCCTTCCGCCGCGGTGGGGCGGCCACGCACCGTCGCGGAGCGGCGAGTCTTGCGGGCCGTGAAGGAACCGCTCTGCGGCCGCGGCGACAATGGCTGCCAGCTGCTCCACCGACCGACCGCCGCGCGACCGCCGCGCCTGCGCACAGCCGCCCGCGCCGCCCCGCCCGCGGCGCGCCGCGCGGCACGACGGGAGATGTAGGCGCGGGGGCAATGGCGGGGAGCGAGGGCCCGTCCCGCCCCGACCCTCGGCCAGGGCAGGGACACCTCCCGCTCGCTGTTGAGAGCTGGCCAAGCACACTGCCAGGGAGCGGCTATCCACAGCTTCCCTGGCACCCTGTTCGTGACGAACTGCCTGCGAATTTTTGACTGCGACATGGCAAAACAGATGGGTAACAATGGTGCTTAGCCAGCGGAGGATAAAAGTCACACGTCCAGAGCATTCTGGAGTGTTACACTGCGGCCAGCCCCTCGCTACCATCTTCTCCTCTGCACACAGAATTACACTGCTCTGGGAAACGCCGCAGTTTGTTAATCGCTGACACCAGGGGGAAACCTTGGCTGGGGAAAAGCGTCTAGTGGCCTGTATGGCAGAAGCAGTTTTCCCATTAATAAACAGCACACGACTTTCCTGCTTTATCAGTGTCAGATAGGCTCACATTATGGACTTCTTACTATGTAATTAATGACAGCTTGCAGTATGACGACCAAGAAAAAATAACCTGTTTTGTCAATGTAGCAGAGCTTGTTAAAACTTCAGTATCCCAATGCTTAAAATATTACTAGAGTTTGGTTTGCCTTTTTTCCCCCTTGTCTGACAGCATCATGGCTGGATTTCACTTGGAGTAAGTATCTAAGTTGCATTTATGATACTATATGTTAGATTCAGGCATCATTCAAATTTATTGCCCTCTTTAGGAGGGAGATAATGTATACGTTAAACATCCATATAATAAGCAGAATATTTTAGGTTGGAAGTGATCCTTTGAGATCATCTGGTCTATTCCCCCAAGGTTGCCCAGAACCATGTCCAGCCAGTTTTTTAGCTCCACAACCTCTCTGGACAGCCTGACCTAGTGTTTGACCACCCTTAGGACGCCAAAAATTATTTTTTTGTGTTCAGATGAAGTGTCATTGGTTTCAGTTGTCAGTGGATGCTACTGAGAAGAGTCTGGCACCTTACTCTTCATTCCCTGCCTTTCAGGTATTGATACACATTCAGCCTTCTCCAGGCTGAACAATCCCATCTCTCTTGGCCTCTCCTTGTATGAGAGGTGCTCCAGTCTCACAGTCATCTTTGTGGTGATGTGCTGGATTTGCTTCAGTAAGTCCATGTCTCTCTTGTGGACATAACTCCAGATGAGGCCTCACCAGTGCTGTGTGGAGGAGCAGGATCACTTATTTTGACCCTCCAGTGCCTTGGCTGATGCAGCCCAGGATGGTGTTGATTTTTGCCACAAGGCAGCTGATATGAACTCTTACTTGGTAAGAAAATGAAGGTCTGTAACAACAGAACACAACTATTTGTGATTAAAAAAGAAAATGTGGGTAGCTGTAGCTGGTGCAAGTATGTCTTACAACTCTGAATACAATGTTTAGTTGTAAGCCTGCTTTACTTCTTTATTTGACAAGACAGTCCAGGACACTCAAAATAGCAGTGCTGTGACTTTTTGTGCAAATTCTGTGTAGGTGGCAGAGCTGGACTATTACAGGAGCAGCACTAGAGTCTCTGTGTGACTGTGTGCTTGAGCTGTTGTGTTAAGAAGCTCAGAAGCAAAAAAAAGCTCCTTAGGTGGCAGTGTTGGAATGGTATGGATGTAATAGGGATTGGAGTTACTGGCAATGATGAAGATAAGTCATGCTAGAAGCCCAATTAATGCTTTTTCTGTTTTATCCTGCTTCTCTTCAGCCCCTGGGATGGTGTCAGCAGGGAAGAATGCAGCTGTGCATCTGGAACACAGCTCTGGCTGCCCCGGTACTGCTTGAGCCAGGCAGGAGTCCTGCTTTCCCTTTCTTGGTTCTGAACACTCTTCATGGGTGGTAAAAGGCATTCATGTCTCAGTAGGAGAATCTGCAGCATTGCCTCCTGTGTGTGAGTGGTGTTTCTGGAAGCTATCACGTGCAAAATCAACTGTAGTAGTAACGCCGTGTTTTACTTCCCTCGTTGTTGTGCTTGCACAAAAAGATTGGTCTCTCAGAAGCACATCTGAAAGCTTACTGGGAACTATTACTGTCCTGGCTGCACATCTACAAATGCAAACAAACACTTATCTGGAATCAGAATACTTAAAAAACACAATCTGTTTATTGTTGGGGTAAATTAACTGCTTTCTCACTTCCCTGAAATTTTATTTTCTCTGTTCTGGAAAGCAGCACGACAGATTAAATATTATGTTCTATTCATTAAGGAGAGGTGTAGGTCTCAACATCCTGTCCCTGCTCAACAGAAATGCACCTGCCTGCAGCTAGGAAGCCAGAGCCTTCTCCCACCTGGCATTTCAAGGATGGTTTTGTCCCCAAGAAGACTGCAAATTTCTCTTTGTAACAAGGACTAACTAGGGCTTGTTCTTTTCTGACTGCCAAAAGGTATGTTCAGATCAACAGCTACATTTTGAAAAGTGGCTTATAATTTAAAATACTCATTACTTTGGAAGCTCAGGTTTGCTGTCTTCCTCAGATTGAAGATTCAGGCTCCCACCCACCAGAATGTCCTAACCACAGTGTGAGCCTGTGGTGTGGAGGAGGCCGGCTCCACTCTTCTGCCACTGTGGAGCAGGCAGCTGAGAGAGAGCAAGTGTAAGGAGAGGCCTAGTGGTTGGGTTGCTGAGACAGGCATGCTTTCCCATCCTAAGGGTCTTATCCTGTGGCTGTTTAATAGAAAATGCCTAAAAATACCTCTGTCAGGGACAGAAATGTAGCATTCTTTCTGCAAACACATTGCTTAAACCATGAGGATATGGGCTCATGCTTTCTCTCCTATTGCTTCAGTGCTTAATCATTTCAGAGAGAGACTGAGTGAGGGCTGAGGAGATGGTCCCTGGCCCATCCCATTAGGTCTCCTGCTGGTCAGGGTGTAGGATAGAAACAGGGGTGTGCAGAGAAGGTTTAGGTGGGGAAAAGCCTAGTGAGCACCAGAGAGACTTGAGCACCAGATGAACAGACACTGGATTGCAATTGTAAATAAAGGCTTTATTTCTACCTTCCAGTGACATCTCACTCTTTTTCCCCCTGTGGCTTCTTTTTCTGCACAGTGGGGGTAACACCAGATGTTTCCTGCAGCAGTAGTGAGACTGTGCTTTTGCAGACAGTCTGAGGGTCGGGGTCACGGAGGAATGATGATAACTAGAGGTCCTCAATATTTCACGTGAATGCTGGCTAGGCCACCAGGATGTGAACTACTGACTAATCGAAAGTGGGTGTAAAGACACTTGCTGAGAAGAGGAAAGACAGTGAGAGAGTTAGGACAGTTTCTGCCAACATATTTTCATGCATGTATGTCCCAGAAGTCAAAGCAGAGAACAAAACTGAGACCCTGTTTCCTGCCTGTTGCATGGTATTCAAAGATGGGAAGAATCTATTTTAATATCTTATTGGTGAGATCTAGTCTACAGTAGCTCTGAGCCCTCAGAATATAGAAAATATTATTTTTCTCCTTTCATTTTCAGTAATTTTTAAATTGCTGAGATTTATGTCTATCTGAAATAGCCTTAGAGCAGCCCTCCCTGTACAAGATGCAATCATCCAACTTCATCCTTCGCAATGGCCGATTTCTCTACTGACTGCAGCACTTAGCACATTTTCTCAGTGGCTGCTGGGGAATGTTCTGATTACCTGTTTGCATCAGGATATGCCCTAGACTTTGTTAATCCATGTTTACTATGCTAAGACTTTCCCAGCAGCTTAGTGCTAATGCAGTGGATTTTAAGGGTTTGCACAGTAGCAACTCTTTCAGTAGCCAGAGTCACCTCAAGGATTTAATTAATTCAACAGGATTAAGTTTTTCCGTACTTGGCTTACCACAGGAGTGGAAAAAGTCTGTCCTACCTCAGTATCTGTAGTGCAAGTAATGTTGTACAAATACTCTTCTTGTTACGGTATGAAAATTGTATTTGCATTTTGTTTTCTTAACAAAGACATTTTAGTTCAAGCTGTTCATTTTCAGTCATTACAAACCCCCACCCTCTCCTTTATTTCCCTGATAAGACCAGTCAGTCTGATTCATCTGGATGGAATCTCCATGGATATATTAATACTTCTTTGAAACCAAGTTCATTCAAGGTTGCAGACTAGTTTCCTTTCATTGTCTTCTGAGACTCCTGGCTCTGCTCCTGCACTGCTCCAAACCAGATGCTGGCAGTGCTGGCAGCACCCAAGACATGCAATGGTCACAAGACAGATTTGAGAGGCTTTGGGAAATGTGGTTGACATTCTGGCAGGCAAGACAAGACCCATGTTATTTGAGCACTGAAGTGTTTTCTGCCCCTGGACTATCAGTCAGGCTGAATAAGGCAGGTCATTGAGATCTCAGCAGCCAAAGATATGAACGGTCATGAAAGGACTTTCTTGGTTAATTTCTGCAAAAAGTATTATTTCAATTTCCACACCTGAAATAGTGAGTATGGGAGGCTAACAAAAGTGGCTTACCCCTGAATGGAAGGAGTGAGCTTGAAGTGGATTGTCCACTTTTTCTGTTCCTGGCAAAGGGGCAGTTGCTGAAATGCAAACAGCTGCTTCCAGAGATGAACTTCATCAAGGCTGATGCCAGGCCTTGGCTAAAGAATGGCATGTTAGCTGCAAAACCATGAGCTAATACCAAAAGCTGCTTTCACATTTCAAGACTCTAACTGCCACAGTCTGTTAAGACACACAATTGCAAGATAAATCTCGTGCTGCAGATGAGGAAGGTGAATTTCTTGCAGCAGGTCACGGAAGTTCTAGCCAGTTTGTCAGAGGCTGTGCCACCCAAGAAAAAACATGCCAGTATATTTTTGGCACACCTATTGCCAGTATTTTGAACCCTATTCAAGTATTCAGAAGTATGGGCTAGACCTTTCTGTTGCTGTTGACATCTCAGTTTGACCAAAGCAGTGCTGGGGTGCCAACTTTCACAAGGCTGGAGCCCACACATTGCCACCAATCTGTGGTGTCAGCAGGGATGAGCCACCTGCTTTTTGTCATAAAACTAGGAATACTTACACCTATCTGGTGTTTTGTGTGAAACCTGTCACACACTGCAACACTGCCACAGCTCAGAAAAAGGTTTTTATGAAGACTTCTGGAAACTGCAAGCACAGATCTGCAGAGTGCTGTCACCAGGATCATTCAATATAATTTGGCTTCATTCCCAGAGTGGTAGCAGACCTGGGCCCAAAGTGTTGGCCCAAGCAGCAGCTATGCTCTTTTCCACCCCTTTTTCAAAATAACATGGATCTTTTTCTCCAGACCATGGTCATTTAATAGCCCAACAGGTTTTCCCTTTTTCTCCCACCCTAGTTTTATTGTTTAAATAAATAAAAATTTATTAAAATATCATTGCATCTTCTGGGAGCAGATACAACCTACAGAGATCAAATTTTTGAAATCAACTTTTTGACAGTGCAAATGTCCTTTTTCAGGTGCAGCAAACCAAGGACAGGGCAGCTACTATGAAAGAGGAAACAGGGTTACCAAAGGCAATGGATATTCAGAGACAAACTTCAATATAAGTTATCTTTTCAGGCCTCTAGTCATCCTCTCTGCTGTATTAGCTTTCAAACAGATAACCAATGCTATGTACTTTAAAACATGGCAATGGAAATCAGCATACCATACCTTTGAAGAGGACAGTCCCATTTGCAGCAACGTAGTACTGACATAGCTGAAAATGAGGTTGCAACTGGATTAAATACTGCTGTGGCTCCAAGTCCTACATTACTGATAATTCTTATCAACCCCTCCAAGCAACACAGGAGGCTTCAGCTCAATTCCAGCCTCATTAACAACACAACTATAGCTAAGTTACACAAAGTGTCACCTTTGAAGACAAACCATGTTGAATGCAGCCTGGTCTCGTTTATGTATGAAGCTAAATGGCATTTATTTGCATGTCCCCTGTGAACTCATCATCCAGCCTACACAAGAATGCAGATCTTGGTGTATGCTGGAAAGAAGTGTGGTTGCAGACATTAACATTAGCATCCTTTCTCCAAATACAGTAGATTGATGCTGTCATGTTGGGATACACCACAGTGTGCTGCTGTGATTTTTACTGTGTCCTACTGAAGGTCAGGAGTAAACCAGAAACCTGTGCTGAACCTCAACCCACCATGCACAATACTTTCCTCAGGACTCAGCTCTGCCCTGGGGAACAGAAGATGGTGTTACCAAGGAGCTCTTTGTGAATCTGCCCACGAATCCACCATTCCTGCAGTATAAAATCTGTCTTTGGGACCAGAGAGAGAGAGGAATGTGCTTATACCTATAAAACACTTACTTGAACACATCATGAAGCAGTAATGTTATTTTGCTCCTAACCCTGTGTTTCCTAAAAGAGCTGTGTAGGGCAGGAAATGCACCTGTAATATGAGATGGCTGGAAGGGATTAGCTGCTTCCCTTTGCCCATTTCTGGACATGTGTGTGTGTGTGTGTCACTTTATGACTCAATAAAAGTCCCACAGGAGTTGTCTGGAAGGCTGGTTTCTTTTGAATGTCCATAGAAAGATGACCCCTGGAGGAATCTATGATGTCAGAAGATGTGGTATCAAAACCTGTCAAATGTTCAACACTGGGCATGGAACAGCAGATGGATTTTTCATGGATGGTTTAAGATATGGTGGCTGTTTGTACAGCTGTAGTAACTAATTCTGTGCTGGTTTTTCAGGAGTAACAGAATGTTGCTTCTAAAAGGGTGCTAATAGGGGTGTATTGGGGATTTAAAGTGGTCATTAAGGTGTGAAAATTTCAACATTATTCTGCAAGAACGAAAATGCTATGGACCTGGCTGAGAATATACCTTTAAATGTAGTGTAATTTCAATTAAAACCATTAATTTTGGACTCTCCTTATGTTTAACTAAATAGGATTAAACTACTTCACTATACAAATGAATAAAGTCTAGAGTTGTTATCACAAGAAGTTTTTAATATGGTTTGTGACAAGCAATATCAAAGTTATCAACTCTCAAGCTTCATGTTCTGAAACCAGACAACTCTCAGCAACAAAAAAAGTTGTGCACTGATAAACATAGGAGGCATATTGTATTTTTTAATTAAATATGAAAACATGAGCTGTGTACATTATTTTTTTCCCTAGAAAACACAGCAATTTCAAAAGTTTATCATAAAATATTTTTATGAAATGAGTGAACCAGCAAACACATGCACTTGTGTGCCTTCCCCCCTCCCAAGATAAACGTGATAAGAGAGACATACGTAAATGTAATAGTTAACAGAACAAGTGGAGTTTTGTCGTAGTTTGGTTCTTTTTGGAAAGGATGGAATGTAACATTGTGCTTGACTTTCTATGTCACAACAAAAAATATCTGGTGCAATATCTTAACATTTTCTTTTTAAGTTTCAATCTGGTGGAGAAAAATACCTTTTTCTATAATAAAATATGTCTGTTCTTTTTAAAACGTAACTTTTTTGCACAAAATAATTTTGTAAACTGTTATTTCAAGGGCAAGGTAGGCGGTCCCGTATCATTGTCCTCCCCCCCACTTAAAAATGTGATCTGTTATCTGAAGCAAAACAGGAAAACACAAAAAAGAGCGGAGCAGAGGTTGCTTTGCAGAGAAGATAGGGTGTATTGGACGGGGGAGAGGGGAGGGAGCGTGTGGTGCGACAGGCAAGAGTTAAAGGTCACTTTCGCCGTAGAGCGCCGTGGAGAAGGACATGTAGTCCAGGGCGCCGGGCACAGCGTCGCGGCCGGTGTAGGGCGCCATCCTGGCAATGCAGTACTCAGCCTGGTCCGGGGGCAGCTCCCGCCGCAGCTCCTCCACCGTGATGTAGTTCTGCAACGAGCACAAAGGCAACCCCTGCCCGTGAACTGACCTGCCTTGGGGGCACAGCCACCCCCTGTCCCCCAGGGCAGCAGGAGGGACAGGGTCCCAGCAGTGGCCTGTGCTGTACACCCACACAGCAGCGCTGCACTTACACCCTGCGAGGACAGCACTCCTTCCCTACTGTTTGGACAAATAAATGGTTTTTACAACACAGATTGGTTTTGCATGAGATGCTGCTGCAGCTAAAGAAAGACCTGGTGGTAAGTCAGGCGTGCTGTTAGTGTTAAGACTGTGCCTTCCTGTTCACAAAGGAGGTCCTGCTGAAAATAAATGGGAGGAAGCAGAAATTTAATTTGGATGCTGACGCTCACCAGCAGGAGGTAACAGCTGCTTGTGCTGCTGGGGAGTTGCCATTCCTTCTCTTCAGTAAATGGGAAGGGGCCATCCCCACTAGTCCTAGCTAGTGCACCAATGCAGGCAGCAGACAAGCACACACTTTGTATTGCTTCCACAGTTCCAGCAACAGTCTTTTCACTGCAGTCATTTTTAATAAGCAAGAAAAACTTCAGTAAATTCGGCCTCTGGAGACCTGCTGCACTGAGCTGAGCCAACCTGACTTCTCTCTATGCAGTAGGTAACAGTAGTTGCCTGTCTGCTAATCATAATCACTATGCTGTCTTCAGCTAACTGACTCACGGCCATTTGCAGTCTGTCTGAGCAGTAGCTCAGGTTTCACACCATCCCTCTCTCTCCTGTGACTTCTTATAATTTCTTTTTCCCTTTCACTTTAATGACTTAGGTATGAGGGATTTTTCTTCATAATGAAATATTAATTCATGTTACAGTCACCAGAGCATGTTAAACATTGACAAGTATATGTAACATACTGTACAGAGTAAACAAGTTAATAAGTAATGCTGCATCTCAAAGTACCTATTTATTCAGTGGTTAGCTGATCGGAATAACATGGAATTTTCAGGCCTCAAAAGCCAATAGAACTGGCTTCAGTTAGGCACATGTCTAAAGGACAGATATCGTGGATTTCTAGATCACAATTACAAAAAGATTCTTAGTGAAAAATGGAAACCAGTACTGGATTTCAGGGTAACTCATTACAATCTGAGGAATGGTATCCAACATTTCACATGAGATAACTAAATGATCATTAGCAAATAAAGAGATACGTTAATATTACATGTACATATTACTTGTTCAGTTACATAAAAGATTAGGGGGCACTGTTATATAAGAAAAATAAGATTACATTTTTATGAGCTGCTTCCCCAATGATGTAAATTACAAAAATTAGTATTTTTCATATCACTCCGAGTTTTCCTACATTCAACCAATTTCTATGGTTAAAAGATGTTCCCCCTTCAGATACAGCACATACTCAATGAAAATCTATTGACTATATATCCTCAATGAAAATCTATTGATTGTATAACAACTGATAGTGACATATAGATCTGAGAAAGGTCATCTCAAGTTTGCAGCTGTCAGTAATGAAGAGTTTTCAAGACTAATCAAAAGCCATCTGTTGAACTTGATAATTTTAAAACAACAAATTGTGACCAAGCTCTTAATTAAAATTTTGAAGCAAGAGTGGGCTGCAAAGTTCTGACTGACAGCTGAGCAGGACTTTTGAGTGCCTTAGCAGGCTGCTCATTAACCCACACTTTAACCTTGCACTCCTCCAGCACTACAGAATGTTCCTGTGAAAACACCCTCCCATGGCAGAGTGCTTCCCTTGACACTTTCTCTCAGAGGCAAGAGAAAAAAGCAAGCAGATGTTAAGCAGATAGAGGAAAGCAAGGTGTGGAGCCTGACCTTATCTCCAGCCAGGATCTTGAAGGACGCCATAACCTGGTCAGCAGTATCTGTATCTGCCGTTTCCCGGGACATGAAGTCGATGAAGGCCTGGAAGGTCACTACACCCAGACGGTTCGGGTCCACGATGCTCATGATGCGGGCAAACTCTGCCTCTCCCTGGAGAGCAAGAGAGTCCTGTAAGCCTGGCTGTTGGGCAGCAGTGCTAACAAAGTGAGGAGGAACCCTTCAGCACCACAGCTCATAGGCTAGAACACAAAGCCAAGTAGAAACGACCTCTGGGTATTATTTTTAAATCAGGATGTTCCTTTTTGGCGTGCTGTTGTGTACAAATGCTTCCCACTCATTTGTCCTCTGGAAGAAAACACTGCCAGCTATGCCTGAGGGTAACATCCAGCTCTAGGAAAATGCCCCTATTGGGGAACAATACCAACTTGGGGTCTTCAGAGGAAGACCCAAATTTCTTTGGATATGTGCTAGATGCCTGTAGCAGTATTTGAAAATCTGCTAAAACTCCTCAAATTATTTTACTTTCATTTACTTCAAAGAAGACTGCTACAGTTTGCTTCAGCTGACAGAACAGAAAAAATGTCTCTGGGGTATTTCATAGTATTGTAGTCATCTTTAATAGGCAGGCTTTGCAAAGAAGGACTTGCATATTTGGAGTGGTCCAGGGAAATAGTCTCTACAGGGAAGATCCTACAGAGAAGTTTTGCTACAGAAACCAAAACCTTGTAGTGTAGTTTTCTTCATTTCTTTCTGCATTTAAACCAAAGGTCATCTGTTCTCATCTCTGGGACTCCATCCTCCCAGGTAAGGAGAAGGGGAGAGCAGAGCAGAGCCTTCTCCTGGGAGCAAGTTCTCATAACTCATTTAGAACAGTATACCTTCAACAGTGATTAAGATACCTAATCAAATGTTACTGCCTTGGCACACTATACTGAAGTCTGTATTTATACTGGGCTGATGACTATGATCATTAAACACTGCTTTGCCCAATACCAGGAGCAAAGACACCAAGAGTGCAGATGAATATGCCTGCACTGTGCTCTTCTCCTGCCCTTTGGTGAGAATCAGTCTTTGGTGAAGCTCTTCCTAGAGTATTAGCTGTCATGCTTCCCAAGGTGCTACATGTTACTGCTCTGAATATTCAGGTATTGTCTTGAGGGAAATGCTACAGGGAGAATGACTGGAACTTGAACTTACATGTACAGGAAAGGGGATGTGAAACAAATGGTAGGAATGAGAGGACCAGCATTCTGAGTATATTCATTCATGTATGCTTCCAAATCATTTCAACTGATATTCAGGGCTGGGGGAGGCTGTGTGTGCTATGCAGAGAGCAGGCACCAATATAAGGAAGCTTACTGTTTCTTTCACTGGTAGCTACACAGTTTGATAAATGCAATTTTTATTTGAACCACACAGGAATTAGACAATTATTTCCATCTTCTTACTTTTAGCTAGAGCTGTGAGACAAGAATTTTACATGTACAACTATGATTAGATTTAACATTGTTGATAATTCTGGAAAATAAGGCTATATTTACCTTGATTCACTACACAATCTCCCTGTATTTTTGAAGGTGCCTACAGAATCACTTTGAATAGTAGTGACAGAGGGCTCTACATTACCATATTGTAACCCATGGAGATAAGGCAGGCTCGGAAATCTTCACAATCCATCATACCAGTCTTCTTCTACAGAGAGTGATGCAAACATGGAAAAAGCCAAGATAGAAAAGGGAGACCAGTCCAGGGAGAAATGAACCCACAGGAGACATTACAAAGAATGAGTTTTGGCAGGAGAAGATAGGAGGAGGATTTACAAGGCAATGGAAAGAAAAAGAGGAAAGGTAGTTTGTGAAACCATTAAGAAACAAAGGTGGTTTTGGACATGGAATAGTTTATACACAAGAAACATATTGGTGATGAAAAAAGGGCAAGAAGATATTAAGCAAGACAGATTGAGGAATGGACAATGAAAGGAGTTTTAAGTGACACAGAAGTAAACAGAACAATTTGAAGACATAAAAGAGATTATCCCAAGAAATTAAGGAATCAAAAAGGAATAGATACCAAAGTACATTTAGAGAGTAAGTAGTATAGAAAAGTGATGTATATATAGTCAAACACAAGAACAACAACAGATGGATTAAGACAAACAAGAAAAGAAAGGGAAAAACCTGTTATTTTTTCACAGTTTAATATCTGGCTGTGTTCACCACTAGCTTCCAGTACCTGTGCATCGTTTCCAATATCGTAACCCAAGCTGATGAGACAGGCTTTGAACTCCTCAGGGCCAAGTGTGCCGGAGTGGTCCTGGTTATGCGGTGTGCCAGGCAGCGGGACATGCAGTGCCAGCGCGGTGACGTGTGGCAACGGGAGGGACACACACAGGAGAACAAAGGCAGGTGAAAGGACAACAAACAGGTGCACCATGCAGTGGGTGAGGAGACAGGAGCAACGACATGCAGATAGAAAGACAGGGAAGAAAAATAAAAAGTGCACAACATTAGATATCACAATGACATTTCAGGATGTGCTAAAAATGCTCTTGGAACAGTTCCTTCTCAGAGAGCTCATCCCATGTTGAGAGCATTTGAATGACAAAAACAGCTGATGCTCAGGAGCCTCAAGATCTCAATCTCCCAAGTGAATTACTTGTATCACTGCTTGTTATCCAGTGTCAGAAGCCCTGTGTTTCACTAGTAACCCCGAGTGCAGGTAAGCAGGCAGAGGCAGTGGGGAGCATTGCCTTAATCTTATAACCAAAAGTTCCACTAAAGGAGTAGGTGAGGGCAGGTATGTTTGGCAACACACCCAAGGAAGCTTAGCTGTCAGGGCATCCCAGGAACAGACAAAGAAAACCAGCTGAAGCTCAGGGGAGCAGCATTGTGGCTGTATTTATGAGACCTGCACAGGAGGTGGAGCTTTGTCTGGCAAAGCTATTTCAAGTGCTCAGCTCTGCAAACAGCACGGATGTACAGTGCAGCGCAACACAGCTTGGCAGCTGCTCTTCCCTTTGCTCATTGCCCACTCCCCCAGTGTTTGAATGTACCCATCAGATAATACACAAACTACTACAGGAACTCAGAATCCCCATCCATCCTGCAGAATTTTAGCTCAGAACAGTCCCAAAGCACTGAAGACCCCCGGCCTGCTGTCACCACCTCTGGCCTGATCAAGGAAGCTACAGATAGGATGACGGGGCCAATTACAAGTGATTTTCTTCAAGAAAACCCAGTTTTTGAAGTCAATGTTAAGCCTTCATAATCAAATAGCTGAAGGTGGGAAACCCCTATTTTGTCTGCATTAAGATTCAGACTGTTGTGAAGGAAGGGGCAAATGATATTAAGGTCAAAATATATAATCTACTGGATTTATGGGTCACTCTCCTAAGAAAAGAACCCATGGTTTATTTTACTGAGACAGCTGAAGAAGGACTGAAATAGGCAGTGTTCTGCAATTTAAAAGCATTGCCAATCTCTGAGGGCAGACTGTCCTCAGATATAGCAGAGATGGTATAGAAGAGTGGAGAACAGATGGTCCCAATAATTTTATAAATCAAAATAATAATCTGCTCTCTGGAGAGGAATGAATAAAAGTCTAATTGCCTAAAAAAGCCTTCAAACCTTTCCATACTCTTGCTCTACCAGGAAATTTTGCTGTTTCCTGTGAAGATATACTTCTCCCAGGCTACCAATCACTTGGCAGTTTTCAAAGAATCGAGTGCTCCACAGGAGTGGCATTTTTAAGAATGAAACATCTTCTGTGATCCCATTTTATTGCAGTGACCGCTTGTTTTTTATTGCACTGTGCAGTCCACCTGGAAGCTTGTAGCTGCAGCCAGCAGTGACTTACCCTGTCAAAGTGGTTGAAAGAAGCCCGGAACTCATTCATCTGTTCCTGGCTGATTCCTTTGGCATCACGGGTCAGAATCTGGTTTTCCACTTCGTTGATGGTTCTAGCAATTGTTGTTAGTAACTGCTCCCAGCCCACACGGATATGCTGGTGAAAGAGGTCAGGACAATAAGAAGTTGCTCTTCTGCTTCTGAGGCCAGTGGATCAGATGTGCTACTTATTGCAAATTAAATCATCCTGGTGTGCAAGGCAGTCCCTGGTTTCCATTTTCTCAGAAAAGATTCCTTCTGATCTGCAGGTGTTTAAAATCTGAATTTTGACTGAAAAAACCCCACACTGAAGAGGGTAATTTCTGATCTTTTTTTCTCAAGAAAAACTTGGTCCTATTGTAAAATTCCTTAGCCTGGTCAAAGCAACATATTGGAGGCCTTTAACACAAATAAGAAGCAAACCTAATGCTTCTAGGAGTTATTTAAGCAGAAAACTCTCCTTACTAAGAAAATGAATAAAACATAGTGCTTGGAAGACACTGGTGCTCCCCTGCCTCTGCTGTTGCTTAATGGAAAGCTGGCTAGAAACAAAAAAACAAGTTTCAAAGCCTGTCTGTTCAGGTGGACTAATGTGGAACTCAGATTGCTCCCAAGAAACCTCATGTTATCAACAGAAAGCCAGTATGACTTTAAAAAAAAAATTCTGTTGGACCTTTTTGTTTTCTGCCAGGTAGTGGCAGCTCAAAATCATCAGTGCTTCCCTTTGTAATCCCAGCTAACACAATCAAGTGGCAGGAGAAACAAGACCTGTCAATTTTTCAAGGAACACTGTGGGAACTCATTCAGGTTGTTTCTGTTGTCTATATTTGGAAGTACATTGGAATGGGTTGGCATGAAGTGCAGTAAGGCAAAAATGAAATTCAGTGACATGTTGTTGCATGCTTGGCCATATTATCAAGCTCTCCATTTTCCTGAGAATCACAGCACGTTGCCAGAGCTGTATATGGCTGATGCTAACTGGCCACAGCAGATGAGGCTAATTGCTGCCAAAACATTTACCTCCATGGTGTAGTTGGTGTGCTTGTTGTCAAAGATAAGTGCTTCCTGGATCAGCTGGTGGTCTCCTTCCAGCTGGTCAATCTTTGGTTTGTAATTGACAATGCTTTTCTCGTACTGCCGCAAGTGGTTGAGCTGGTCCTCCAGGGTCCCATGCATCTCTATTGAAATGCGGCCAATCTCCTGCATTAGCAAAGCCAAAGCAGTTAAGGCTGCACTGAAAGGACAAGCCCCAACATACCAGACATTTATTGCAGTAATTTCACTCACACAGCATGGAATTCAAAGAAAAAAAAAATCTCATGGAGCAATTCCTCCACAGGAGCTGAGACAGTGTCAGCAAAAAATGTACCACAGCCCTGAATATTTTCCAAGTGAGGTGAATCATGTAAGATGTGTCTAATACAATGACACAAAAGAAAAGGAAACTGCAGTCCATAAATTAGTAATCTACCAAGCCAGATCTTTTTCTGGTGTACTGTCTGTCACTAAGCTAGTTCTCAACAGAGATGTATTTCTGTAACTGCTCTCTTCTTTCCAGCTCCTGCCATCAGTAATAGCTTTGTATTTTTACATTCCATCAACTCCAATGACTTCAACTCCAATCTTACCTGAAGAGACATCTCTCTTAAATATGTCTCATCTGCAGATGTTTGGTTTATTAATTGTATTTATTTAGTCACATGTATCAAGACCATTGCTGTGCAAGCAATTACACAAACTGTCTCTGATCTAGGATTTTGAATATAAGCACAAATCTTAAAATACCAGTGTTCCCCATCCTAAGTAATGCATTTTTCCTGGTACTAGAGTTAGAGGAAGAAAAGTACAAGCACTTCAGTAACAAATATCAATCTTGGGATTCTTCATATCTTCTCTATGTTTCTCTTGCTGTAACTTGAAGAAAAAATGGCTGTGACTGTGGTCAAGACAGATCAGAAATAAGAGTATCAGTGAAGATCACAGAGGAAAACAGTGTTTCAAAATTTGCAAAGCACTACCTCCATCTTGGTCTGGATCCAGGGTCCAATGACATTGGCCTGTGCACCAAACTGTTTCCGAAGCCGTTCGTTTTGCTGCTGACGAGCGTGTTCTTCCATCAGGGCTTGATCCCTCCTGGGAACCAGCTGCCGCACCTGCAACAAAGTGAGCAGTTTAGACACACAAAGGCACATGTACAGGAAATGCACAGCTTACCACAAGGGAGGGAGGAGTGGGTGTTTGCACGGAATACAAGCAGTCATATGGTTTAGGTCACAGCGGGCAAGCTCACAGAATGTGAATCCTATCTGCTGTAGGATACACATAAACTCATGTCAGGCCATGGAAGACCAGAAGCAGCTTCCATTTATTATTTGGGCTTTTGGCAGCTCATGTTAACTGAGTTGCATGACTCTGTTCAGATCTCACATTAGTGATTTTGTTTGGTAGTAAGAACCATAAGCACAACAGGTATGGACAATCTTTTAGGATTACAGCAAGGAAAGGCTACTTGCTGCAGAGATAGAACATCTGAAGGGCTGAATGGTGAAAAAGGACACTGATTCACATGCTATACTTACCTGCAGGTCAACTGAAGACAAAAAACCTCAAAGCTTTCAAATTTAGCAACTTTCATTTAAAATTAGCATATAGAAGTGGGTCTGATGTGCCTTAGGCACTTATAAGAAAGATCTCTTCCACTTTCCAAGTATACAGCAATTGAGCCAAAACCGAGTGACAAAACCCCACTTAACTCAGCAGTAAGCATGAGAGGGTAACTGCAGAGTAAATACTCCATTTCCTGGGCCTGAAGTGGTTAAGCAATGACATTGTCCCCTCTACCCTGCAAGGCTGGAAAGAACTCACGTGTTCCCATTTGCCATTGATCTCCTGCGGGGTGATTGTAGTGTAAGGATTTGTCCCTGCCATGTTGACATGATAGGTCTGGACAATCTTTGAGACTTCATTGTGGATTCCCAGGATGGCTTGTCGCTCCTTGTCAGCATCTGGCAACGTGGCTTTGAACTGCTCATGAGCTGTGGTCAATCCCTGCAGAAGGAAGGCAGCAGCAAAGGGGAGTAAGAACATTACTTATGAAATATCCTCTTCAGCAAACATATTTCTGAAATGACTGCAAAAACTAACAAATTTCCAGGACACAATGCAGGCTACTCTAACACACTTTTCAGGTTCTCTCAGTACCACTAAACGGGATGTTTTAAGTACTTAAATGATGTGAAGTCTTGTTTTCCCTTTCTTTCTGTCCCATGTTGATCAGTGACAGAGATACCGAAAAAAGGTGGAATAATACTGGCTTCTAATTTAGGGGGAACTATTTCTCCAACACTGCTGTCAATGACTGCTTGTCAGCCTCCTTGGGGAAGAAGATCTGACTACTAGAATTACTATTAAAAAAGTCTCGCTAGTTTTGATGTGCTATGTTTTCTTCTCCCACTAGGTATACACTATTTCTAAACCCAAAGCAACTCCAGGTGAGTACTAAGGGTTCAGATTCAATTTGATCAGAGTCAGTTAGAACACGTGAAGTTCTTCCAGCCAACTGCAAACTTGCACAGGCATCACATGCTCCTGCTGCTGGAAAACAGCTCCTTCTCCCTGACCACAACCCATCTCACTGTGGTGTGCAGGTCATGCTCCAAGGACTGATGGCTGGGGTGTGCTTGCTGGTAGTTTGTAGCCAGCTGACAAGCCAGCTGGTCCTGGCTCATCTCCCAGTGCTTCTACAGTCCTTTAAGGTACTTCATCCCAGAAACCTGGAAGATCAAGTCTAGGGAAGTGAATGCAAGGAAAGAGGCAGGAAAATGCATGGGAAACAGAGGTGTGTGCAGGGATAACCAAGGGAACAGTGTGGACAGAAGAAAGAATGAAAGTAAACCACGTGATTGACTGCTCTCTCTCACAACACAGACTGTTAACTATTTTCTGCAAAATTCCTTCCTTACACTGTGACTCATTGCTTCGCAGCTGCTCTAGTGGCCATAGAGATGTAATACAAATCTGGGGGCTGGGAGAGACAGTCACAGGGAGAAGATGGAAGTGGTTAAGTGCTGTTTAGATAATTTTGCATTAAGAAAGACTTATTGAACCCCTTTGTTCAGGAAGGAAGGATGAAATACACAAATAGCAGCTCTGTAACTGTCACTGTCTGCTCCCTGCAGGTCTCCTATTTGCTGCCTCCCTGAGGCACTCCTTTCAGTCATTCTGGCAAAGAGCTGACTTGGATTCTTTTCACAAGCCCATCAAGCAGGTGAAATGGAAGTACCCATTGCAATACAGGAAAGTAGTTCCTGTTCTCTAAGATCTGCAAATTATCTGTATATAACTTAAGCTGCATTCCTAATACCCTTTAAGAAGGGGAAAAACTGAGATACTGTATTTGTTGTTACAGAGAAGGCAAGACAACTTTGATTTCAAATGATAATTCAGCACCAAGGTGGACAACTGTGATTTTTTTCTTGTGCTCAGCACCAAAACCCAGCTAGTAGCTCAATTGTCCTCACCGTACATCCTCATCATACAGGATCAAATCACCTGGACATAACATTCCATGTGAGAATTGACCTGCAGACCCTGTAAGCAGCACTAAGCTTTGCTCATGTGGGTCAAGAAAAATTACAAGACCCTAAAAGGTTCTCTCAATTTTCAGGCTTCTGTTGATATGGCTCTGTAATTCCTCTGAAAAATCTGTTTTCAGTTTTTGTGTCTAGCTAGAGTGATGTATGTATGCTTTATACCTATTCAGATCCAGGTTTTTGGAGAAAATCAAGGAAAAACGTACTCATTTTTATTTCTCTCGATAAGGCTCACTCAACAGAGCAAAAGCACCAAAATATGACCTATAAATTCATACCACTCTGAATTCACAGAACTCAGGAGAGCCCGAACTTCTCAGTGTCCCCAGGTAACTGGTGCAAATGACTGCTCTGTACCTGGATCTCCTCAATGGTGTGAACAATGAATGTGTCCTGCAGATCCTCCATGGCCCCTTCCATCCAGTTATTGAAGGGGGCAGCTCGTTTGGCATACTCCAGGTACAACTGATCAATTGTTTCCAGTAGTTTCTCTGTTCTCTGTGTATGCACAAAAAGAAATAAAAGAAAAGCAGGAGAGATGGTTGGAGAAGAATAATCACATAAATACATGGATTGTCTGAGCTGTTCCTTCCTTTCAGACCTCCTTGGTACTCTCAGGATGGCATGTCAGTAAAAGTCTCTCTGCTATTAGAGATTACACACTGGATAGATTTTTTCCCTCTAAGGGGAATAAAATAAATCCAAGGTCCTTTGAAATAAAACAAAACAAGGCAGAATTTCAGGCAGAATAAGCTTACAAAACACAAAAAAATGTAAAAACAAATCAATAGCCAGAGCAAACAAATGGCACCATAAGTGGGCTTGAAGAAAAGCAACCTAAGTACACTGAAATGTAGCCCTTGTTTCCAGCCCAGGATGTTCTAGGAGCTCACAAACAAGCTGACATTGTTTGTGTCCACTGCAGCTCGGGCAGCACGAATGCACTACCCAGAGGGTCCAACTTGTAACACATCTCACCTCCAAGGCTTCTCTACGTTTCTGGGTTAGGGCACCCAGATTATCCCACTGGTCACAGATCTTCTGGCACCTGGCATTGACACTGGGAGAGTCGTAATAGTCCAGCTCACTATAAGGGGTGGGGACAAAAATGACAAGAAGTCAAATAATGACCCTGTACTGAAATAAGAGAAACCTATTAGAAATCTTGATCAGTCTTTAAAACAGATTCAGACAGAGATCATGGTTGCTGCAAATAAAGCAAGTCAGGATGATATCAGGATCTAGTTTAGGATACACTGCATGTGTTATGCTGAATCAAACAGAACAGGACCACCCAAGGCCTCAACAAATACTGAGGCTGGCTAACTGATAGGAATAACTTGCCAAAGGGGGAAGGGAGTATAGACTTTTGCTCAAACTAGAAATAAGCAGATTATGATCAGAGCAATCTGCTCCTGTATGCTGCTTAAGAACATTATGCAGCCTAACAAACTGTGTCTTATACACCAGAATGGAAAGCAAAGATTTTATAAGGAACACTAAGAAACTGTTTAAGATTTCCCTAAGAATTGCATAGTACAGGTGGCAAGGAATAGCTAAATTACATAACCCAGCAAATTTATTTAGGTCAATCTCAGAATAACCATGTAGGTTTCTCTCCTATATGCCTGACAAGAAGTGCTTTGCTGACATGTCTATAGGCTGACACTCAAGGAACACAGGTATTCCTGGGCAAAGGAGCACGCAGGGGCACACTAAAGCTTGCAGCCTTGCATTGCTTTGTGCTCATGGTTCTGGTCAAAGTGGTAGAAATCTGCAGGCAGAGGGAGCCAATCTGGGAAGTGTCAACCTTGGCAGAAAAAACCCAGAATTAATCACTCAGTGACCCTGGGCCATCTGATGAGCAATTCTTTAAGCAGTAATGCAGGTTACACTCTTGCCTCCCCCAGCCTTGCTTCTTCATGCCATTGTATTCCCCTCCTGGGGTGTGTGGGCACAGCTGTTGGTAGAGTCCTCCAATAAACTAGTCAGGAAACTGATTTGGGCTAAAAATAACTTATTTGCTAGGTTTTTAATCCAGATCAGTTGCTTGATCTACTTTGCTGCAGAGCCAGCACTGCAGATGAAAGAACTCCTTCTGAAAGCCTGTCTTGTAGCAGACTTGTGCTGGACACTATGGCTAGGGAGGGAAACATCCATGCCCAAACACTTCTGCCATGGGTAGCTGCAGTGGCTTCCTCCACATCCTCTGCATTTCTCTGGCAGTGTGTCTCTAGGGGAGAAAAGAGCTCTGCCATGGTTTTTCAGGGCATGGCCCCTTTGCTGGAATGGAAGATGGTTTCTATAACAAGAGCAGAGCCTGCTGTTCTCACACTTTAGAAGAAATAACCTCTCCCACAGCTTAGGTCTCAATCTTCCCTGCTGCTCTTAGAGCTGCAGCTGCTTTGGCTGACATGTAGTGTCTGCTTTGGAAGTGGCAGGTCAGGTAATGCTTGGTGACTAGACAGACTCAGTTTTAATCTTACTGACATGGAGGATTGCCTGGAACCCTCCTTCCTCCTATTCCAAGGTCAATCCTCCACTGGACAAGAAGGCAATTCTGTAAATCTCTGTTGTTCAAGAAGATAATGATCTTGATCCAATAATCCTAATTTTTTAGAGAAAAACAGCTCTTCAGCCCAAAAGGACTGATCTTGGCCCAGACATTAACCTTAGATAGGCCAGTGTGATACATAAATCTTTTTAAAATAGGAAACAGAGTCAAAACCAAGTAGTTCAGTGTTTTTGCCAAGAAACATGCAGGGTTTCAAAACCTTCCTTCACTGCAGCTGCTAGCTCTTTGCCTGCCTGCTATTCTAGCATTTATCCAGGTAACCTGTATTACTCCAGGAAAAGGAGTAGAGGTGAAGGTTTCCAAGAAGGGAAAGACCTGATCTGCTGCAAGGATATCCTGCAACAAGTGCTGAATAGAGTGCACTGATCAGCAGGCACTCCTGGGAGAAAGAATGAGGTCACAATGGGCTCAAGCAGCTTTTCCCTGCTGGAATAAGAAGGACTATTTTTTTAATAAAAGAGAGCAAACTGAGACCCTCCTGTCCTCTCCTCTTTCCTTCTGTTCCTGGAAAAGTATGACAGTGTCACAACTTTGAAATACAGCATGTGCCAGCAGCAGGTCAGACTCTTTAGGAAAGGGTTCATGGCAGCATAATGAACTGGAAGAGGATGGAAACTTGGCTTAGGAGTATAATTCTGCCTCCTCCTCAACAGCACCCTCAGCTCATCCACTTTCTGGCCTGCTTTTCTGGTGTGTCCAGATACTGGACAGCAGTATCCTAGATACTGTTTGGAAACACTGGGAATTCCCAGCATTTTTGTATGGGGATGGATTTTTTGCTCTCCAGAGGGCAAAGCTCAGTGAGCCTCCCTGGCCCCGGGACGGGACGTGCTCTGGGTGCCGTACTTGAGCTCTTGTGCAATAGCAGCAATCTGTTCCACGCGGTCCTGGTGTGCAGCCAGGTCACTCTCAAAGGCCTCGTGTTTCTTCAGCAGGGCCTTGATCTCCGAGAGGGTTGCAGTTTCGTAATCCTTCTGCTGCAGCATTGCTTCCTTACCTGGGGAGGGAGCCAAAGGACAGAGAAATGAAGGAGAGGACCCAGGGTGGCCAAAGCCAGCTCTCCCCACTCAGACACCCTGGATTGCCTCGCTCCAGCTGCCCTGCCCGAGGCTTGTCCCCGTGCCTGCTGGCCTAGAGAAGCACAGTGCTCACTTTCAAACCACAAAGTGAGAGTTTGCCATTAACAACACAGAAGGGCACATAATGTAGCTTAAGCCAGCACCGTCACAGTTTATACTGGACTCGTCTCAGTATGTGCAAAATGGGTTATGCTGATCCTGTAAAAGCCAATAGTAGCATTTACTGTACAGGAACTTTTCCTCTGCTCTGTGGCTGCATTCTTCTAGCCAAAGTTCTCACTTTGCCACAGTTAGGAAATGCCAACGCTGACTGCATGATGCGGAACAGAGATCAAGGTGGTTTTCACACATTTTTTGAAATAAGAAATAAATACAGCCTTCTTAAGAGGAAACTCTCATGGAAGGACCCATGCACAATCCATCTCCTCCTCCCTACATAACAGTCAGCACTGTGTCAGGCAACAGGAAGTATGTGGGCTGGCATTACCATCTGTCCAGGACTCATGAATGGATGCCTTCTGCCGGAACTTCTCTGCCAGGTGATCCAGCCTCTCCAGCCTCCGGATCTCATTCAATAACCACTCCTCATAGCCCTTCTCAGCCTGCTCTAGACCACCCCAGGCATTGTTTATATCCTACAGACAGAAACATAAGAAGACAAGGCAAATTAAAAGTTGGAGGGAAGATGTTCCCCAGCACCAGTCCCTGCGAGCTACATGGCTCCAACTAACTGGAGGGAGTGAGCATGGGCTTTTCATCTCATAGCGTTCTGCAGACAAGGCAGGGACACAAAGACTTAAGCAGGACTAGAAGTGTCAGGATATAACTGTCTGCAGAAAAAGAGTCTCATTTCCCAGGCATGTTTGGGGTCTAGAGCAGCAGCCACCCCACTCACCGAGACCATCTTCCCTTCGGAGGGCATGAAGGCTGGCCTGTTGCTGAGCCGCAGCTTGGTCTGCAAGGTGTTGAAATTGATCTCAAGTTGGCACTTCTCCTGGACCTTGGGGGGCTTGTGCAGGCGCCGGTAGTCCCGGAAGTCCTCCAGTTTCTGCTGCATGGCTTGCATGGTGTTCTCTGGGGCCCGGTTCTCCAGCCAGGGGATGGTGCGACGAATCCACTCCAGCAGCTGGAAGGAGCAATGACAAGAAGCCTTGAACTGAAAATTGTGCTGGAACTGCAGGTGTTGCTCTGATTTCATAAGGGACCATTTACTTTTATGTTTGCTATCAGAAAGATTCTGCCACCAGCAGGGCTTGTAAAGAAGTTTGACAGCTTTTTTTTGGAAGTACTTTTTTTTTTTTTTTTTTTTTTTTAATGAGCAGCACATTCCCTACCACACTAAGTAGTACTGCTTGTTTCACCACTGCCAACATGTTTAAGGCACAGCTTTTGCACAAGCAGGACCAAAACTATATCCTCGGATTATGTTAAAGCCTTAAGAATTTTTCTGGACTGTTGCATAATTAAAGGATGTCCTAAGTCATATAGCTCCAGAAAAATCTGACATGAGAAATCAAGTTCTTGCCTTCAGTTGAGCCTCACACTTTTTCCACTCTAGCTTCCTCAAATTCACTGTCGCTCTTTGGATATATCTCCATAACAAACCCATCTGCTAATGCAATAGGCACTCTACAGTGTGACTGGAGTAGTGCACTTTGTTTTTCAGATCAGGCTCAAACCAGGCTTATGGGTTATGTTTGCCCTTTTGCTGTCCATCTTCTCCTCCCTACTTATCTACCACAAACATACTCCAGTCCACATTTGGTCTCTTGTAGTTTTCCTGTTGTCAGTCTTTTCAGCTAAAAAAAACCAGCCTCTAGCCTGTATCTGACAGAGATTCTTTCCATAATCATCAAATGCCTATTTCTTTCCTCAAATATCTCTAACTTTTATTCTCTGATCCAACTCCTGACTTCTACAGTATATTAGCATACAAGCTATATGGAAGATGTAATGAACTTGTGAAGTCTGAGGAAAGTTAAATCAACTTGATTTTTCCTTCGACTTTAGCATTTCTGGGTTGGCTTTAATAAATTGAGAAATTCAGAGCTTCTCTGTGGAAGCTTTCTGTTTTAAAGTAAATTGCTCTTGTCTTTAAGGTAACTTCAGTCTTTAATTTGAAGAGGAAAAAATAATTTTCCAAAGACAACAGCAGTGGGTCAATTGCACTCCCCAAGATTACCCATCAGCATTAAATTCAATCCTTTCCTGCATTTCACCACCACTCAGAAACCAACACCTACATCACTGGCCAGTTTTTCGTAGTCTTCCATGAGCTGTTCATTTTCTTGGTTGACTGCCAGCACCTTGCAGATACGATTTGCTGCTGTCTCCGCCTGACAAAGAGAAGAAAAATGAAGAAGGGAAAAATGTGAAAAAAAAAAATAAAATCCAAACCAAAACTTGCATCTTAGCTTCCTGCTACATACCTGTGGTTTAATCTCCTACTCTTAGCTCTAGCAACCTGTCTGCACTTTGGGATGTCTGTCCTGACCTCTCTGCTTTCCATCTGGCCTTCAATAGTGATTTGTTTTCTTCCCTTTTCAGTGATTCTCGGCTGTGCTGATTCTACCCTCTGTGTTGTGGGGCAACCAATGTTTCTGTGCTTTTTCTGGAGCTGCTGCTGTAAGAGGGCCTTGTTTGTTTCCTACCAGATGGACCCTGGCCACTTCTTCAAAGACAGGGAGTTTCTGCTGCCACCTCCACTCCCCATACCTGCATTCTGAGCTGGAACAGCAGTAAGATTGATGTCAAGCTAATGAGACTGTCTCTGTACTTTTACCCCAGGACAGAACTACCAAAACAGAGTTAACCCACAGACAGGATTTACAGGAAAATCCCTAATTTTGTTTGGCAGATTAAATGGTAGATAATCTTAAATTCTGCCCAACAGAACTGTCTTCCAGTTCCCCCTGTATTTCTGGCACTGATTACAGGGCCACCTCCTTGGTGGAACATACACCTACCATGTATTCAGAGTCTCATGATCCAGCTGAGGATTTTTTCTCCCCCTACTTTTCTGGGTAATCTTTCTGCTTACTCTTTCAAAACAAGTCTTACAATAAAAAAAATATCCTACTGTTACTATTCAGGTTTGGAGCTTTGTTCTTTTTTTCTTTCCATTGTGAGACCAAAACCTGATTCCCTGCAGGGAGCTCAACATGTTAGAACATGAATTTGGAAAGAAGGGATCAGAAAAATCCCAGCTATGAACTCAGAAGCAGTCTGTGTGGTCTGGAGTGGCATGTGTGTGTTTGGCATAGGGGACACACAAGCAGGCTGATCCTTGCACAGAATCTATCTGTGGGTTATCAGCTCCCTTCATCATCACCATGGTGTGTGCCATGACACAAAGCCTGAGGAAATGCCCCTGTGATGCATCAGGGGACTGCTCAGACCCCTCTTACCACAATACAACTGTGACCCTGGTGCCTGGAGAAGGTGCTAGAGGTACCCACAGGGTTCCTTGGGAGAAGTACTCCTTACAGAGGCTGAGTGCAACCAAGGAGGACAACATGCCAACACTACAACAAACCAACTGTAAATGCTGTGTCCTGCCTCAAAACTCCATTTAGGACTGATGCCAAAATAAGTTTTGCTGAGTTTATAGCTGGTTAAGTTTCAACCTTCTTCTATTTTTAAAAGACCTTTTATTATCTGTTTATTCAATCTTCAAGGACATTTGAGAAAAAACTCCAATTTTTGCAGCTGATGTGAAGCAGCAAGAATAGCAATAAAGTCATAGGCTGTACAGTGATGTATGGACTGCTAAGGTCCCAGAGGACACAGCAATCTTATTCATTTGTAGAATGAAATGAAGCTGTTAAAACATCCATTCAGTCATCTGCCCTTTCACTAAAGTAGACCAGCTATGAGATACACAGATTATCAGCTAATTTAAAACACATCAGAGAGACCTGTGCAGGAAAAGGAGCAGTTTCACTTAAAAAGAAATGTGCAAAAATTGCAAACAATGGTTACATTTAAGAAAGCTTGTACTTTGACCTATTTTTAACTAAAGTTTGTACTCTAATGGAGTGTTTTTGATATACAGAGAAAACTATAGACATGAGACCAAACAGTATGTCAAAAAGACATTGCTGGAGCCCTACCATGATATGCCTAGTGACTGAGGGAACTGGTGATACCTAATGTTTATCTCAATCACTCCAGGAGAGGTGTTCATTTAACTTTCTTATTTTTACACCCCATGAGCTCACTGCAGCAGCAGCCAGCTGTGCAGGCAGGACCCCATCCCAGTGAGGCATATTTACATGTATCTGATGATAGACTTTCTCCAGCTGCCCAAGTTCAAATATGTGTGTGTGTATATGCGTGTTGAACAACTGTCCAAACAAAAAGACCCTAAGAATGTCAGCAGTTACAACATTATTTGTATTATCCTCATGGCAGGAGTATAGAGGCTTTCTCTCCCCCACCAGTACTTGCCTCCCAATGGTTCTTGCCCTGGAACTGCTACTGCTCTATGCAATAGTGTGCTGTTGCTGCAGCCACAGGAAAGGCTCTGTGGCCACAATCACCATTAATGTAATGAGCAACATGTTACACTGTGCTCTGAGCAAGGTAGGACAGAAGGATGCCAGAGCTTTCAGGCAACCTTCACAAATACCCCACAACTGCTAATGAGCTGATCCATAGTGATGGCAACCTCAAAACTAAAATGAAATACTTTCAGGTAAAAGAAGAGTGGCACACCAAGATGTTTACATGAGGCCAAGGCAGCTCCCCCTACACCTCCATTAGTTCAGTGGAAAAAGTTATTTTGGCTTCCCCACACTCCTAAAGGTAATGATGCACTTAGAATGTTCATGCTGACTCCAAAAAAGCCAAGATGCTCACAAGGCACAGGGCAGCACTGAGAAGATGCACAATCCTAGGGTCTGAAAGCTGCATTATCTGTATTCTCAGAGAACCTGTGTGAGCTCATCTGCTTCAGTGCAGCATCATGCTGACACATTGTACTGCTTGCACTCAGAGTCTTGGGGAGGGCAAGCCCAGGACATTCCCTGTGCTACCAGCTGCTGTGTCTATGCACATGCTGTCTGGTGGAATCCAAATGAGAAACTCAATGGCAGCAATTTATCTGCCTTTAGTCTTTTCTGTGCTTCTCAACCATAACTTGAACTGCTTAGGATAGGAGTAGAGTTTGCAGTCTCTCTAGTTCATGGATCCATGAACTTTCTGCCGAGGAGGATCATGAAGGAAGGCATTCCCACAGTGCACTATGTAGGCATGCCTGCCTGCTGCTGTCCTCTAGCTTCAGGGGAAGATGCCTGCCTGTTGCAGTCCTCTGACCTCAGAGGACCACTCCAAAATACACCAAACACAATCTCTTAATAAAACAGCAAAACATTAGTTAGAAATTGCCACAAGTTTACAAAATATTAAGCCAACCAGTAGTTGCATGCATTTAGTGTGAAAGTCAGAAGCGGTTAGAAAACAAGCAAACCAACCAAAGCAAGTATACCTACAAATATATATATATAAATGGCAGAGAGAAAAAGCAGCCATCTACATACACATGTCAGGCTGGGGACCCTGTACCTTCAAAGGCTCAGGATAAGAGAATGAAAGAAGCAGAAAGCAGCTCATGGGACTCTCCCTTCAGGCCTGGTGACAGTAATGAAAAATCTGGATGAAAAATTGAGTGATATCACAGTAAGTCACCTAACTCTGCATGAAGGGGCAACACAGTAACATCTGGGCAGGGGCTTGTACTCAGCAATCACTTTGCATTTGCCTGTGGGTTTGAATCTGTGTCACTCAGCAGCTGGTGAATTTATGACTAGGGCACCTCCAAAAAGGAGCTGTGCCCCTCCTGCCAGGGCACAATTGAGTTGCTGGCCCATAAGGACTGCTAAAAAATTAGTAACATATTACATCTTCCCTGTAAGACAGTTGGACTCCATGGGACTGGAACTTTAATAACTGAGAAACTTCATCTCAAGTTTTTGCCCCAGCTACTTGGTTCAGGTCTTGAGGCAAGAAGAAGACTGTTTTCAGTTATCCCAGGAGACTGAGCATCAACCTAAACTGCTGATCAGAGCATGGAACCTGCTGAGCAGGTTTCCAAATCATGGAATGGGTGCAGAAAGAAAAGGAAGGCTACAACCCTCCTCATATTGTGGTATGATGTTTCCTCATTTAGAGTTCCTCAGGGTAAGCAGACTGCATGGAGCAGTCCCTCAGGGGCACCTGGCAAACAGGAGGCCTTATCATGAGGCTGGCATGATTTCTGAAACTAGTCTTCCTAGGCAAGTATCAGCTGGCTGGAGCTTGCAGACTGGTCTTGAGTGTTTTGAACAAAAAAACCACAGGATCCTAGCAGAAAAGTCATGACTACACAATTTATGCCAAATGGGCAAGTCTACTGCACTGCTGTGGGATACATTCCCAGTTCCTTGGAAACAAGACAGTATCACGTAATTTATATGAAACTGGGCAGAGAACAAAAAGCTTGAACTAAAGAGCTGCTCCCTGGTAACTACTGCTTGCATTTGCCCTCTGAAAGCCAGCATCAGCATGGAAACTGAATCAGTGTTGGGACCATCAGCACTGTTTGCATAAAGGAGATGGAACCTTCCTAGAGTCAGGTTAGCCCTCAAGCTGGGCAACACAAGGACTGTGTCTCAAATAGAAAAAGGCCTGCCCATAACATGGAAAATGTAGTCTTGGATTTTAGATTTTACTGTTCTAAAGCATATTTGAAATCAGCAGTAATCTTGTGGAAGGGCCACAGTCCAGGCAGGTTATGACACGGGAGAAAAGAATTGACCTTCTTTCCTTATTCAAAGGATTGCTGGGAATTGCTTGCCCAAAGGTGATCTGCAACTTAAGTTTTTAGTTCCAAACATTCTGATGTCAGGCAAAGAGACTTTAGAGTAAAGAGGAAGCAGAGGAAGAAGGAAGGCCTGAAGCTATGGAGATGGGCAAGGCAGAGGAAAGATAAATAAAACATATCGGTGGTTTGGGAAACGGGAGAATTACAAGGAAGAAACAAGGAATGGAAAAACATCTGAGTCTGGGAAAGCTGAAGGCCTGGTAGAAATTAGTTTCATGGCTGGAGCACAAAAGTGCAATGTAACCAGCTCATGGATGATTCAGCCTAGGAAAAGACCCCTGACCTAGTGGGGGCTGAGTGTGGAAGGCAGGATGGCAGCCAAGCGGGACAGGCTGTGATTTCCTGGAGTGGGCGGGTTTGAGTGGTGATTCTGGAGGCACAATGCCTGGCCAGGACAATGCCCACTAGTTACTGAAAGGGTACTGCCTCTGTCAGAGCAGACATCCATTCATCTTCAATGCCAGCTTTACCAAATGCTTCCTCCTCTGCTGTGGACTGAGACTGGAGGGAAGGAGCAGCTCAAGTCTGTCCAAAAGGACATTTATATAACTTCTCCAGCAAGATTAGAGATAGCATACCCAAACGCATCACTGGATGCACTGGGCTTCCCTGCAAAGGCCCTGGGGCAGACGGGGTCTGGCACTCCTCACTGGAGAGGACAGGTGGGCAGGGCGGGGTGAGGGGAGGGGTTGTTAAGGTAAAGTCTCACCTTCTGCGCCCCTGAGAAGGCGTGGTAGTAACATGAGACATAGGTCATAATGGCCTTCTCATCCGGCCTTAGCGTGCCTAAAATATCTGTGCAGAGAAGGAAAAGAGGTTGAAAGGATAAAGTAAGAAGCAGCACATAGGATAAAACAAAACAATCATGGGTGGCGTGAGAGAGGGGGAGAAAACTTCCCATCATGCATTGCAGGACAGGCCAAACAGATTTCCATGCGGAGAGCTGGGAATTGGATCAGAAGGTGGCTAGCAGTGTTGGCTTGTGGCTCAAAGCGGCACCCCTCCCTACCCCCCAATCCAGGGGAGCCCGAGATGGGATCTGGCCTGGCCCAAGGATGCCAACAGGCTGTGTGGAGATGAGGCCGCCCGCGCTCGAGGAGCTGGAGATCAGAGCCTGCCCACGCAGCGCGCTTCCCACAGGATCTGCTCCGCTGCAACCCCCACTGCCTGCTCCTAAGGCACTAAGTACACCAGGCTGCTGGGTTTTGGCAAGAGATGTGCGCGAGGTTCCACCCGCAAAATGTTTCCATCTCCAACGGGAAAATGGCTAAACCAGAAGTAGCAAAGACTCAACTGCCTGATCTCCAACACGGATGAGAACAGAGGGGAAAAAAAGGAAACAAATGAACAAAAACAGGCACCTCTGTCAATGCTCTGTTTGCAAAACCACCATGGATGTACTTGCTAGACATGCTTTGTAAGCCCCAGGTGAACTGGGACTGAATTTGTGGCACAACTTGAGAAAGCAGCAGGTTCAGAGCTTAAAGTAAAGTTGCTGGAACCTGCAGCATGCATAAGGCAAAAGATAAAGCTTCGGCCATTCATTAAACCCTTCATAAAACCTCAGTCAGCTCTGCTTCTCCATCTTTGGAAAATGGAAAAAAAAAGTGAATAGATAACTATATTATTTCCCATGAGGGATGCTGCAGTTTCCTGCTGGGCAGAGTATCTATGTGGTGGTCTTTGCATTTCGTAAGATCAGCATCCTACCTCTGATTTACCAGGATCAAGAGGTACAGGTTCTTGGCCATTGGGACAGCAGCTCATAAGGCAAATGGAGAAGGCAGAGCCCCCCACTCCCTTAAATGTACATGTGTGTCAGAGTGTGGCATACCTAAGTGTCACTGGAAGTACTGCTGACTATAGGGAAATGGAACTCCTGGCTCCCTTGCCCCATGTATTGTATCTGGGGCACCACTTTGAACCAACAGCCAACTCTACCAAGAACATAATAATAAAGATGCCCGTAGCTAGAGAGGAGAGAGAGAAAGAAAAAAAGGTTTGGACATTAGCAACGGCACCAGGTGTGCTCTGTGGAGGGAGCTTGGGATCCTGCGATACCTTCTGGGCTCCTGAGAAGGCGTGGTAGAAGCTAGAAACATAGGTCATGATGGCTTTCTCGTCAGGACGGGCAGTTCCAACAATGTCTGTCAAAAAAAACCTCACGTTAAGAGCATAATTGACTGATGGGAGGAAAGCAGAGGAGGGGTAGAACCACACTGTCCAGGAGGCCTGCTGCAGCGTGTGTGTGTCACAGAGATTCCACAGGGCTTTCCAGCATTCCCCAGAAGATGTGTGTGTGTGTCTCAGAACCCAGGATCACCCTTCTGGTTCCCCTCCATCATAACATTTCCTCCAGAGTCTGGCCAGGCTAAGGCAGCCTTATGTCAGCATGTCTTGTGTCACATTGGGTGGACTGAATCAACCCAAACTGGCATCAGGCTGACATGACTTTTATAGACAAATTATACTGCAATTTCTTCGTGCAGGTCTGTTCTTCTGGAAAGATACTTTCTCCCTTCTTTTCCATGTCTCCCTCTTCCATTTCAACACAATGATGGCTTGAATTTCAAGAGGCCCTTTCATTAGTTTCAGGGGAAACTCAACACCTCCAGAGATCAGAATTAATGGTGTGGAAGAATGCACATTAGCTCAACTCCATGAGGGAGGAGAGAGATCAGTAAGAGCAATGAGAACTCTTGCCAGGGGCTCTCTTCACCACTGCTACTTTTGCTAAGATCTGAAGCTAGATCTGCTTCTTTTGGAGGTGTCTATTTCCTACAGAATGGCAGGAAACATTTCAATCTACTCTGGAAACCTCATGGGTTTTTTTACCTCAGCATGATGAATGCAGGGAAAGCAAAACTGATCTCTGGGGATGAGAAATACTACCTAGGAATATGAATATCCTAGCTACTGAAATACAGGGTCACTGGATTTGGCTGTCCTATTCCTACCTTTCCTCTTTGCTCCTCTCACTCCTTTATTTAACAAAAATCTTTAACTGCTTCTCCTGTCCAACCCAAGTCTCAAATACAGCTACCATTGAAACCAGCTGCCTTCAGACCAATAGCCAACAACCAATGAACTATTTCAGGCTGTTGCTGTACTCCAGAGTTACAGTCTTCAAAATCTATTGCCAAGCTGGTCCTGACAAGGCTCTGAAAAGTAATCCTTGCAGTCCCAGTGGCCTCAGGGATGCAGTCATAATCATCAGCAAAAGCATCTCTGAACAACATGGAACTCTGCCTTGGTCTCCAGACCCAGACAGTGAAGGATCTGCATGCCAAACATTTCTGAGTAGCCAAGAAAAAGCACTTTATAATAATAATACCATGCCCTCAAAAGGAAGAATACCAGCAAGGTCAGAAAGACCACAGCAAATAAACCCTGGAGCAAAAGGAACCAAGTCCTGTACCATACACTAACTCATTATTTGGCTGGGTAATTGAAAGGGAACACTTCAGACAGCAGATGACAGGTGTTACTCATCTCTGCCTTGTTTGTCAACCCCAAGCTAAGACCTCCATACTAGACTCAAAAGACTGAAGGACAGAGGAGGAAGAGGGAAGCAGAATATGTGACTCATTATTCCATTTTAACTTTTTCCCTATACATTTACTACACAGTCACGCAGGGAACATTCAGAGGTTACTGAAATCTTCTACAAAAGAAGTCCACCTAGAAGAAGTGGAAAATTTCTTGAGAAAAAGCAAGTTAAAAGCTGTTGGATTCTACTTTACCTTCTGCATCCAGCATCTTTGGAATATCCAGATATTTCTCAGCCACATCAAAAGCTGTGTTTAGATTAGTGAGAGGATCATCCTAGGAAAAAAAACAGAGGGAGAGCATTAGCATCAACTTTTAACAAGGTACACAGCATTTCTCTGAGAAAGAGATTGGTAACTCTGCTTGCCACACAAAATCCTCTGTGAAGCCTCATGTAGCAGGATGAAATAATTAGCTTCCTTTTGAAAGAAGAGCCTGGGGACTCTTGGTATGATAATTAACATATAAACTATACACTTACAAAAATAGGAATAATACATTTTATCTTGAATCAAATTGTAAGTAAAATTAGCTTCACATCACATTGATAGTAAATGATGAGACCAGATCTCACATTTACATCTCATGCTTACATTAGGTTTGCAACTTCCATTTTAAAGAACTGTAGAGCTGTGTATCTGTTAGAACATCTAAGCAATACTAAAATAGTAACAACATCTGCAACGATTGCTGTCCTTAGCAAGTGTACAGTTTGTTGAACACCAGTTGAGTGGGAGGAAGAGAAATGTTTCAACAAATCTCTACAAAACAAATACATATAAAAGTACCCATTTTGCCTTGAGTATGGCTTTTCCTTCTGCACAGCTCTTGTAATTTCCTTAGTACATTTCCATTCCTCTCTATATAAACTTCCTGTAGATTTTAAAAAGCCACACAAGAATAAGTGAAATACAAATGCAATTGAAAATGAAAGCCTCTCTGAAAACTGTGTCCAGCATTCAAACATAATTATTAATAAAAAGACACTTGCCAACCCGTGTTGGGTTCTCATACCAGCTTGTTCCTGTATTTCTGTACAACTATGATATCTGATTATTCTGAAGGATTAATCCACTTCATGACAAATTACATTTGCATTATCAGTCTCTACTGTTGAGACATGTGGCTTCTACTGGATGTAAACTGCTAGTGTTGAGCCATCTTTGGTATCTTTTGGGAGGGAGGAAAGACGGGGTGGGACTCTCCATATTGTCATTTGTACCACACATTCAGACCCACATAAAAAACCAACAAATAGATAGTAAAATTGTTTCAGCTTCTTTCTAGAGAGGCATGCATGTTCTGTTTATTTTCTATTTGGATCATGTGCCTTTGCCTATTGCACTGACTTGAAAGATTAAGCTGTGCCTGAACTCTAATCAACAGGCAGCTTCCTTTGAACCCACCCAGCAGGAAAGATGAAGCTAGGCAGGCTTGGGCAGACAGGGTATGGGCATGAATAAAACTTCCTTTATGGCACTGGTCATTATGCTGCACTCAGATTACAGCCTTCATGAACTAGGAAACTGAGCTGCTCCAAAAAGCAGTTTCCTGCAGCATTTCCCTAGGAATCAAGCATGAATAGGTTGGCATCCAATATCAGCAACATATTCCTTTGGGTAAATGCTTCTATTAAACAGTAATGTTTACCTATGAAAGTAATTCACACACAAAGGCCACTAAAACAGTGAGCTGTATTAAATCCATTGGAACAAGTCAATATTAAGCAGGCAATGTTGCACAGGCACACTGTGATGAACCCAGCAGTTGCACACAGTACGACTGTCAAATCCCTGTATTCCTGTATAACACACCTTCAGTGGTGACTACATCACATATCTACATCCACCTCTTCAGAGTCAAGCAATGGAGCAGGCAGTGGACTTTTACTGTTCTCCAGCTACAAGGAACCATCCTATACCATGGAATTAGAGGAATCACTTCTATTTTAACCTACTTGTCTTCTGTGCCTGATGTGGAGAAACCTCCATAACCCACAGCACAAGCAAAAGCCTTATCTGAGGAGGTGAGACTAGCTGGTATATAACGTTTGTTCACCTAGCCCTAGCTTCATTTAGGAAGAGAAAAATAACAGATTTTCTGTCACTCAAATGCAGGAGCAACAGAAATGCCAAGTGCCAACTCCCTTAAAGTCTTCCCTTAACCCATGTGCCCTTTTCTATTTTACTAGAAAGTCACCACTGTGTAGCAAATTTCATTCCATGCTGACCATGACCATCACAGTTCTTAATACCTTGACAGAGCTTTTAGCATTAGCATACACCCATCTGAACAAGCTGCATGAAGATCTTCCAGCCTCTCTTGGAGGAAAGGGAGGAGCTAATCTCTCACTGGAGATAGCTTTCCTATCAGTTTGCAAGTAACACCACCAGGAGCACTGTTGCAAAGGTTAAAAAGAAATTTTTGGCTGAAATCTGGGAGAGGTTTCCTGATGGGAAAACTTACTGGGCTTGAGCAGTCCCAAAGGAAGGGCTGGAAGTTTTAACATGTGGGAAACTGGAGACTCACCTAGATAAAGCCAGCAGATTTCTACTTCAAATGCAACAAAGATGTGTGATCACAGCATCTCTTAAGGAATGAATACAAGACAGCACTACTTAAGCTACCTAAGTCCAAGACTGGCTTGGAGATGAGCAGAGAGCTACACTCAAGCAACACTCTGTTCCCTGTAGGAAATCTTCACCCCTCAAGAGCAGTGGAGCAGCTCATGCCAACAATGATGCTTCTTTGTGCATGAGTTAGGGATCACCCCGGGGCTTTTCAAGACTACAACAGGGTCTCAAGTCCTATGAAATTCCTCCCAACTCCATCACTTTCAGTTCCATCCCACTGTACACCACCTAATCATAATTTCAAATCACCTGTTTCAGCTGACACCCATGAAAAGGAGTAATATAATAAAGACTGGCCAGTCTGCTCCAAGCCTTGCTCTGCAGCACCATGGCTGCAGGCATGCTTTAAGGACCCAAACACAGCAGATCAAACAAAAGACAAGTCACCTGTCCCCTGACTCCTTCCACAGCTGAAATACACACCCAGAAGAGCACTGCCCCAGGTGAGACTGAGGAGATATCTTGGTTGCAATTCCATTTGCATGAACATAGCAATGGCAGAGGCATGAAAAGGAACAGCAATTTTCCAGACTCCAGCTGGGTTAGCCACAAGGAAATGTATAGCTTTACCATGGAGGAGTGGTGGCAGACAGCAAACCTGCCTGAGACAGCTGCCAACCTGGCTCATTCTCTGCCTTTGCTGACTAAAGACTATCACAGCTCTTCATCTTTCACCACAGCCCTAATTCATGGAGAAACTCCTCTCCTCCTCCAGCTATTTCCAAGTCCTTGCAGCACACAAGGTTGCCATGGCAATTATTGCAATGTAACATAAAAAACATCATCTATTAACTAGCAATCAGGAAAGGAGATGGAGGGAAAGAGAAACTGAGAGAGAGCAAGCACTTACTATATCTGCTAGAATTGAAGACACTAGGAAAGAAATCCAAAACTCATGTTTTCAGAAATACCTGCACATAACACAGCAGTACACAGACCACACTTCTATATATATTGTGGTACATGAAGGGGGAGTCAGAGCCAGCACTCAATTACTGTACTTGACAAAAGTATCTTAGATGTGGCTCACAGGTGAGCTACAGTCAAGGATAAAAGGAGGAAGGGAAACCCCATGTTCTGCATACCCCTCACTTGCAGACCATGAGCTGAATCCCAAGACCTTATCTACAGAGAGCTGGATAATAGCAGACAGATCTGCACTAAATAGAAACTACCTAACCAAGTAGCTGGGGTGTCAGGGAATCACCAACACCACACAACTTGCACCTGCTGTTTTGAGGCCTGGCCTATACAAATAAATTCAGCTAGGCAGTGCCTGTCTGCAGAGAAGAACTGTGCTTGTTCCACTAATACAGCTACACTAGGAAAAATAGTCAGGAACAAACTCAGTACAGAACAGTGCTGACAAAAGAAGTTGCTGAATTTTTGGAAGACATATGGCTACTACACTGGCTGGCTACCTTTTGTAAGTATACACTGCAATACAGGTCTGTAGCCTAGACTCAGCCTCTCTGAAAGAGCAGAAAACACAAGCTGCAGAAGAATGCTGCCCAAACAAAAAGCACAGTGCAGAACTCTGGGCAGCTTGGACTGATTTCACCTCTTATCTCATAGATTTGTGTGTATGTGTATACACAGAAACACACACAGCATTGCCAAAGGCACACACAACTGAGGTGCCACTAATTGCTCCCTAGAGCTAGAAGAGAACTTGAGGTGGATCTCTAATCTACTATCCACTGTAATGGCTGCTTCTCAGTAGCCTCCTCTGTATTCATACATTACACAAATGGTTTCAAATACCTAGCATAAAAAAGGTTAACTTCCCTTCAGCACACATCAAGTGCCAGAGCTAAAGACTAGGCTCTAAGTTCCTCCCAGCTATTTGCTCAAATTTCAACAGTTGTACAGTTCTCCAACATACATTTAATCTCATCTCTTTAGAGCAACTGAGGTAGAACAACAATAAAAATGACACAGAGAGTGTGAGAAGACTTAAGGAGGGCATAAGGAATCAGATGAAGGATAGGATCAAAAGCAAGAGAGATCAAAAGATGCTGGTTCCATTTAACCTTACTTCAAGTAGGAAAAATCCCCTCTTGTGTACATTGAGTTTGGCTAGAACAATCACCCTATTTTTCACCTTAAAAAGCCTGCAGTCAACATCAACAAATAACTCACTTTCCTTCACTCTGTTTTTGCCTGGGTTTGGCTCAGGGCTTTGTTGATAGCAGAGTGCACTGCAGCATTTACCTGCCTGGGTTTGTCAGGCACACATTGCTTAGCTGTGTTATTTTCCCAAGATTAGGCACAGAAAATGTTACTCTAATCATTCCTTTTCTTCTTGCTGCTGTTTATGTAAACAGGTACAGTCTCCCCCCACTGTTTATTCATAAAGGGCTAACTCCAGACTAAAACTGATGAGAAAAACTGACTGCTCTGAAAAACAGTAAAGATCTAAAAGGTTACTGAATAGCAGATCAGGCAATGCACAATTAATTGCCTCTGGGATGCAGCTAATTTGATTGGGTCATTTACATTTTCCATTTGAATGGTGATCCAAGAGCCCAGGTCTGTTGGTCATGGGCTTCTATGTTTATTTCCCTAACATCAGGCACACATGCACTTACAACACCCACTTCAGGAGACCTGATGGACAAGTTTTTGTGTTAGCCCCAGCAATAACACATGAGTTACTCTCTTGGTGACATTTCATTATGCTCTTGGTGACATGGGCACAGATACAGTGAAATTGGATCTCAGCAGACTGCAGGAATGTCAGTAGGACAAGAACTTAGTTTGATCTTCTATTGCACTGCTGGGTCAAGATATTGGGAGCAGCATAAACCACTAAGTGGATATTGTCATTATCCATTCAGCAATCTTGTTTCCAAACCACACAGGAAGCAAACTTTGGAGCAGCTTGGTATCATGCTGCTGGAACAAGTATTTAAGTACAATTGAGTTTTCTGACAAATGCTGATACCTAAATGCTAGGAGAAGCCCAGAAGCACTGCAGATGACTGCAGAGCTAAGCTGGAAGCCTGTGACAAGTGTCCAGTGAGGGCACACAAACCCCTCAAAGAGCTACTGCATTTTGAACACCAGATAACTGGTTTCTATCCAACTCTCCACAGAAATGCTAAGCCTGATTTGACTCACTAGTCTGTGACATTAACAGAGAACTATTCTCACATTTGGTGTTACTGAGTTTGCCAGCTTTTGCTCATCAGCTGGGATTGGGGCACGTGTGTCTCATACAAGGCAGTCTGAAAGCAGGGAAAGTCAAGCAGGAAGCTCATTAAGTTCACGCTTCACTAAGAAGCCTGAATGTACTGATTCATCCCTCCTTCCTTCTTCCCTCAGTCCTGCAACTGCCAGCTTGTGCTGAAGTTCTCCAATTATGTTTATCAAGCTAATTCTTCTCCCTCTTTACTTCTAAGGTGCCAAGCATCAGGTCTGATAGACAAATGGGATTTGTACCTTTCGTAGCTTCCCGTAGTCGATGAGCTCTGGACGGTGTCTATGAATTAAAGCACAGAAACCAAGGCCATCCTTCCAACTATGAGAGAAACACAAGAGAGAACAATGAACATTGTTCAGCCATGGAGACACAGTGGTGAGAGTGAGGGAAGGCAGCAGGACACCGAGACAACTAATTCTGGTTTGGTTTTCAACTAACAGTGCTTCTGTAAGTGCTGGGAATGACGGATATCTTCTACGTGCATGACACTGCAGTAAAGATTCCTTTCAACCCCTACAAAAATCCACTGTGATTAAGATTTGCCCATTGAGTTGGCACCTCATTTTTGGCAGTTCTCTGTGCTGAACCCTCTGTGCCTGTCCTGCAACATGAGAGCTCAAGTTCAAAAAAAGGTGTAGATACAAGTCATAAAGGAGGAACAAATAAAGTCCTTAGAGAAAAGGAAGATGTCTCCAGTTAGCTCCACAAAAGTATTGGCAAGCATGGATGGCAGTTAAGCTTGAAGTGCTTTACATTATATGGTTCATACAGGGCTCCAAGATGTGGTGGAAAAAACATTATTATGCACCATCTTCACGGGAACATCTGCCACTTTAGAAATACGAAAAGCAAAGCAAGAGAACCTCTTATTCCTTCCCAGCTTTGCCATACTACAGAAGTTAGGAGGCAGTCCTTTTTTCATGGCTACTGAAGTGTCCTGAGTTTTCACAGAGCAAAAGCTCTCTTTCTTAGCCCATGCCACAAATGCTGCTCTTGGAGGAACTTAATGTCCTGAAGAACTTTATGAAAGCAGCAACTGTAACCTGAATGAGGAATTGCGATGTAGGTACTTGGCTCCTCTTAGAAACTCTGCCTTCAGTTTCCTAGGCATCTCTGTGGATCACAATGCTACTTGTGTAACATGCATATACATTGCCTTGGGAGGTCTGTCAGGAATACTGTTGAACATACTGAGACACAGGAAAATAACACAGATTGTAAAGCTAAGTTCTTGCCTGTAACTCACCTGATATGGAAGTTCTGGATGTTTACATTTTTGTAGGGGGCTGTCTTCCTCTGACACCATAACAAAAGTCCTTCTTTAGCAGATGTTTCTAGAGAAAGAAAGAAAACACATCAATTAACTCATTTTCTTAGAAAACAGGAGTCTCTGTAGCATATGCTAGAGAACAATCACCAATTCCTCCTTGGTAGAGACCGCACTAAATCGTACTTTATTTAACTTCACTTGTCAGAGAACTTCTTGTTTGGAAAAGTCTACTAGGATAGTTATTATTACAGTAACTTGTTGTTATTATTATCTTTTTAATGAGGTTCAGTAATAAGGAGATAGCTTTTTGGGACTAGAAAGTTTTGTAGGACTCCTAAGTGAAAGAACTCCGACACTAAAGTTTATTTTCAGGCTTAGCCATCCTTTTGAGCTGCCCTTGAAATCTCTTGTAAAAGAGAAGGATGTGAAAAACTCATTTCAGCATGCTTGAGTCTGGCCATTCATGAGATGTTGGGGCAGCTTGGGAAGGGTAGATCCCTAGGATCTTTCAGTGACTCACTTAAGAGCACATTTTGGGCCATTTAAGTGGTAAAGCCATTTAGTTAGCCCAGTTGTCCATTACAGAACAGTAGCAGGGAAGAACTAAAATTTACCTTCAACTGAGATATCCTGGATGGCAAAACGAAGGATGATGGTCCAGATCATTCCAAGGGTCATTTTAACATTGCCATCCACGATTTCTATGGGAAAAAAATACAAAAAAAACCCATAGAAAGAGAAGACATAGAAGACAGTTGCAATTGCAAATCCTTGTAAAACAGAAGCATTGGGGAACATTTCCTTTTACAGATGGGAGAAATTACATTCCTGCTAGAAACTGTTTTTCCCTTCCTTCCCAGATGCTCTGCTGATAGGTACAATACAGTACCAGTAACCACACGTGTTCTTTTGCAGTACAATACTGAGAGCAAAACAGATGATCCCAAAGATAGGGAGTAAGCACTAATTTAGATCAGTGTAATTCCCACAGGGGGCCCAAAAGCACCTTCCTCAGATATAATTACTATTACTTAGAAGTCAGAGAAGCCAAACTGAGAAAAGGAAAAGCCCCCTTCTCCTATCCCATATCTACTCCAAGTCACCTATATAACTGCCCCAGCATAAGAACCAGTGACAATTCCCAGAGCAATGGAGCTCTGACAGCTGGTTTTGTCCTGTGAACAAGATACCATCAAGAAAATCATATACCATAAACATTTTAATTTCAAACAAGCCTAAATACATCAGACTGTACAGGACTTCTTTCAGTCATGTAATTGCCAAAAGACACAACAGAGCATTTCTCAAAGTCCATGCATCCTGCTGGAAGAGGAAGTAAGGACTCATGCTGACCAGTCTGTGCAGAACATAACATAAACTATGACTGTGATTTACTGCTCATTAGATTCCACAACATAAATCAGCAAGGGTCAACAGCTTGGAGGTTTCACAAGGCAACTGCTTGCATGTGTGAGGTATGATCTGTTTAGGATGGAGGATCAAGGTCCTGGGGAGAGGCACTTGGGGCAATGCTGGCCCAGAAAGAAGCTTCCACCATGTATGGACTGGAGCCAAACAGTCCAAACAGTGAGCAGATGGGCTTCACGTACTGATCCTCAACATCTACAAAAATTCCACATACATATATATATATATATATATATATACACACAGTTATAGAATTTACAGCCTTCACATTTTTGGATAGTGAAACCAGCTGAGCTGCTTTCTCCTACTCATTCTCTGACAGATCCCTTTATGGCAGGATCTTTCACAAAGAAATGATAAGCTACAAGAATATTTTCAGTAAGAAAATGGTTAGAATTAACCTACTGTTTGGAGGTAGAATAATTCAAGTCCCAAGAAAATTGTCAGAAAACATTTTGGCACTACTGTAGACACGTCCATGCCACTTTTTCCATAAATCTGCCCAGCAGCTACACATTGTGTTATGGGGCAAGTACAATTTGTGGTATAGACAACTGACACCTGTCTGGATACTGACACAGAAGTAGTAATATTTGAATTTTTCCTTAAGCTGTTAAAAAATGCTTTTCTTCTTATGAAAACAAAATTAAAATACGAACCACGTTGTATTCAAAACCAAAAGACCAACAGCACACACCCCAAAAACAGATTTTCAAAAATCATGTCCAAATTCCTGAGAACTTGTGATTTAGAGATATATGTCATGCAACTTCCAGTGTAAATCACAATTAAAAGCTCTACTGTCCTTTGACATGCATCTGAATTAGTGATTTACAGATGCAAAAGACAGAAAACAAGACATGCTACCTTGTTCTACTGCAGTAAAACTGTCTCTGCTGCTCTCTAACCTTCAGAGTGCATTAAGATCTCTTAGTGTGTCACCAGTTTGCCAAGAATTAAACAGCCAATAAGTTTCCAGTTCAGTACAAAAAACCTACAGTTACTTTTGCTGGTATGAAAAAACTGTGTTTGTCTATTGATGGTTTGCACACAAATTAATTTTTTACAGATATTTTGAGGTTGTCTGCTAGGCTGATGCAAGAAAATGTCATGTGATGGCAAGTGTATTCAGTTCTGCACTTTTTGCATTCTTCACCCTGCCAATTAAGCACTGCAATCAATTTAAAGGAAAATCCTTACTATTTTTACAAATACCTGAGATACTGCAGCTAAAATATACAAGAAACTTTCAGCTTGTTTGTTTTGTTCATGTGATAGAAATTAATGAGAATTTTCAAAAAGAGAAAAAACCCAGTGCTTTTAAAACCCACAAGAATTGGCAGGACTCTTCTAAGATATATTTAAGACATGAAACTAAATTAAGCTCTTTAGTTTAATGGGCTTGATTAAAATCTGGTGGAAATACTTCAATGCTGAAAATGCTTCATGAACAGTAATAAATCAATCAGTGAGTTGAAACAGGTAATTAATATTGCTGCTCCATGGATTTTAATTGGAAATAAAGGTCCAGACACTTACATAAAACCAACAGCATTAAGTTGCTAATGCTGCATAAGAACTCAGCACTATGTGCTGGTCACGTCCTCAAATTCCAGTTTTATAAAGTCAGCTGGTGGAATTAAGGTGGAAGCATCCCTTCTTTCCCAGTCCTCCTCACAGCACTAACCATTAAAAAAGGAAGATGTGATCCCTCTCCCTATATCTGATTATTCCTTAGGAGTGCACAAAAACAAAGCTGCTGTGGAGGAATTCCATCCAGAATATTTCTACCACTTCATCTCTACATGTCATTTCATTCTACATAGTACCACCACCTACCAAGCAGATACTGATGTCAGTGAGATTAGTGTGTGATCCATCCCAGAACACACCTTTAACACAATCCTCTGTCCCTTTTTTTTTTTTTGGTTGGCCTTCGAAATAGAGTTGACAAAATGGTTATAATGGAAGCAGGCAAACATTTTTAATTTCACTTCTAGTGTTAAAAATCTTCTCCTGGAAACCTGATTACAAAGTCAACCAGCCTGATCAGAAGACTCCACGCTCTTTGGCCCTCCTCACTCACTTCTCCATCCCAGCATACCCTGCTGCCAACCTCCTTTTCCTTCAGAATTCATCACCCTTCATCTGCTGCCAGTCTCTTTCTAGTATAGTAGAATAGGCCAAGAAAAAAAAAAGTGAAAAACATGGTTGCAAAACAGGTCTGCAAGAAGCTTTCTGCTTCCTGGTGATGAAGAAAAAGAAACTCCACAGGAACTGTTAAAAAGTTGAATACAACACTACAAAGCTAGAACAATCTAATGTTTAATTAAAGACAATATGCTGTTCCCTGCTGATACAAGGAAGCCTCAGTAATGTGAGAGCAGTTCATGTATTGAAAGTCTTGCAATCAGACAGTATTTTCTAAAAGCCTGACTCTGCTTTCCAAGTGCTCTTTCTAGGCAGGGCCTCTGCAAGCACTGTGTGCACTTCACCACCAGCAGCTGTTGAAGGAACAGCAGCAGCAAGCACATGTTATCAATGTGATTTACATTCAACTTGAGGGTTGATCAGTTGCTGGCTAAAGCTGGTGAGGCATCTGCATCCACTAGAAGGAAATTTTTTGCAATTGTGAATATGCTTCCACCCAGCTCCTATCATTGTACCAGTAACAAGCATGCAAAAACTACAGTACTAGCTGACCACAGAGATGTGCCTTTTGAAATGCCACCACCTCTTTTAAAGATATAAACTCATTTTGAAGAACGCAAAAATTATTAAACTTCCTTTCCTGCCATGGAGAGTTAAAAGCAGAATCAACAACACAGAAACTGTTATCCCCTCCTAGATAATTCTGAGCTGCCATGAGAGCACAGCCTCTGGTTACCCTATGGAGACAAGTTGCAGGGCATGAACAACTGGCAGGATAGCATTATGATCTGGGAATTGGAGACACAGAACAACAATGGTGATGACAAAAAGGCTGCTCTGCATTTTGTTTGTCAAACAGAAGCCAAATACAGCAGGACAACTATCCATGTCTCTATCTTCAGAAAGCATGTTGCTACATGATGGTTCTGTCAGACTTAGGACAGAGAGCTGGCACTGCTTGTGAAGGTGTAACTCTCAAGTCCCTAACAGAGGGGACAGCACATAGGGACAAATAAAAAGCTGTGCTTCACTCACTTAACACAGGGAGCCCCTATTTTTCCCCCCTCTTTCCGTGGTGAAAGAAATGTACGCTTGCACTGTAGGTGTTTTTCTCAGATAGGACTTTTGCAATAATTGAAATCTCTAAGCTTTATTTCTCCCTTTACTTGTGTAGGTGAGAATAGGGATCAGTTCATCCAAAATTATCTGGATGTTGAAGTAAGTAAGATCTGTTTAAGAAAGCAGCAACTTTCTATGCAGATTTAAGGTAGAAATAAACCAGTCTTAGGATGACATTCTTGACCTATTCAGTCTGTTAAATCCCAGGAGCATTTGACATGAGTATTACAGCAAAAAAAGGCTCCTGAAGTGTCAGATAACAGTGAGATTTAAAAGCAGAGGAAAATCATTTGGCTTGATCCAGATTTACATAGATCTGCTGTATGCCACAACACACTTTGATTCCATGGACTCTGGCTAACAAAATATTTAGATTAAAACAAAACAAAACAAAACCAAATCCCCAAAAAACCAGGACACTGATGGCCATTGTGTACAGAGAACTACAGCTGGACTGCAGACCTTTCACACAGGACCTTGCTGCCCAGCAGACCAGAGATAGAACAAGCCCCTGAGGTAAGCAGTGTGCTCCCTCAGCCAGTACCACCACACTGCTACTACATGGTGGCTCTCTTCTCTGAGAGAAAAGCTCCCTACAAAACTTTCTACATCAGTCCAACCTGACCAAGACATCTATAGCTCATATTCTTGGTGCAGAAGTATGACCAACTCATTGGTTTTGACTTTCTACCTTGCTGCTGCAGGATGTCTTTTAAAAGTCTCAAAGCAAGTCCCTAAAATTCATGCTACAGAAAGGTTCATAATCCCTCACATGTGCAGAATAAACTGCTGGGCAAAAGTCCACGTTTATAGCTGATGTGCAGTTTACTGCCCACCAAGCACCTGATGGGCTGGGCAGAAGCCCCTGCAGCAGGTTATGTTCCTTGGTGACAAGCAGAGGGGCCTGGGCTCACTCAGTCCATGCTGTGACCACACTTACCTGAGCTGAGCTGGCATCACTGCCCAGGCCCAAGCACTCTGTGTAAAAAATTAAAGCTTAACCTGAGATTAAACTGCAGTGCTATGCTGCCTTTGGTAGTGTAAAGAAAGCCATGTGTGTTGTACATGTAGCTGCACAGGCACCAGGACAAAGGAAAGCCAAGAAACATCTGGCAAGGGAGTTCAAGATCACTATTCAGATTGATATGGATCATACCTCTGTCACAAAATGGCACTTCACAATCTATTTCTGAACAGGGTAATTGCTATGAGTCCACACTGAATAAGTGGGCCCTGGTGATCTCTGGTCACAGATCATTTGACTTGCAAATGATTTCTAAGAGCTATGAAATGCAGTCATAGCTGACTCAGGAACAGAGATTAAAAAAAGAAATCCCTCAGAAGAAGAGGAAAAGAAATTAGTGCCAGGGAGAACAGAATCAGAAGGGAAAAAAAGGTGGGGGGGAATTTAGTAAGAAAGAAAGATAGGGTTTACACATACTCTGGAAAACAGGAGCTATTTTAAGATACACCATCTCTGGGGTCCAGATTCAGCTTCCAGTTCTCTAGTCTGAAAAGGGTTCTATACAGATATGGACTATTGTATCAGATACTGGATGCATCAGTCTTTTTGTGAGGACAGCAAATAACCTTAGATATGTATTTGTGCTCCATAAACAGTACTCACAGCCAACAGTCAATAGCCTCAGACTGCTACTGCTGATAAAGGTGAGAAATTTGAAGAAAAGTTTTGTATGCAAAATATCAGTATCATTCAGCCACTGACCTCTTGCATTTTGCTCTTCAACACCAAAAACAGTGAAGAGACATCTGCAATGTCTCTGACACTAGTTCTAAATTATTCCAAAGCCTCCATGAAGTTAAAGCAGTATGTTGAGGTAAAGGTTTTGATAAGGCAAGCATAAGCACCTGCACTGACTGAGGTAATCTGCCTGATCTGACATGGAACAAATGAACCATAGGATGGGTACAGGTGCTGGACATGTCCCAAGAGAATGCTTGAAAATTCAGAATTGAGGACAGCATGCCAAGACTGCAGTGACCTCATGAGCTGAGAACAGGCAGAGCTCAGCCCTGTAGCCCCAGGACTGTCCCAAAGAAGGAACACTCATCTAGAACTGTATCATGGGCTCATTTCCTGGCTGTGTCATGAGTTTCCCTAGAGAAACCAAGTATTTCCATCTGCAAGGTGGAGATAACAAACCTCCCTCATTTTCCATGGTCACTGTAAAGACAAACCTAGAAATATCTCAGAAGCAGAGTGTCTCCACAGCAACAGTGACAACCTGGATCCACAGGAAGGACTTACAAACAGATCCAGAAGAGAGAAAAACAAGTGTCATGAAAACTTGTAAGCCCTCCTGGGACTTAGGTGACATATCTCCAAAACATCCACCACTCCTGCTAAAAGACAAAAATCCTATACAGCTGCCTGCTTTCTGCATGATCTTCAAGTTCTTGAGGGCATTCCAGATGCTGCCCACACTGATCTCTACACAGTGATACAAGGCTTCCAGCCAGAGCATCCAGCTCTGGTAGGGTGCACAAACAGAAGCCTGGAAGCCCTGAAAATTGGAGGCTCCTGGGGTTTCCTTGTTCTGTGCTGGGGACTGCATTTGGCTTTGACTCATGCAACATCCTCCAGAAATAGATCCTCTCCAGCAGCTCTGAAACAAGCTAAACACAAATAGCTGCTATGCTTCAATTCAGAGTTTTCTTCATCTGAGAAAGAAATATCTCAATTAATTTGTTTCTTCTATTGCTTGAAGTTTTCCTTAACTCATGAGAACCAGGAGAAAAGCAGGACAATCTGACCAATAGTGCCAAATGGAAATCAGGTTTGGCAGCCTGGTGTGAAGACAGGATTTAAATCCAGGGTAAAGGCTACTACATCCCATTTTTAACTCAAATGTTTATTCTACATGAACACAGTAGGGGTAGGGACGTGCAAAGGGAAATGACATGCAGCTATGAAAGAAAGGCAAGGGCTTAGCACAGCTTGGGCTCAGAAAATCAGATGGTTCCTTTACCTTCTGCTCCAATGGATACTAGCTTGACTCCTTTGCTGGCAATGAAATCCAAGGCCTTGTTCACATTGGATATTTTGTGCACTCGCATTTTGCCTCTTTCAGGCTTAGCCAGACGTTCACCTAGTAAGAAAAGAGGCAAAAAAAAAAATTAAAAAAACATTAGAGAAATTCTGAATGTGTTCTTCCCTGGTGCATGTTTTCTGTGGTGTGGCTCCCACTGCTCAGCCTGGCAGAGAGCAGACCCCCCTGCACCCTTTCAGGACAGCCACACTCCCTGTTTAAGCACCCCCAGAAAGAATCAGACAGAAAGGGATCTTTTTGATGCATCACAGGTAAGCTGGGAACAGAAAACCTGTCTTTTTCAGAGTAGGTTTGCATCAGACGTGAAAAAATCTGTTAAAACCCCACTGAGCCAGGCAGTGGAACCAACCTCCTGTAGCCACAGATAACAAGGCCTGGAAAGAGCATCAACTCCCTGACCTGACAAAGACAGGTGAGGAGCTCTCCTCCAGCATTTGCAACACCCAACTTACAAAGAAATTTCTCCTTGCAACTACCTACAGTCAAATATGAGGGTGATCTTGTACCTCACCTTTTCTTTCCTCCAGCCAAGACTCAGACCTTCTACCTCTCTAGTTTCTCCACTGAATGGCCAGGAAATAAAATTACTTACTTTGCAAAGTGGCCTTACAACTGTAAAAACTGTCACATCAACTTCTTTCCATTAAGCCCAATGTATTTCTAACTCTATATTAAGTCTTAAACACAAGTGCATTTTAAGTGTTTATACTGAGGCACAAAGAAGGAAGCAACCTTAATGAACAGGTTAATTAATCTCTGATAGAAATCAGTCGCAGGAAAACACTCAGCTTCAGACTGCAACAAAGCTGGTAGATTCAGAAAAGCACTTTCCAACTTTATTTACTTGAAAGAGGTGCATTAAGTGTAGTCATGTCCTTCTTGATAGGTTGCTTGTAATTACACTCACAGTCTAATTTTACTAACAATAACCCAAACACTCAGCAATTAAAGCTTGCACATGTGGACTTTTCAAAGAAACCTCAAATACAAATATAATTATATGGGAATTCAGGAACCACCTGTATATGACACGATATTAGAAGTGACGAGAGCATCCACTTACAAATCACAAACTCCAAGATATAAAAACAATCTAAAGGAAACCCAAGCCAGTTTTGTATTTTAAAAAAGTTGCAATTAAAAGGAGATCAAACGGGCAAGTCTAGGCAAGTCACTTGACCTATTCAGTTCCAAGTCTCCAGCTATACCTTGAACTGAATTTTTAAGTCAATGCAAGCTGACTCAAACTCCTTATTTGAGGTTTAAGTGCAAGAAAGAAAAGTACTTGGCTTGTTTTCTAACATAGGTGTGAGGAAAAGCTAAAACAGAGAAGAGAATCTCTGTTTTATCTCCATAATCATGCCCTACAAAGAAGTCTGGAAATTACAATCCTTTAGAAGTATTTCAGTGGTTACTGCAAAGTGGTGTCATTACCTCACACTAAAGGACAAAACCCGATTCATTTTTAAAAGGAAACACTGATGCACTGATTTTTGACAATTTAAGTAAAAAGCTGTATTTTATGGTACTGCCTCCTTCCTAAGATTAAAAAAAAACCCAACTCTTTTGCTTTAATGGAACCTTAAATACACTGTGACAGTACACTGCTTTATTTTTCCATTTGGACAATGCCAGTCATTCTAAAGAAAAGCTGAAGCATTTTTTGTGACAGTTATTTGTGACAGTTTCACAATGACATTTTTACGTGCAATTTTACAAAAGACTTATTCCTATGTAGCCAAATGTCAAGAAAATGGGTTGGGCCAGCTAAAACCCAGCCATTTCCTCCAGTTCAGTGCAACTGTAAACTAGCCTTGCAAAAAGAAAAGTAAAAACAAGTGATTAGGTTTCAGCTGGAATAGCAAGCTGATCCAATTCACCTCGTGGCCGCATGTGCAATGCCAGTGCACTGGAGAGCATCTGAACTTTCTCCCTGGGGCTGGGGAGAGCAGGGTTGTTCCCCCTGACAGCCACGAGATCCTTGAGTAATTGATGGTCATTGCAAACCTCTCTCAGATTCAAATCCTTTCTCTGCAAACTTTTTAGCTTTCAAAGTCCAATGACTATTTCCTTCAGACTTGGACTTCATTACAGATTCAGACTTCCAGAAAAAAGCATCATCTGGTTCCATGCCATCCATTATTAATGATGTGGATTGTTAAAAGGAAGCCTGCTAGAAATATGCTCTACTTTGAGCTATTGGCATCATTGGCTTTATTTCTCAGTACTTCTCTTTGCTGACAAAATGAAAACAGTCTGCTACTCCCTTCCATTCTCTTGTCCTCATGCAATAGCCCAAGGCTGTGCTTTAAAAGTCAAACAATGCAAGTACATGTTGGCATAGAAGTTATTCACTGCAAATTGTTTAGGAAAAATCTCAGTTAGTGACTCTATATGTTTGAAGGGGAAAAAACCACCTTGCAACTTTGAAAAAGGCTAAATTTACATTCAGACTTTTAAAATAGTCTTGCAGTATTATTTTTAAAATCAGTTTGTCAGGGAAAGGAAACACATGGTGAAATGAATTAAAGTGTGTCTTTTGGGGCAGCTTCTAAGGGGGACTGCAGTTGTTACTTCCAACCACAGAGGCCAACCAGACAGGATCTACAATGAGGAAGTCCCAGTCCATGGAGCTTCCCCTGCTGTACAGCGATGGGGAACCAAGGGGCTCTTGTGGGGCTGAAAGAGAACCTGTCAGCAGCACTGTCACCTCCAGAAGGTACCATACTGAGTGGAACTGAAACATTCTCTTCTTGCAGATATCATTGCTTCCTAGTTTGGAAAACTGCACTGGATGGGTAAACTGCTTCCCACCCGCCCCAGCTGCCTGTCAGCAATGTGTTCCCAAGGACATGGGAGGGGTTCCCTCCCTGAAACATGGCAGCCCCTCTCTCCAGAAGCTTCCCTGATGCAGACTCCATCCTTCCTGCCATGGCAGAGTGGCAGTCCCCCTGCAGCAGGGGCAGAGGGAGATGGTGCTCCCTCACCCCCACACATCCCAGCCAGGTGGAGAGGCACTGAGCTGCACACAGTTCTCAGCCAAGCTGACCCAGCACTCTCATGGCTGAAAGCTCTTATGGCCATCATACTCTGGGTTAGAGATCAGCCTGCCACAGAGTAATCCTGCCCATACCAAACTCCCATCAGCAGCTCTGCAGTCCCCCAGAATATGTGAAGAGGAAACTGTGAGGCAAGAGCTGAAAGGAAAGGCCAGAAGCTGGAACTGGAAAGCAAACAGCCATCCAGAGACTCACCGTCCTGGCAGATGATGAGTGGGAACCATGGAACAAAACATACAGGTGAGCCCTTGCCAGACATCAGGAGACTCCTGACCCTCACACACTGCTCTCCTTGTGGGCTGCTACTTCCCCAGCTACAAACCTGAGGGGTTGCTAGAGGAGCTGGCAACTGGAAGGAGGCTCTGTTTGAGTTCCCTTATCATAATGGATAAGGGAACTGCTATGATGGAAGTGAAATGAGGAAAAAACGTGCTATGTTTCTCTTTTTCTGCTGCTGTACTTAGGAGAGCTGCATTCTAGCTTCTGCTGTCTCTAGGGAAAGGATGTCCAGTCTCAGGTGTGTGAAGGACTGTGGTCTCTGGTGGGATGCAGTCCCCAGTTACCCCCCATCCTTTGCCCCTGGTCATGCAGCAGCAGGCTGCAGGCACAGACACACACTGCACTGGGACAGGTACGTGCCATGCCCACACCACTGCAATTGGAAGCTGCTGGCTTCTTCCCAGAGGTGGCTCTGCCAGTGAGCTACCAAAGGAACAACAACAGAGGAGGAGTAGGAGATGATGCAAGGAAATTAAGCAGCATGAGATACAAGATCCCCTGCTTTAGCACCAAGCCTCATCTGCCGCCTCCTACACATCCTTCTCTCCCCTATCTTCCAGTCCAGCTATTAGAAGCTAAGCCATCAAGGCCCATCTGCCCCAGAGTCCAGGCTGCAGACCTGCCTCTCTGAAGGAACAAAAATACAGAAAATACACTAACAGGACTCTCATTTCTTACAGGCAGTGCAGAAATGTGTACACTGCAAAGTTCTGATAGTGTTTTGAATTCAGATGGCTCCACACCACCAGCATGGGCAAACCCCCTGAGATTTCATTCTACATTCATAACTTCTTGGAACACAGTGATGATAAACTGACAGAATCTTTACGTTAAATAGGAGGTAAAGGAAAGGGACATAGGAAAGTCTGAGTGATATTATCATGGCCATTTTATTAGAAAGCACACCAACTTCAGGAATTCAAGTCACTGGGTTGCTGTAACTGGCACAAAAGCAATCAAAACAAAGTCTGTGAGCTGGGGGTAAACAATCCCAGTTTGATAAATACAGTCTTGCCCTCTTTCAATCCCTACTACAAAACTTCACTAAGGTATTTATTTCATGAGCAAATCAAAAGGGATTACTGCTTATATGAAATAATCCCCTGGGAGTCTGTCTAGTAGTGGGATATTTGAGACACAGAGTAAAAACAAATCTGACCTAACTTGTTCATGCCACTGCTTTTATTTCAGACTGAGTATTTTGAGATTTTGCTTTTCTTTGGGATTTTTTCTTCCCTGTGAAAGTTTGAGCATTAAGCTCAGATTGAAACTAGAATGGAAAAACTTCAGTCATGGCTGAAATTGAATGACACAGAAGATTTACTGGTTTGACTTCATTCTTCCAGTAACTTCTATCATACTCCCACTGCCATGTCGCTTCAGTATGATTTCCCAGTGCAGCATTCCCACACCTCCCAGAGCTGCTTCATCAGCCCTGCCAAGCAGTAAGAGCCACTGGCTGGATCTTCACAGGAGGCTGTGCATTCCTGACAGGCAGAGAAAAGCCAAGAAGCCAGAGCAGGAATGCAATAGGGAGCCTGCACAGTCCATGAGCTTCGGAGCACATTCCAAAATGGCCACTGCTGGAGACATATATTTAGGGAGAAATTTGTTCTGAATCAGGAAGCAGCTGTTCTTGCATTCTGGCAAAAACTGCAGCATTACAGCCCTTGCAGTCAATATCCTGCATGCAACACCACACAGAACCTCTCTCACCTGAAATGACTTCCAGAAGTAACATGAGTTTAAGACCATCCCTGAAATCTTCCTCTATGTTCTCAATCTGTGTCCCAGCCTTGCGGAGGTGAGAATTACACCATGCTGTAAATGTCTAAAACACAGGAAAGAAAAAAAAAAAAAAAGCAGTCAGTAATCTTCCCACAAACCAAACAACAATTCCCAACCAAATCAGTGCTGCTAAGCATCCCACAAATGCTCATTAGGTTATCAGTCTCCATCCCATGTCCTTGAGGAGCACAAGCATTTACACCTCTAAATACCCAAAAAAGTTGCAGGATGTTTCTGCAGCAGAGGGAATCTGAGACAGTCATTTTACAGCTCCAGCACATCTAATGTTCTGGAGAGGTTTCTCATTTTCTGTTTACCTTAGAATACCCTGAAAACTATTTTAAAACATGCTAAGTGCTCAGATTGGTAAGGACTTCCAGTGGTATAGATAACACATATTAATACCAAGGAAAATAGAGAACACCGTTCCAGATGATCTGTCTCTAGAGGGGTGCTTGAGCAAAAAAAAGAACCATTCTTCAATTGCCTCTTGTCTGCTCCATCCCCAGCAGCCCCTAGACACGGAAGGACAGCATGCTGAGCTCCTCAGCCACATAAATCACATCTCAATAGTGTCCTGCTGCCTCCATTCTCACTGACTGCTAAGCAGACCTCCCTTTCACCTTTCCTCCCCCATCACATGGAGGAGTAAATACTTCCTGAGTAAGCATAGTATCACCCATCTCAGCAGAAGGGCAGATCCCAGAAAGGATATAGGTAACCATTACTTAGTGACACTACTGCCTAGTGCAGCCCCAAACTCCCACTACTTGAGAGCCTCTGGCAGAAGCATCATTGCAGCCATCTCAAAAATAAAATCACAGTCACTCTCTAATTAGTGGTACCATGCAACACCACAGGAATAATAATACAAGTCTGAAGTGCAGGACAGACTGGGGCCCAACCTACAATACAGCCAGTACTATGCAGGCTAAACAAAATTCTTTTTTTGAAAGCACCTTCTGACCTCAACTAGTCAAGATAAAAGTATCTCTCATGCGAGAGAAATTAATTTCACCACAACAAATGACAGCACATATTTTGTGTTTGCAATCTGTAAGCCCATGCTCTGAACAATGGGCATGTGAAGCACTGACAGGGGAAGAGGCCATCTCTTCCAAGAGATGTGACAAAAGGAGCTCTCAAAAGTTCACCATGTGAACTGCTCTGAAAGAGAAAAGTTTGATGGTCAAACCACAAGAAGCAAATATAAAACATCTCAGACACGTCTGTGTGGTATAGACCTTAACAGGTGAATCAAAGAGCTGAATCTCATCAGAACATGCAGATGCTGTTTGACACAAAACTACTGTTTGAAGAGTATGGCAGAAACCAGGAGGACGAGTTTGTTCAAGTGCTAATGAACGTGCTTTGCAGTGTTTGAATAGCAGACCAAGTAAACATTTCCATTGTACAACCTGATAACCCCTCTATCATTCTCTAAAGAGAAGAGTGAGGTTACTCAAAAAAGAATGCATCCAAAAGCTCAGTACTACCACAAGGAAAGCTTTCCCTCCCCCTCTCAGATGTGGTCTTAGAGCCAATTCAACTCACTGACCCAAAGAAAATTGTTTACTTTCTTAAGACTAGTCTTCTGCTCAGTAGTGCATGGAGGCAGTTCAGTGGTATCTAACAAGCCTCTACAAAAGAAAATTGGGCACACAAGGGCCAAGCAGGAGGGTGGAGTGGACCACAGCAGCCATGCCATTTTAAACTGCTGGGGAACCACAGAGGAAGGATTCATTTAATACTGAAGCACAGCATGGCAAAATTTTAGAAATGCTCTGCTACTACTTACTCCATGCATGGGATTTTGAAAGATTACCCCAAATGGCAACAGGATTGTTCTTGGTTATCTCAAAGCTGGGCTTTCACTACTAACCTGCTCTCATTTGAGTTCACCAGAGCACAAATAGTGTGGCAGAATCTTTCCTAGCAAAAAGCATTGCTCAGCAGCTGCCAAGCTTTCCTCTGCTGTGCTCTGGCCTTGTTCTCCACTGGGACTGTGGAATGGAGCAGGATAACAGCACAGCTGTAGATACTTTTATGGCAATGGCACTTTGGACGGATGCATGTATTGTGAAAGTCCAGGATCTTTTTTTTCAAAATGGACTGGTTTCCTTCCAGATTTGGAAGCTCAGAAAAAAGAAGAGTAAGTAATTAAGCACCTTTTATTGCTTTTTATTGCTAATTCCCTGAGGAGAAAAAAAAAGGTAGTGGGTTTTTTTTTAAATAAGAGTGGTTTTATTTGGAAAAGGGCCCTATATCCTAAAGTACATCCTTTTGGTGCTATTTTCTTCATTCTACTGCTTGAGCTGTATTACAAGAAGAGAGGTTAATTTATTTGTCTCCCTTTTGCAGTCAGGCTACTTCACTCTTCCAGATAAGGCAAATGAGAGCAGAGATGCTTTCTAAGGCTACGTCATCATCACATAAAAAGTATGAGAGCAAGTTATGTCACAAAGGTTGTGGATGCTCATGAACGTCCTTCTCATATCTGGAAAGCAGACATGAAGCAGTGTCTGGCCCTAGGTGACATACAAAATTCATGCTGATTTGAGGAGGAACCCTGAGATCCAACTCATAGGCCACAAGGCTGCCCTTTTATTTCTTGTCTGACTTCTCTGAAGCAATTTCAGTTTTCTTCTCCATCATCCAAAGCAGATCACACATCTCTGCTTTATATCACTGATAATTCCAATAGAGGTGTACAGGGCATCCCTCTGCAGAGTTTGAGGGTGGAAGAGACTTCTACACTTCCAAGAAACACAAATGAAGTTAAATGCAAACCACAAATCTTCTAAACTCTGCTTTATCAAATAGCCTGGCAGGATAACTAGATCAGTGATAATATTTTTTATTGCTTCAAGAGTCACCTAGGGCTTGGTAGAAAACAAGTCCCAGAGGCAGCATCAACTTCTCAACTGGAACCATCTCCATCTCATCATGGCTTCAGGCTGAAGTGACAATTCTCCAAATAGTGCCATTAGCCATGAGTGGCAGAATAGACACTTCAGCTCATCATGAACATGGACCATAAAGGGTATCTAGACAGAGCACACAGAGCTTCCATGAGACAATTCCCAGATGCACAGACATTTTCTGAAGGCGTCTTCAGGTCCTACATGAACCCCAACAAGCATAATGCTATAAGCAGAAGAATAGCTTATGTGAACAGCAACAACCAGTAACACAGTGTGGATGCATTAGGCCATTTTACAAGAAAGCAGGATTATGAATGCTTTTAATAGCTGCAGTGGGACTCACAAACTGTATTCACCACATATCAACCCTATCAAAATATAATCACCAGAAAACAGCTTTATGCTGCATTTACTGTATATATTGCAGAAGGGTAAAACAGCTTCTTACTTCAAAGCAGTAAATTGGAAAGAGATCTGACACATAGAAGAAGCCTGGAGAAAAGCGTCAGAAAAAGCAAAAGGAAGCAAAAGAAGGGAGAGCTGAAATTTTTGCTGTCCACTGAGTCTTGCAATCCTGGCAGTCTTGTTTATAGCCATTTTTACTGGCTTGGTTTCTTGTATCTGCACAGGATCCTTTTTGTTATTCTAGGAAATCTACTGAAACCTCCCACTCACCCCAGCCACCTTCTGGGCGAGGCAGCCGCTCCTCCCCACGCCTTGAGTCACCAGTGGCAACTGGCTCAGGGGGCTGCTAAGCCCTGCTGTGCTGCCTGCCACCAGCAAAAAGGTTTCAAAAGTGGAAAGGGCTGTCAAAAGCAGCCAGCCACCTTCCTGGTGCAGGCCTGGCCCTGGGAGCAGCCAGGCAAGGAAAAATCCACAAAAAACCACCACAACTGCATTTGTTGTGGTGAGGTGACTTGCACCCCAGTTCAGAGGGCAAAAATACACTGCCAGACAGGAAGCTGCTTGGAAACAGCAGATGCTCTTCCCTGCTGTCTGCAGACACAGAAGGCTGGAGATTATTCTCCTGCTTACTTCTAACTCCCTGTCCCAAAGACAAGAAAACAAATAGTCTGCTAATCTTGAGGCTTATGGAAGTTTCAGAGCTGGAAAACTACTTACTGTTAAATAATAGCACAGCAACCTCACACCATAAATTTTCTGCAGCAACTGCACAAGAGGTGCAAACAGAGCTGTATTTCTTGGCCCTTGGATCTTTCCATTTATTGTACTCAATTTTATTTTTGGACACAATAGATTGCCAGGACACCCCTGCAGGTCTGCCTCTGGTTCACTGCTCACTATGGAAGATTTCTGATGAAGAGGCACATGTGTTTGCATGCACATGGATGCACTTCTCATCACTGCTCTTTGTACTCCCTGCTCCTATCTAGCTATGATATGTAGTTTTTTTGTTTCATTTTTATTTTCTTTTTGTATCTCAGCCTAATCAGCAAGATCCCTGATATCAAGATCAACTCTTGCTATTTGGTTGCTGGGTCCTGGACAAACAATAGCACATTGGTATTCTACCACAATATAACCTGTCAGATAATAAAAAGAATAACAAATGCTATTAAAAGCAAGCATATATGATTAACTGTTCTGTTCCCAGCATATTCACTGTTGGGATATCCTCTACAAGCCTACCTGCATACCAATTTTAACAGTCATGCACACCCTTTTTCTTGACACAGCATGAAAAGTTTTTGCTTCTTCATTGTATTAACCCTTTCCCAGTCATAAGCTAGTCAAAACAACAGTCAGGTGATAGCTAGTCCTGCAACCAAAGCTCTAATGAGATAGTATCTTCAGCTAGGCCCTTCCAGGAATCTCTCAGCCCTGTCACTGCAAACCCACCCATATCACTGTGCATACACACATGCACTCTGTGGTATTCTCTGCACTTCCCCAACATCTGCTTTTGTTCCTGAAAGCCAATAACCTTTCCCCTCCACACTGTTACTTCCTACCTTTCTGGTACCAAAGTGGCTCAGGCAGAATCCCTAAAACCTAGGGAAGCAGGAGAGTAAGTCAACATTTTAAAGTTTAAAGAATGTTTGCTGCCTCAAAAGCAGCAGCATTATGATACCACTCAGAGGAAATCTAGACAGCTCTTTGTTGAAAGGAGGCAGTCATGAGGCACTTCAGCTGCTGAGCAACTTTAGCAGTGTAAATGTCAAAGCTACCACAACCACATAAATGACAGATATTAAAAATAAAAATGGTCAGTTTCATCTCTTTGTGGCTGTGACAGTGGCATTCCAGCTTTATCTGACTTTTCCAGATGCTCTTTACTTCTCTCCTTGCTAAATCACTCTTCCACACAGCCCTGCTTTCCGTGGGTGAATATAAACTTTCTGACACAGCCAAGAGGCTGCTGTATTTGTGTAACAGCCCTGGAAAAGCTGTAACTGAGCCAGAGCAGTGCTCACTGCCTCTTTTCTGACAGGAGAAAGGTCTGGTTTAAGCAAAAGACTTCACTGGAGCACTGCCTCTCCAGACCACCACCACCCTGCTCGAAGAGCAGCAGTGTTCACAGCCACCGAGGCACCCTCATTCCTTGTATTTATGCTGGGGGATGAATTTTAATCGAGTACTTCAAGACAGCTCTGCTGTTGAGATTTGTCCACAAAGGTTTGGCTCCTGTTAAGGGGTGGAGCTGCTAGCACACAGATCTGTCTAGTAGCAGAGCTTGATGCTGTCACACACGTGCTCTGCAAAGGGAGATCTCGAGTGGGCTGAAAGCTATGGGTGCTAGTCCAGGCATTCTTTTAGTGTTGTAGGGGAAATAACAGCAGGACCCCCTTTCCAGTCACCAGAAAATAAAGCAGGATGTTCAAACAATACTTCATACACGGCTGAAAAACAAAATCAGTGTACCCAGCTGCAAGTGCTGCACTTCTGCTAGCAATGCAGTCAGCAGTGCACCTGGGCTCTGACTGCACAGCCAGGCTGCATTCCCTGCCTGGCCTGAACACAAACCCTCCGTGGCTCCTGCTACAGGACTGCTGGGATAGATCAGCCAATTCTTACAACAGCTTTTGCAGCTGAGTCCATGCTGCAAGGGCTTTTATTTAAATAAATTTATCTGAAACAAGGACTGATGCAATCATCTAATAACAGCTAATAGTTTATTACAGCAGGGAGGAAACTGCTGCACACACCATTTTTTAAGCAATAAGATTACTAATAAAGCAGTCCAGCTACCCCATAATGGGATCTTTTCCACCTCAGTAGTCTGGAAGCTGAACATACTGTATCAATTAAGGAGGATGCTAGCCCAAGGCCACCACAAATTTCTCTCTCTTGATACTTGAGCAGACAGACTAGGCCATCATCAACTTACTAACTGGAAGGATTTGAGGAGGCCACGAAAAATGAAGCTCAACAATCCAGTTCCAGTTTCCCCTCATTCAGCAGGAGCTAATTTACCAGCATTACCTCTCAGGGTCTCATGTGATTTTTCCCCTTCCTAATGCTACTGCTAGAATCCTCCTTTCACATCTTAAAGCACTTGGAAGAAATGCTGGGGTCTCGTGGGTGGCTGCTTAACACCCTCCCCACACTCAAACACAGACTCAATTGACAGGCTTGGTTGCAGCTTCTTTTTCTACAAAAGTCTGTGATATAAGCTGACAAGGAGGTGCTCATTTAATTGGGCAGTAATTACAAAGTAATGCTAGATCCACACCCTGACACAAGAAAGGCTATGGCTGACACAACAGTTCACACCAACAACCCTAGTGAAGAAACCTGGGCTGCTCATGAGATACAACTGGCCCATGGAATATTTTCTCTGCCCACGTGCTGCAGATGACAGAGGCTTTACACACATATGTATTACTGGCTTCTGATAGAGATGGAGGGAGTGCAGACCCACTACAGTCTGTATATTGCACCTCCTGGATTACTCCTTGGTGTGCTTGGATGTCTGCTAGAACGCCCAAAAATACTCAGAAATGGCTGTCCTCTCCCCTCAGGGGAGCTCTATGTATTGCAGACCCTCTACACAAACCTCATCTCAAGTACATGGAGCCACCCGAAGTACCTTTTATTCAAACCTGAATTAAGAGAAAAGCCACTCTTTGCCATACTCCCCAATCTCATCTTTTAACCTGAAATACCTTCACTGCATGTTGCTTTGCATTTGAAGCCACATTACAATTTTGAAATGAAGAAAGGCATTTGATAAACCCTTTTAGTATTTATGTTCCAAGCCCAGTCTCCAGGACATCAGGGTAGTTCAAAGAGCTTGGTTTGTTTTCACAAGTTATATTATCAGCAGCTGACCTCTAAAGAATTACAGGTATGATGCTCAGTGAGATGAAGGCTGCACAATGAAGAGCTTTGCTTTCCAATAGAGCTGGCCTTTTAGAAAGGCTGAAGGAATTAAATGGATATTCAGAAGGAATCATTACAGATGCTTGCAGCACAATTTCACCACCTCCACTAAAGGAGTTCAGCACTACTAGCATCAGTGCTAATGTCCTGTTCTGGATTAATTGCAGCTGCTGAGTTCCAAGCTGAAAGACAAAATATAGCCCACACTATTTTCTCAAGTGCTATGCCCTGAAAACAGGAGGTATCATTACACTGTACTGTGCAGTACCAGCACCTGCTCAAAGAACCATCTGGTGGCTGCATAAGGACTTACTGACGGTGAAAAGGCAAATTGTAAGTCTATTGGCATTTACCAACCCCAGGGCACAGCCCCTGCAATTTGGAATCATAGAACTCAGTCACTACTTCTAAGCCACTTTCCAAAACCCATCTCTGTAGCTCAGGATGAGAACAATACAGCAGTAAGAGCTCCATCCCTAAGTGTAACAGCATAAAGCAGCATGGATTCCACTGGTAGTGTGAAGTTCTCTTTGTCCAGAGGATCTAGGAACTGCTGCATAGAGAAAATAAACTCTTCTGACAGCCAATTCATCCTTTTGGACACTGGCAATGAATCAGCAGCACATCACTTACAAGAAACACCATGTAAATTCAGTGCAGGAGTTTTCATTTTGCCCAGTGGAATACAGTTATCAGTGTCTTGCACAGTTTTTAATTCTCATATCCTGGAAGACAGGACAAAAAAAGAAAAACCCAAAGTCTATTTCACATTGGCTTTTCGCTGGTGTGGTGGTAACTCCCTTGGAGCCAAAACACGCCCTTTTATTAGCTAGCAATAGGCTGAAGAGGCTAGGGCAGAAATCTCAATCCAGCACACTTCCTGTCCAACACAGGGTAAATATTTGTTCTCCTCTACATTTGAGCCTCTGGAGCCTTCAACTTCTGCTACAGAACTGCACTATTTCACAAAGAAATCTGCTTCTGGTATTTGAAAGCTACTGACCATTAAATCAATGAGTTGGCTGGTATTTCAGATCAGTAAAGTGTAAGGTCTCTTCATCCCTGATAAAACCAGAGAGCACTAATAGCTCGGAAAATACAATATTCCTTTACACCAGAGAGCACTCACAGCTAGGAAAATACAATAAGCATTCAAACATGCAAAAACCATGGAAAAAAATCCCCAAAACTATACAAGGATATCAACTGGCCAGAAGTAAGGTCTTTTAGAGTTTATCATAAAGTTCAGACTAGCAAGACTCTTCATTATACTCCTTTCTCCCATGAAATCAGCTCATAAATGTCAACTTGCTTCCAGCTCTCTCATAACAAAAACTAAACAGAGCTTGTCTCAGCATTTTATATGCTGAATCTCCCACATGCTTTATAGCATTTCAAGATATACTGGAAGAAATCACTTTACCACACTAGGATGCAACTATTTATAGACTGAAAAGTGGCAACAAACCACTGAAAGCCAAACTGTTCGATTCATGGAAGCTAAACTCCAACAGCTCAGCACAGGACAGGACCAAGACCCCAGGATGAAAACCTGCACAAGCAGTCTTATATTCCTGATGGCAGGCCTGCACCTCATATTTCACCATCCAGGTTTATCCAGACCCACTGATGTCATGTGAAGGTGGGTGTCACCCATCTGGTCCCAGGAACAGGCTGGGGGAAGACAGAGAACACCTGGCACTGTAACAGAGCAGGACATGCAGCTCTGCTCCAGCCCTGGCCTATCTGACAGCATGGGCCAAAGGTACAAGACTTCCCTTGAAGCAGGTCAGGAAAGCACGTTTCCCCTGGTGGATTCACAGGCAGACACAAACACAAGTGCTCCAGTGAAGATTTGCCATGCTTCTGCCATGAAGGTGCATGTTGGGGCCTGTCAGTTTATATCAAGTGCACAGAGCCACAGTGCAGGAGCTGATCTGGCTGAGAGCCCTTCTGCAGTGCAGGTTCACAGACATCTGGGGCTGCCCAGAGCTTCACAGCTGGTGTTTGTTCTGTGGCTCTTCTTTGGCTGTTTACTTTGCTGATGATGGGAAAAGAGGGAAGAGGAAGTTACAGCTTCATTTATCCAGGTTTTTCAAATGTTTAAATATCCAGAGCTACGTAAACATGTTGACTAATTGAAACAACTGAATGTATTGCCCACTGCTCTGTATGGATGCTGAAAAACTAGCACAAAGCATTGGCAGAAATTTAGGGACTCTGCAGCTCTGAAACATAAAAAAACTTGAAATAGTCCCTTTTTCTGATGGATGATTGCAAATGTTTTGGATAAAAGAAATTATAGTTGCATTTCAAGCAAGAAAGGGTCTCCAAACCAGTGTTTGGCATGCAGCCTCAGAGCTCCCTGTCCAAGAGCAAGGAATCAGAAAGGATAGGCTACATGGCATAGATGGCATTTGGGCTTCACTCCCATCACCAGCAACACCAACTCTTGGATAAAACATACATAAAAAAAGCAAGATTTTTGGATATATTTATCCCCTTGGCCATCATCACTACCCCTGACACAATGTGCTGTCAACATTCAGAGCTCTCTCGGTCACTTGCAACTGTGCAAAACATAATTCCCAGCTCCAGAGGGGTCATTCCCAGCTCAGAGTCACAAGGTCTGCAATTGTTAACCTGAAATGGGGTTTTCCAAAATTAAGAAAATTGCTCCTGGGATAAGATGACTCTGATTCACATGTGCTACCAAGGAAGTAAGGGCCCTGAAGATGCACAGGGATCTTACTGTGCTGGGAAGTACCATACACAGGGTGAAAAGTTCCAAAGCACCTCAATGTGAGACTCGAGATGTGGGTGGAAGTAAGTAGGCAGTGTTAGGGTGCTTGGCAGTGGTCTCAGCACACCCACAGCCTACCTCTTGTCATTTTCTATATCAAGATCATAGTAGAGAGAATTGATCCACAAAGACTGATCCTATCTGAAAAAGGGACAAAACAGTTCACAACTCCTACAAGCTACACAAGTGTGTCTGAACTGCAGCCTCCTATGCAAGACCACAGGCCTGAATCCCCCCACTCTCCAATGTTTGGAGCCATCTCCTTGTTCTCAATAGCTACATCCTGCTGCCACAGTGCATTCTGCTCCAGTTTGGTCCATGCTGTTGGTGCTGCCAGCCTAATGTAAGGGAAACATAATGTGCCAGTCTATAGCAGATCCCACCTAAGCAAGGCAGCACAAACAAGCAAGAAAGCAACTGAAAATGCAATGAGCAGATAGCTGGCATCAGGGGCTGGTACAGTGCAGGTTCACATCTCACAGCACAGGTAAGAATGGGAGAGGTTGAAACAGGGCCTTAAAACAAAAATAGGTACCTCATATTTAATAAGGTGAAGAAGGGGATGCTGCTGAAGAGACGTGAACTGAAGGGTACGTTTAAAAGTGATGGATGACAAAAATTACTGCTGCAGCTATTTGGGTGAGTGTGATTGGATTGCTTCATGGAGGTCAAGAAAATGAATTGCCATTACTCAAACATAAGATAATTGTGTCTGTGTGAGAGCTGCATGGAGATTCATCAGCCATTCTAAATAAAATGTCAGGTCAGAGCAGGGAATGTCACATCTATTGTTGGATAAAAGGATTTAACTGATCTGGAGAAAGGCAAGATACTGAAGATTTACATAAAGGCACTGTAAAAAAAGTCTCACTGCTAACACATGTAAGCAATGTCTTCTAGAATGCAAAATACAGAACTGAGCCTTGGGAACCTTGAAAAGGGACCACCTGAGCACCCCTCCTTCCTTCCACCTCCACCCATACAACACAGAAAAAGAGACTGAGAAGGTGGAACCCTTCCTCCATCTACCCCCAAGCAGATGTGCTCCTTTCATTCACACAAACAGAGCTGCAGGAGTTGTCACCTTGTACTGCTGTTCCTTCTGCTACAGTCTTTAGTGTGGCACAAGCTTTCCAGTGTGTCCAGTCTGTGTCTAATTGAACCTGCAGGCCTTCAACAGTGCACAGAAAAGCAGTGTTAGGATGATCAGATCCTCAGTGAATTACTGGGAGTTGACCACAGGAATTTTGCCTCCCAGGCTTTAACTCTTAGGTGGCCTCACATATTTGCACAGTTGTAGATTCAACAGTTTTTTTCACTTCGAGTTTAAATAACTTACAGCTTAAATGAAACCACTAATAACAACAAAAAATTATATAGATCAGTGTCTCTGTGTCCTGTGGTTGTGGGGACAAATATTTATTAAGGTAATTACCATATGTAAAATTGAATTGCATCATCACTTACTTTTAATTGGATACCAAAAGTATTAAAGCTAGTATGGGTGGCGAGATTATTGAGACAGTCTTTTCTGGAATCTTAAGACATATTCTGTGCTTAGGCATATGTCATCTAAGAGTAAAATACAATAGGATTTAAACTCTCTACAATAGTACTGAATAGCAAGTTATTTCTCAGTGAACATCACAGCCTGAGGAGGGGTCAAATTAGTGAAAATCTCCACGGGCCTCAAGGCATCTGCATGCCACTGCAAGCTTCCAGCACTGACCTACCACCACATGCACTGCAAGTGATGGGATCTCCCATCTTCATGCAGTAAATACAGTCCTGACTGGTAGAGCTGTGCTTTGAGTGATCTGTGCCAAGCCTGTGGGTACACCTGGACAGCACAGTGAAAAACAGGGCAGAGCATCTGAGCCAAGGTACCAGGAACTGGTGGTAGTACAGCACAGCTTACCAATGGCCATCTACCAGAGGAGCTGCAACAGGCAGCCAGGGCATAGTGCCCTGCAGAGATTAGGACCCAGCAAACATGGGAACTGAGGCTCAGTAGTACAGTGGAGCAAAGAAGGGGAGTTCACATCTTCTCAGCATGTTGTGTTCAGACCAGAATGAAGATCTTAAGACAAAGTAAGGAAAAAAGGACGGTTGAAGATTAAAATTATGATAGGGCATAATTACAGCAGGAGTTTTGTTCCAGACTGCTGTGGTTCAATGTTTCAGACATCCCAAGAGACCAGCAACTGCATTAAGAGAGATGGAGGCAATGCTGGCTCACCCAACAGAACATTTGGCTGAGGACAGCACAGCACTCTCCCTTGCGTCCTTCAATTTGTTGCCTTTGCTCCAAACTCACTCTCCTTGGCCCTGCCCACAGCCACCAAAAATTCAGGATGGGAATCTAAGGACAATATACTTAACTTCAAGAGGATGCAATCTTTAAAGACTTTCTTGATCTAGCGAGCAAAACATTGTATTTTTATCTATTTTTATCTAAATTATATTGTCTTGAGACTGTTTATGTAGTTTATCAAAGCAAGAAACACTATCTAAATGAAGTCAGATGTGGGACTGATACCAAGGATTAAGAGCAAAAGAGAAACATTCCAGTTTGCTGGGTATTTTTGTTTTCTTCTTTCTTTGATCTTTTTTTCAACCCGAACCATTAGCAAAGGCAGTTCCAGTTCTTAGTAGCACAGTAGCTCAGAGCTAGTATCTGTAAGTACTGTTTGTTATTTTAAAAGGTTGTGCTATGGGTTTATAGACTAATTTTCCAAAACTTTTACAAAAAGGAAAAAAGGGAAACCAGACTTAAAGGCACATGCACCAGGGATCTGCAATACTTTGTGAGGGTGTTGAGCTTGCTGGAATAGCTGCCCTAGGTAAAGCCTGGGAAAGGCAGCAAACTTTCTGGACTTAACCCAAAGGCTACCAAGGAGAATGTTTCTACTGACTGCTGGGAGTTGGGTTCAGGCCCTGCACTGTGGGGGAGAGTGGCAGAATGACAAAAAAAAATCTGATGACTCTAACCACGTCCAAAGGAGCAGTAAGGAGCTGCTGCATTATTTAAAAGTAGTCATGCAGAACACCTTACCAAATACTATTGGGAAAAATTGATCTCTTTTTAAACCTAGCAGCAAGATTTTCACTTTCCTGATGACAGGAAAGCCTAAGGGAACATAGCAGGAAACACACTGCAGAAGGAACTGCAAGGAAAACACTGCTAACCAGCCAGTTCAGCCCATCAGGAAATGTTTACTCTTTTTTATTTTTCCATGTCAAAATGCTGGAGGCTTCAAACTATGCTCTCTGAGAAACAGAGAACAAAGGGACATAGGGACACAAATCCCAGCATCAATGTCCTGGGCAAACAGACATTGCCATTGACTGGTGAGGACTTGGGGACCAGCCCAAGACTGCCTTCTGTTAAAGCCATGCTCTGCTCCACAGTCACCCTCTGAAAAGATGTGACAAGCCCAAGTGTAACCTGTATTACTAACACCACTCTGCTGTGTCTGGCTTGGGAAACTGGCACACAGAGCAGACAGGAAAGCACATGAAATATTTGAACACAGGACCCGAATCTGTAGCAACTCCAATGGCTGAGAACAGACTGTGATTTAAGCACTACCACAGACACATTCAAATTCTTGCATTTTCTCATTTCTAGGAGATGAGGTTAAAGAGCTCACCACAAGAAAGGACATATGATGTAAACTGGATGGTGAATGCCAGAACTATGCTGGGTTGTTGTTTTTTTTACTGTGCTCCACACATATCCAAAGCCTTTCCATTTATAGGAAGAGCCATTGGTACAAAAGGTACATTCTTCATTGGACCAGAGGAGGCACCATTCTGGGTATGAAAATGTTAGCTTAGTTAAGGAATAGGAGAAAAATCTCCAGTGTTTTCCCTCATTAAGAGGAGCCTTCAGATGGGCAGAGGACTGAAAGAGAGCAGAAAAATCATGTATTTCCATCAAGAAAATGAATATACCTCTGAGTTTATAGTGTGTTAACAATTTCTAATAAAAAGCACTATAGAGCACTTTTTTTTTCCCCTTAAACCAGCTTTAGGATCGAAAAAAGAGAATTGAAATAATTCTTATTTGCAATGTCCCAAATTACTGTGCATTAATGCAAATATCTTAGAAAACAGCAAAAAGAGTAAACCCCATCAAAAAGAAAGTTAAAAGTAAATTTTTACAGGCAACTTTACATTATTTGTTAGTATTTTCCCTTTCTTACTGTAGCTTCATTTCAGCTCTAACCACACTCCCATATACTTTCTTAAATTGTGAGTGTTCCCAACTGATGGCTGCAAATTCCCTATTTTTAGAAAAGCGAGTTTCAGGATAACCTGAATTGTCAGGGCTTCCTTCTGCTCTACAGAAAAGGATCTGTTTACAGCAAGGGTGCATATAATAAAAATATTTTGCTACAAGTTGCAAAATTTTGCTCCAGCAGCAGAATTGTGATGTCTTTGGGGAACTGTTGTCCAGATGCTTCATGCTCCCACTTTCTTGTGCTCTGCAGGAACTTGTTTAAAGGCACTGTCCACAATAAGCTACCCAGTAGGATGGTACTTCACAGAGGTCTAATGGGTGCACGTCCGGGGAGATGCAATTCCCCTTGGAAACCACCTCAGAGAGATACAACAGAGGAACTGCTGATTGACCCCTACATACCAGCATTCCCCAAAGCATCACCAAGCACCAGGGCACACACACAGGGCTGCCAGTTTCTCCATCAACCATGCACTGATAGCAGGCTGTCCCTAGGAGGACAGTCACTGGCAAGTGAACAGAGCTCAAAGATGGTGATTTGCTGAAAGAGGAGGGCAGAGAGCTTAAATTTTGATTCACCTGTAGGGAGATGGATGATGAATAGTTGAGGTGCTCAATTTGAAAAGAGTCAGGCAAAGATTAATTATTATTTGCCTCAGCTACTGTTTAACAAGAAGAGGTGATGAAAATTGCAAGATGATAACTGCCAATGACTCGTTCTGGAACAGGAGGAGGAAAAAGGGGAGATGGGCTCTAGTTCTGTGTTTCCTTGCATGAGAAAAACTGCAAAAAGAGCTGAGTGAAGAGGATTGTGTTACAAGTGTTAATCTCAGTGGTGGCAACAGGCTTTGGTCCAGCAGCAGCTGGAGAGAATGACCATATGAAAAATCTTTACTACACATGAATATAAATATAGAATTTTCCATTTCTCTTCCTTCTGCTTGGAAGCATATGTCATTTATTCCCAAAAGTTTCAAATGGCAGATACTGAAATGATCACTAGCTCTGTAAGCAAGGAATTATTTTTCCACCTAAAAAACCCTGTATTTTAGCCTTGAACATAATGAAATCCTGCAATACAAGATATATTATCAGGTGATATGTAAATCCAAATAATTTTTAACCTCCCAGTCAAACAGAGCACAGGAGCTCACTGTGAGTCCATCTGTACATTTTACAGCATTCATGACCACAGGTGCAGTCAGTCCTTAGGGAGATGCACCACAGGATGTACAAGCTACTGGTGGAGGTGAGCATTTGCATAGGTTCATCCACACATCTCTCTAAAGCATTTCCTGTGCAAAGCTGTGCTGTGTTCTGATGAGCAGCTCACCCCACTACTGCTACTAGCTGAGGTTTCCTTTTGGTGCTGGGCTCTGCTGAAACTGCTCAGAGACCACAAACCACACTTTAATAAACAAAACACATACACACAAAATAGAAATTCCACCACAACTAAAACTCAGCTATCCTTCTGCTCTTTCAACCTCCCACACTGAGCTTCAAACTTGCATGTAGAAAAATCCAAAGTGAGCAGCTCTGTTCAAAGCATTAAAACAGCTGGAAAACAGACACATCAGCAGTTCTATTCTTTGTATGTAGCCACTGTAATATGTCTGCATAAAATCATTACAAGGGTTTTTATATTTGCTTCCATTTCTAGGCTGACCAAAATGGGAAGAAGCCACAGTAAGAAGCAATACTAGAGAACCCTAAAAGTTGGAGTGCTGTGCTCAGACACCTCAGCCCCAACAGGGCACCCCTCCACTCTACTCAACAGCTGAGATGAGATGAGTTAAAGAGGCCAAAGGGAGAACATGGAGATGGCTGCAAGGCATACCCTCAGATCAGAGTTCCTCAGAACCAAACAGTTTGAGCACCCCCCTCGCTATGCACCAGGGAGCTTCACTGTAAACACACCCTCTACTGAGGCAGAGAGCAGTAATATAAACCAGATGATGTAGGGAATTTTTTCCCTCTTTGTCTGTACTAAATTTAAATACTGAGCTCTTCTTCTGCCAATTTATTCTTAAAGGGCCTGTATGCTACTCTTAATTTCTATCCCACTTACTTGAATTTAACAGTGAACTCAGTAACCCTCCAGGCACTTTGACCACCCTGAGACACACGTGTTCTTCACAAAGTGTTGAAGGCTGAGACCTGGCTTTCCAACTACTGGGCCAGGAGCCCTCACAGCTTCTCTACCCTTCCACCTGAGAACAAATGGAATCTTGCAGGTGAAATCACAGCACCAGAAAAGCTCCCTCCTCCTTGAGATAAATTGTATTTCAGGTCTTTATCTTCTGAAGAGTGATGAGGTAAAAATCAACGCAGGAGCTTAATTCCCAGACAAAATGTTTTGTAATTTCTTTCAAAAACAGTGCCAGACCCGATGAACACAAAGAAGCCCCACCAAGAAGCCACTTTAACTAGAGTGCCAAGGGCAATCCACCAGCCTTCCAGCCAGCTGGACAAAATGATGGGAATCCAAACACAGGCTTGCCTCCCAGAACACACAGTCATGGCAAAGGCAGGAGAGGACAATACCAAAGAGCAGTGTCCCTCCAGACAATGGGCTCCATCTGCACCACCACCATGGCACTCCAGCGTGCAGCTTCCACTGTGCAGCTCACAGTGACTGCACCACCACAGCCACAAAGGCAACACCACCTTCCTGGTGAGGGCTGTAAGTGACCATGGCTGAGCACTGAAATGGAATCCAGTTGAAGTGTCATGGAAGCTGTGGCCATCAGAACCCACAGCTGCTTTGGTTATCAGTAGGGCTTTTTTTCCAGGAAGCTGCCTTAGCTACTGACCACCTCTAAACATCAGCTTGGCAACCCAAACAAATCACTAGTAAAGAAAGACAACATGCCATTCTCAAAAGATGCAGAATAATGGTAGTGCACATTTTCCTCCATACTGTTGTATCCAATTCCTGACTGGTTTCAGCTCTTGAATTATCTTGAAAAGTATTGCCTCATCCTCAAAGTCAAATATTAACCTATTTATTCTATGATAACGAGCCATTCAGGAAGCAGCAGTACTATCAAATTCTGTATCCCTACACTGCCCCAGTGTGCTGGTGTCTAGGTAAGGAACAAACCTATTTGGCTCATCACACCCTGCCACACCTCTAGAAATGAGATGCAGTTTGCACCTTTCCTATCTGTTGCCCAACTTTTGACCTATTTTCCCCATTGACATAATTGACTTTTCACAGGAAACAGCTCCTCTAGAATATAAAATAGCTAGAGGATGGTAAATGAAAGCATAAAGTGGACAGTCTCCATTGTGGAGAGAACTAATTACTAGTGATAAGGAAAAATAAGATGATCAGTAAGGTGTGCACATATTTTGGTTTATAAAGCTTAGCTTTGAAGAACTAGATTTGATCAAAGATAGGTGAGTAACAAATGACAACAAAAGTCTCAGGTGGTAATTCCCCAAGGATTCAGCTGTATTGGAGCTACGTGAACATCTTACTAAATTAATCCTAAATTAACTCAAAATAAACTGGGACAAAACAGGAAGAGCCACAAACTCATCCCCTTTACAAACAGCAATATCCAACACGTGAGACTGCAAGTACAGCTGAGGAAAGAACAGTATGTAAAAGATCTATGGACAACACAGTAAGAGCACTCTGATCATACTGAGTCTGCATGCAGAGCACAGTGAGGTCCTGAACTTGCACAACGAGACAGAAGGAACAAAACACTTTTGTAAGCAAACTCCTTAAATCATCTGAGGTGTTCAATGTACTTCTGTTTTACAGTTCAGTAAGAAAGAGCAGGATGGAATTATGCAGCAATTGTTCCATATATTTACAGCAGATTTTATGTGGAGTTTGACTTCACTGAAGGTCAGATTAATATTCTGTGGCTTACAGTTAGTTTGCTCTTTAAAGGCAATACAAAGGAAATCTCTCCTTTCCTGCCCCTCCCTTGCCACTCTTGGAAAAGACATTGTCAAAGTACAGAAATAACTGTAGAAACCTGGACTTTCTGTGGACATTATGGTTGCATATTAACTACCAGTGACAACACCAGCTCCGAGGGCAGCATGGGGAGGTGCCCTTCTCTCATATACAAAAGTGAAACCATTCAAAAGATGGGGTATTTTTTACCTAGTGTATTGCAAGTTCTGAAACCGTCTTACAAAGATACAAATTTTGGATGGATATGAGAACCAGGCTGCTTCAGGAAGTAATGCTTCAGCATCCCCCACAAAAGAGTATGCATGCAATCATATCTCTAACTCATACTCTTTCTCAGATTTTTTTTCTTTCTAGTAAGCTCTGATCTCATCTGAAATGTATGCTCTTTTAGCTGCAAGGTCCCCAACCAGCATATGCTGCCTTTGAAACTCTCAGATGTGGCTCCTGACCACAGGAAGCTATTTGCAGTCTGGCTTATCATGAAGAACAAAGTACAAGGATGCCCACTGCTTTATACTTGCAAATGGGTTAGCTGGAACCACTACTCTTAGCTAGAAGAACAGGCACACCTTGTTTTCTGTGATGCACAGAATCATGGAATAGTTCAGGTTGCAATGGACCTTTAATCTAGTCCACTCTCCCTGCAACAAGTAGGGCCATGCTCAACTACATCAGGTTGCTCAGAGCCCCATCCAATCTGACTTCAAATGCTTCCAGGCTATGTTTCCATCCAACACCTCTCTCAGCAACCTGTTCCAGTTTTATCACCTTCATTGTAAAAACCTTCTCTCTTGTATCTAATTTAAACCCACCCTCTTGCCTGCACTGGGAAGGCCCTGGAAGCTATACAGGGTGCCTGCTCACACAACTCCATTCACTTGTTAGACACATTTGCTTCCCACCAGCTGCACTGCCTTTGGAAAAGCAGGTGCATCCAAGTAGCACTTTTTTTTTTTTTTAAGAACAGTCTTTTTTATTAATTGCAAGGAAAAGAGAGTGAGCAACAACAGCACAGGCTTCTCCAGTGTCTGCCAGAAACACCTGCCTCCTCCAGTAGCTCTGGAGAATCCCCGGGGCCTGTTCCACAGTATGCTCATATGCATGGGGATAAAGGAGACACAGAAGGGATCAACTACAGCCCTACTTCTGCAACAGAGCAACACACACCACTTACTACAACGACTGAAACCCCACAGCTGCAGTAGGGAATGAGGTTGGAGATGTTCCCATTTCTGATGTGAAGGACAAACATGAGGTCTCTTCTCAGGGACAGGCAAATTATTTACACAAGACATTTCCTTTGAGAGTAGGATGAGGCAGCAGGAATTCTGCCTTTATTTTTAAGCTTCTGATCAGAGGACACAAAACCACATGGGGCAGACAGAATGACACAACTGCAAGTTCAAAGCACAGCAAGTGGTACACCAGTGCTCATACCAGATCTGCTGACACCCATCACAGTGATGGGTTCTCTCTCCACATCGTCTCTGGTATCCATCCATCAGAAGGGACACAACTTGCAGAAATATCCTGGCCTCAGGTAGAAAGCAAATTTCAGAAGAAGATAATAGCTTGCTGAAAACAGTTTCCTGCATGGCCTGGTTCAAACATGGAAGTTCTGCTATTGGAGAGCTCCTGCTTGAGCTGTGCTGTCACCCAAAAAAACCCAGCAATTTCCCCTGCCACATGATACACATTTGGACAGGCAAGGACGAAATGGAAGGTACTGAGAAGAGTATGCTCTGGTTCCAACTGAGCCCTGGCCTGTAAGGGCAATGGAAGCACTGTAAAACCTCACTGCAACAGCAGGATACTGGGAAAAACAAAACCTCTACTTAAAGAGTGGCAAGCAGTCTGGGCAGGCTACTACTAAGCTCTACCTTGACTCTTCCTTACTTGAAATTTTTAATTTTTTTTTTTTTCACAGAATTTAAAAATCAAGTAAAAACTAGTCTGTAAGGCACGTGCCAAGTACTCTCTCACATTTAACCCAGTAGAAAGGCTCCTGCACACTCTGAGGCACATCACATGTGCCTCAAGGTAGGTTTATTTTGCCTTTAATCATTTCTCCCATGAATAAGTAACACCTAATGAAAGTGCTCTTACCCTGACAGCATTTGTATTCTGATACCCAACTGCTACTCGTATGCCTCTGCTAAGACAGCCTCTTGTTAAGATTACAGCAGTAAGGGCAGGAGACAAGTGAACACAGACACTGCTCAACATAAATGCTTAAAGCAGGTGTTTAGCTTAGCACCAATTTCTTATTTCTTTATGCCCAAAGACTGCTGAATTAGCCCCCTTCACAGAGACTTTAAGCACAGTGTTCTCTGTAATATGTGCACACCTATATGACAAAATTAAAACCTACTTCATTGTAGATTCACCCTCTGGCTCCACAGCCAGTACTATCGAACAAGGGCTTCTGCAGACACCATATGGGGTCACTCATCATTCAGACCTGTCCTGCTCTGTATTTAAGAGTAGAAACACCAGCACATCATTCACACTTGTGCTTACATCACCATCAACCTTGGTGTAATCCCACAGAAGGGAAATCTCAAATACAGTATCTCAGATACATCATGTATTTTAGGGGAAAAGATACGGTTTCGTGGTGGAGAATGACTAAGCCAACCAGCTTTCCTCAGTTACCATGGTTGGATGGTCTCTCAAATTCTTCACTGCTGCCCAAGGATTGGTAGCAGAAGTTACTACAACATCTTTGACACTGCTGCCCTTTATTGGAAAACTGCCTGCAAGTATCTACTATATACAGAAAGCCAGGCTAGCAAGAGCACTGGCAGACCTAGGGGATTAGACTGAACTTGCTTTGATGCCTGTTCATAAACACTCATATTCTTACATGTTTGTGTAAGAAAATGCCAAATCACTTAGTCACAGATAACACGTCAGAGTACAGCTCATCTCTCACAAAGAGTGCCTTCCATACACCATTCCTAATTTTGCTGTTGCCTGACAATTTTCCTTTGCAACAGTTGCTAAGCAAAACATTTGCAGTTCAGCTTAGTATCACAACTGACACTTGATGACTGTCCTAATGGTTACACGTAAAAAAATGCATGGCTGTTCAGTCTGGTTCAAACCACTGACAAGAAATAGGTAACTCAAATGGAGGGCATGCAGTTCATGTGCAGTCCTGATCACTGCCATTATGTTTGCTGTCTGTTTTCTCAAATAAAGAATCTTCTGAGCCAGGCAAGGTACATGCAGGTAACAGACAGCAGTGTAAGTTACTATGTGGAAGTAAAATTACCTTGATAAAAACATTTACTGTTGCTTGTTTCAGAAAACCTAAAAACCTTATTCCAGAAATGTACATAGATCTGTCAATATCTAGTGAAAACAGGTGCCTTGCTAGCACTCACACATCTACCACAAATCCTCTAATAAAAGGAATTTGACAGTATTTCTAGAAGTTCAAGTAGTTTTCTCTTAAAATATCGCAGTACAGTGTAAGATCAAAATAAAAAAGATAATTCAAGATAGACTCAATGGGCTATATTTTTAATATCTGTGGCTAAGAAACTATACCATATATTAGCAGCCACAGCCAGCACTCAACAGAATAGAAAGCAGGAATCCATCTCCTTTGCTCCTGAAGTACAAAAGAGTAAAAACTCTCAAACTGAGAAAAGGAGAGTCCTTCTGCACTACTAGCAAACATATGGACAGGTTTATTTCAAGCTTGGGCTTAGATCAGAAAACCTCTCCTAATTCTCTTCAGTCCAAGAGTTTTCTAAGCAGGTAGATCCCAGTAACAAACAGGACGGTCAAGAGAAATTCTTTTTCCATTAGCATTGGATTCATCACAGGGAAGGGGGGAAAAGGTACACCCCTTCATCCTTCCTCTCCCACGTTTAATTTGTGTAAACTTTATCCATGGATGATGATGATGTGACTTTTCAGATGAGGCAGAAAGAAAGGGGGTGGAAAAAGACCTTTAGAAGCACAGGGAAGAACAGACTTCTGCAATCTGTCTTCAGAAATGGCTGCACACAGGTTGCTGCCAAGTGTTGAAGCCCTAAGGACAAAGTAGGCTTTTACAAATGAACTGTTACTACACCAGAGAAGGGAAAAGCCACATGTTGTGTATGGGCAGAGATCAGTTTGTTAGGAGAGAGAAAGAGACAGAGAACTGCCTTGTGCAGAAGGAGTAGTAGAAAGGTAATTCACAACCTGCCTTGGGCCCCATGGAAGTCTGCTACAGTAATGCCCATGCTGATAGCAAGAATAAGGTAGAGACTGTGCTGTGAAATTGCACCTTTCCTCTTATCCAAAACCACACCTCAAAAACTAACATGAATTTTATACTTAGCCCTCCACCACCACAACTTGTTCTCAGCACTGAACAATCCCCATCCAAACCCTTAAGCCAAGGGGCACAGTCTCATTTCCCTGACTGTCACTGTCGAGCCAGTGCTCTAATCTCAGACCATTGGCAAGAACCTCCTTTGGTAGAAATCAAGTTATTATGGCGTAAGTCAATTCCTGGCAAAATTCCCCTGGCTTCAAGCTTAGACTAAGATTAATGTACTTCAGTCCAACCCAGTCTTCATCATAAAACTGTTCATTTTCTCATCTCCCCATAGCTCCCTTTGAAGGCTGCAGGAAGAATCATGTCTCTGCAAGAGAAATTATGGCAGACTGCATAGCTTCAGAGGAATACAAACATGACACACATTGTTTCAGGGTCTTTGGTTAAGTGCTAATCATCTGGATTTGGATGCCAGTCCCGATTATGAGAAATATGTAGTAAACAGAATCGTGCCATGTGATATCTGGGCTTAACCCTCTTCCTGCTGGCAGCTGTACATCAGCACAAAGCTGCAGTGGGAGCAGCAAAACAGTCTCCATAAACCTACTGGCCTTTTGTCCTCAGCTTGATGCTTGCTGCTCTCTTCTCTGCAGAGCCACATCCACACAACAGAAGGCTGCAGAAGGATGCATGCAATTTTGACCATAATCAGCCCCCCTTGGATGTCTGATGTTTGGTGATCTCCTCTGCTCTGACCCAAGCACATGGCTGGGCAATACTATGTGCAACTTCACAGGGAAAAGGGTAGGGGTAATTAAGATGCCACAATGAGAGGCTCAAGCTGATCTTGTCTGTGGGCCAGGAAGAAATAATCCCACCTGAACATGCTGAATAAGCAGTGGGTGGGCTTGAAGGGCAAGGGTATACAGCTGTCCCAACCCTTTCCTCAGCAAGCCATCACACGATTGCTACACACACAGTGGGTACTGGCCATCACCCAGGGACACCACGGCTGCCACACAAGCATCCAGCACAGGCATCGCTGCTGTGCTCCTGCTCCAACTGCTGCCACTCCTCACAGTTAGGGACACACAGCCCACACCAGCACCCACCAGGCTGGGAAGAGAAAGTGACCTAACCAGCACAAGACAGTAAGTAAAGAATTTCAGCCCTTTGCTCCTATGAGATTCTATTCCTTTCCACAGGATCACATATGCTATTATCAAGGCACACAGCACCTAACCTTTGCAAAACTCTTACTTCCTCTTATGCAGTCAGATGGCAACACAGCATTGTGCTTGTAAGGGAAATATTTTCTTCCTGCAGAAGTCAGACAATACAACTCAGAAAGGAGAGTTTTCACAAATTACATTTAACTTGATACTTAACAAGCCTAGCTACACATACTAGTGGCCCAGGACCTCCTCATATCCTATCTCCTACATCCTATGCAGCATACTGGTACTGCCAGAGGAAGTTAGTCATTTCCACATTAGACAGCCTCCCATGCCATGAGCCAGCCAGCTCATTTCTGCACACAGGTAAGGTATTGTTAAGTGAATTAGAATTTATTCCTTCCCTTCTCAGCTGCCAAAACTGCTAAGCCACTTGCATTGCATAGCAGGCTACTCTAGTAGTTGTTTTTTTTTTTCCTGATTTCCTGATGCTTAAGAACCCAACCCTGATAATTTAGAGCCTGTCTCCAGCTCTCTGTGTGGTTTCTCTGTATTTAGGACTGCTGTAGGCTGAGGTCTACTCAGGAAAACTCAGAACAGAGCCCTGACATGTTGATGCTGCTCTGAACTAAATTTAAAGCAACAGTTAGCAGAATGATAGATGTTCATATGAACAGTGACAGGGTAGTAAAAGCAGCTCAGATCAAAGCACTATGAATTGGATGGGGTATAAAGAGCCATGCACCCACCAATGAAGCCACTACAGCAAAGCATCTCCCTGCTGCCAGGGAATTCCCACTGCAGCAGCAACCAGCCCTGTTGTATTAACCCAAAGGAGAGGCAACAGCTCCCAGGCAAGAGGGGCCAGCCCACAGCACAACCCTGTGCTCCCCAAGCTCCCTACAGCAGCCTGGCCTCCCTTTAAAAACAGGGGATTCTGTTCATGGAAGAAGTCTGTTACTCTGCAAAGCAGCACGGCTACATCTTCAGGTTTTGAGCTTTCAAGACTTGAAGGGCTGAAGACTGCACTTGCTGAGCAGCTTTGTTGCCTCAAAGTTTCAACAACTGGGTTCATGAGAGCTGCACTGAGCTCTGGCAATCTCGGCAGGGCCTAACAGGAGGCAGTTCATGTTCCTGCACAGGCAACAGCAGCAGCTTCTTTCCCAGCTCAGCAGCTGCTGTGCAACAGTTCTTTGACCAGCCATGAAACAATCGTTTCCAAAAGGCAGGAGACTGCACTAGACTTGAAAGTGAGACAGATGCCAAATCCCAGTCCAGAGCCAATACTTGGAGAACCAGGCAAGGTGATGTTCAGAACACAGATGTGCTGGTATTTATTTCTACATCAGAAACAGTCAAGATGGTTTTTTCTTATGACTCTCTCCAGCTCTTTCCCATTTTCTTGCTGCTCCTTCACTGTGGAGAGCTATCTAGGTTTAACTCTTCTTCCTCTTATTATTTCAGTAAATCACTTTTAACACCAATGAAGATTTTTCATCTGGCTCACAGCTCATGTCCACAGGCAGTAAACGTGGGAGCAATGTAGAGGCTGTGCCTTACAAAGGAGGGAACAACCAGCTACTTCTCAGGCAGCTATGGTTAGTTCAGCCCACTTACTCTGTCAAGCAGGGTCTCACTGATTCCAACATGACTTACTTGTGTCAGGCAGTTTTCCATTCCCTACTTCAAAAGCCTTTAGCAATATCAGCTATCCTGCATGGCTAGAGGCAGACAGGTTTTAAGATGCATTCCTGCCTATGGAGAGTTGGCGGACACCTCATTCTTTTCACATGCAAACTAGAACTATCACTTGGACCAAGCTGCAAAAATTCAAGGAATTTGGGCAGGGCTTAAATAAAGTAGGAAAGAATTGCTTTGCTTTCCAACACAGCAAAAGGTATTCAGAAGCCTGGAACAAACCACAAACCCCCAGCTCCATCGGGTGCCAGGAGCCAGGTTCCCTCTCCATTTGCTGCAGCTCCAAAGGGATTGGTTAAATGGCTGACATCAACCACTAAATTGACAAACCACCATTTAAGTGGGCAGTCCCACTGAACTTACCCTTCACTTCCCCCATCCTCTACCTTAGGCTCAGCAGTGATCAACTCTGATCTGTTTGAAGACTCACTTTTTCAGAGCACATTCAGGTCCTGATAATGAGTGTGTCCAACTGAGCAAAAGTGATGGACAAGCACAGTCAGACTGGACTAGAGACTGTGAAACTGCATCTGGAGTGAGTCTTGTCCCAAGTAAATGGATGAAGGGAGAACATTCAGCACTTACATATGCCGAAGTTAAATAAATTAGGTGTGAAACGAGATTTTGGCGGGTATTTGGAATAATCAGAGACTGTAAATTTGAATATATTTTATGTCACCCTCTGGCAAATTCTCTAGAATTCAATTTACAGACAGCAATTACACAATACATTTATTCGTCCCCTTTGTAAGGCTGCAGAAGTAGCAAAGTTTACAAGCTAAAAAGCAGATAAGCACTATATAAACTACATTAAGAGCTCTGGAATGCATTACCATGAATATACATATGTAAAATATTTTGCCTACTAATATCTTCTTGGGAAAGCAAATCAAGCAGCAAATGGGAGGGTAAATTAGATGCCAGTGAGCTTGATAGAAACAAGCATGTCTAGTTAGTATTTTTATTCTATTCTCTTCCACTAAGATCAGAAGGGTGGTGGTCGTTCTGGGCACTGCAGCTTCATGGCAAATAAGAACCCATGAAAAAACATGTGAAGGGTACACATGAGATGACCTACCAACCCACCCCACAGGAAGGTCAGAGTGGAACACAAACCCGAGTGAGCTTTGCAGATGCCTCGCTCTTCATGAGAGCCTGAGGACAATACTCATTCCCAGAGGCACTCTTATCAAAGGACACCTCTTACTGTGTACAGCACTTAAAGAATTTTGCCCTTTGCCTAGAGAGCTGCTCCTTTGGATGGGCTGTGCACCCTGAATACACACCTTCAATTCCCACAGCCTGACTGTGCCCAGTACAAACACTCCTCTACCTCAAAGCTTCCCCTGCTGCCCCATCCAGAAGCAGGGGCTGCCGAGCCCACTCCCTGGGAATGGGAGGGCTTCCAAATAACCTCTGAAGGACAGTGACACCAAAATAGTCTCTAGATGAAAGAGATAAAGGTAATTATTAAAATCTTACTAACAAAAAGTTTCAAAAGCTCTCTCTGGCAGCACATCATTTTGTTTATGTATCAGACCACGAAAGCAAGCAACTCACCTAAGCAGAACAGCAATCTTCAATCCAAAGCACATGAGATCACTGAACACAATGGCAGAGTAAGATGGGAACACATTTCCCTTTCCAGCGCCTGTTAACGAAGGTGAGGCAAGAAAAGAAAGGAAGAAAAGGAGGAGGTAGAATTTGGGATAGGGATATATAGGTAGAAACAGGTATCAAGGAGTACTATAAGATTGCTTTAAACTCAAAGCAAAATTCTACAAAAACCAGTATGCTGTGATTTTATTATCTGGTTACACCCACATCAGAAACACACTAGCAAATATTGCTGTACTACAGCTAGAAGAGTTGAAAGAGTGTGAAGCAAGGGATATATAATTGCAAATTTGTAGCAACATAATGAAAGCAAACATCTGAAGCTAAACATCACAGGAATACAGAAGAGTCCCTTTGAAGTGGCCCATCACTAGATTTGGTCCTGAAGAGACACTTGGGACCACTTAATCAGAGCGCACTGAGAGCGGCTGCGCCAGCACCTAAAAAAACCAACACCAAATCAAACACACGGTGGTAGTGCACAAGAACATGGAATTCAAAGTCACTTGTTTGAATCAGGTGCATTACACACAAGTATCACAAGCAGGATGTACTGAAATCAGCACAAGTGGTCTTAAGGTAACATGTAAAAGCAACAAGAACTAAGGTCAATTTAAAATCGGTTATAATCTTTTCAGTGTTTGTCACCTTGCATCATCTGGGAACCACGCTTACAGATCAGAGTTCTGTGGTGCAGGCAGGTGTTCTAACACAGCAGAAACAGGCCTTTCCCCAGTTACCCTGCAGGATATGAGCCCAGCAAGAGAGTGCAGGAAGATGCAGCTTCCAGCAGGCAGATTGCTCAGGCCAGCAGGCAGAGATCTTGGCACATCACAGTGCCCACGACATACATCTCTGGCCACTGGCACTCTAGGACTTCCTCTACACCTACTGCCCACTCTGAGCTGTAGGGCAACAAGTACATTTTCAACCTTTGACACAGCTCTAAGACAAGTTAAATATATAGGCAGCAGTGGTGGAGGCTGACAATATGTACAGGATACAAAGGGGTAAGAACTGCTCTTCCCCCCAGGCTAAATCCAGAGCACGTGGAAGAAATTAATTCTCATCAGAATTTCTTTTTCTCCATTTCACGTGACAGGGGACATGGTGCAGACCTGCCTCTATTGCCCAGCACCACACAGGAATAAAGCCTAGAGACTGCACAATAATTGCTCAAGAGCTAAATGAAAACCCTGCGGGGGGAGTGGGTTTTAGGTGGATGCATTCTGTGTTATTTTGGAGGGGGGTTTGATGGTGGCAGTAGTAGTCAGGTTTGTTTGGTTTGGGTTTTGCTGTTGGTGGTGTTTTTCTAAAAACCTCCTCCTTAGGCCAGAAAGACTTTTCATTTTCCTGACCCTATCACGGACCAAATATTGCCAACAAATACCCTCTTCAGCTGCCAAGTACAGCACACCTGCCAGCTGGGAAATGAGGTATTTCACCACTGCACAGCCTTTGCTTGCTGTACTTGCATGTAGTCACCCACCCTCTCTCCTCCTCACCCAGCAGGGCGCTCCATTTCAAAAGTTGCCCACACTTGATCCTCACCATGGCCCTCCTCCTCCCCAAGACGGAAGAGCTCAAGTTACAACAGGCTTCATCTCAGGAGGTAAACATGAGGAAATGGAACAAAGGCCTGAGACAAGCATGCTGCCCTTGGTCAGGGTATGAAAGGGAGAGCAGGTGAAGCCCTCAGGAAAGCTGTCTCATTGCTCCCAAGAGGAGAAAAGGCTGAAGAATGCAGAGAGGGATGCATCTGCCTGGAAACCCTGCAGGGATGGATTTGCAGGGCCAGAAGCTGAAGTCCCTTGGCCTTGCTAATGAAATCACTGCTTTGGCAAAGAGGGAGAGCATAGGCACTGCACATTGGGACAAGAGGGTACCTTGACAGCAGGAAGACATTGAGCCTGCTACAACAGTGATTTTCTACCCTGTATAAAACAGATGTTAAGTACTAATACATCACACCTTCAATACCACCACCTGCCCTGAGAGTTCCACCCAATGCCAGCATCTTCTGCCACTGTTTCCACACAGAAGGCTCCTTTTTCACAGCAGATCACCACCCTAAGCTCACATCCACAGGGCCCCAAGGCATCCCCCTGCTGTGGAAAGGCCACATGGTGCCCACTGGGGCTTGGCACAAGAGGCAGTGTGGCAGCTGTGTCAGGCTTCCCTGTCTCCCCTGCACCCACCTCTGCAGGCAGAAAGTTGTTCCAAGTTCTGCAATCAGAGGATATTCTGCTTCAAGTGCTTTAATTACTGTAAGCAGTTCACTAATTACAGTAGTAATGATTGGATTATGGCCAGTTAACAGCTCTAAAGAAACAAGCCATTATAAGAGGGGGAGGGAAATACTTCTTTGGGTTTAGGATAGAAACAGATTTCAGCAGTCCACCCTGTAGGAGGCTGTTAGTAGCTGGCTGGGTCAGACTATTTGCAACACACTGCAACACCAAGGAGCCGTGTAATGTGTCACTAAATGATACACTGGCACTTTAAAATTATCAGTGTTGGAGGAGGTGTGTTTGCAGGAACAGAAGGTCTTCTGTTAATGTGCTGATCCCGTGAGCTCCAACACCTCTCCATGACTGGACCCAAAAGACACGATGCAGGCAGGTGTGTGTGTGCTAAGTTACTAACATGGTATCATGCCTTGAGATGCTTTGTTTCAGCATGCAAGTCATGAAAAGAAAAGAAAGTCTTAAGAGAAACCTGCTAGTTTGAACCAAACAGCTAAATACAACCACTCACACTACCCAAAGCCAAAGGCACTCACCAAAAAGAGCAGAAAAACTGCCTTCCACTGGCAATTGTTGCCAGCATGGGAAGGACCAGAAATCCATACCAGTAATGGGCAGGAAGGCTCCCTCCACACCTGACCTCCTCACTCACACAAGCCTGACTACAGAACAGGCTGTAGAAAAGCAACGGGACCAATGGATCCCTGCAAGAAGTCCTATCCCAGTGGAGACACTGCAACAAGAAGGACTACTAGCTCTGAAAGATGAAGTTTTTTGTGGCCATGCTTTTTCTGAGAAAGGCAAAAAAAAAGACTCCCAGATACAAGGAAGGCACGATTACCAGATACACAGCTTCCCCACCTTGAAGGGCACCTTCCACAAAAGAAGAAAGCAGTATCCTACTTTACAGAAGAAATCCTCAGTGTGTTGAAACTACAATAAAAGCAACAATACTCATTCACAGGTGACTACTCTGATGGTACTGCCAGCCAGCAGTATGCCATGGCCCTGCGGGTCACGTAGCTCTGTCTAACCAAGAAAAGCCAATCCCTAGCATCACCATCAGCCACTTTTACACCTCTACTCACCTTAGGAAAAACAGGTCTCTACACCTCACGCTAGCCCTTGGTGGTAACACACCACCACTGTACCCCTGCACAAGCTCTTCAGTTATTCCCCTTGCCCCCTCAGCAGTATCTTGCTCTACTTGGTCTCCTTGCTCTCTTTTCCCTTCAGAGGTCTTCAGCTGAGGACTGGCAGAAACTGAGCTTGGTATCGCTGGCTGGAGGGCGAGGATTTCTGGCAAGAGAAAACCAGTGGATCTGGGCATATTGCCCAGAGTGAGTTCACACTTGGCTCACCACAGCTGGAAATAGTTTCATCTCTGGCCAGAGTTCCCCAACGGCCCAACAAAACCCTTGGGAAACAGCAAGTTTCCACACGCTGGCCATTTTGAAACAGGCTAAACGCTGGTGCTCATGAGTGTAGCAGTGCTCTGCACGCAGCCAGCCCTCTCTGCACAGCACAGCCTGCCAGTGCCACTCCCAAGGCGCCTGATGAGCAAGCGCTGACCCAGCACAGGGTCCCTCCCTTTGTGACAGAACCAGGTGGGGCCCAGAGAGACGCTTCCTCTGGAGACACTCCTCTTGTACAGCAAAACTGCGAGCAGGGCGAGAGGGAAGGCAGAGGCTTGAACAAACACACCCCAGGCTCTCTTACCAGCACACGCTTGCACCTGGGCTACTGCTCTCCCCTACTTTGTAAATGGGAGATGTCCACATCCCCCAAACCAGGTAAGACATGTAGGAAACTCACCCAGAAGCATAAATATGCTTAAAATTTTGGAATTGATTTTGGCTGCAGTCGAAGTTTTCCTTAGGAAATTAAGTATTTTCCGTTGCAATAAAGCCTGGCACAGATGTGGTCTAAACAGCTTTAAACTGCCTCCTTTTTTTGGCACTGTTTAGCAGTTAAAGAAATTTGCTTGCTTTTTTTCCAACCATGGAGTCAATTTTTACAGTTTTCTTGGGGATAATACATTTAAGTAGCAGAACTAACTTAACATGTACTGAAGGGTAGATTTAAATAAAGTGAGTGAGGGAGATTACAGGTAAGTACTCGGGTAGCAAAAGAAACTTGGCTGCTGTAGAGCCAAGGAATCTGGCCAGGAGACAGGGCTCTAGGATATACACATCATTTTCCATGATGAAGAAAAGAGCACTCAGCTGGGATGCAGAGACCATACATGGTTCTCTCACTCTCTCACATCCCTCAGAGACCTTTATGGGCTAGCTCCTGCAGGGAAGATGCAGCAGCACAACTTCCATTTACAGCAGCACTGAAGTTCAAGCACTTAGCATCATATATTGCAGTGAAGAGTAGCAAGTGCCCTGGCTGCCTAATCCAAAAGACATGGAAAGAAGTCCTTCCTCTACTGCCAGCTGGCCTTGGTTCAGCACCTCTGTTGGACACGAGGGTCATCTTCAGCATTATAAAAGGAAACATCAATATTCCGTGTGAAATTTCTCCAGCCATCCAGCACTGTGTTCATGGAAGGAGCAGAGCAAACCAGCTGCCCATTCACACTATAGTGTGTGACACATACAAGACTTCACAAGGGTCACTCTGAAAGATGAGGGCCATGCATAGGACACAGGAGCAGAGCCCACCTGTGCTATCCTGAAGGGCAGGCCCTATACTGCAGCAGTGCACTGTCACTGCCATGTCAAGTTGACTGACAAAGAAGCAATCAGCTGATCCACCAAGTCATCCCTTCTTTCCCACAGACCACATAAGTTATCTAGGAGGATGTGGAAAGAGTAGCTGCTTAAGAAGCCTGCCCTGCAGCCTCACCTGCCCATGAACTTTCCACACTGGTGCTCCCAGTAGCCCTGGACTGGTTGGTGTTCAGAGACCTACTTGAAACCACCCCAATCTGACAGACAGGCGATACGAGACTCACATTAGTGGTGTTCACTGTAGTGAGTGTAGCCAAGACATGCTCTTTTCACTTGTCAACACTTCCCATCTTGGCTCTACTACAATAGAAAAATGACAGGTTTGCTGTCATTCCTCGCACCACAGGGCTGAACGCATTTCTAGTCTACATAAATAGAATGACAAATCAAAGCTTCATCTGCATTAAAGACCAAAATCCCCTCTCTCTATGCACGCATACCCCAGTTCTGCCAATGGGAGCGGTTTCAGAACACTGAGGGTTTAGAATATTTCTGCAGAATCTCACTCATGCTGTAGTGCTTCAGAGCAGCCATGCATTTGGAAGCAGAGTAAGAGAGGACAATCGCAGGTAAAAGCATGAAGACAGCAAGCTGCAGCACGTATGAGAGCTGGCTTTCAAAGGCCTGGCCCAGCCCTCAGCAGTAAGATACACTCATTGCCAGCTGAACAGCAAAGACAACGACAGGAAACCAGCATGGGGAAAAAATGGTTCTGCTTTACTGCCTAATAGGGAGCCAAGAGGTTAAACTGGCACCAGGCCACACCACATCCTATGACCAAGTTCTGCTTTCATACAGTAGGAATATGACAGCAGGGAAGGCAATGTGAGGAAGGGAACTGGAAATACTTTAATTAATCTTATTATTAATAAATCATATTAATGCCAGTGCCTTTGTTCACCTAAGCATTTTTTGGATTGGCCCAAGAAGTCCCCAGGTCTGTCTCAATGATCTGAGTGACTATTGGGAACCTGCCAGTCTCATGCACCAAGGTCAAAAAAGTGGTGGGTGGCTCTATAGACTACAGTAGAAGACTTTTCTGGCATGACTAACACCAGACAGCCAGTACTGCTGCTGACAAGTCTATCTCACCACTCTTCACAACTCATCCCCGCGAATTCAATCTCTGAGTAACAATGCTTCACCCCCAAAACCCCAGAGTTGGAGCAAATCCTATGTCTCTATGAAGAAAAAGTGACTTCCTTTCCTGCTGAGGTTATGCTTTTCCCACCCTGGCAGTTATCAAACATATTACACCTGATTTTTCCCCCACAGGGTTCTACATTGCTATAGAAGATTTGTAGAAGTCATGCTAAGCACATTTCTTACGAAAGCCACCATGCTTCCAACAATCACACATGGCAAGAAATAAGTTTTATATTCTCAGACAGAAGAAAATCAAACTGTTGCACTGTCTTCTGTACTCCTCAAACACCATTTCTTAGACTGTACAAAACACCTCCAAAAATCACAGCAATACATCCAGCAAGCCCCTGGGGCTGACACAACACAATAAAGTGAGACTAGTCCATTGTATGTCATATTTTTGCAGCTTCCCAGTGCTTCCCCAGACAGTTCTCCAGCCTCTTTTCTACACTGACTGCTTTCTGCACCTCATTGTCAGAAAGAGCACAGCCATTCTCCAATAGCATAAGCGCACCCCAGAGACAGTTTAGGTGTCAGGCACACCAGTGATAATCCACAGCCAGGTGGAAAATACTCTCAGTCCTTCACCAGCACAGCCATGCAAGTTTTCACCATCTCTGTCACCGCTGTTTGTGCCAACCTTAAGAACTCCAGGTCAGTGTTTTCAGTGGATTCCAGTGATCTGGACACAAAAGCTCACAAACTGCCAGGGGAGGCCAACTGAACCCTGCTTTTCCTCCACTTGACAGTGCATGAGTGCTGCACCTCTCACACAGCACACATCAGAAGAGCTGGGTCGCCACTGTAACATTACCAGTTTCTAAAATTGTGATTCTAGTGCTCAGGAACACTTCCACCAAACAGGTTTGAACAGGTTTACTGTCCCATATTCTCAGTTACCACCCAGTTATATTGGAACTATACACAGACAATACCTCCTCATACAAAAGCATGTGCTTCAGAGGGGACAAGAGGGGACAAGTTCTTGCCTGACACACAGTAAAACTGGTTTCCAAACAGCTCCTACTTAAGGATGCCCTAAGTGGCATGTCACATGCCCCAAGCTATGAGCACTGCAAGCAGTCAGGGCAGAAAACAGTGTTATCCTCTCTAGCCTTTGCGCTCAATGCATTGAAAAAATGTCATTACTAAATCATATGCACAAGAATTTACACTGGTTGCCTGAAGCAGTCAGCAAGAAATTCCCCAGACAGACATACTTTACATCACTAGGCTGGTAGCTGGATGCCTTTGAGGTGTTTCACTCATCCCTAGAGGACTGGAAGGATAAGTTCATTACAGATTGGTGAGTACCACGTCCTCATAAACTGATCCTTGGGATCTGTTACAGACTCCCCCTGAAAGAATCTGCAGTCTCCTTTTTAACCCATGCCTGCTTCCTCCTTAGACTCCCCCTTTAGACAGGATTCTGAATAGGAGGCTAAGTCACAGCAAAACGCACATGCCTCATTCATCATCCACCATGAGGTTACAATGAATAATAATGTTCTTGTTAAAAAAACCAAACACGCACATCCTGACGAAACCTGATCACAGAAAGTATGAGGCAGCTACCACACTCAAGGACAAATAACTGATCTACAAAGCCAGATACTTCCAGAGTTCCCTAAAGCAACTTTTGAGTTTAATGTTTTGAAAAGCAAGTATCTGGCAACAAGCTACCTATGTTAAACAACATAAGCTTGATCTGACAGATAGGAGATATCTGGTGACCCATATTGCCTGCCTGCGAAAGAGCAGCTGAGCAAGCAAGCATCCTTACAAATGTCACCATTCTGCTTCTGTATCAATACTGGTCAGCATGAAATAAAGCACATAGAATACTCAGGTGCATCAGGACCACATTCCCTGCAGCACACCCACACTGCAACGACCGTGCAAGGACTGTCCCTTGCTATGGCCCACACAGACTACTATGCAGTGTCACAGCAGGAGCAAAGCAACCCAGTGCAGTGCATTCATCAACAATGCACATTTATTTACCTCATGGCTGAATCTATGATGGTACTGGAAGAAATTTTAGCAAACTTCAGTTCAGGAGTGGTATCACACCTTCTTGTGGGTCCACAGCAGCTACCACAACAGTAGCTTCCTGGAAGTCTACATACTTTTCTCATATAGATCCAATCTTGACAGGATGACACTCAGTCCATGTGAAAAGGAAGCCACAATTGTGGCTTTTACATTTTGTCAGTGATGATAGTCACATCTGATGGGAGCATGCTTGCCAGCAGGCTTGGAGATGGGGTGTTTCCATGATGGCCCTATTTAATGGGTACTTTCTGTTATTAACAACCCCACCTCAGAAAGGTGATTAGAACAGCAAAATTCAAAACATAATAGTATGGCCTGCGAGATGCAGATACAGTAGGGCTATGAGAACCGTGGCTTTTTTTCACCCTTATATTTATGTGTATCTTTACAGTGATGCAGTGCATGGCACAGAGTAGTGAGAGAGGCTTAAGGAGACTTGAGGTTCTAACAGGAAATTTCTGTAAGTTCATGAACAACTGTACCTAGTAAGCACTTGATGCAGAAAAGGTGCCACCAAAGTCTGTGCTATCACTGCTTCTGCAGCACCACAAATCTGACCACTCCAGTTCTCTGAGCCAGACATATCATTTACTGCCACATTGTCAGAGATGACAACGTGGCAAGGCAGAGCAGCTGCAGATAAAGCGCAAGGCACATTAATTTCATCAATTTGACTTTTTTTCATAATTTTTGATTTTTCTTTAAATAAAGACAAGCATTATTATCATCTCTCAGAGCATTAAAGTTGCATATGGCTATCTTCTACACACTGCAAATTAACACTGCTTCCTAATCCTAAGAAAGCAGTTGTCAGGTCAAAAAGCAATTTGACATTTAAAGTTTCCCTGCCAGCTGTACAGTAGAGACGAGTTGCTCCAGGCCAGATTTTAAAATAAACCTGAATTAGCTGTACCTTGAGCAACGAGCTCATTAAATGAGAATGGCCCACATGAGAGCCTGCTATATGCAGGACCTGAAGGCTGACCCCTACCAACACCCAGCTTCACCCCAGTGTTATTCCTGACACTAAGGAGACAGTGGCCAGAGATGGTCCTTCTTGCCATCACCCTTCATCTCACTCATCTGTGAAGATGAGCCAGGCATGTTGAACATCAAACAGCTCACCTAGTCCCTCACACCAAACCCAGCTGCTTCACCAGTCCACGAGGAAAAGTTTGAATGCTGCAGCTGGATACTTCTCATCAGGAGGTAGAAGTGTCCTTGTGGCACAAGTGACAATCTCTTGGCCACTAAACACCCACATACGTACTTTTTACTAGTTATGCTTGTCTATCTTGATAGCTAGGTGAGTTCATTGCAATGGCTTTCAGCAAGTTTTGCTTTGCAAATCTGGGAAACTGCAGGATCAATCTTGTTATGCCTTGGCTAGTGTTACTTCAAGGCTTGACTTCAGATGGGAGAGAAGGCAGAGGAAAAAAATGGCTGTTACAAGAAACTGCTGAGATGAGTTCAGCAGTTCAAACTACTGAGATGTAGTTCAAAGGAGAAAGTATTTTAATCCCCAGAACAGAACCCCTGCTCCTGCACAAAAGATTAAGCAGAGGCTTATATCAGGTGAAAAGTAGTTGAATTTGTTCTACACAACAGGTTTTTTTTTTCCTGCTTAAGAATAGCAATGCAGTGACGAGCTCTTTAAAGCCTCTTAGAGAGTCACTCCTGATAGACATGAAAAACTGGTCTCATATGGAGAGCTGCTTTCCTCCCAGGAACTGTCACTTTATCCCTACATTGTAAAACATCAGCCTCCCAGGAAGGGGCTGGTAGGAAGAGGTGCAAAACCAGCACTTCTCCTCTGTATCATATTCAGGATGCCAACTTTCACCCTCCAAATATGAAATTCATTCTGAAGTTTGTCTATTTACCTACTTCAAAGCACCATTCCAGACAGCAGAGGTTGTAACATCTGTCTCAGCACAGGCAAGAAACCTGAAAACCAGCTCCCAAAAGCTCAGCAAACTTGTTCTTATAAAGCTCCTCTAGAAGATGTTACTAAAATTCAGTAGATCTTCCCAGTTCTGGTGTCTGCCATGAGTTCTGCTGAGCCATGCAGCCAGGAGAAGGGGAGCTGGACTTAATTCATATTTGAGTAGCATTACTAGACTGCTTGCTTCCCAAGTCTCAATTAGTCCCAGCTGCACAAAGCCTGGCAGGACAGCAATGTGGCACAGCTATCCACAGCCTACAGAGCCTTACTGAGCCAGGACTCGAGGGGCTGGGCAGGAAACAATTGGCAAGACACGGACACTTCTTGCATAGACATTTACTCTCTGCATTCCTGGCCTTGCCACCACTTTAGACATGCTGTTCTTGCTCCCAGAGAGGGCCCAAAAAGCCAAGTTTCAAGTCTGCCTCACCAGCTGGTCTCAGTATTATCAATAGCAATAATGATGATAATTCAGTAGTACTTAAATCAGACTTAGGTGAAGAAAAACCTAAAAACATGTGAGTCGAAAGAAAAGACTGAGCCTGAAAAGAATCTACAGGAATATTTGGTAGGCATGAATCCCTCCTATTCATCTCAATAAGCTATTAACTAACATGTACCGTACTGAACATTTAACTTTAATTACTGCAGTGATTTCATCTCACAGGTAAGAAGGACTGACAGTTTTACTACACTACACTTTGCAACTTTTTGCTTGGTAGATACTGTTATCTCCTTACACCTGAAGGAAGCAAGTCCCAAGACCCCAACAGGGCTTTTGGTCACATTCAGACCCCAGAAGAAGAGAAAGAGTGTCCAGGCTGCGGTCCAATCACCAATCCCTCTGCGGGGATATTAGCCTGATGGGCTGCAACTGGGAAGAGCTATCACTCCCAGACTTATCCTCCTAACTACAGACACCAGAGGGGTGGGTCACCATGAAACTTTGAGCTTGCACCCACTGCAGAAGGGAACAGCTTCAGCTGTCCATCAGCAGGAAGAGAAATAACAAAGTGATCCCACCACCACTGGCAGACATTTAGCCATACAGAGTCGTCCAGTCCAACAAGCTGGAGAGTGACTCCCAGCACATCAAATTCAACTGGTAGCTGTTGACTGGCACAAGAAGTTGGCTTTCATTACTTAAAACTCCCTCTTGGGTTCTTCCCTCTGCACAAGTAACCCATGTTAACAGAACAGCTCTCTGTCACCCTCTTGTGATAGGACCAAGAGGCCTTAAAATCTCCTGGAAGGAGGTAATTCTAAGAGCATGACATTTACAGCATGTACAACAACCTTGGATTTAAGACTTCTTTTGAGTCCAAAGGTTCCACTTGTGCTTCTGACAAAGAAATCAGTGTCCCCGCTACATATAAAGTATTTTACTTCACTCTGCACCATAAAAGGCAAAAAAGCCCACAGCATGACAACCATTTCCCTTCACAGCCCGTCAGCAAGGCTGGCAATCTCACTCTGGGCCCCAATAGCTGCTTCTAGATGTACTGGAGAGATACAGGCGTAGGACTGCAAATAGAGATTGCAGCCAGGCAGATCTTTTGAAAAGAAACTTCCCTCCTCATAGGAATAGAGCTCCGACTTCCGATAAGCCATCCAGCACTCGGAGCCCAGACCAAGGCTGCATTCCTCGCTTTTCCTTTGCCAAAATATAACCTCACACACTACCAACTCTTTCTCCAGTAAATGCCCTCGTTTGTATACTTTAGTTCTCATGCTGCCTACTCCCAGCACTCAAGTCCCTGAGCACGAAAACCACTGACAGCAGTCCTATAGCTATCGCCTCCAATTAACTCATCAGATTCCAGGGGAAAAACTTCTCGGTGGCACCATTTCAGACAGCTCTGAACAGGAAAACCTGAAAACCTTTGATCTGGAGTGGAGGAGAGGAAAATGAGAAGAGTTAAAGAGCAATAATAATCTTCTCACTGTTGTGCTCTCCTTCCCAGTTGTTCCCAGCTTTCTACAGAAAGCCCCATACCTCAGGCTACATTATATATATTAATATATCATTTCTGAATAAAAAAGCAGTATCACCCCCCTCTCATGGAAGCTCTGGGATTCTTCTGCCTGCTCACAGCAAGGGGAGAGCAAGGCACGATCCAAAACACGAGTCCTGAGAGAATGAGTGACTGGCTGCGAAGCCAGCAGGAGCCTGCTGCACCCCAAAGTGCCCCTGCCATGCCAGCATGAATGCTGCTCCAAATTCTGCTTTACTGTTGTCTGATGGAGTGACTAAAACGGAAATGTTTCGGGGATTAGGATTCCTGAGTGATCTAATACAGGATGCTTTTGGTTTAAAGGAGGAGGGGAAAGAAAAAGATATAACTAGCGAGCGGCGAGGCTGGAGCTCCTCCTGAGCTCCCCTCCCCAACGCCACCCTTTCGGTTTAAAAAAGGGCCGAATGTTACCATTTTTGGACATGAGCTCCGCGCAAGCCCTGCCCTAAACCACACCATTCAAACGAGGAGCCAGTTACTGTCCCGCCGCCGGCCGGCGGGGCCGGGGCGCGGGCGGCGGCGGGGGGGATGCGGAGGGGCCCCGCCGGCGGCCTCGCTCCGCCCGGGAGCACCTGCGGGCCGGGAGCGGTGACCCGGCCGGCATCTGTTGCTGCGGGGGGACCCGCAGGGCACGTCCCTCCCTCCCTTTCCTCCCTTCCCTTCCCGCCCCGCCATCACCTGCCCGCCCCGCCCGCCCCCGCATCCCCGCCGCCTCGCCCCGCCACGCCGCGCCGCGCAGCGCCAGCCCCCGGCCGGGCGCGCACCGGCCCCGCCGCAGCGCTGGAGGGGGCGGCGGCGCCGGGTCCCGGCAGCCCCACGGGATGTGTGCCGGAGAGAGGACGGCATTGCGCCCACCTTCCTCTGCTGCTTCTCCCACGCTGGGTCGAGGAGCAGGTCCCGGTCCCAGTCCTCCTCCGGCTGCATGTAGTCGTTGGTCTGCTGCGGGTCGTAGTGATCCATGGCTGCGGCCGCTGCTGTCCGTCCCGTCCTGCTCTGTTCCGTTCCGTGGCGTCCCGCCGGTGCCGCTGCCCGCTCTGCCCGTCCCGGCCCCGCGGCCGCTCAGCCCGAGCGCGCGGCGGCGGCGCCCGCTCCCACCTATCCGCCTCGGCCGCGCGCAGCGCCGCGGGGGCGGGACGCCCCGCCCACCGCCCGCCTCCGCGCCTCTCATTGGCCGCAATCCGCGCGGCCGGGCCCCGGCACCCTTGCGAGAGTCCCTCGCTCATTGGTCATTCTGCGCGTCCGTCACAGGATCCGTGTGCCGCGATAGGCGGTGGGCGGCAGGCCCGCGGGGCGGAGGCCGCGGGCGGGTGCGCTGGGCTGGGCTGTGCCGTGCCATGCGATGAGGGGAAGGTCCGCGCCGCTGCGGGGGCATTTGTCTTTCAAGGGTTCCGCGGCTGGATGGGGCCCGGGAGTCTGTACTAGGCGAGTCTTCACGGGCGGATCCGGGCGGCATTTTGTCACAGAATCACAGAATACTCTTGAGTTGGAAGGGTCCCACAAGGATCATTGAGTCCGGCTCCTGGCTCTGCACAGAACGCCCCAAGAGTCACACCCTGTGCCTGAGAGCATTGCCCAAACGCTGCTTGAGCTCTGTCAGATTTAGAGCTGTGCCCACTGCCCTGGGGAGCCCGCTCCAGTGCCCAGCCACCCTCTGGGTGAAAAACCTTTTCCTGATATCCAAACTAAACCTTTCCTGATACAGCTTCAGGTGCATCAAGTCCTGTCACTGTGAGGACGTTTTCTTGTGGCACAGCTGGTCGGTGCCCACCCTGCGGCCCCAACGTGAGGGTGCTCAGTGACCGCCCCATAGTCCTGCTGCCCGCCTCGAAACACAGCTTGTGTGCCGGTGTGCCCACAGCTAGGATGAAAACAAAAGGGCTGTGTTACCTGCTCCTGCCCCGTAGCCGCTGGTCAAGGCTGGGATCCCCAGCAGCCGCAGCCGGAGCCCGCGCACCCGGACTCTGTACTGTACTCTGTCTTCATGTTTCATATGATGCTCCTTCATGTACACTTGCAGATATCAAAAACACAAATAAAATTATCAGAATTGTAACTGTTCTGCACCATTGAGAGACTTGTCTTCACTCTGTCATGCATTACTCATGATGAAGAAAGACTATTTAAATATGTACGTACAGTAACACTCATAATTTTGAAGAGGAAGAGCCAATATTTATTTCTTATAACCATTAAATGAACCTCCAATAACAGAAATTGTGAACCAAGAGCTACAGCTTGATCACATGACAGAGACGACAAAGATGTCTAAAAGTTTTTTATCTTCTAGTTTTAATATTTATGAAGACACTTTCCACCTGAGGAATCTGGAAGGATATGGGAATTGGTGGAGATCTGGGGGGAAAAAGGAGCAGGGAAACAAACACATTCCTTGAGAAAAGTTTTAAGCTTTGTATTTTAAGGCAGGGGATCCTATTTGCTTCACCGCCCTTATATTTTAAGAGCCCATTATTGAAAGCCACTTTTCAGACTTTCACAAATGTGGTGAGAGGTCTCAGCTGCCTTTTAGTTAGTGGGGATTCTCAGCATTTCCCAGGAAATGCTCAGCACCATGGAGATCCAAGCCCAGACACACAGAGTAGGTTTCTGTGAGGCTGAATCTTCTAGATGCTGCCTCTGATTACTTGCAGTTGAGTTGCAAAGCAACAGTCCCCATACTCATAAAGTTACTATTCTTCCCTGTGTAAAACACACACAGTGATCTTACAGAGTCTGAAAAATGTTTTTAGTTGCCCATATCCTGTTCATGTACCTATTTCTTCTTGCACAGGGCAAAGGATGGATTAGACAACTTAATAGACAACATACATGCAATAAACTGTCATAAAATCAAGAACTAGTGTGAAGTTTCTAGTGTATTAGAGCCTCTCTCCTAACTGTCCTTGACATTTGTATTTCTAATTTTGTCATCCTTTCTTCTCAAAATTCTTTCTTGGATTTCTGGGAAATATCTTAATTTTTCACTCCTAAGCCCATCCCAACTACTAGCTTTTACAAACTCCTTAACAAAAGGAAGTGAGTGTTCTTGGCTAGAGTTTAGTGGACTTACGAGCAATAGTCAGGGGGGGAAAGGACTGTTTCTAAACTTGGCATCCACTTTACCTTTGGCCTTGCAGAGTTGTACCAGCACAGCAGCAACAGGAGCTACAAAGCCCAGTGCTGCTGATGGGAGAGGTGTCTGTAACTCCAGAAATACTCTGGTCTTCCTTACTTCCTTTCTTTACTTCTAGAGTTCTCTTCTCTGTGCAAGATTGCTGCTGATTTCCATGGGCATTATTCCAACCCTGCTGTACCAAGTGAGTCTCCAGTAAAATCTTTCTGATCCAATGAAGGGAGAGTAGGCTTTCTGCAGGACAGGGGACAGAGTCACTGTGGGAACGGTTGGGTGTACATCCTTCTTCTTCAGCCTGCAACAGATGAAAACAGGAACAAGCCCAAAGGCATTAGGGTATTTCTGGTTACTGTTCATTCTCTTTGTGCTTTGCATATTAGCTACAGGTCACGAGCTTCCCTGGGGACATATCTGTTTTCTTGCCAAGAACATCCATAAGCTTCTGTAATGAGGCCTGGCAGGTGAGCTCAGTCACTGTACAACAGTGAACAAGGCTGTGTTGGAATGGCCCTTGACTTTTGTTTTGGGAAGTCTCACAGCCAAGTTTCAGCACTTATATCCTGCAGATGCACAAAAACTTTGTTGCTTGGAGATTTGGCACTTAAATTTGAACTGCATGTTGGGCTGTCACAGCAGAGAATTCAACAAGTTAAATTCTTTTTCCTAATTTCTATGTCACCAATTCAGGACACACTAGCAGTAAGAACTCAGGCCCTGAGAAATGCAGGCATTAATTTGGTTGAGCTCAGTGGGGTATACCATGCTTCATGGGGTCTAGGAAGGAAGGACTTGGGCCCAGGGATTGGGTAGAACTTAGCTTTTTAAGAAATGTCGTGGAATAACTGACGTGGTCATCCAGGATAGCTGGAAAAAAATAAAAATGGAACAACCGGTATAAATGGTGTGTTTAGACAAAAGAAAAAAGAAGCCCAAATGAAGCTCCCAATATGTACAATATGTTTTCTGTCATTCAAGGCCTCTTCACCCAAGCTGTGTTTCCTCTTCCACTAGGATCTTACCATCCCAAGTCCTCTTTCCCTTTATTTCCCCACCCAATTACCTGGTCTTCCAAAACTGGCTCCCCAGTCCTTCACCCTAAACTGTGGGATTGCACAAGTACCTGAAGGAGGATGTTATCTCTTCCTTCTGATGCCTGGAGGTCAACCATGTTTGTTCAGAGCATGAGCTTTAAAACCAAAGTGACTTATAGAGCAGTCTTCATATATATTTGCTAATATTGTTTGATGCATGTCATTTTGTGAAAATTATTTTTTCCCTGTAAAAATCCTGATTTTACTTTTCTAGCAGAATATACCCTAGATTGTTCCCTTTGCTTTCACAATGTCACTCAAACAACAATAGAATCAGGAATTACACCTCTAGTCCTATATTCCTGTTATCACATACCCCTATCTTCTTTCATCCTTCAAGGAGTACTTGACTAATATTGCCCACATAATGCCCCCTTTGCTCCCTCACTTTATCCCTGAAGGGAAAGGTGTTTGCTGCTCAGAAGTGCACAGGAGCATCATGCAACCAAAGCAACTTGGGCAGCTGCTGAGCTGGTTCTGCAGAGGGACATAGGGAGTTGAACCATCCAGTAGCACTGACAGAGTCATGTTAAATACCCATGAAACACATTGTACAGTGAAATGACTGCTTCATTTGGGTTACCATCCTTATTCTATGATATGGGCCTAGATACCTTCAATCATCTAGGGTTAGTACTTCTCATGATTTGCCTGCAAGTTGCCCTTTACTGAGGGGCAGATCTTTGTAGTATTTTTTTGCTCAGTCTTTTTTGTTTTCTGTGTCAGTCTTTAAAGAACATTCAATTTCACAGTGCTGACACAGTACCTCTGTCTGGCCCAAACAATAAAGAGACTCAGGATCCAGAAAATATAAAGACAATAGCATTTTCCATGTTTCTACAAAAGAGAGGGAATAGATTAAAGTGTAGAAAAGAGCGCACTCCAAACTGGGCACCATAATACACAAATCCCTGACATCTGGTACATCCACTTACAAACCAAAGGCTTGATCCAGGCCATGCTCAGTGCCATCTCTCCTGGTGGAAGCGGAGGAAGATGCTGCCCTGAGGCCCATGGTACAGCAGCTGCTGCAGAAGCTACACACCTCCATGAGTACAGCTATGAAAGGCAAAGCCAACCAATGCTTTCTACATGGTAGCAAGAAGGCAGGAGTCTCCTGCTTACCTCTGGAGACTGCAAATGAAATATAGGGTAGCTCACTCCTGCTGCCATCCAGGGGGAGACTCAGGTTTGAGTCTCTTGTTCTCACTCTGATTATGCAGAGCTTGCCTGATGATGTCTGTGGCTTGAAGCAGCAAGAAGCAGAATTTATTGTTCCTCTCATTTCCCAGACACCCAAACTGACCATGGAACAAGTGTGACAAGCTTTGGAGGTAAATGTGAAATTTTTCTGGAAAGGGAACAGCTGCAACATGGTAGGAGAATAGCAAGCACAGGGATTAGTCTCTTTCTGGCTCTACCCTTGCCTTCACAGAAAACCTTTTTTAATCTGAGAGTCACTGAGTTCTCAGACCTATCATTATTTAGCTCCAGCTTAAAAACTTCACTTTAAATCCATTCACTTTGATATTGTCCACAACTGCAAGTCTGCTATTTTGTAGTACAGTGCTTGAAAAATAAAAAAAAAAACCAGCCCTCTTCAAAGATATCACTTGTACAGTGGTATCCTCAGGCTGTTTTCAAGCAGAATCCCTTTCTGGCCATGGCTTGAAATCACTTTCCAGAGAGAAAGCCAACAAAAATTTCATTTATTTTGAGCAAGGCAGCTGCCTCTTCATACTTCAGCTAAAACACACTGCACTGGCTTCTTTCCCACATGGCTCTGCCACTAACCCGTGAGTCCAACACTGACCAGCACAGCAACAGTCAGTGCTCTGCCATCTATCACTGCTCTGGGATGTGCTGGGTAGGGCATGCAGCTGTAGGTCACTGTTGTTGTTTCAACAGTGGGTCAGCAATCCCTGCCTGAACAAACCCACAACTGCACTCATACATGTTGAGAGCAAAGCGCTTTAAGGGTGCTTGCTCAAGATTTTGCATGCTGCTGGAACGGTCTGTAGCTGTGTGCAGACCCCAGGCTCCATCCATCCATCCCTGGGACAGTTTTGCACAAAAGAAGCCTTCCTGGGGGGAGATCTGCAGGATACTGCTGCAGAAATACATTGCCAGAGAGCTCAGTGCTGTGGTCACATAGCCTCATCATGTTTGACAGGTTGCAGAGAGCTGGTGTAAGACCTGACCACACATGAAGTTCACTTGCTCATAATTTTTGCTTCATGAATGATGCAGGCCTGGGATAGTTGTGTAGGGGAAACCATGGAGGGTGATGGATGGTAGATATCTGATGCAATGCAAAATGTGATACAAGCAGGCCAGGCATATACTACAGTCTTTAATTCCTCGTGGTGTGAGAGTTGAGGCTATGTGAGTTATATATGCAGAGCAGATGCAGAAGAGCACCCATCAACAGATCTGGAGCAGACTGTACTGTCAGCAGCCAGGGAATGCTGTGTAATTGCAGCAGCATGGCAAGGCATGAATGCTATGCAGGCAGATGCTAATGCCAGCTCTCACAGGCCTTTCCCCAGAAAATCCATGTCCAGAAGTACATGCACAAAGCAGTGTCATTTGTAGAACACGAGAAAAACCTTCTGTCCCCCTCAGCATTTGTAAGGCTGTGGATGGAGTCCTGTGTATAGCTCTGGGTGCCAGTTTTTAAGACAGATAGGCATCAGTTGGAGAGAGCCCAAAGGAGAAGTTAACAAGAAGGCTCAGAGGTCTAGAAAACCCGATCTTTGAGAGGAGACTGGAAGAAGCAGGCTTTGTTTAGTCTAGGGAAGAAAAAAAATTTGAGTGAGACACAGTAGCAGTCCTCAAATGCGTTAAAGTTTACTGCAAAGGGTAACACATTACATCATTTGCTGTGGCCACTGGCGAATCTGTGAATGGTCAGGATAGCAAAGAACTTGAGGAGGCCACCAAAGGAAGCTGCTGAATTTCCACTGTTGGAGATTTTCAAGAACAAGTAGGACAGCTATAAGAAAGGCCAAACTTTAGGGATAATAATGAGGTTGGAAGGTGAACCCTGTGTCACCTTTTGTGATCCCCTCCAACTTCATTTCATGTTGTGCAATACCAAGACAGTACCATGAAGCAACATGATTGTAAAAAGACTAATTATGAAAGAAAAGTATTTACAACTGTAGGGAAATAAAAATGTAAAATCAGACATATGAAACCTGATCTAGACAGTCTCATCAGACACTCATGTGTAAAGCACATTTCAGCACAACTGCTGCAGGATCTTAACTCAGCTGAGAGAGGTGAGTAAGGTGAAAGGGGCTGTGGGGAAAAACATAGTTATATACACCTACATGGACAGCAACTGCTTTAAATCCACTTCCAGCTGCCTCATAAAGGAAGTGGCAGTTCTCTCTGTTACAGCACCAGCAAAACTCACCATCACTCTGAATGCTGGCGGGAGATACTTCACTCCTGATTTTGGCTTTTAAGTGCACCTCTCATGGCCCTTCCATCTCCTCGTGCTTGTAGCATCAATTGCTTATTTCAATAGTGAGATGGCTCACAATGTCATCAAACTGTAAACTATATTCATAATCCATGCTTGGGTATGGAGCCATGATGGCACATGGTTCATAAAGGACTAAGAAAATGCAGATCCATGTGCCTCTAGAGAGGCTCACCTTCATCATAGTGCATCAACAGAACATGAATGCTCTAAAATGCTCTAAACTAAAACTAAGTGCAGAGGGAGTTGGTTGATACATACCTGTCATCTGTGGTCTGCAGGATGCTAATCAAGGCTCCTGTAGTATCATCTAGTGCTGTTAAGGATGCCCTGGGATACCTGGGAGAAACACCTCTGAGATTTTCAGTTTCCTCTGTATGGTGTCAAGCCACCTGCCTCCACCAGCAGCAGAGGAGCCACAGCTTACCACAGTGTGGTAGGGAGGAAGACCTCACTCCCTTTAGAAAAGTAGTTGGTACAGGTGAAAAATATACCAACAGCATTCCAGGCATGTCAGCTTGTTCTCAGCACACAGTGGTCCAGCAGTGAGTGGGGAACATGATACTGAATCAGTGAGACTAGGATCCAGATTGAAACTTTTCTCAAAATTGGAGCAGGACCTACACACTGAGCCTAAAGTCACTGCTCCATTAGCTTGCCTTCCCAAAATAGACTTCCTGGAGCCTGAAGCTAGCCATTAATAGCTATGGGCTTTGCTTGAAGAAATCCCTTCACCCCGCTTCTCTGGAGGGTTCACCTGGATGGTTGGCAACCTGCTTGTCTCTGCAGAACAGGTTAAGCTTCTGTGCTCCACAAGCAAAAACTGCTGCATAGAAGCAGCTATGGATTATATGTCATTGTACAGAAAATCTTCTTGTGTTCATTATTCTTGTCTCCTAACTAGCTCATGGCTGTTTCTTCTCTGTACAGTGGGAGCACAGCTTCTGGACAGCTACTGGAAATCAAACTGCTCAGTGCAAAGTTACTTCTTGTATCAAAAAGCTTCTTGTTTGGAAAGCTGCAGAGAGCCTCATACCTTTACTTTTGCAGTGGCTCCACTTTGAGGAAGGTGACACTTGTGGATCAATATGTGCAGTGCTGTAAGATAAGCGAGGACGATGTTGCTGAGCAGCACAAACAGCATACAGCAGGAACAGCCACCCAGCAGGCAAACTAGGTAAGCTGCTTCCCCAGCTTCCTTTCATCTCTTCTCTAAGAGGAGGCTCCAAACCAGCTGTGCAAGCCCTGCACTCCCCTGTAGTGCTTTGACTCTCTGAGCCTTGACTACCTGGTTGTGCCTTCTCTGCAAGCCTCTCATAAAATCAGCTTTGATACACAACAAGGAAAGAGGGATGTGAGAATGCAGACAGTGGCACATTCAGACAGAGGCAAGGAGGCTCTGGGGGCAGCCCAGCCACCACCTCATTCAGGCTGGGCTGCTGCCTGTGTGCACGTTCCACCTGTGCTGTCTGTGGCTGTGGCCCAGCAGTCAGGGCCAGAGGTCATCTTTACTATTTAGAGTTTGTTCCATAAACAGGTCTTCTCCCATCCCTAGGGGCCCTTCCCAGGGCATCCTGCTCTCCATTTATATATTGTGATTTTAATTTATTTTTTCCTGTGAGAAAGCCTAAGTTATTTCTTCAATAGCAGAGAGGGAGATGAAGTGGCTGAGGAGTGATAAATAATAGAGAGTGGTAGAGCAGATTTCATATTAAACCTGAAGTCCGCATGTCAAGACATCCGTTTCTCAAGTCTTTTGTTGGACCAAAAAATTAATCTCAGTGAATCAGTACATGTTTCTTCCCTGACTTTTAAAAAAAAATTATTGCCTATTTATTTAATATTTTTTGCAGGGCAGGCATCAAACAGGGGCCTTCCCTGTAGTTGTGCTCCTGTCCCAGGAAGGACAGATGCACTGCCATGTGTTATGCCTGGGAATCAAACTGCAGGCTTTTTACATGACAGCTTTAAGCAGGGCTTAGTATGGCTGCTGTCCAGCCCAGCAGTCAGCAACCCTGGGTCACTGGGTCCGCAGGATGAGTGATGCTCACAAGCCGGATCACGGCAGCACTGGTGGGCTGGGCTCGCCTCTGATCACTCTGTCCCTTCCCACCGCAGCGGTGGCTGGTGCTTGGTGTAGGGACACAAGCCCAGAGTCTCCGGTGGGCCACGCCACTCTCCCGCCAGGTTTTCCCACCCTGGGCTGTGCTGGTGCCACGGCGCCTGGCCGGGAGCTTGAAGGTTTCCACAGCCATCTACGGTCAGGCTGGTTCCCGCGGGCCGGCTCGCCCCCCCCGCAGGAGAGGTGGAAGCCGTCCAGCCCCGCCGGCAGCGGAGCGGGGCCGGTGCCATCCCGCCGGTCGAGGGATCCCGGCTCCCGGGGCAGCTCCTGCCGCTGCGGCGACCGGCTCCCCTCCGGGCAGAGCGGAGACCCTGGACCGCAGCTGCGGATTGGAAGGACAAACCCCACCGGTGCAGGAGGGAGAAATACCGGTGGGGAATCTGGGGCTGGGCTCACTGCTCCAGACGTGCTGCTGTATATTGCTCTCCAGGTCACAGGCAGAAAACAGTGGTGCTCTCCTCTCTGGAAACCAAGAGCTGCCCTAACAACTTCCCTGGTCTTCCCCGGATGAAAAAGGAGAGCAACTTATTAACATAAAGGAAGACGTGTTTTTCTCTTGTGTTCTGGCCAACAGCAAACTCACCATCACTGTTCCTGTCCAAGAATACCCTGAACATCCCACCCCATCCTCTTCACAGGGCAGTAGCAGATGTGGTTTCAGCACTCTCAACTGGCTGGGAGGCAGCCTCCATCACAACAGCAGCCTGGCCTCTGACCCTATATTTTTAGTGAAAGCAATGCTGTCGGAGAGCTCGGTGCTTTGGGGATGAAGTAGGAGTCTAATCATAGGCAGAATGGTTCTGGCATGGAGCTGACACAGTGGGGCCTGCTTCCACTTGGACCCATTTGGGAAGAGGTTCTTTCAGTCCTGGTACATGATGCCTAGTACATCTCTGACACTGAATCACTGGCCCTATCTCATCTGTCCCACTTAAGCCTTGGCTCAAAACACACTGGATGGCAAACAGCTGCTTTTCTTCAATCTGCGAAGAAGAGTTGGAATCCATTTTTATGCAAATTGCCAGAGAAAGGCTAAAGGCTGAAGTGTTATGTCCCCATCCCAAGCAGCAATATGCTACCTCATGGCAGTCATATCTTCCAGAGGACTCAACCTTACAAAGAGAGGTGGCAGCTGGCTGTCATTTGGAAGAACAGAGCCAGTCTCACCTGCAGAAGCAGCCCTGTGGCTGTTGTGCTTCCAGCATTTTTCCTCTCAGTGAAGGCCATTTCTTCAGCTAAGATGTTTGTTACCATGGTCTCCTTCTCCATCTTAGCATTTGATATATCTTGCTTACAGCTACAGCTCTGAAAAGCTGATCATCTGGGAAAAGAGAGATATGAGAATGAGCCACAAGGTCAGTGTGCTGGACTCTTTCTCTCAATTACTTCATCTGTGACTTTTTAAAATAATTCTTCATCTCACAGGGTGTTTTTTTTTTACTGCATTAATTCCTGTGATAGCTGAGGTTGCAGGTATTGGGAAATAGGATTATAGTCAGGAGCAGCAGAAAGCCTCCCACTATTGGTGGCAGTGCACAGACCATGGGGTAGAAAAAATCATCAAGGATTTTTCTCTTGCCATAGTCACTATGCAGGTTATGCACATTATACCCAAATGATTATGGCTGAAGAACCTGAGCTAATGAAGCATGAGCCTCAAAAAACTTCCTTGTACTGTTGTGGTAAAGAAACACAGGTGCTCTTTACTTTCTTGTAAGGTTGAGCTGAAAAAACTTGAGCTTTTCAGATACTGCATCAACCAGGACTGTTGGGAACACAGGACTTTGAAAAATAGGTATCAAAATAAAAGCCTGGGAAGAAAAAGAAAGTGATCTGGTTTTACTATAAGACTTGGCAGCTCCAGGGTTGTGTTTTTGGCAATGTCCTGTTCTTCTGAACACCCCTCTGACACCTGACATCTCTGGGGCACACTGTTAACAGCACTGCAGTCTAGCAGACTAGGAATTGGAAATACTAAGATACTGAGATTTTGTGAAATATCCTGGTTATTTCTTATGAAGTCCCATTCCATACCCTCCATTTGTATGAGTGAACTTAGACGATTCTCCAGATAACCCACAGGCAAGAGCCCTAGATTATAATCTTACTTTATAGCAACACCCACATAAAAGAAAAACCCCTGTGGCATAGTCTACCTGACTGTGTATAAAGGTGGTTTGCTCCTTTTAGAATGGCAAGTATTTTCTGAAGAGGAAAATGTGAAAAAATTAAGAGACCATGAATTGTGTGAAATGAACTGACAATATTTGTATGGGAAATACAGTGAAATATATTATTTTCTGCTACAAATCATTACAACTACTGATATGCACAGTACTTGCAGTCATAACCATTTCAGGTACAGAGCCAGAAATGTGCTCTATGAGAAACATTTCCAGTTCCCTGCTGATAGCCCTCTACCCACAGCTAATGAAGCATATTTTAATCCCTGTTTCTTTCAGACCCAAGTGTGCATATGTGTACCTCAGGTACCTCAAGTATGTGGTGCCCTGAAGAATAATGGAAATCACAGGCAATAAGGTGTGAATGTTGGGCTAAGAACACAAGGGAACTTAGATGCAAATTATACTTTTGCCACCCTTTGCCAAGGCAGTGCCAAATTCAGCCCTAGCACTACACAAATATATATCAACTTGGTTGATGAGGGCGTTTGTTGAAACACTATAGTTAAGTCCTCTCACGACAGCACCTTGTTTGTGGTATCCTATGACAAGACAGAAAATAAAATTTGGAAATAATTTTCATCATATGTGTCCATAGACTCTGTTCCACATACTCATAATTTCTGGAACGTACAGCTTTGGGGTTAATAATGTTTCTGGGACATTTATTCAAGGATGATTTTCTGATAAGGCAAAAAAAGTAACCAAATGTCCCCCTTTATCTCCCTGAATCCCTAAACTGTCATTCTTTGAAGTCCAGACAATGCAAAAAGTACACAATTGACACAGTAGAAAATAAATACAAGGTCTTCTTCATCATCTGACTCAAGTAAGGCTCCATTTTGGACTTTGAAAGTACCCAGATCTTCCTTGTGCTGAGTTCAGTTTAGCATCATAGCGCTCTCACTTCAATGAGAGGAAAGCAGGGAGTGTACGAGCCTAAGGTTATGGGAATACCACTTCATAACATGCTTAAATAGTCTGCTAATAGTAAAGCTGAGCAGAGCTCACAGCATTGTGTCATCTCTGTGCCCATACTCTCTGCCCAGGGGCTTGGGCTGGGGCTGTAGAGCTGGAACAGGCTGTGTGGGTCTTGCTGAAAGACATAAATAACTTCACTCCTTTCTGATTCTGCTTTATTAAACCATCACATTAGCCACAAATTACATTACCTTAGCTAAAAATAAATGTAAATATCAGGAGTTGTCTGAAGGCATCTGGTCTCTTTGTGACTGGCACCTGAGATCCCCACACATGAAAAACAAAGCACAAGGCTCCCCATGCTTTTGTGGTTTATAGTCTCTGGAGATTTGTCAGCACTGTCTAACTGCTGAGTTTCCTGTCCAGGGGCAGTTTCCTTGTTTGCCCAGAGCTCTGGGGAGAAAAAGTCCAACCTCTCCAATATGACCACAGCAGATGAGAGGTGCATCCCAGCCCAGCTGCACAGATGTTTTTTAGGGCATGACCGAGGCTCAGGGCTCTGGCACTTCTTTTGGAGCACAGCATTGGCACCAGTGGCATGTGGTTTGGAATGAGTCCCCTAACCCTTATTATTTTGCAGCATGACCCTTCTTTGGGCAGATGCATCCCAGCCCTTGAGCACTCTCTGGGAGTGACTCTCATTTGCATCATAGCTTTTGCACACAAGGGAAAAAAGCCCCAGCTATATACAACAACAGTGGTAATTATGGCAAGAGCAATTAAAAAAGGAGGGAGAAAGAGGGTCTGGGCCCAGTGCAAATTGTATATGTCCAATACCAAAACTACCATTACCCTGAATGGGACTGAGTGCTGGTTTCTTCCTGATTCCCAAATAAAGCTGCATAGGAGGCACACCTTGGATTTACAGCAGTATTTTCTCTTGTGTCTGTTTATCTGCTTTGTTCATTTATCTATGACTTAGCATTCATATTTCCAAAATCCAGCCCATCCAACAGGTTTTTGGGAGCATTGTCACAGCGTGCATTGCATACTGAGAGGAAAAACCAGCTCCAGGAGCTTTTTAAACATCAATAGACTTGTGTTCTGCTAGGGTGTTGGTGGAAGAAATTAGAGATGGGTTGAAATGAATGAAAAATCGCTGCCATTGTTCTCTAATCTGGTTCAGCAGAGGTACCAATCTGCGTGGAGCAAACTCCTCCTTCCTGACAGGAGGTCTGTTTCCCCCTGGTCTCTGCCTGTGCAAGCCAGAGACCGCCTGCCCTCCATGGTCATTATTGATCTGTGAGCACAGCCCACAGCTGCATGTGTGAGCACCCTTTCACATTGGTACCATCCCATTTATTAGCACATTCAGACCAGCCTTGTCCCAGTCTAGGTCTCTATTTTCAGATAAGCCTGGGATAGATGCTCTGAAGAAGGTATCTGCCTTCCAGCTTCCCTGCAAGAGCAGAAGCAGCATTCACTCTACATGTAGTCCCACCGAGAAAAATTAAGGCCTTGTATTTGAATATATAGCTACAGACACATCTCTCACTCCTTCCAGCTCCAATGGGAGCCTTGGAAAGAGCTACCATTGCAGGGTGTAGCCTTCAGTGAGGACATGCACATACATACACTGCAGAGTGGGAGGCACTAGCTGAACTTCTAGGCCAGGGGTTGGCTGCTGAGGATCTCCACACCAGGGGATACCCTGGGCTTGATGAAAAAAAAAAACCAAAAAACCAGAAAACCACATTGAGTCCTAGGCTTGTAATTCAAGATGGAATCAGGATGTTGAAATCTCACTCTGGTTTACTGTCTGTGAAAGTTCAAGTCAAATTTTTGTGCAGGCCAGTAGAAGCCTGTCATTTTTGAGCACCATCAGGAAATCCAGTTTGGAAGGGGCCCTGGGAGGACAGCTGGTCCAGGCCCCAGCTCAGAGCAGGGCGAATTTTCATCAGGCTGCTCAGGCCAAAAAAAGCAGGATTCCACTAACACTCTCTTTTTCATCCTATCTGTTGGCTTGAGAGACTGGATTGTGTTTTTACCACATTTTAGTTACACTAGCAATAGAGAAAACACTGCAGCTCTGGCCAGCTGTGGAATCAGGTTCTGTTTTGCTTTTTACCCTGATTTATATGAAAATGGAAACTATTAAGAGCCCAAACTGTCCTCACTCCACCAGAACAATGGTCATTGTCCTGGAAAAAAGTAAATCATGCTGATCCCTGTTATGGTATTTCTAGTGGCCACATTGTCTTTGATAAAAATAACGCAGGGCTATTCTTTAAAAAAAACATGGTCTGAACTTCTCATGGAGGATAAGGCTTCTTGATTAAAAACCATGTCTGAATAGCATGCTCTCACTGCACTGCAACTCAGTACTGCTGGTGTCCTCTTCTTGTGGTACCTGAGTTTTGCTTTGGAGATATCCTGGCCAGAGTGTGTGGGGTCCATGCTTCCTGGGGAGCAGGTGAGCATGTGGCCCTTCCCTCATGGTCCACTGGTTTCACTGGGAGTCCTATGCCTTGTAGCTGCTTTTTCTGGTGTCTGTGGACTGGACAAGGCATTGATGTCTGGCTTTCCATCAGACAGTGCTGAAAAGCAGCGCTTCAGCCAAGCACTGAGACCAGGCAAAAGGAAACATGGGGAAGGAGAGGCTGTAAAGAGGTCAAACACGAAATAGGCAGGAACAGAAGCATGAGGGATGGAAGTCAGAGAGTTTTGATGGCAGTATTAACCAGGGAGCATGCAGACAAGACCTAAAGTGATGTGTCAAGAGAAGCTGAGGACCACACAGGCTTCTTTCAATGGGTCACAGTGTTTGTAGCCAGGCTTTGGAAAGGGTGTGGAGGAAATAGATGGCACCTGGCATGCTCATATTCTATACCAAGAGGTGGCATTTTCCTCTTTGCTTTTAAAGAAGACAAGCCATCTTAAAACAAGTTTTAAATGATTGAAAAATCTCTTCCAGGCAAGCTTTGTGGGTGTTGGGTAAGAGGCAAATGGACAGTTTTGATAGCACAGAATCTTCCCCCACTGTACTTTGAAAGGCATATAGGTTGCTACTTTCATAAAAAAAATTATATGAGGCAAATGACAAATAACTGATAGATTGAAAGGCTTATCTCAAAATCCTCCCTCACTTTCTCCCAGTTCAATGTCAAAGAGAGGTCAAAAATAGAAATGGCACACTTGAGGGTCCTAAGGACTTTGGATTTTTTCATTTTGTCAGATAGGACAGATTCAAGCTTCTAGTCAATGATTTTTAAAATCTATGTTGTATTGATATCAGTATAATCCTCAAAGGCAAAAAATAGGACACAAGCAAGCAAGCAGGCAGATTTCCAAACTGTCTGGCCCCTTTACATAATTTCCTCCTTGTAACTCATCCTGTGTATTGTACCTCTGACTTGACATCTCTGGCTTCCTTTAGATAAGGGAGAAATTCTTCTTGTGTCACGTGAACTTCTTCAGTTTTATCGCCAGTTTCTCAGATAAAGGGCTCACGTGAAGCAATCCTTGCTGAGCTCACATTCCTATCTTCTAACAGCACAACATCAAGCTTTCCACCTTATAAGGATGGGTTCTACTGCATGTTTGAAAGGTGCTGCAACTGCTTTAAAAGATTTCCCAGCCTGAGTATTGCAGAAGGAAATGTACCTGGTACCTGCCCTCATGGATTAGTCAGCAACCTGGTATTCCTGCAATACTGTTCTGTGTGCCAGAGCTAAAACCATTTGGAAGGTTGTATTCCATACTTTTTTGTGGACAGATTTTCGTCCATCTCCCAGGACAAGCCAATACTGGCTGTATTTAATGGAACAAGTCAGAAAATTTCTTCATTGATTCAGGAACTGCTTTCATAGATGGGAATTCAGTTCCCTGAAGTCTGTTCTCCTCACTCCATGGTTGAACTCCAGGCTCTGAGTACATCTGCTACTGGTGCCTAAAAATCAAGCATGTTAATGTCCTTCTGTGTAGAAGAACCTCAAAGTATTTCCTTTTCACTACATGTGAAGAAAATTGGAATGTAAATGTATTAACAAAATAAGTACTGGCATTTAAAATGAAGCAGAGAAACCAGATGCTCTGTCTCTTTCATTATGCAAAGAAAGAAGGAAGTGTCCCAAGAAACACCAAATGGCACCTGTTGTATGGAGACCAGGCTGCCTGTTCAGACTTCTATGCAATAAAATGGACACTTTAAGATTTACCAAATGTGCAGTTCAGCCTTTAATTTTCTTTCATTTTTGTTTCCAGTTTCAGACTACAAGTTTGTTTCACTTATAACAAAAAACATACCTGTGTTGGAAGCCAAGGACTGATGAGGAAGGGAGAGGCTCCCTCTTTGGCAGCTCATTTAAAATCCAGGCTGTGATGATGAGTGATGCACTACAGGCCATTTCATCACAGGCCATGCTGCTCTCACAAGGGTTCCTATTTATCACAAGTCTCCTTGCTCATGGAAAGGAAAGCTCAAGAGCAGAGCTGCACAGGGTGTTGGTCTCCTCTTCACTCCTAGGCAGACATGGGACTGTGTGGTGCTGTTCTGCAAGAGCTCAGCTGCTTTCTCCTTTCCTCCTCTCTGCATTTTCCTTCTAGCTCCACTCCTGTGAGATTTCTCAGCAGGACAGGTCAGGAGCAGTAGGACAGTCCTCAAGGGTTACACTAAGTGGCAGGGAGACAGAAAGGTCATCTCTGGGTGGGAGCAAGGGCGGATTGCAGAAGTTGGAGGCCAGTGTCCAACTCCAACTGCTTCAGCCAAAACTGAGGCCAGGAGAAGAGTAGGTTATTTTTAATTAAACCAACAACAGAGAAGGACCCATGATATTGTTCTTGAATAGAAACTATTTAGAGGAATAAATCATCACCATGGAAACGGGGAGCTTTGCCAGAGCAAGGCAGGAAACTAAGCACAGAGGGAGATACCCAAGGAATTTTCAGCCATGGTAACTGCAGCAACTGTTGTTTTTGGGGTTGCACCTTTGGTCTAGGGGATCCCAAGTTGCCTTCCTAAGGTCATGGGGCACAGGAGAGTCAGTCACCCTAGAAGCTTGTGGTGGGATGCAGCACCTCTGCAATGCCACCCACCAGCACATGCACCATGTATGCTTGAGGTGGGACATGGAGAAGAAAAAAGCCTGCAACAAGAGTCTGCAAAACATCTTTGGGAAATAAAATTAACTACACAGGGATTAAACCAAAACAAATCCAGAGGGCTTGAAGCCTTGAAATGTTATCAGCTTGTCTGTTTCTCTAAGTCCTGATTAGATCCCAATGCCAGTTCTTTATCTTGAAGTCCCAAAAGGCAAGGACAAGAGCTTAGCTGAAAGGCAACACAACCTTCATCACATTTAATAATATCTTATGTCCCTCACACTCATACTACCACTACAGAGAAAATATGGACACCCCATTCTTGGCTGTTTGTGCTGTCAGAGAGGCTGACTCCTGAGTAGATCTTTTCACTCAATATGATTTTGTCAGTTTTTGAGCCATTTCCATGATCAGGAGTCCAGTCTGGGCAGCTGTCATCTTCTGCACTGCATTTGAAACTGAGCAGGAAGGGCAGCTGCTTCATGTTGTTCTTCATTGTGTGCCTCTTCAATTCCAGCCATGAGTGCAGGCAGAACCAAAATTTAAGGCACAGAAAACCCAGAAAAGAAAAATCCAATTATATGAAATGATATGGAAAAGTGACAGGATCAGAACTCCAAGCAACACTGTTGTGGCCAGAAAGCTTAGGGAAGCCCAAAGGAGCAGCACCACCACCAGCTCAAGAACAAGCAGTCCTCATCCTTGCTTGATTGCAAGTGTAATAATTATCCAGCCTCCATGAAACTTATCCTAATATTTCATGTCACAACAAGAAACTCCATCACTTGTGCATGAAAGCCAATATACTGCAAGGGCAACCTCAGAAGTGATCCCAGTTTAAATGGCAGTCACCTGCCTGCAAGTCAGCCTGGAGGCTTGCTGCCATGAACATGTGTCTCCAGGCACTTCAAAATCCATCATGAGCAGCAGCCCTCAGGTGTGATGGAAAAATGTTCTCTGCGTTCAACACATGGGATTAAATGCTGGTTCCAGACCCCAGGCCTTAGCCCTGCAGGTGGATTGAAGCAGAGTGGGGAGCCTGCAGTATCTGAGGAGCAGAGGGTTTGTTATGTACCTGAGTGCAGGTGGATCCTGGAGTTCAGAGTCCTCGTTGTGCATCTCCTCTCCTCGGATGGCAGCAGCCTGGAGACACATGGCACTGGTGTGCCTGCTCTGAGCCCCAGGCAGTGGGCTGTGCACCAGGCCAAGGCAGCAGCACACCAGACAGAGGCTAATATTACTCTTCCCAGAGGTTCAGTAGGTCACTGCTTCATCCTGTGAGCAGCGCCAGATTTCAGGGCAGTGAGAGAATTGTTTATATTGGCTACTTGTATGAATGCTAAAAAAAAGAGAGGGTATTATGGGACTTCTGTTCTTTAATTCCAAAAAGAAATCAAACATGTCTAGACTGCTGCATGCATGTGGCTTTCCTCCAGGCTTCTCCCACCTGGAGCAATAAGCAGGCTGGAAATTCTCCATAAAAGACTTTTCAACACCCATTTTAAAATGCTCTCACCCCAGGCACACTAGCCAGTATTGACCAGTCAAATTCTTTTAGGAGGCAACATCAGATAGAGAAAAAGTTTTCAGGCACAGGCCACAGAGATCCTTTGTGATTTCCTCACACCCTTTCAGCTGAGAGAGGCTGCAGAACCAGCTGGCAGCTGGCCCCGGCCAGAGTCCAGCAGCACAGGGGGATGTGCCTGCCTGCATTCCTGCAGGGAAACTGTGGGAGCAGCAGTCACACAGCCACCCCACGGGGCACACACTGCCGTCCTCCAGCCACAGCTCCATCCCCAGGGACATGTCCCTGCACCACACTGTGTGAAACAGGGCTACAGTTTAGGTGTGGGCTTTTGTTATTGGTGTTAGCTGGTGAACTTGAAATTGCTGCTGACAAGAGGTGTCAGAGCTGGTTTGTGGAGAAAGACATTTTCCCTTTGGGCAGGAATCTGCCTAATTTGACACCAGCTCACTGAGGAGCCAAGATGGCAGAGGTGGGAAGGACTAGCAGTCAGGGAATGGGTGCTCAGTCCTTGCAGATTATCTAGCCTGTGTTCCTTGGCAAGGCTAACAGCCAGGGAGGTGGGAGGGCTGTAGAAAATGATCAGCAGAAGGGACAAGGGAATTGCCATGTTGATTGAAGCCTGAGGTCCACCTTGTCTGGCAGCAGCCCCAGCACAGCAGTTCAGAGGGAAGTGGAGAACAGTGTAGGCAGGCAGATGTGAAACCATCACATACTGTAAGCCAGTCTTGTTCTTTTATGAAGTTTCCTGAATCTCATAAACTCTCAAACTACCATGACCTGTGTTGTATTCAATTTTCTTGCTGAAGTTACCAGTCCCAGATTTTTCATCCTTCCCTCTCCTACTGAAGGCAAGATTCTTCTTAGCCCAGTGCTGTAGACATTTGTCCAGCAGACTGAGGTCAGACACCAAAGTACCTACTTAAACAGTCAGAGATGGGAACAACCACAGCAGCTGGCTCAGGAATGCCCCAGGACTCCAATCTCTTCTGAGCAGATCTATAGAACTACCTTTAACTGTTTTCCCTGCATGTCCTTGTTTACAAAACTGTAACTCTTTGTCATCATCACCATTATCCAGACTTTCCACAGCTCCCAGGGATAGGGATAGTTTTCACAGTTCTGTAGTCCAAAAAGAGGTCCAGATTGTAGTTTTCTGGACATGATGCAATAGATAAATATTTGAGAGAGGTTTTGAGAGATCTGCTCCCACAATGATGAAGAGCTTCTGAACTCAGACAGCAAATTGAGTCCCTGAATGAAATATTGCTTAGCACTGGTGGAATGTTACTACACAGCAGTAGGGTGTAAATAGATCTATATCATCAGACAGGAATTTTTCTAAAGCTATAAAACTTGAAATAAACAGAGAACTGGGGGCAGGCTGGGTCAGTTCCCCAGGGCTGGGGACTAGTAAGGAAGAGCCCCCTGCTTGGGAAGGGAGTGCTGAGCCTGTCTGCTGGCAACGTGCTCTGTCTGAGCTGGAGTCAGTCTGCACAGCTGAGGGCACCAGCCCTCCAGGTAAGTTGGGCAGCCCCAGTCCTGCACATACTTTACAGTGGGCAGCTCTTCACAAGGAATAAAGGTAGAGATCTCTAGGAGATCTAGGAGATTTGGTGTTTTTTGACTGTGTCTGCTGCAGACAGGTGAGGAGAGGGGCTTGGACTGTGATCACATTTGTTGCTCAGAGTCCACTTCCTTGAGTGCAGCCCTGCATTGCTTCTCCACAAACCCACTCCTAAAGACATCAGGCCCAACCCTCAGCCAGTGATGATTTATTTCCCGAGAGTCTGTGTGCTCCAGTCTGAGTGCAGAGCCCAGTGCTCCCAGTTGGCTCTGGCAGCTGGCACTGTGGCACACAGGCTGCAGAGTGCCTGGGATGAAAGGGTCACACTTGCCCAAATGCCAATGCAGGTGTTGGGGACAGGAGCCCCAATCCTCCCTGCCCACAGGACAGAGGGCACCATCACTGCTCATCTAGCACTGAGCATAGGATGTGCATCCACCCTGCTACCCATCTACCATGCTGGCAGTCCAGCCCTTTCCCCCTTCTACTACCACAGCTGCATAAAAGCTCAAAGCAGCAGCTTCTCAGCAGGCCTCAGCCAGGCCCTTCTGTGGGGGAGTCAGGAACCATCCTTGCCAGCTACTTGTGACCAGTGTGGTCCAAGACCTACCATGCTGCAGTTCCCTGATGTTCTGGGGGTGCCACCTGTCCCCCAGGTCTAGTGTGATACTAAATACCAGGGGAAGCTGGCCAGGGTGGGATGAAGAGATGGAAACACTTTTATTGCAGTGGGCTGCTCATACCTGAGTTTCCCTGCTCCTACAGCACCTCTGCTGGGATGGAGGCCACTCCAGCGTGGGGTGTCTGACACAGGAGGAAGACAGAGCACAGCTGGGCTGTGCAGGAGCAGACGTTTCCCATCTGGAGCCGGCAGCCCGTAGGCGGGTAGATAACACTGTGCTTACACAGATCTGCTACGTCCAATCAGCGGCTCATACATAATTCAAGACATATGTGATGACATGCTTTAAGCCCTGTAGAAAAATCCAAGATATGTGTGAGACTACCAAGCACTTGCTTTGATGAGTTATCCCAGCTGGCTGCCTCGGTGGCATCCTTGTGTTCAGCACTAGCCATATCCCCCTGTCCTGCATCACTCTTCTGCCATGGTGATTTTCCATTACTAAGAACAACCTGGATGGAATGAAGTAAGGAAGTTGTAATCATCAACATCCTCTAAAAATTATTTCTTTGAGAAGCTGAGTAATTTGATCAGATGCTTCTATCTTCTACCAACCGCCCAAGACCAAGCACACTGCTTTCTTCACCAGCAGAACATTGTCTTGCTAATATTACAGGAGTTATAAAAGGATGAATGAGTGATACCTATAATTTGATTTAATTTCCTGCATGGAAAATGCATAATTAGATTTATTTAAGAAAAGAAGAACAACTGAGATATTATTCATCACAAAGCAGTCCACTGGAAACTGCTACAGTGCAAAAGAGAAAAAGCCAAGCCCCAGAGTCAACTCTCTGAGTTAAAGTAATAACATTTCTCCAGGAACATTCATAGATCTTTCACTAATGCTAATTCAGCCTCTTCCTCTGTTTATGCAACGATTAATTATCTGACTGAATAAATCAGTTCTCCCATCATACATTTCATGAGAAGAGCACTTAAATCAGTCCAATTTGTTGAAGATAATCAAGAACCACCTTAAGCAAAATCCACGTGTTTGGAGCAAAATCCACGTGTTTGGAGCAAAATCCACAAGCTGCTGCTACTTTTCATAGATGAGCTGATAACAAACCTAGTGAACAACAGGATGACTGTTCAGTGAATTAGTTTATTAATTCTCAAAGAGTTCAAGTGCTACCATGGAAGTATATGAGAACAGACTTGTCAAGCCAAAATATCTCTGTATCCCATCCTTCCTTACTCTTGCCATACTGAACCGGATGCCCCCATACCTATTTTCCAAAGAGCTGTTTGTTTTCATAAACTTGAAAACATTAAAGATTGGACTAACAAGACATGGTGTCAGCACAGTGCTCCGAGTACCTCCTCAGAGAAGGACACAATGAAGTTATGATCACATGTACCCTCATATTGGGCTCTTTCCCATCTCCTTGTCTGGTCATCCTTTAGCATTGGTGAGGCTCTTGCTGCTGCCTGGCAGGGTGCTGCTGGCACGGATGGCTCCAGCTGCCTGCTCAGCAGCACGAGGGATAGGGAAACAGTGGAGAGAAACTGCAAAGAATCACAACCTGCCTTAGCAAAGAGCTAAGGGCTGAAAGGGGCTTTTGTCTTTGTATGCAAGGCAAATTTGGCTTTTGCCTTAATTAAAAAGCAGGCAACTGGACCTTCATCTGCAGCACTTTAGGAATGGCACATGTAAGTTTAATGTAGCTTCTGAAGGATGCATGCAGAGTAGTTATCTGAAAAAGAATTTGAAATGCCTTTTCAGGAGTTTCTCTCTCAGCTTGCCTCTCTGGTACATCAGGTAGGTGCAGGTTTACCTCTGCAGAGCATTATGCACTGCACCATTAACTCCCAGCAGGAAGTGGGGCTGTCCAGTGCAAAATTACAGGGACAAGTGTCTGTACTGCTCACGTGCCAGCAGAACCCCTGCAGAAGTGTTGGCACCACACAGCCACCCAGACTTGGTGCTGTGAGAAAACTTCTCCCTCTGTGAGAAATCCCCAGCTCTGACTTGTGCTGCACCAAACAAGGCAATCAACAGATAGCAATGAAACACACAAAGGGTGGGAACTGCTTGGAGTCTGGTTTCACCTAATTATCCTAAAAGATGTTAAGAAAAGGTGACATTGACTTGTCCTTTTTTTATCCCTCAACCATACAAATCCCTGCTTTTCTGGCTGTTTTTTTCCCATCCTCAAGTGGCCCAGGTTTATCAGGGCCTGATCTGGGGCCTGATCTGGGGCAGGCTGCTCTGCTTGGCTGCTGAGCCACGTTGTTCTCACTGTCTATCTTTTCTGTTTCTAACACAGGCTGCAAAGGATGTGCTTACCCTTGTGCATGCTGCCCAGCCATTAATAAAGACATTAATAGATGTATCAATACCCATTTAAGGCCCTGCTGTCCACTAAAAGTGTCACTAATGATTTGCTGCTTGGGGTTAATGTTGATTAATGATGAATGCACTGAATGTGGATTGCCCTGGTTTAATAGACAATGCCTGGGCCCTAGGACATTGAAAACACCTCTCCAGTGGCCCAAGTGTTATTGCAACTTCTACATTCATCAGCTGAGCTTGAAAATATGCTTAGTCAACACAATCCATTTTCTACACCATTCCCTATCAGTTTGCACTATTTAATTAGCCATGATGATATTTTCTTGCTTCTTTTTTAATGCTTGCCTCATATCAAATCTTCATTCTGTTGGCACTGAAAGCAAGCCAATGGGACTGGAATTAAGTCATCCTGTTTCCACGGCTGCTTCCCAGACCCCTAGAGCTTTCCTGAGCAGCAAGGCTTATTAGTACCCCCCACACTATATTAGCAGTTCAGAGAGCTCTCTGTGTGGTTAGCTGAAAACTCCAGAATGCAAATTATCCATTCCTGTTGGTTTGAAGGAACAGGAGCCACAGCTGCCCACTGGTTTCCTGGGGCAGGGCAGCTCACCTTGTGGTCCTGCCCCCACACTGTGCTACCACAGAGAAAAAATGCACTTTCAGCTCTTGGGAAAACAGAAGGCTCTTCCTGATCAGGATTTGACCCAACAGTCAAGTCTTACTTGCCCTGTTCTTCTTTTTTTTTCTCCTTTGGACCTTTGCTTCTCTCACTGCTTGCCCATACTTCCTGATTTCTAATTGATATTTATTGCTGTGAACCTCCCCTTTTCACTGTTTGCTAATTGTAAATATATACTTTATTAGTGCATTTACTGCCCCTGAACCCAAGTTCATTTGCAAATCATCGGTACCCAGCTGTCTCAGTGTGGCATTTGGACTTTCCAGGGTAACATCCTAAAACCATTTCAAGTCAGGGCTGGATGAAGGAAGCCACAGCTACCCAGGCGGGTCCATTATATGCTGCTATCAGCAGTGAGGGAAATGGGCTCTGATATCATGAGCAAAGATGCCATAACATGTGGAACTGGTAAGGGAGGGAACTGAAGTCCTGGTAACTCCCTGTCCCTCCTTTCCCAGTGAATCACTCCTCCATAGGGCAATGCTTTTATGGAAGAATTTTCAGGTACTTTGGCCAGCAGAGTGAGGGAAGGGATTCTTCCCTCTACCCTGCTCTGCTCTGGTGAGCACCTGTAGCGCTGCATCCAGCTGAGCATAAGGACATCAACCTGCTGGAGTGAGTCCAGAGTCCAGAGGAGTGCCATGAACATGATCAGAGGGATGGAGAACCTCTCCTATGAGGAAAGGCTGAAATTCTCAGTTTGGGTTGTTCAGTCTGGAGAAGTCTCTGGGGAGACCTTATTGCAGCTTTCCTAAACTAAAGGGGGCTACAGGAAATGTGGAAATGGACATTTTACAAGTGATAGGACAAGGGGTGATGACTTTAAACTAAAAGAATATAGGTTTGGATTAGATATTAGGAAGAAATTCTTTACTGTGAGGGTGGTAAGGCACAGGAACAGTTTTCCCAGAGAAGCTGTGGATGCCCTGTCCCTGGAAGTGTTCAAGGCCAGGCTGGACAGGGCTTTGAGCAACCTGGTCTGGTGGAAGCTGTCCCTGGCCATAGCAGGAGGTTGAAATGAGATGATCTTTAAGGTCCCTTTCAGCCCAAATCATGCTGTGGTTCTAAGAGTTCCCTCATGTGCCACCAATGACCAGAGTCAGAGCACCCCTCTGAGCCTGCCTACCTCCAAACACTGCTGCTCCTTCTGGGGCTTTCCTTGTGAGTGAACAAGCACTTCCAGAAGAAACTTGTCAGCTTTCCATGGACTTTGGAAGTTGAACTGGTTCCCATAGGAAGCCCAGCAGCTCAGGACTGCCTGCCTCTGCCCTGGAGGTTTTCCCTCTGCAGCAGTTTCATAGTAGCAGATCTCAGCTGCTCATGCAACCACCAGCTTCCTAGGAACTAGTAAAACTAGGAGTAAACTAGGAGTTTAAAGTGTTTGGGGATTTTTTATTTGGTTGGTTTGTTTGGCTTTTTTCTTTCCCAGCTGTAGACAAATTAAATCCTTCCCTTTAGGCAGTATAATTGTATAGCATGATCAGCTGAGTATTTAATTTGATTTAAACTTCAGAAATGTAATCAGCTAAGCAATACACTGACTTTAAGTTCTGAAATAATTTTCATCTGACAAGACTAAGAATAGGCTTACCCTTGAGCTGGAAACAAACACTGGCTTTGGAGACTATGGGATAAAATTGGAGAAACATCAAAGGTATTTCAGGCCCAGCTGTAGGAGACCTCAAGATGTGTCACTCAGAGTGAAACCTTCCCATGTTTTTGCAGATTTTCAACTTCAGAGAATAGATTAATGAGCCATTTCTCCTGCTGTCTGCTGCAATTTGTGTGTCTAGCAAGATGGTCTATGGCCCCAGCATGTTCATTAACTGTTAGGAAGATGGGCCAAAAATGACCTTTACTTTTTGCATCTGTGTCTTTAGTGGAGGTTATTAGTGGACTGAAGGAGAAAGTTCACCCGTTCTTCCTTGGAAAACAGAGGGGAGATGCAAGGTGAAGAGCTCTTATGTTGGATGACGAACTGTAAAAGTTTTGACTTTAAAAGTATGTGTAAGTAAATAAAAATTTCCATCTAAGGCTGTAAATTGCTTCCAGTGTTCCTCAGATAGATTATCAGTCAGTCAGCCATTCAGGAATTCAAAACATTGCCACAGACTTTCCCAGATCAAAAATAAATCTTCCACATCATCAGAAACATGTATGAGCTAAAAAAAGCTTCTTTATGGAAAGACTAGAGATCTGCCCTGTTGGACAGGCTGAAGCACTCTCAGTCCCTGAACTAAAGGAGATGCAGAACTTCTGCTGTTATCATCCCTGCATGCAGATAAGTGCACTGCACTGCAGAGTTGGTGTATGTGTGTGTGTAATACAAACTTTGGGAATAGGGGCTTATAACCAGCTTTAAACACATGTATCCTTTCATTCTAAGATTGTTGGAGCTTAGACCATCTTTCCTTTCTCTCCCTCCAAAGCTTAGATAGGTGAGAAGCAGACTTCGGTCATTCTTTGGAGAAAATTGTATTCAAGGATATAATTCCAAGCCAGAAAATGCTAGGTCTGGCCACAATATACTGGAAGTCTGGCTGAAGCAGAGCTATGAAATTTCATTTTTGCTTTCTAGGCAAGCCAACACTGGAAGTCCCTATACGTCCTAGAGACAAGAAAAATGTACAAGACTCCTCAAGGAGACATAGAAACCTCAGGAAAGGAAAGAGTAAGTCAGAGGAGGCTCACGTCTTGCACTCCTCTGTTCTTTCTGCAAGGATGCATTTATTTTTCTCATTTTAATAGGCTGCATAAAGATCACCCTGAAATGTAGCCCCAGACTTTCCCTTCAAGATCCAAAGCCAGACATCAACTAAAGTCCTTAGAGAGAAGTACTTTTTGTTTTCTTCAGCACATCCCAAGCAGTATAAATCTAAAGCAGACAGCTGCAGAAACAGCAAGACAGAGTCAGCTGCTCAGAGGCAGGGGCAGCCTTGCTGCTGACAGCCACGCTGGCTGCACATGGAAGAGGGACCCGACTGGGTAGCAACGTGTGGCAGGCCCAGAGAGTGATGTGAGGCCTGGCTGTGGCTTCTTGGCTTCTTCAGATCAGTGGGTTTGAGCTGCCAAGCTCAAGAGTGAGAATTCTGTTAACTTGTTGCTGAGGCTTTTAGAAGTCACTCTTTGAAGCAGGCAATGAACTTCTATTCAAAACCTATTGGGTATGAGGGGCTTGTTTATTTGTTTTTAAATACATTTCAACTCCTTTCCTATTTACTGGCAGAATTCAGTTCTGAAGCTCATGCTGTTTCCTTTTCTGCCACACAGTCATATTTTAAAGAGTTCAAAATGTATCTCATGAGTACTTAACTTTAAACCAAAGCTCTTTGAAAATATGCATCAGGCTTTCCTTGAAGCAACTTTTGTTTCAATCTTTGTTCTGGGAGCAGGATACTCACTTTTACTGAGGCATAAGACTTTCCCAAAGATCATGTGGTTTGACCATTTATGAATGCCCAGAAGGTGAGCCCTGGAAGTACCTAGGAACTGGTGCTCTCTGCTGTTAATGCTGCTAATAAGAAGCTGTGGTTTGTGAAGTAAAATATAGTCCTGGGACTCCACTGCACCTAGAAACCTGCAAGTCCTGTAGCATCTAATCACGAAAGTGCTAGACATAGCCAGGGGCATTGTCTGGCTGCGAGGGACCTGCTCCCCCTTCAAAAGTTCAAACACAGGCATTTTTTGTGTGCTTATAGGAGCATTTTTACTCATTTGCATCACATAGCTCCAAGCAGCCAGAATGCAAACAGCAGCTTCAGCAAAGGCACAACTCTGATCAGCTCTGAAAGCTGCAACAATGCCAACCTACATCTGCAAAGCAACACCAGAGCTGCTGGTGAGACCATGCTGGACTAGAATGGAATGGGAAGATATCCCCGAGATAGAGAAGCTGAGCTTGCCAGCCATATCCCAGGACAAATAGCTCACTGACTTGGCCAGTCAACTCAGGAGGTAGGTATTATGTGTCTACAACAAAATAATAATACTTTAAAAAATCATACCCACACCACCCAATTTGGAAAAGACCATTCTCCCTTGTTCAAAACAATGGTAAGTATACAGAGCTGTGTCAGCATCTCCATCTTGCTCTCTGGAACAGAGATCAAACAAGGTGGAGAAGTAGAAAGAGTCCTCCAGCATTTTCTCACCAAACCATAAACCAGCAGAGATGGGCTCAAGGCTCTGCTCCAGGGATTTGTGGAAGGAACTGTTTCTATTTCCTTTCCCCTTTGCATTTCAGACAAAAGATGAACAAACTCATCCTAAATAATGCAGTAGGCTGATGCTTAGGATGCTCAAGTGAAAGGCAGGAGGCCCAAGTTCAAGTCCTTGACTTCGGTCAGATGAAGTAGAAACACCAAATTCAAATTCTTTCCTCTGATCACAGAACACACTGATGTCTGGGATTTCTCTGTTTTTGATCTGCACAATCACTGAAGAAAACTTTGGCAAACTTGGAGCCTCTTGTAACCAGTGCAATGTTGGTTTAGGGTTTTTTGTTGATGGGGGGTGGTGGTAGTGGTTTTGGTTTTTTCTTTTTTCTCCTCTAGAGAATTGCTATTTTATCAGATGTCTGAAATAGAGTTCTTGTTCATAAGAGTAGAGCATTAGCTGTCTAATTAGTGCATCCTGGTACAACTGCAGGAGTGTGCTGATGTGTTTTATAAATTATGTATGTGCTAGGATTACTTTATTGAAGAATTTCTGTAGAGCCATGTGCAGTGCACACAGTAATTCAGCTGTTGCAGCCATTTGCATTTCTCTGGTACTCTGAAGCTCCTGCAGCACAGCCCTGAGCTCCCAGCTCTGACAAAGACACCCAGATAATCTGAGTGGCAGAAAATGAGAGAAAGTATCAGGTGTAAAGGGTAGCTCTGGTAGTACCAGTGCCTGTAAGATAAAAACTCACTAACACAGAGCATTTTAACTCAAGGGGGTAATAACAACAATCTTGCCTCTCTCTCTTCCAAAACCAGCAAAATTCATTAACTGCAAATGAAAGCAGCCCAAGACTTCAGTAATATCAGGCCACATCAGCTTGTGATGGCCACAGTGAGTGAGAGACATCTATGTGTTCATGAGGATGTGACAATGCAGGCAAATACAAGACCTCAGAAGTGAACACAGCCACATTTATCTCTTTTGAATGTTGAGGAATAGTGATTCCTTTGAATGAGGTATAGTGACTTCCCAGCTACCAAGTGACATAGGTTATATTCAGAGATTAGGATTGGGTTTCAATCACTTATTCCATTATGAAACTTAGCAGAAAAACATTCACTGCAAATCTGGGAGGAAAGGTTCTGAAATAAGTTGTCCTTCCCATTTATTACTCCAGCTGAGACAAGCTGGATTTCAGAATCTTGCCTTTTTGAGACAGCTGTGTCTTTCTGCTTGTGCATAGTCTGTGAGAGCTGCATGTGAACAGCAAAGTGCCGCCTCCATTGAGCCACTCAGCTTGGAGAAGACTCACCAGCTTTGCTAAAATGTTCACTGAAGAGCTGGAAATACCTCAGATGAACTTTGGTTGACAGATCTCTCATTCTGCATCTCTACAAGTAGTTAATACCCCAGGTCAGAAAAGCCTTGTGCTTGCTCTTCAGAGGAAGAGTCATCTTTGACTCTCTCTTTAAACAGAGAAAGCTGAAATAAGCAAATGCAGTCTGTGATCTTGTAGAAATATAAAAAAGAGCTTCATTAAAAATCAATATTTCTGTCTAACGTGCTCTGAGGACATGTAAGGGAGAGTTTTTCTTTTCCACAGATAAGGGTCTCTGGAACTGTACAAGGTGGCTTAGCAAATTTCCTGCCATAACAAGCTGCATGGTAACTAAATAGTGACTAACAGGGTAGTTCAATATTTACACAACCTTTTAGGGTTTAAGTACATGGCAGATTATTAGTAAAAGTAAAATCTCTTCTGATAAATTAGTAAGATTTTCCACTGAACAGTTTACTCTCTTCCCAGAAGTAGGGAGTGACAATTCCAAGCACACAGCAAAATTCATATGGAAACTGTGGGCACACAGCAGGATGAGCAACCCAGTGTAGTGAGGGAGAGCAAATACACAGGATCAATGACAGAGTGAAGCAACCTGCAGCAACAGAGCAGCTCTTCTCAGTGTTGGCTACCTCAAAGGGACATGCTGCTGCTTGCTGGTTTGCTTTTTCAGGGCTCTTCACCACATAATGGAGCTGCCTGCTGCTGATAATGTTTTTTTTGTGTGAGGAGGTGAACACACTGCTTCAGAAGCTGCAGTTCTTGTGTGCACTGAAATTTCCTGTGAACAAGAGGTTAAGATTGCAGCTTGCCTTCCTCCTCCTGCCTGGCAGTAACTAGAAATAACAAGAATGCAGGCAGCATGGGAGTTTGTCTTTGGGGAAACCACAGCAATCCTTTATGCCCAGAGCTGTACAGGAGCAGGTTGGATTAGATGACCTCCAGTGGTCTCCTCCAACCTTACCCATTCTGTGATTCTGTAACACCAAGTCTGGAGCTTTCATTCTGCTTCTCAAAACAAACAAAAGAAAGTGAGACCACAAGGAATTTGGGAAAATACTAGGAAAAGATGACCATGTCAAATAAGAGTAGGGATGTTCATTCACTAGAAGTGAGGGGTGAAAAAATTTTCCAATGTAAAGAACTTTTGAAGCATAAAAGCTTTGCTAACCTCACAATTTTGGTGAAAACCCAGAATTTACAGTAAGATGTTTCTACAACTAAGGAGAACATTGCTATAGTGATCTTGATTGTAGGGATGTACGATATAGTAAGTACAGAACAAATTTTTCAGTAAGGTAACAATGTATCAGAGCTTGTTCTTATTGCCATTTTTGCCTGTGTTTGCAAACCCCTTTGCCTTTCTCACCCATGTTTCAGGTTGTGTTCTTCACTCTCCCTCCCACACTTCTCCCTCCCAGCATCCCTTCTGAAGTGCTCCTTCAGTTTCATCCTGTTTTAACAGGGCATCTTCCTACTCTCCCAAGGTAACAGGGAGTTGTGGATATGAAATAATTATTCTGAGGTCAGTGCTTTACAGCAATGTACTGCTAGAGTTGTATTGAAAGCAAAAATGTCCAATTCCTCAAAATAAACTAACTCTTTCTCAGTATTGGGCTTGAAAGCCTTTGAAAGTTACTGGGGTTCAAAGAAGCCTCTTTTTGTTGCACGTACATGTAGTTTTTGTGTCCTTTATAAATGGTTTGTTTTCCCCTCACACACTGACTCCTCTTACCTTGTTGCTAGGGAAGCAAGTGCAATTCCACCAATTCCAGCATGCCAGAACTGAGGTGACTCACCAGATACTCCACACAAAAGAATGCCCAGGCAAGAAACAACTCCATCCACCACAGAGCACTCAAGTTCTTGGCAGCAAGAGCTGTACTCTTGTGCAAGTTCTGATTGCCAGACTTGAAGACCCAGGCTCCCCACATGTGGGGACAGTTCTCTGAAGCTCTCCTGTACATGCAGAACTCTGCTGAATACATCTACCCATCTCCAATTTCGAATATTAGCAGCACAGTGGTGGAAAACCAACCCTGATCTCCAATCCTAACCTGTTCTGGGCTCCAAAAACTGCTAAATAAGCATTTTTCAGGCTTTTCCAAATGTTGCTGTTAACATGAATCAGTTATATTATCTATACTTCAGATATTTTCTGTTTGGCCTACTGCTTCCCAAAAGTAAGAACATGGGGGAAGGGTGAACACAATCAAAATATATCCCAACACCCAGAACCATATTCTTAATAATAATAATAATAACGATAAGGAGAAAGAAGGATGTCTAAGGTTGCAGAAGGGCATGGTTTAACACCTGATTTTAAAAAGCCCTTGGTTAGAATGAGGTCTACAGCATAACACCTGTCTGTTGCCAACAATCATACTTCTATGTAGTGATGACACTGTGTTATTCAGCTCTTTTCTTTAAAAAAGCCCATAAAATTGAATGTCACCATGGGAACAGTCTAAAGTTGATTTTGGAAAGAGGCTCATTTCCTATAGCTTTTCTGTTGGCTTAAAAATAATGTCACTGAACTGCATCAGGAGTAAGTTCTTTATGAAGTATCATCTCTGAAGATACCATCCAGTTCTGGAAATATCCTCCCTAATGGTTGCATTTCTTTACTTTCTGCAGCAGAATAAAGGGCCCAGAAACACTTCTTCCCTGTTTTCCTTCATAAGAAACACACCCTAATTGTGTGATCTACCAGCAGTGTGATCTAATTTCACCATTCTTCAGCCTGCAATATGTAGCGCCATTATGGAAAACTTCCTCCTTAGAAGAACAATTAAACTTTAAAGCTGTCATCCTGGTTGGTTGGCTGAACAAATGACATGTTCACACAAGAATTATGCAGTCAACCATCTTAATAAGGATTTACTTTTAACAGAACCTTGTATGGGTACACTAGACTCAGTCTCATTGAGGAGCAAGTTGGATTTTTACACAGCATGAACCACTGGCAATCTAAAACAGACCCACTGAAGAACGGAATGGAGAATCAAACGCAATGTTTCAGACCCAAGCTCTATGTGCCTTTAATACTTTCTTTTTCCTTTTCTTTCTGAGAGAGTGCACACTACGACAGACATTTGCATTTATCATGTTTTTAACTTCTTTTCTAAGGATGAACTCTCTGAATCTGCATCTTCCAACTCCACTCTATGTCTTTTCAGTCCTCCAAGAGGTTGAGTGCTCTCACAGCCTGCAGGATGCAGGTCAGCAGTATCCTCTCTTGTATTCACATTGTAGCTGTTAGAGTCCATTTCAGACAGGCAGCAGTCTCTGTGCAAGGTCACACCCACCTGTACAAGGTTGCCATTATCAGCATTTGAGTGCAGCTGTAGTCCTTGTGTCACAGACTCCTGCTCTCCAAAACTCTGTCCATTGTTGAAGCACGAAGGGTGAAGATGCAAGTGGCCATTATTGTGGTTAACGCAGGAGGCATCAAAGCTCCTCTCCTCACTGCCATCAGTCTGGTTTCTGGAGCAGTGACCTGACATGCTACAGATGGCAACAGCAGAGAATGGAGGGACCAGTGAGTGATGGCTTGGTGCTGGTTGACAGTTTTGACTGTTTTTCTGTTCCACAAGTCCTGCAGTCTGAATGCAAGGTTCTTCGGTACAGCTATTTAGCCCTTTGCAGATAGCTTTCCCATTGAGCTTTTTAGTCTCAAAAGAATGCTCTACACCTCCACTGCTTGCGTCTTCAGATGTGTTTTCTTGACCCTCCATCCGCCGCTGATTGTCATATTCGTGAGCTTGACCATTCCTAGAATTTTCTGTCCCACCACATTCTTTTAAATTTTCTCTGTTGTGGTTTTCAGCAGAAAGTGCTGAGGAACCCTGAGGAACTACTGAACTTAAGTTCCTAGCATCTTCCTTAGCGAGTGAGCATGTTGCACTGTGCCTTCCACTGGTTCCTGGTTTCCCTTCATCATTTTCTCCATCTCCTCTGGAGGATTCACCATCCTTACCAGCTGAATATGATATGTAAGAATAATGGAGCCATTTGTAAGCTTTGTAAATCTTTCTCTCCACTGATTCACTGTCTGAACAAGGGGACGTCCTTTCTTTAAGAACTTCTTTGTTGACCGAACTCCTTTCTGGTGAAGAAGCAGGAGAGGAAGAAAGATCATCTACTTTGATCTGGGGATAGTCATATATATCCTCACCTATGTAAGGGGTTGCATTCTCTGTATTAGTGCTAGTCCTTTCCTCCTTTTGCACCTTCTGTCGGCGCCTCAGTGCATTGCGTTGCCTCATCGATGTGCGTCTTTCGTTCAGTTCCTCCTCGTCTTCTGTGCTGCTGCTGCTGCTGCTGCTGCTGGAACTGCTGGATTCATTCTCCTCAGGACTCGGAGAGGGTGGCCGTGGGAAAAGGTCTGTCTCTAGCTCTGCCTCACGGGTACTGTCATCAGAGTCAGACTCATTGGAAAGGGCCAGGAGACGTTTGTCCTGATACTTTCTCAGCGCAGAGAGCCTCTGCTGACGGGAAGCCACGTCTTCTCTGGCTGAGGGGGATGCAGTTGATCTTAAGGCCCTTAAGTTATAGGGAGTTTCATCAGACTCTTCAGCCACGTGTGGTGGGGAGTGATGCAAAGAGGTGGAGGACTCAGACTCGCTGTAAGCGGAGCGCTCACTTACTCCTGCGTGGAGCTGCAGGATTGTGCTCTCACTGAGGTCGCTGTCTGAATCCGAACTCCAGCCCTCGATCTCCCGGCGCACGAGAGAGTCAAAAAAGGCCATCATCCGTGGATCTTCCTGGACTGACTGGTTGGCATAATCGTGGGACAAACCGCTGCCGCTGTTCAACACCAGACTGATGTACTCTTCATGAGTGTAGAGGCAACGCGAATCATCCTCTATTCTACCATCCAGGTCTCCGGTGCAGTCAGGCTGCTTGTAGGGACTCCAGATCTGTAGCAGAAAATAAAAGAAAAAAACCACACGTATGTTTTGAATTCATAAACTATTATAAGAATTTGAAATGGAGCAGTAGCTCAAATACCCAGAATAGCTGCAGGTTGCAGATTGTTTTTCTTAATTTTTACTTCTCAGTACTATACTTACAAGTATTACAAAGCTGTAGGATTCTTTCTTCCCCTTTGCAAATGTGGTTTTTCTGCATTTACTTCACCCATACAGAATATAAAAGCTCTCACACTGCAAATTATCCATCATTTTAGTAATTCATTGTGTGATAATTTCTCCCAAATTGCAGGGCTCTATTTTTATGTAATAAGGGATGCTTACTCACTAACAGTAAGAATAGTTTGTTGCCTACAATACAGTCTTAGCACTAATGAAAGCACTTGTTTCCCAGGAAACTAGAGTTGCTGGTGCCAGTGGTGTAGAGTAACATTTCATCCAGCTATGTAGTCAATCCCACCTGATCAGCAGGCAGGGAGTTGAATTCATGGAGGTGAAAAGCAGAGCTGTACTACTCCTTTTAGGGAACAGTTACAAAGAAAAGAAATCTTCCAACATCCTCTGAAGATACAGCAGCAGTTTTAATAGGTGCAATTGAAGAGTTTTACTGAAAGCTACTTTTGAAGTGTACTGATTTCCCCAGCAGCAAAAGTCTTGACTATGCTATCCATCTATCCTTCCCTCAATTTTCCTGGTATGGAGAGGAAAAGGGAAAAAAAAAAAAAAAGCTCCAAGAAGATCCACCAATATCCCTAAGATACTGGTAATCCACAGCAAACATAATAGTTGCATGTCCTCACCCTTCTCAGATTTACTCACAGATTTGGGGGCAATGTGATTATGACATTCTGTGGACAACCACTATCACTTTGGATCAACGGCTAATGGAATGAACAATGCCTTACTGTAAGCAGAGCCAGTATGTAGCTTATCTACAACAATGCCTTAATGTTCTGCTTATAAAAGATCTGATCTCAAGCCATGCTTTGGTTTTATCATGCCAACAAGCTCAGGGGAAAAATTTCTATGCCAGCTCTCTATACTAGGCTGGACTTTTAGGGTAGTCTTTGGAAAAATATCTAACAATTTTCCCAACAGAAATTAAGTTTTGTTCCAAACAGACAAAACTGCTAACAAAAAGAGTGTTTTGCATGTATAAATTACATAACCAGCACTCATCTAACAGGTTAACAGTTAACACATACAACATAACCTGATACTACCATGACAAACAACACAAGAAAAGCCCACAAGAATGCCAGTTACTCTGTATTAACTGAGATTTTCAACAGTGTACAAGAAAACTTTACACCTTTAATAATTGAAGCAAAATGAAATAAATTACCTTGCAACTACTTGTCCAGAACAGCTGAATTTAAGATGAAAAAGTAAACCTTATTCTGGAAATATCCCAAATTTGAAAGCTTTTACTTTGCATCCTCTGTAATTTATGGTTAACCGAGCTTCCACATATGATCTGCCTAGATGGATAAAAGAGACACTATTCCAAAATTAAAGTGGTCTGTAGATGAACTTTCTTCTGCAGATAATCATCAAGTTGCCTTTCAGAGCAAAAGGAAAGGAACTTTACATTGTGTTAGGCTGTTTCCAGGAACATCTCAACATTAAGGTGTATTTGCTTTTGGTACTTAATAGCTTTTTTAATTATTTGCAGTTCTTCAGAAAATTCTCTCCCAGTGCAGTTCTTTAATATGACATCTGAAACCAGAATGAAGACAGTTTTCTGCAGCTTGGTCCAAGCACTGCACTTACCAGACACATAGCCCAAAGGACAAGCATCATGTTTGGATGAAGACAACAAAACCCACTCTAAGTCTACTATGTACAGAATTTCAGCAACTAAACTTAACCTTTTAGAACTATTCAAGGGACCAGAAAGAATCACTCCTCATCCTCAATTTCCCAGGCTTCACTTCCTAAAGACATGGGAAGGAGCTTTCTCTCAGTGAATCCATCAGAGAGATTGTTGACTTGTGGATACACCACTTTTTTAATAGAAAAATAGAGCTCTACTTGCTGAAAAGACTATTCCTGGGTTGCTCTCTTCTTTAAGATTTATGTAGTGTGTGTTCAGTACCTTCTCTCTCAGCCTCAGATCTTCCCCCCTTTGTCCCACTACTGAGCATTTCAGCAAGCAGTCAGATCTTTTTTCAAAGCATGTAACTTCCTGTAAATGCTTTGTACTGTGTGCTCAGACAGGCAGGCTGACATGCCCCTTCCTCAAATAATCTTAGCAGCATTAGACTGATCACTAGGTTTTATAAAGCCTTTTTTTTCATATGTAAGCAAGAGAATTAGAAAATGCTTAGAACTGATATGAATCAATATAAGTGGAGGAGAGGTAGTCTGCTCCAAAGTCCCTCTGAGAAAGGCCTGTTTGTAATTAAATTAATCTAAAAGGGTACATAAAGTGTGCACAGAGATATTCTGCATCCTTGGTAGCACTACCACGTCTTTCTGCTCTCTCTGCAAGCATCAGCAAAAACAGAGCAGTATGAAACATTGAAAAAAAGCCACGGTGAGGTTTTTCCCTTCCAAGAGAGATTTGTTCACAGAGAACTAAGTAATAAAGAGAAGTCAAGGGAATTCAGGATGAATACCTTGCTTGTATGGGATCAGTTGTCTCTGGAGAATGATATCCCTGCATTTTAGATATTTTGTTATGAAGGAGTGTGAAGGCCTGCCAGAGTCACAGAAAGAAATCAGACTAAGAATCTATCCTTGGCAGAATGGGGAAGCCTTTAAACTGGTATCAATAGATCCAGTGCTCTCTGTGGCATCTGAAATGGGCTTCCTAAGAAGTGGAACACCTTTGCCTTTTTCTCATCCTCTGACTGATGCCATGTTGAGGAATAATGTGATCAAACTGGAGAAAATAAGTTGGCAAATCAACCCACTGAAGCAACAATTTATCAACTAGTTCTTTTTCTGCCAGAAGATTAGGGAGATGAATATTACTCACTGGTGACCCGAGTACAGATATAAAAATAGGAACAATAACAGAAAATGGGAATACAAAACTGGTTCTCTACTTCAGTAGCTATCTACTGACAGCATATTTGAATTGCTTGTATTCCAGGGTGGCAAACCCCCAAATTTTAAAACCAATAAGTAGTTATGCCTGTAGCATGAGAATAATGAAAACCAGTTACATTAGATTATCTGATCAGGCAGAGGCAGATAGTCACAATGCCATTAATTTGTCACCATAGCAACATGTGCAAATAGACTTTGTTATCTCCGACACACTTATGATTTTTAAACAAATGGGACCCACAACAGTTGTCCTCTGTTACACAATATTCCAATTTCAATACAAAACAGAATTTTTTTTCTGAAAATTGTTATGCATTTCATCTATTTTATCTTTCCTGGAACTGTCTCCTAACTGCATAGCTCTCCATGGCCCTCCTCTAAGCCCAACACATCACAGGGAATGCCTTATTTATTTCTTCTGCAATGCAATTCACTTTCCTGCCAGCACATCCCAATGTCTTGCACACTTAACTGAGGGGAAAGTGGCATTTTTTCTGTTTTATATTGCTTAGCCCTTGGGGTGAATGCTTGATGCAAATGATTATTTTAGTTTGCAGCTGCACTTTTTCATACAATTTTACTGAAGTTCAGTAAATGAAGGGCAGTGAACAATTCATTTGGGTTGATGTGTCCACCACACACTGTCTGGAGTTGAGGCTCCTAATGTCTCCTGTTAATGAGATTGTTGGATCTTACTTTTAGTCCTACCAGAAATCAAACCCTAAACCAATAAATTGCTGAATTGTATTATTGTGGGTGCTTTACAACCAAATAAAACTAAAACTAAAAACTATAACCCCAAATATCAAAATCATTTTTGTGAATACTACTCTTTTCTGCGGGGCTAGGCCTGAGGTGAATTTGTAGCTCATTTGCAATCAACATTAAAATAGCAAATATGTTGGCAGAAGCTCATGCAATTATTGAATGGCTTGATGCTAGTGCTATCAATTCCTCCATTCTTGAAGTACTAAATTTAGGCCAGCTACTCTAAAAATTAAGAGCTCAGACAAACAACTACTTGCATCCACATTTTTAACATATCACCATTATTCTACAATTGTTTCTACAATTGCAACCAACCACAGTGAAGTTATCTTCTGTGATTTTATTCCAGAAAGGGTTTTAGAAGACACTTGAGGGATAATAAAAAGAAATACACTTTTGAAGAAAGTATTAAAACAAACAAAAAGTAACAAAATAAGAAAGCATAAAAAAATTAACTGTGCTTTCTATTTATGGTTCCTTCTCATGTCATCTCAATTTCTCTGAGCAAGCACATCAAGCATTTATATAGGGGAAAGAAAGACAGCCATGCAAAGGAAAGACTTGTGTTCCCAGCTGTTTTTAATGCTGTAAATGGCCCCTAAGAACTGCTGGTGCTGTATTTCCTGTTTTGCCCTTCTGCTAGTGGCAGTTACTAGTCTCCCATCTATCCACAGAAGTGGCTGGAATGAAGAAGAAACCACTTTTGTACAGTCACCTGCAAACTGCTGTGCACTGAAACAGTACCACTAGAGAGTGAAGTCAGGCAGCTCAGACAAGATGTGAGCCCCAAACAAGGCACATTAAAAGCTGAGGCAAAAGGACATACAACAAAAGGCTAAGAAGTTCTGGCTGACCAAAAACCTTAATACATTAAACACCTTTCTCTTAATTTGTTTTAGCCTGAATTGCCTGGGGAATTCAGTTCCTTCAAAGCAGCTGCACAAGTTCCACTGCACACACAGTGGCACAACAGGAGTTCTCTTCTAAGGAAGCACTCAAGCAGAGGTGTCTTTGAAAGAGTTACACAACCTGTGACTTAATCAAACTAACCTTTTAATCACTAGGCAAAAAAAAATGCCTTGCCAAAACCCTAGCACAAGTACACAAAAGCATCACAGGGGATGTTTATACCAATGCTAATCCAACAGTCTAAGCACACTCATGCAGGAAGGATTCATAGGGTGGAGGGTCAGCAGATCTAGAATCCAAAAGGGAAAATTCAGGCTGCGTGAATCAAGTTCCCAAAGCAAAAAAAAAAGCCTCTGGCAAAAATGTTGTTAAACAGTGGCAGTTTGACTGCTTGAAAATTGAAAAATCAGTGAGCTGCTACGACTGTTCAATGCACTTTTGTTCAAAGCCTGTATTTAATATACTTGTGATCAAACCTGTCAGGCAGGCACACATGAAGAAAAAAGAACTAAAGTACCAGGGGAAGACAGAAGAGAAGGAAAGCTGAACTACAATCAGAACCTAAATGCTGACAGTAGCTGTAATGCAAGGAATGCAGTGGGGCACTGAGCCATAGTCCCAGGATTTTGGGTCAGTTCTGGTCCATAAGCTTCACATCACTAAAACACTCCTTTGAAGGACAAGTTTGTGCTGTCAACTTGTACCTGACAAAAGCATTTACAATATTCTAACAACATTATTTATAACTACATGCAAGTAAGACTTACTAATTCATTCAACAAATAGAATCAACAGCAGTTCTTTTTATCCTACTTCAAAATTAAATGTTTATGGCATTTTTTTTTTTCACACTGCTTGTAGACCTAAATGATATCAAAATATTTATGGCAGCAGAACACAAACCACATTAGTGTAGCACAATCCTATGCCTTCCCAACCCTCAAATAACAAAATTGGTTTTGCCTTGCTCCCACAATATTGACTGTGTTTCCTTAGGGAAAGGAAATTTCAGAACCTAACAAAGTTTATCTTTAATTTCCACAGAAAAAGGTAAAAAACTTCCTAGAAGTACTGTACATTGTTAAAGGATTCAGAAAGATATTGTGCAAAGTACTGTACATTGTTAAAGGATTCAGAAAGATATTGTGCAAGGTATTAAGAGTCCTTCCTCTGGAAGTCACAGAAAAGGTATGCTGAACTGATTCAATGCACAAATATGTACAAAAATTATAAAAGGCCTTCTGAGGCCAGGTCAATCTAGGCTAAGGTTCAACAATATTCTTTGGAGATACTTTTATTAAATTTTACACCAGAGTATCACAAGTTGTAAGAGATGACATTACAGCTGTAACCAAACTCACCCGAGCAAACGAGACAAAACATTTTAAGAAACAATAAGAGGAGAAGACAGGATGGGTGTGGAATAGAATGATGGCAAGCAAAACAGAGCATTTCTTCCTGAAAGATTGAAAGAACACATTTTTCTGATAACTAATCTTACCTTTATGATCTTTTCAACGCCCGAAGAACAGATCATGTAGGTGTGAGGATTAAACCGCACTTGGTTGACAATTGACCGATGACCTTTCAATACCATAAAAGCACCATTGACGACCCTGCCAATGCCACCTAGGGGAACACAACATGGACAGGAATAATTAAATCTTCATATTACTTTCAGTCATAGTCCTTTAAAGTCCTATTATATTTGACAATTTGCTCCAGCTTTATTTTGCAGTATTTTAAGGCCGTGTTGGCTGCAGAATTCTAATTTTATGAGCAATGCCCCTGTGAGAAGCTGCAAGCTTGAAGAAAAGCATCCTTCCTGCAAATTAGGACTTAGAGGCTTGCTTTGATTCATCTAAACAAACAATGAAGATTTTTGACCTAATGTGACAAATATGTGAAATAGAACAACATACGTAATGAAATCAACAATGAAACCTAAGGCATGACAGAGACAGTTTGCAAATCTGTAGCAGAGACAAATAAAGAGGTTGGCTTTTAATACTATTTTTCAAATTTATTTTTTAAATCAGCAATTTATTACTGTCACAGTTGACTCCAGTCTGATGAATAGGAAGGACCTGAAATAACACATCTGACCAGAGGGTTATATCACTCTTTGTCACAAGGCAGTGGATTAGCCAAAGTGGAATGCTTTTGTGCTAGTGGTAAAACTCAAAACAGAAGCCAATTAACTTTTCTGCTTGGTCATTGACTCTTGCTAGGTCTATACACCAAAGTAGGAAACAGTCACAGTATTTTTTTTATATCCATAGACACACAAAATTAAAACTACAAATTTGTTAGAAAGCACACCTGTGCATCTGAATAAAAAAGTGTCCATCAACATGCTATGACTTCATATTTCCAGTGAAAAAACCCAAAATTTTTAAAAGCTGGGAAGTAAAAACTGACAATCACTTCAGATGAAAATCAACTTGCTATTTAAAACTTCATAGGTTATAAGCACACCTAACAGAAAATTAAAATAATTTCACTAGCTTCTGTGCTACTTATAGGCATCTTTACACTAAACAAACTTTATGTTCCTCTTGTGGAAAATGTTTTCTATCTTCCTTTGACCCAAACAGAAGCTATTTCAGCTGAAACAGTCACTGGTTTAAGCACTGTGTTGAATAATTTGTGTTCTAAAACAGAGGCAGGGTTCTCCTGTAATTTACACTCTCCTAAAGAAAAACTTGCATTATCACTGAAGAATAGAAGGGTCAAACAAAAAAAAAAAAAGAAAAAAAAAAAACAAAAACCATTCTCCTATCACCTTCCATTTGTTAGGCAACACAAATGATGAAAACAACTGCAGCTAATGACATTATGTACAGCCCCTCTCCTTTTAAAAAGTGTTCTATCCCTTTCACTCATTATAATTGCACTGTGAAGAGCTGACTGGTGTTCAACATGGAGAATAAACCATGATAAGGATTTAGAAATGAGGTGTCATCCAAGTCCTAAAAATCCAGAGACAGATCTTTTACTGCTCCTGATGCTATCTTCCTTTTTTCCATGTAATAAATTCAATTATCTTTTTCTGTCTTCCCTTGAAACAGTAATTTTATTTGTATTGTTTCAGCAGAATTGACCTCTGCTATCCTAAAACCACTCAAATGTTGCTTTTGAGGTTTGGGTTTTTTTTAGGGGAAGGGGGTGTTATTTGTTTGCTTATATGTTTAGTAGCATGCATGGGTTCTGCAACTCTTTAATTCTTATAAAATAGCTCCAACATGTATAAGAAGTGTTCATACAGAAGTCATTAGATTACATATCTGTTATAAATAACATATAAAAAAATAAATCCTAAAGTCTCCAGGCTGACTATACCAATTTTAGAAGGTTTATAATTTTATAACCTATAAGTACCGGAGGGAAGAGATGGATATGTTCTAGTTGATTTTGCAATACTATCCAAAATTTGCCATGCTTAAAGACAGTCCTGAGTAGTGGTTTAGTGTTCTAGCTGTGCTGGCCAATGTTTTTTTTTTTTGGTCTGCTTTTATTTGATACTCACTCTGAATTTATGCCCTGCAAATTAGTGTTCCAAAGAAGAGCAATACAAAAATCTCAAAAGATCCTTAAATAATATCCTAGTATGATATCTGACCAGCTGAAAGAAATAAGTTGTAAAAGGCTAAATGTAATGTGCACATTTTAAAACAAATTTCCTGTCCATGTTTGTCAAGAATACCTTTGCAACACAAGACCTCTCTACAGGCTCCAGGACAGAGGAAGGAATAATACAACATTTTGAAGTAGTTGATGTCTGCTAAATTGCCAAAGCAATTTCTTCTTGGTGTGCTTTTTTAACTTATACTTTAAATGTTAGGCTAATGAACTACTTCTTAATTATGGGGCTTTGTTAATACTTATGTGAATAAGTTGACATTTGACATATTGCAAACATGCTGAATGGTACATCCCAAAACATTTTTAAAACCCTAGTAAATTGTAACAAAGGGGAGTGAGATATTCAGACACCAATCTGACTTCCCCTACATGAGTTCTACAACAAGAAACAATGTTTAGAAAAAGCCAGAATAAATTATTTGTAGGATAAAGAAAAAGTGAAAGTGATAGATTACCAAGAAAAATGCTCTAGTGCAGAAATCCTATAAGAATGTAGAACAGTCTCCAAACTAATGGAAGCTGCATTGTTCCAAACATTAGAAAACCTGCCAAAATGCCAGAGAACTTGTTGGGATAAGGAACTATCCTCCATTGGCTCTGTAACAGAGGAATTAAATGACCTCATTAAGAAGTCTTCTATCTAGGACACTGGAAAAGAAATCCCACTGTTTGTTCATATAAGGTAGAAAGACGTTCCACAGACTAAAGCATAACTTCACACAAGCCTTGTGAATTACTCAAAGTGCTGAAAACTCCTGAGAAAAACCAGATATTTGCAGCTGCTGCCACTGTGCCATAGCATACCATTCCACTGCAGTACTGGGCACTTCTGTAGTAGCTCATTTAAAATTAATCTAGTTTTCATTAATAATAATCCAGGGCACATTTAGACCGTAGGCCACTACTTTCCATTTGAATCCTATGAGATCATGATGTGCTAACAAAGAGAGATACCATAGTTTGGAAAGCAAATGCACAGCACAGTACAAGCAAATATGCATAGCATATAGGGCCTCTGCCTTCAGTGCAGTAGATTATGTTTAGGTACCTTAAAAGTCTCTCTCTGGTCACTGACACACCTGTATTTGTTTCATACAATGGATGCCAGTAGATGCTTTGCTCCCCAGAGACCCTTCTGCAGAGAAGATAGATTTAAACACAAGCACTTTTGCCCTAAGAGCACAGGGTCCTGCAGCACACCTTCTTCTGGGATCTGACTCCAACTCTGTCAGCAGCCAGGCTTACTAAAGGTTTACCAGCAGTACAAGCAAAGCTAACTTTGGTCACATCAAATACGGGGTGAGAACAGGAAGGGGTGGCCAAAATCCCTTCTCCCCCTAGCATGGTAAAAGGAGACATAAGATGTACCAAGTGTCCTCTCATAAGAAAGCAGCTCCAACTCCATTTGCAAACTGCTTCCTTTGACACCTTTGAGTACCCCCTCCAGCTTCCAGGGGAGGTGAAAGGATCAGCACAGCCTTGCAGAGCTTGAGAGAAAGAGCAGGGAGCAGTCAGCTGGCAGCAGCCTCTGCCTCTGACAACGTGCTCTTCCAGGCAATCAACTCCTTTGCCTGGCCTATGCCTAGAACCAGCTCCATAATGGTCTTGTACCCCTGTGGAGGTTCCAAAAGCCAAAGAGAAAACTAATATTTAAACATTTAAAGACTATGCAGAAAGCTGCATATATATTTTTGGATATATATTTTCTCCCTTCTTTTGTTGCTTCTAAGTATCTGCCATACACCTTTTCTATCCCAACTCTCCCACCATTATCACCAGCTGAACAACAGTATGAAAACTAAGACAAAATTATAGAAATAAATTTGGCATACCCTTTCCACTCTGCTCCCCCTCCTGGTCTGAGAGACTCTGCTTTTTAGGTGTGCTTAATGGCTTAGGTTACAACAGGTTTCACAATGTTATTGGAACCATGCAAATTACCACCAAAACCCATGCTTTCTGAACATAACAGATATAAAATTATGTGAAATTATCTCACAACCAATAGCTGTGCTTGGGGTTTTTTGTTTGCTTTTTTGTGGTTGTGTTTGGGATTTTTAATGGAAGTGTGAAAACTGCTTGGCTGTACATTTCTTCTGCACTGGTGACTGCAAACATTTTCAATACAACCAAGAGAAAGGAGCTTTGCTTGGGGCTAAAGCTGCTCCAGCCTCTCCCAGGACTCAGTGTCATCTTCAGCTTTCTACTCCTGAATTAGATCTTAAACATACTAAGGCTGGTGAGAGAAACACTCACAGATGCTGAATCTTCTTTATCTATAGCACTAGAAAGCACCCAACACTGCCTTGTTTTTTGATAGATCCCACTTGACCAGAACATTCCACAGGTCTGTGGTATTATTGCAATCCAAATGACACAGAAACTGGTCCCAATTCCACCAACTACAAGAATCTTTTCTACAAGGACACAGCCCTTACTGTCTGTGTTAATCAAACAACTGTTTCATAGCACACTATGGTCAACACTGACTGACCTAAAGAAAGAGACAAACTACAGTCGTAGAAGTAAAGCAGTTTATATCCCAAGACCACACCTCAGAAAAATAATTTTTAAAAATTGCACAAACCTTCAAGAGCATGCCCCCCATTGGGTCAGATGGCTTAACCTTGTCCCTACCAAGTGGCATGCATATATGCATATGTACCCATACATAAAATATCTCAAAAATAGCTAAAGGCATTAAGAAACACTTAATACTTTTCTACTTATCTTCATTTATCAGCCCAGAACTTTGAGAACTTAAACTACAAGTTGTCTCCAATGACATAGCTCTGTTCAAGTGTTGTGAAAAGATCTGTTCCTGAATTCTGCAAGCTTGAAGAGGTGCTGACATTTACAAAGACCAAGGAGGAGAAAAAAAAGGAAGAAAAATTGCATCAATTCTGCTGAAAATTTGTGCAATTGGTTTAGTAACTGGACCACAATGACCAGCCCTCTCTTGCAGTTAGAGTCAAAGGCAGAATTAAAAAGAAATTTTGAAATGCAGTTTGCTGTTCTGATTTAGTAAAGTTTTCCAGAACCTGGTGACAGCCTGCTCACATAAACTGAGGGATCCCCAGCTATCTTCTCAATCACAAATAAATGCCATATCCCTCACACAGCAGCTTTGAGCAGGATTTCAAAAGCAAGAGTTGTATAGATGATTCAGAGCAGTGAATGAGGAATGTAAATTCCATTTTGAAAACTTTTGGTCTACTAAACCCTCTGTTACTCCACGAGACATGTCAGGTTGTGTCTTGAATAGGGGTTCTTTACCAGCTAATAGACCATGTTTATTGGTGTTAGGTTTAATAACATCTTAAGTACTTATACTTTAATAGGCTTGCTGGACAAATCATGTAGGACTGATACCTGTTCTTACTTCCAGCTAGCATTGGAGTCAAGTAAAAGCTGTGGAAACTCAGGACTGCTTTTCTTCTGCCAGAGTTATGTATTAACTTTGCTAAAAGCTGCCTCTGAAAAAAAACTGTGATACTTTCACAGATTACTTGAAAGAAGAAACTGGCTAACAAATTCATGAAGCATTTGGCAATTACTTCTAAAGCACTGTGGAAAGCTGGACAGTGCTTGGATGGAGATGAAAGTGGAAAAATGAGCAAACTATTCCATCCTTAATAAACCACAAAAGGTGCTAAAAAAGCTACCAACCTTCTAGCATAGGAAATCCTGGCTTATTCAGAATAATCAAAGACTATAGAGGGAGACAGTCAGTAAAACTCTTCAACAGAATAGCTTCCTAGGCAATTTAGGAAATACCTTTTTTCGCATACCTCCCTGCCCCAAAGGCCCCAAAAATCCTGCCTAATTATTGGACCAAACAAAACTGCTTGCAGATTGCAGCTGATTATGAGAATGATTTAATGCAACCTACAGAAGGACACTTCTAAATTATGACTATCTGAAAAATAACCCAGCAGAATTTGTTCTATTCCCCTGGCAAAATACCAGTACAAGCAACCACATTTCTCCAACTTGAAATATGTTTGCAACTGCCTCTCTGGTGTGTTCCTTCACATTTTTCCTTTTGTTCACTAATGCTGCTAACCATTGGATAATCAGTACTTGGTGCATCTACAACAAAATAACTTCATAGCTGTTGTTAAGGATGCAGCTGCTTAAAAACATATAAGCTTGCAAAAAAAACCTCCCTATTTTCAAATAACTGATACAATTTAAGGGAGTTGTATCATAAATATTTATAGCAACACAATGTCTGAGTTCAACCGGAAGGCAGAAATCAGTTCAAGAGATATTTTTATTTAAAATACCAACCAATGGTACAGGACATTACATCATCCTGTCTAGTTTGCACACTATTTTAAGTGAAAGACCACATTCCACTCTCTCAGATCACAAACCCTAAGGCACTCCTATTTTAGATAGAACATAGGAACAAGGAGTTTTCCACTGAAGCAAAAGTTTTCCAAAGTCTCTACATCCCTATGGCAAGACTATTTCTCCAAGAAGGAAGCACAGCAACATCTCTCTCTGGCAATTATTCTGAACAGCAGGATTAGATTTAAGAAAGGGCATTTCATCACATTCAAAATGGGCACAACTCTCCAAGAAGAGCTGAATGAAGAAAATCTTCAATAAGCCTATCACAGGTGAACTGGATGCCCACTTAGTTATTTGCCACAAAAGCAGACTTTTGGGTCTGACAAAACAAAGCTTGTGAGTTCTGCTAAAATACTTAAAAAAGAGAACCTGCTCAAGTTACAAGCCATTAAGACATACACATTCCTACTCTTGGATCTTCTTAATCTTTAAGCAACCTCTGAGGGCAATTGATATTAAGTAATTAATTTTGTAACTGAAATGTTGCAAGTGTACTGACACCCTTCCTGATGTTACAAGAACCAGGGACAAGAAACCCGACCAAAACAGATATGGCATTGTTTTGTGGTAAATCAAAAATTAAATTTCTTTGATCAAAATGTATCACCTAGCAACTACTTTTGAAAGCATATATCTTTTTTACTGAGGGGCATCTTTAACAATCACTCTGAAGCAGATTATTTTGCTTAATAATTATTTTGCTTACAGGTGCAACAGGTGAAAGTACTAGCTATCATCCTTGTGCAAAAGTCCTAGATAAAAAGTTTGTCTGGGAAAAAAAGTTCTCAAGAGCATCACGATCATATAAACAGAAAATCTCAAATCCAGATTTTACAAAGGAAGTCAGGACGGTTGGTGACATGCAGAAAATGTAATTCTACAGTCCACACAATAAAACTTACAGATACAAATAACTAATTTTAATGTATGTAATCTTTGTTTTAACTAAGAGGGAAAATCCATAAGTAGCAGTAAACCAGTGTTAAATGTAAAAGAAAATCACAAAAATAAAAAGAAAAGCAGGGAGATATTTCTATAAACTCTGTGCAAAGATAGAAAGCCAAGCTACTGGTATTTAACAGGACCATCTTCAGGGCTTGTGGACTGCAACATGAAATGTTGGTTAACTAAGCAAAACCCCCAAAATTAGAATATTATTTTCCTCAAAACCCTGCCATTAACTGAAGGCTATTCATCCTCTCAGCTGTGGATTACACAGCTATTATTAACAACCTTTGAAAATGAAACAAAATATTTTCATTTTACCTCTAACACACCTTGTAATTTTCTCTCACTATTGCTAAAGCATCTGAGACCACAGGATAGCCCTTAGTTGTACTTAATATCACTAAAATGTACAGTTTAAAGAGCCAGAGCCACTAAAAACAAAAACAATAGTACAGTTTTCAAAGTATTGACTCTTTCAATTACAATTTAACACCCTTCTAGAAGTGCAGGGATTTGTTTCAACAGGAGAGAGATGCTGACATCATATGGCTTAGAGTGTCATATTGCCAAGCCCTGCACCCTACTGGACCACATCAAATTAGACTCTGACCAACAGTGGCATCCACAATACAATTGTTACATTGCCCCCACACTGTTGCTTTTTTTTAACATCCCTCTCCAGTACTTTCATACAGAGCTGTGCTACTGCTGTCTGCTTACCATGTCTGCCCCAGCATGGGAATGGGTCAGAAATTAGTCAAAACTGGCCATTTCCAGCAGCTGATAGTGCTCCTCCACTCAGAAAGTAAAAAAGCATAACTCCTCTGCACTGGAAATCAGTGGGAAGATTTTAGTATAAAGGGAATGAGAGGGGAAAAGAGGTCAATGTACTCGACCTGTAAGGAGCATGCTGTGAACCCAACACCATTTAATGCTGCAAGCTTTGTTTTAGGAGGAATGATCATTACATGAGAAGGGGAAAAAAAGAAAAACATTATGATAAAACATTCAAATGGCATTGACCACTGTTATCCAGACACTGGAAAATGCATTTGTAAACTCTCCCTATGCAACTTTCCTCAGAGTTGCTCTATATTCACAGTATAAGAACAGCAATTTATTTTTTTTAATACCAGTCTACTATTTGTCAGACATGTCCCCTCCACTTCCTTCCCCATCTAGAACAACAACAACACTTACCTGCTTCTGGATCTGGAGGAATCCTCCACATATACAAATTGAAGTCATCAGAGCCCGAGAGGATGTACTGTCAAGAATAAAAATGAAAGCAGTTTATGACAAAGTATCACCTGAATTATGCTATTTTACTATTGATCTATTCCTCCAAACCAAAAAGGAGAAAAAAAAAGGATAATTTGTATCATTCTTTGCAGCTCACTGATCAATTTACATTTAAATGAGGGGGATGCACCAGCACAAAAAATGCTGCATGTAGAAACAGACCAAAATTGCAAAATGTCCTTCATATACCTAATTCCCACTGCCCAAAATGTATATGTTTGCTTTGCTAAATAAGGCTATGAATTTTGGTTGGCTTTAATATAAGCATGTCTAGATCTAGATCATGTACTCTAATTTTCAGCCTGCAACTCTGGTCTTTTTTTGATGTTGAAGACTTCCATTGTTTTTTCTTATCTCCTGAACTACCAAGGAAAATTCCATCAAACCATACCTAAGAGAGGTCAAGTCATGTCCATTACAGACAAGCATGTCCATTACTCATCAAGCCATCAAAAGTCAGTCACTGAGAATAATTTTGAACACCAAACAGAAAACAAATCTAAACATTCACTGTCACCAGGTCTCAAGTGGTTTAAGGCCTCCCCCCACCCCACACATTTATCATACTACTCATTTTTTTCCTGGTCATAGTTACTCTGAAGAGATGGAAGGCTGCCCTTTCTCAGCAGTGCACAAAGCAATCTCTTTACTGTGCAGAACTTCATGCAATATGCAATTCAAAGTAGCTTAATATACTACAAGCAGGCACTGGAATGACAGGTGACATTTGACGTGGCAAAAAGCTTACGCCTCTCAGTCTGAGAGGCCACAAACTGTGCCTTGCCTGCAAATACTTATTCTCCAATACATGACAGACAGTGCAGTTTATTTCTTTCCCAAATTAGAGATTAAATGACACATACTGGAACCAATGGCAGATTGCAATTCCAATTTTACTGGTGTAGACAGGGTAAATCTCTATCCCCACACTAATGTTAGGCTGCAGTTTAATCAATACAGTCAAGAAGCTGGGTTTTTCATTTTATTATTATTACTAGGTTAGGGGAAAGGGAGAAAAATAAAGAAATGGACCCAGTCTGTCCCTTTTCTAACCTTTGATGAGAGAAATACTCTGTTTTGCTTGGGTCAAATGTAACTGGTTTCTGCTTTTCATTCTCCAGGGAAGCATAAAATCATCAAGTGAGGAGACAAGTTCTGGAATAACACAGAACTGAGAAGCAGCTAAACAGAAAATACACACTATCACAGAAAAAAAAAAAAAAAGGCTATCAATTTGCATATATTCTGTTTGCAATGCTAATTACATTAGTGCAGTGTTCGGATGGTTCCTGTCAAGAAAATGCAATAACGAACCACTAAAATGCCTTCTCTGGTTTCCTGCTATCACAATCCAACCATTTTTCTTCCCTCATTTTTAAGAATGCAGGATGTGAGTAAGCACTTATGAATGCAATTCTGCTCATTTTCTGACAGGTAAGAAGCAGTGATCAAACAAAAGCTCCTTTAAAAGCTTGTGCACACTAGTTCAGAATCACTCATAAACCCATACTTTCCAAGCCAGAAAGTTATTTCTACAAGCCAACATGTTTGAGCACTTAGGCAATTTACCTTCCAAACTGACCTGACTGTGCCAGGAATATGTGCTTCCCCTTTCATTTGACTGCTCATAAATGTTAGCCCACAGCAGGCTGAGCTGCTGTGCCAAAATTCTAAGGATTAGGGCTAATATAGGAAACATCCCAGCAATTATAAAGAAAGCACCTCGAATGTGTTTTGTTGAAGAAATGTTAGGTGGGAAAAAAAAAAAAAGTCTCATTTGTATAGAGATGTTGCCAATTGTTACTATTTATTACCAAATTGTGTTGTTGAAGCAACAACTAGTTTGCCAAGGACAGGACTAAAAACAGACTTGTAATTAAAACACCTGGAAAATGCACTATCTTGAATTTGTGAGCATGCCTTTTTCTTTTTTCTTTTTTTTTTCTTCACATATCATAAACCAACAATGACAGGGTGCCAAAGTGACAGATTTCAGATATTCTGCACGAGGAAAACAGGACAGAAAAAACATCTTATGTACATACTGGGAATAGAATGTCTGTGAGACCCTTCAAACCTGCTTTCAAAGTTATTTTCAGAGGAACACTCTGCAATCTCATTTGTCACTGTCCTCAGAGCAATATACTACCTGCAAAGTCCATTGATGCCAGTACACTCTGAATTGCTTTGGAGATAGCAAAATTTAGTGTCTTTGCAATGATGTGTAGTAACAGCAGTAACAGTGCTGTCAGGAATGTAAACAGGAGGTCAAGACAGGTGATTATTCCCCTTATCTGGCATTTTTGAAGCCACACCTGGTATATTGTACCTGGCTTTGGTCCCCCTATACAAGAGTGACACTAACCAATTGGACAGAGAGTGGACAAGAGGACTGCTGCATCTGAAGGCCCATGATCTGTAGGGAAAGCCTAAGGGAACTGGTTTTGTTTAGCCAGGAGAAAGGGAAGAGACAGAGTGGACCTCAACAGTTTCCCACTCTTCAAAGGAATACTGAGCATCCAGGGACAGACTCTTCTCAGAGGCATGCACTGGATACCCAGGAAGCAACAGCCAAGTCACAGTAAGGGAAATTCCAGCTGAGCACAAAGGAACAGCAAGTTCAGGAGCATTATAAATACTGCAACTCAGCCCCAAAAAGATGGTGGAATCTCCACTCTTGCAAACCCAAAATTGACCTGAACAATTCCCAGAGCAATCGGATCTGACTTTGAAGATGCTCTGTCCTGAGAAGCAACTAAAATCAGGTGATCTCCAGAGCTCTCTTCTGACTGATTTGTTTCAAAGACTGACAAAATAAAAAGGGAAATAATTGTCTTGGTGGATTAGGGTTGGGCTACAGGGGGGAAGGGATGGAGGAGGGAAGAAGTGAACAGTGTGAGGAAAATGCCCATCTGAAACCTTTACACTTCATCACAGCTCCATGAAATGGCAAAACAGGCCACAGGATCTGCAGCTCTGCACATGGGCTTGCATAAATTAAAGTGATCACAATTTGTGGAATTTAAAGCAAGAAATTGATAAAGTACCTAAAATGGTTTACAGAATGATAGAATAGCTGAGACTGGAAGGGACCTTTGGAAGTCATCTGGTCCAATCCACCAAGCAGGTGGCTCAAGCAGGGCCACCTAGGAGCTGACATCCTGGGCACTATCTCCAATGGCAGTGATATTCAGTCCAACCCTACCTACTTAAAAGGACCATAAAGTCCTTCACTTCATTACCATTTTCAAGCCTAATGACATTTGCACTGATCAAACACACTTGGCTGAAGTATTCTGGAGTGAATTAAGAGAAAATAAGTAGGAATGAATTAAACATCTGCAATGCAATTATGTCCGGCCACAGAACAAGCTCAGCTCGGAATCTGAGCTGAAAAAGTATTTATGGCTTTAATCTTGACACAAGACAGCCATTAGTAAATGCCAAAAGCATTAACTGATAAAGTCATATACACAAGTTTGATGTTGTAAGCAATGTCCTGTGAGTAGTGAACTTTTTATATAAAATTATATAATATAAAATTATTTTGATGGTTAGGTCTGCCAATAATAACCAGAAATTGATCATATTCCACAAAGTATCCAAGTATTTTGTATCCCTGCCATTACACTGCCACCACTGGAGCAGCCTGCATTATTTTCTGCTCTCTTTCCCTGTAAGGATACCTCTGGGGTACAGGTTTTCCTGCTGTTCTCACAACAGAATTGAATTCCCAAATGTATTCCTTTTATCTTTTTCTGTAAGTCTAGGTGATATGGGTTTGACAAACAGAAAACATCTTTTCTAGTTGAGACCAAAAGATTGCCAGAAGAACAAACTCATGACTGCAGCCATTGCAAGAACAATGTGCCACATGAAGCTTCAAGGGCAGACACCCAAGCTGCCAAAGTCAGAAACCTGCCTGACATCACTTGCACAACATTTGGAAAACAATCCTCAATTCCAATTAGTAATCTCTGTGCAAGACAATCAGAACCTAAGGCCTCTAGAGAGCACAGCTGGACTGATGTTACTAGGACTTTTACAGGACCATTTGTGAAAATGTTTCTTTGATATATGCATTGCTTATATAATAATAAGCCAATAGTTCACCTCACTAGTTCACAGTTGTAGAATAAAGATGAAGAAAACAAAAAAGTCAGTCTCCACTACTAGAAAAGTCAAAGAAATAATTACTATTAAGTTCACCAAACTCTCTAGTTAATAAGGCTCAAATCCTGAGAGAATGGAGTAGACTTCTTAAAATTAAGGAAAGGAAAAAATAGAAGGGCTTGAGGAAGATTAGATGAAAGAATGTCATCCTGCATATGGTTAGACTCCACTTTAATTGTGAACAAGGAGTTTTGGTCCTGAGGGGATAGATTCCTAGCAGAGTACCTTCTATTCACTCACTTTAAGAACAAAAGCCCAGATAATCAAATCACAGAGGCAAGCCAGGGGGAGGCAAAAGCATGTGTATTCCCAGAGACAACTAAATAGCTTAGACATCAAGCACTGTGCTCCTTCCACCCTCCCCCCTAAAGATAAACTCAAGCTGAACATAACCTCAAGAACCACTACAGTGCTGAATTAGGAATCAGACCCAGATTCTGCATGAGGAGCTCAGAATCTGGGGGGAACAGACCAATACTAAACCCACCTGTTTCACTGTCTGCCCTTTTGCTGCTGTATCTGACCAGGACTTCAGAAATCAACATTTACAATATTCACTGAACACAAGATTAGACAGAAAAACACTTGCTGTTAATACTGGAAGTTTTTTAGAAGGGCAGAGTCAGCTTCTATGCCTAGCTGTTAGCAACAATGACAGGAAAAGGCTTCCAGATGACTATGAGCTGCTGATTCAGAAGTTTGCCTTAGAAGGAAGAAAACTCTCAGGCATGGTTAGAGTCTGCTCCTGGGAGAAAACACCAATTCAGTCTGAGTTTCAAGTACACATAAAATGCTTAAAATGAACCACCACCAGGAATCTGAAAGAATTGCATTGGACTAGCACTCCCCACTCATTCCACTGTAACTCTTCTCATTTTCTCTCTCCCCAAGGAAATTACAGCAGTTGATATAAATAAATGAAGATCTAATCTGCTTCTGTAGTCTAGTAACAGAGGCATTAGCATTGCATTTTGCAGAGTACTACCACTCTAGGGAATTTATTTTTTGTTCATAGCACTGCCAGTTTGAAAGCTTTCAAAATCCCACAAGCTACATTTCCTCAGGTGCTACTAAATATGGATTATTTCAATAAAATTTTATCAAAATCACACCTTATTTTAGTCTCCAATATCCATGTTTCCTGCTGCCATAAAATGTCCTATTGCTCATGATCTGTATCAGAGATTTTTGAGCTTTTGGCCCTAGATAAAGGACTAGCAGATATGGACCATGTTTCCAAAAGTGTCAGCAAGTCTCTTGAATGGCCCTAGTAATGTAGGGGAGAACAAGAAGAATGCAGGAGCCTGTCTTAAATGCACAAATCAAAAAGCACCATCACCATATAATTATAAATGTATGCACAAGCAATAGGTAAATGTATAGAAATTATAACCATTTCAAAAGAAAGTACTGCTAAGTTACTAGCAGGAAAATGCTTGTCAGACTCGAATTTCATGTTGCTGTTTACAGTTTTAAAAGAGACTAAACTTCTTAAATCTCATTCCCACTCACTTGGGCATGTCTGCCCCTTCTTCAGAGGAGCCAATGAAACTTGGGGAAAGGATCAGAGCAGACAGAATTTTTCTTGGGGTTGTAGTGAGCTGTCATTTAGCTTTTACAAGTAGTGCAAAACCCACATGCTGGGGAAGAAGCACAGAGGTATCCAAATTCAAAACAGTCAGGCTGGTACTTTGCATATGTCTTTTAAGAGACAGAATGTACAGATCCTTTATTTTACCTGTAATATAACATAATTAATGGATGGGGTGAGGACTTGTGGTTCTTTTTCTACAACAACAGATAAAGAATCTGGTTTGGGGCAGTCTGCTAGGCTCAAGCCTTAATACATCCAAACTTGCACATCACTTCTGTGGTGAAATATGCACTGATAAGCATTGAGGAAAACACAGTTTGACATGAAGCATCACTGAAGTCTGAAAAATATTTTTTCTCCAAAAGAGACTGGAATTCACAGCAATCAGCTGTGGAAAAGGAATCCATTTACATGAAGAATACAAAAACTGTGTATTTATTCAAGGAGGAAAGGCTTCCTAAGTAAACAAGGTTCATGCCATTTTGTTCTTTGTGACAGTTCTGCCTCCAAGAACTTCTAAGCCTAACAGCCAATTTCAAATTTGATATAGAAGCTGAAGATTCCAGAATTATGGTCTGTACAGAAATATTATTTTACAAAAGGGCAGCTGTCACACAGAGGGGAGAGATACCCTGTAAGTAGCCACTGAAAACAAAGCAGTACCATAGATACACCCTACTAACTAAACATCAGGAAACCCAAAATGGAAGTCATCCTTGAACCCAACAAAACCCCAATGTGAACATGACAATCTGCTTCTCATGGAACTATTTCAAGGTGGATAAGCACACTATAAACAAAAAGAAGCAAAGCATAAGAAAGCTTCCCACATACACACATGTATATTTGTGTGTGATGTGTGTATATATAAATGTATGTATGTATATAAAAACTACAACCATGAACACCAGTCTTGTTATACGTTACATTTTGTATGAGAAGTATTTGACAGAATACAAACAAAAATTTTTATAGCTGCTTCTAGACCTTTTGTGGTATCAAGACTGCTCTACACATCTTATGAAAAAAAGCTACCCCTGCTATTTTTCCATTAAAAAAAATTACTGATAATTTACAATTTGATCATAATTTTATGTTGTCTGCATTGCCTGCAGGTAGAAAACCCACAGATTTACTTTCAGTTCATCTATTGTTAGAGTATCTATTAACCAGATGGGAAACAAGGTAGGGACAGAACTACGGAGGAGGAAAAAAATTTTTTCCTATTTCAAAAGCATCAAGAAACAGACAAGCAGGGAAACAACAAGGAAAAACAATTAAGGACAGCAGTCAACTAATAAAGGATTTCCATTTCTTTGTGATCCCTGATCTGTCAGGCTGGTACCTTTATGTTGATGAATCTAGGTGTTGATGAATCTAGGTTTTTAGTATAGAATCCCACTGAGTAGAGCTTGAAAGACTGCTGTAATCATCACTGGCTGACTTCCTCAGCAGGTCTGTTCCCACCCACATCTTGTGTTAACATTGCAACCCATAAGAGCAGAGGTCTGACTCAGTTGCTACAGCAGTAAAACCTCATACAAATTGTCATGACTCATTCAACATAGTATTGCCATTTATGTATTTCAGCCAGGTTCTATGGGTTCCAGCACAGCCCAAGAGGAGTACAGGATGTCCCCTCAAGGGGAAACTGCCTTATTAGTACCTCAAACTGCTACCCCAGTCAGAGTGGCTGCCTCCTTGTAGCAGCTCTCATTGTCACCAACTAGAGATTCTTCTCTCCAAGGCAGTTAACCAGGAGATAACAAAATAACCAGCAGTCACCTGTGCAAGCCACTAACCTCTTATTCCTGTCTTTAAAAGAAAAAACCTGAAGTAAGAGAAGGCATAACTGAGGAAACTCTCTCTGAGACATGTTTTGGAAAACTTGTGGCTAAGAAAAGAATTTGCCTACAAGGTATCTACACAATCTTTTATCTTCTACTTTATAATAAATTCTGGGGCACAAAACATGGAGGTTTTTTTCAATATTTAACAAATTCAAAGAGGGCTCACAACACTGTGAAAACAGACAGTTTTTCACACTAGCCAGGACAGCCTGTACTCTTCACATACTACCCTGTGCTCTTTGAGACTTTTTTTTTGAGAGGCTGAAACTGGCACAAAAAGAGAGCTTGAAAGTTTTCCATCTTAGCCTGAGAATCAAACAGGTGAGTCCAAAAGGCTTTTTAACAATAGAAGCTTTGTTCCTCAGTAAGAAGCATGCCTATCTCATGAACTTGAAAAAGAAAAGCTGCTACACAGCAGACTGGAGAAATACAAATTGCTTCTACATAAATTTCAAAGCCAAAAATTTGTATTCCCACTCCATAAATCCTTAATCTTACAAGCAGCCAACTCTGTGTGGGGCAGTTTCAAATGCTTACAGAGGCATCATTGGGAACAATCCATCAACATTTTTACAACTGCCTTTTTGTAGTGCAGAAAGGCCATAACAGGAATTTTATTAATCAACCAAAGCAACTTAGAAATCCTTACTGAGTATTTCTATGGCAGGGAAAATATTTCTATTGCATTACAAAGAAATCAACAAGTTTATCTGAGCATATGAGAGGTGCTACTAACTACAGATCTCCCGTGAATGTACTGTGAGGAACACAAAGCCTGCAAAATTCAAAGCCTCCTGAGTCTGAGTTTCACTCCACCAGAATTTAGTTTCAGTGTGGGTTCTTTTGGGCTTGTATATGGCTGGGCAGATGTCTAAAAACCTCCCCCAAGGGCTTATAGGGATGCAGAAGAGAAGGGAGACAGGAAATAAGGCTGACAGGATGTACCAGGCATGGGAAAAGAGGCAATCAGAATAAAAAGGATTGAAGAAAACTCATAGCTCCTGCCGTTGAGACCTTGACTCTGAAGAGGCATTTGCAGTATGACACTTCCAATGTCAATTACTAAAAACAATGGGGAAGAGAAAGAATAAATCATTTCATTGCTAGATAAATCTCATGCCTGGACTTTATATGTGTATATTATGCATACAGCTAGAATTTAAACTGCTATTTAGATAAACCAAAAACCAAAATACGGTGTCATCAGTAATTCTTGGAAGAAACCAAATCTAAGACACAGTAAGACATCAATTTTCTTTGTATCTAAGCACAGCACCATATTTGCACACTGAATGCTTTTCATATATTAAGAAATGCTGACTGCAATAAGCTAGTATTTGTTAGGAAGTCTTTCATGCACAGAAAATTTACAATATATTCTCTAAAAGAATAATTCCCTTTCTTCTTTCTAGTTCTTTAACCTAGACATTGATAAGCACTACTTCCCATGATAAATGGCATTCAAATTAGATGACAAAGGACATAATTGAAGAAAAGTTTTCTTTCTTTATAAAGGCAACATACAACCATACAAGACCCCTGGCACCTATACAGCTAACCTTGTTTTTGGAAGAGTTACATTCAGGTAATAATTCTGTCCTGTGAAAAACTGGCTTGTCCCTAACCAGGGCTATTTAGAGCACGGGTTGCACATAATGAGGGCTGTAACTTTATAGGGAGCCAGAGCAGCCTTGCAGGACCATGAGCAGTGCATTCCTGAAACCCTCCTGTACCAGTGTAATGTCAACAGAAAAGGCTGAGTGGTGATGTAATGTCTGAGGCCATGCCAGAGTCAAGACACTTTTTGTTTGATTCACAGGGTACAAGTTATTTCTCCCCACCCCCCTTTTTTAAACAGGCAATACGCAGTTGATTTTACAACCACAAGTGTTATAGAGCCTCATATTATCTGCACAGGGAAAAAACAGGAATGAACTGATAGCATTCATCATTGTGACACAGGCAACAATTCTTGAGCAAGAAAACCTTTTGGACTATTTTAGTTTGGAGAGTGGTTGCATTTTGTGGCTTCCTTCTGGGCCTTTTTTTTTTTTTTTTTTTTTTTTTGCTGTTGCTCATCACTGTAGCCTCTGAGGCTCCTACACTTACAAACACATTTGGGTACTTAAAATCCTGCAATATTTCCTGTATCCTCAGATACAAAAGATATTTTCTATACCAGTCTAGCAACTAAAAATCATTAGTAAATCAACATTTCCCATATTCTAATGCCGACAAGAAGAACAGAAACTTGCCCAGCACTGTGACATGACTAGAGAGTCTTACACATTTAATATTTGTATGTAATCAAAAACTTGTGCATACTAAAGTCAGTGGGACTTGGGTGTATAAATAAACTGTTTTTAAAATTCTGGACCTGGATGGCCAGAAGGATGGATAAATTACATTCTCACACAGATCTCTACAGCCAACAAAGGCAGTGGGAAGCTGAGAATTATGCTTGATCCACCCAGCCTACCTTACCTTCCTCTCTTTCACAGCTGTATGACTCAAGTGAGCTCCTGGATAATGCAAACACCATACCATTTTGAACTTGTTTATCAATCAACATCAGAGCTCTTCTTCAAAGAGTAGAAAAATTGGTATGATGTGTATTAGATCATTACTCCAATGACAAGGACAAAAGAAAAAGTTCTAAGAGGAGCAAATGAAGGTAGTTTTAGATGGGTGCAAATAAAATATCAGCTGAACAATGCCTCTCAAGCTACAGTAGTTGCAAGAAACAAGAAAAGCATGACTGTGGCCTTCCTAGGAAAAATGTTCAAGTATATACTATATATATATATATGTATGCACACTGCTCATTGACTTTGAAATCAGGCTCATAAGGACTAGGACAATAATGCTTTTGGAGGAAAACAATAGTTTGCAAGGCCACAAAGAGAATCAAAAAAGAAGAATTGAAGACAGAGAAAATCAGAGGTTCAATGTGAAAAAACTGCTGAAGAAGCCTTCCTACTACAAGTGCCACTCACAATTTGAAATCAACTTTCTTATCCACAAGTCCCTTCGAATGAGCTTTAGCCCACAGAAAATTTTCATCCTATGAGGAAATACAAGCAAGGTATTCTGTGAAGCTTACTTTGCATGGATCTCAAATGAAAGACATTCTTTATAAAGGCTAAGAACAGCAATATTAAAAGGGAGAGATGACTGAAGCCAGATTAAATTTGAGACAGAATTATTTCTTCTTTTTGATGAATTCTGATTTGCAGGGGTGAAGACTTGAATACATGATATAAAAGCATACTAGTTGTATAGAAGGGCAAAACTAAAAAAAAACTGTTATTTTTTAATTCACCTTGTCTATCTTACAGTAGGTTCCAACTCTAACCTTCTTTTCTAGATATACCTGCAGCTGTAATTGGGTTCTCTGTAAAGGGCATTCCTAAGGACTGTCCCTAGTGCTGAGAATCTTAGCCACATTACAGGACAGTTTCAGACAGAATTGAAGCATGTGTTGGCATTTTCTAAATTCATTCTAATTTTTCCTTCCAGTTAGAAGATGGGTATGAGCTTGTGTCTAAATGCCAAATTTCACATCTCTCTAACATTCCATATAAAAGTTCATCTTCCCTATTAGCATAGTATAGATTTATGAGAGAACATAATTGTCTTTTGCTTTGATTTCCAACTCATTAGCAGCATTATGTTCTGCTACTTATCTGAATAGGAGGTCAGTCAAGCCAAAAGAACAGAGTTTTTTTTAAAAAATGCAGGCTCCTGAAGTATATTTCGTCAGTCTGATACAGAAGCGATCCTGTTAATATCATACCCATAAGAAAAAGCCTTAGAAAGCAGAGCAACATATACTAAGACTTTTCTCTCCATCTTTAGTAACAAATGATAAGCTAAATTATGTGTCAGAGTATACACAGCTCTAAAAGTTTCAGAAGAGAAAAGTGTGTTATCTTTAGGCCAACAAAAAAGTGACCACAAATTATCAGTGGTTTCTTCTTAACCAACACGTGTTTTCCCACGCTTTATAGTAAGCCACTCAATTGTGTTAAATGAGTTTCATTTTCACACTCCTGTCAAAAAAAGATTCAAAACTAAGGAACACTGCTGAAGTTCAGTGACATGAATGTATTTCCTACTTGCAATCTGAAAGAAGCTCAACTCTGCCTCCTGCAGCAGCACCAATAGAATCAGTGATGAAATTCTGACTGCAGGAAGTTTGCTGGTGACAGTTAAGAAATTTTCAGGTCATAGTTTGATACTATCATAGCTTGAAAACATATATTTTGTCCTTAAACAGTGTCTGGTTATTAAATACAGCTGTTTAAAGACAATATCTGGCTCTAGAATCATAAGAACTTCTGTTTATATGTAACCTTTTTCTTTGTGATCAGCAGTAGGGACAGTACCCTGCCTCAGTGAAGTAAGACTATTCCTTCCTAACCACCTGCCATCACCACTTACAGAACACTACTACAAAGACCTATTCTACCTCATCTAGTAGAGTATTAAAAGAGAAACATTATCATTTGAAATAAGAATGAATTACTCTATAAATTCACAATATTTGCATTTTGTGGGATTGTCTCTACATCACTCCATAACAAAATTGAAATGCAAGGAAGATGCTTCCTTATCACATGTAGATGAGTAGATAACATTGTATTAATTTGACCTAAAAAGATAGCAAATATTTTCTTATGAATATAATCTTCCAAGTAAGTATTAGATGACATCAAACAACAGGTAAAGCTTCCCATGTGTTTTGGTATACGTTTTCCTTCTTTCACAGCCCACGTTGCAAAACAGTTCTGAAGAAGCCTGTACATGTCCTGCTTCCTGCGTTATCTCCTGAATCAGCAAAAGCCACCCTCACAGAGGTGTTCTCAAACAGTCATGGAAACTCTGTTGACTCAGGGCAGCACTGCTTGCTTATTACCTGGTCACGATCCCCTGCAAAGCAGCAGCTCTTCATGGTGCAGGAGTTGAAGTAGCCCTGGTTGTCGAACTGGAAGACGGGCAGGCGGCAGTGGATGTCGTAGAGCACCGGGGGCAGGCGCCGGCGCAGCGCCAGCAGCTGGGTGCCGTTGCTGTTGAAGCGCACGCTCATGGCACTCTGCAGGGAAAGGTTCCCTCCATAGCGCAGCAGCGAGCTGGGGAGACAAGGGCCAGCGGGTCAGATGGGCTGCACGTACCAACCACAGCACTTAAAGACACAATTCTCTTCAATCTTACTCAGGCATTTCAAACAAAAGCCCAGCAAATGACAATCTTGTTTAGTTTCTGCTTTAAAGCATCAATTTCTGAAAAATCTTAACATGAAACCTGAATGACAAGCTATTGAAATGCTATGACTGTAAAATCTGCAGAAGAGAAGTCAAAGACTGTGAGTAGTTTTGCTAATAAGAAGTACGTTTCCTACGTAGGAGCAAAGTTGGACAGAGCACTTAGCCTTCAAATAGGCTGTCCTTTTACTTCTGGGATGTCTGCCTTTGAGACTGACCCTAGCAGCAGTCAGCACTTTTAGTTAGCTGGTTCTTGAATCCAGGCAGACTTTTACCCTTGATCTGGCACCAAGATGGCATTTTCTCCAAATGTAGACAGGCTGGCCATTCTCTCTCTTCTGCTTCTATTTATATCTCTACAGGGCATCAGAGGATGTTTAAACTCCACAATCAGTTCCAGATGTGTTAAATAAAAGGACATCTTACTAACATGTTATTGCAAGAAATGCTAAAATAAGTCACTTAGCTAATCTTGAACTAGCTTCATTTAAAAATACTGCCAAGTAGGCAAGACAATTATGTTATCACATGACATTATTACCTAAAACTCTCAGGTGACAGGATTAGCTGGTTTCCTTGTCTCTTATAAGGCTGTATGTTCAGTATCTGTTCTTATTGACATATACAAAACAAAACCAAAGGTTCACAAGTTTGCATACTCTCTCATTAAAAAAGTAACAGAAATGGAATTTGTTCCATAGAGGAACCTAAAGTTAATCAAAACACAACTTAAATGTAACTTGTACAGACTTTCTGTTCTTTTCAAAGACTTCATTCAATCTGCATACTTGAAATTATTATGTATATGGAAAGTGAGACAAAGATGCAAGATGTTTAATCCCTTTTTTTGCTCAATGATCACTTAAACTCCCTAAACAGTACTAGAGCTCATAATTTTGTTAACAGTTCTGATTTGAGCAATAAGCATCAAATCTTGTTGAGGCCCATGACTTTTATGCCCCTTCTGGACCAGAAAGCATGCCAGCTCAGAATTCATAAATTCTTGAGGGAAGGTTATTCATAGACTTTAATGCATAATACTTTCTGATATACCCCTTTGCCCCAACAAGTGTGAAGAATGAGTCACTCCACATGGATGGGAAGCCACATTCCATGCAGGTCGAAACATGCATCGTCTGAGATACCATAAAGTTAAAAAACCATTGTTCCTAACCTGGAGTCAAACAAAACTAGCACAAAATATAATATTCTACATAAGCAATAGCCTAGAAATAAGCTGCTCTCACATACACACACTCTTTGTGAACTGAACAGTCAAAGCCAGGGTGCCACAAAGGCACCAGAAGTCACATTTTCAAAGCCAACTAACTAGTAAGTTCTTCAAGCTGGGACCAAAATTTCAGAACACTTCCATCAGCATGAACAGCCCTGGTGTCTCATGCTCTCCTCCTCCATGGAAAAATCACCAAGGTTTTCTTAATCATGTTCAAAGTATTCAATTTAAAACATGAGAGAATTTAATACTAGACAATGTAAGCTTAGAGACAAGGATTTAGGATCCCTCTCAGACTTAGTTTCTGTTAATTGAGACCAATAAAGTACTCAGCTCAAAATACTCAGTCAGGCATTTAAAATCTAAACAAAACAAGATAACCAAAACACATATGACATTTTTTCTTCCCCCTCTTCTGATAGGTCTTACTAAGCCATTTTTGTCTCATGGAATTTTCCACTTCCTTAAAAAAATACAAACAAATAAGCTAAAACATCATAAACCCCTCAAAAACCCAACCCAATCAAAAACTCAACACAAAAAGAGGCAGAAGAAAAAAACCCAGATTTTTTGGGGTAAGAAAAGTAAATTTTTAATAAAAATATGAGTTGTCCAACATGAATAAGCAGGTCATAACAAATATGCACCAACCAGACTTAATGTTTAGGTGCAGCCACTGCTGTACCAACATTAAGCTTCTCTTCTCATTACCAGTTCTCCCCCTTAATCCAAATCACAACCCAAATGCTTTCCTGCCTACAAGTGAGTGAGCCTACCAGATGCCCCATCCTTTCAAGTTTTCAAGCAAAGTTTCCATGGTTACTAGTATTATGCCCTGCCTGAAATAATTTCAAATTTTATTTTATAGCAATAGGAGTGCAATATTAAACTGGCTTCCATTCTGCTTACAGATGTTTCATTAAGCTCCTATGGCAGTCAAAGGTATCAAAGCAAACACTTGGAATTGAATTCCATATTGTGTTGCAGTAACTTCAGTGTAACCAAGCTTCAAAAGAATGTTTTACTCAGAAATTAAAGGAAGCAAGAGAGACAAACTTCAGAAAAAAATATCATATCCACACATGAGAAATCTAGAATTAAGAAGCTACACAGTTAATACTCCTCAAAAAATCCACAGCTTTGTCTGCCTCAGATCCTCACTCCACAAAATTCAGCCACACATGTAATGGAAATACAGCTCCTGCTGAAGTTTGGTTTTTGGTTTTTTTTTTTTTTTCAATTTGGCTCAAAAAAAAAAAGAAAACTAAACAAAAAAATTAAACCCCCACACTAACAAAAAAGCAGTGAGCTGATACAGAAAGAAATACTAAAATAGCTGTTTGCCGTTTATTTATGAGACTAATGACTTCCCCCACTTACCTTAATTCTGGCCCCAAAAGTCTGATACTGTAGCTCCAAGTGCAGCATTTCACTATACTAATAACAAGCAGTTTTCTGTTTTCCCCACACTGGTGTACCCTGAGTGCTTCCTCTCTGCCTCTCTGAAAGGACTTATTAAATTAACTGCACAGTGTTTTCCTTTAACAAACTCCAAAAAGAGGCAGCAGGTAGTCAGGTGGGGATGAATTGAATAAACTGACAGAAGCTCCCAGCAAACATCCATTTCCTGATCCAAACAGAGGAAAAATATTTGCTCCTTCTCTCTCCTCCTAGGACAGAACATCTGAGAGATATCTTCACAAATAAGAGGGGGGGATGTGTACGAAGGGAGATCAGCTCATGGCTCTATCTTGGTGGCAAAGCTGCTCACCTAGTTCACAGAAAGCATAAAAAGGATTTGAGAAATCTTTCTCTGCCTCACACTGCAGGCAGTGCACATTGTAGCAGTACTGAGAACTGAGAAACCCTAAAACTTTGGTAACTTCCATCATAAAATTTTGTTGGTTCTAGAACAACCATGATGGCTTTAGGCATAAAGAAAAGAAAATGCCTGAGATCCTTTCTAGAGTATCCACCTCCATCCAAATTGCAGGGAAAAAGCAGTCAGCCCTCTCTGAGAAAGAAACCAGCAGAAGTTATTTTTTACAGTATTAAGCCACTACTAATACATGTTAGTACTAAGGAGGATATCTGAATCAAGAAGCTCTAAAGAACTTCAGACTATTCAGAATGACAGCTTTTGCACTTTCTCTTTTTTTGGGACGGGGAGAGAAAGAGAAATTCTGTGTTCAAGTATGTTCAAATGACTATGTCCCCTCTTTCAGTTGCCCCAGGGTGTTGCTCTGTAGCTTTAGTTAGTGTTACTTTTGGATTTTTTCACACAGGATTTTGTGGGACATGTTTGGATACGTTGCTCAAGTTAGAACTGCCACTTCTGCCTGCCCCTTACTGCAGGCACTAACAAAGGAGTTTCAGAGGCAACACTTTGTTGCAGCTACTAAAAAGTTTACTTCATGCATCATGCCAGAAGCAATATTCTCGTCTTGAAGATACAGACCATGACAGCTAGTGAGAAATCTGAAGGCAATACTAAAAGGACACTTTTGAACAAGATGAGTGCTCTTTCTGCCAGAGGCATTATTTTTATGAGTCCAAAGCCAGACTACTCGGATTTACTCTGCTTCCAAATTTGGCTCACTCAGACAGCTGTGGAATGCTGATGTTGCCTACCAGCTCTGGAAGCAATATAGAGAGAGACACATGCACTTTTGAGTTTTTTAGAAAGTCATATTGTATGATTAAGAGAAATATTTAGTTCACAGATGGAACACTGCAATCCAAACTCACATGCTGGAGCTGGAGGGAGGCTGAGGAGGGAGAGAATGGACGATTATATACAATATGGTCATTTCTGCAGCTGGATATGCTGCACACAGGCAGCAGGCAAGGCTAACTAAATACCAGCTCAGCCGAACAATGGAAGGCTTTGAATCCATGAGCAGCACCACAAACATAAATAATTTGGTTTTACTGGCAGTTAGTGGGGTAAGGGAAGGAGCAGCATCACTGCATTGCAGTACAGACACTGTCCTTGGGACAGGGCTGTCATTTAAGAAAAGAAATTAATTAAGCAAGGGAAGAATGTTGGTATCAAACAGCAGCGAGTGAGACTAAGTTAATGAAAGAATGACCTTAAAAGGAAAGAATGAACTGAATGCTCGTAACTAATACACACCATTGCATACAACTGTGTTTGTCAGCAATTCTGTAACCACAAAATTGAGAAACTTCTAACTGTGCAAAAAATAACTGGAATGAAACTTGGCAAACAGAATTTTGGCCTGGAAAACTGCAGAAAAGTCTGGGGGTTTATTTGCAAGAAAATTATTGTGTGTATAAAAGGACACAATTCATATATAGTCTGAAGCAAGCACTTAGAGCCAAATTAACCAATAACAGAAAAGTCAGCACAATATTAATAATAAATGCAGACCTTTCTAAAGTAGATTATGAGTCTCAGGAATCTCAAGATAGTTTATTTGAAAAGCAGATAAATTGTGTCTAAGTGCACAGCATTTCACTCTTAGTATTATAAGTGTTAACAAATGTGAAGGAAGTCCATCAGTGTCTGAAGATTAGCAGGTATACAAGCCATACTCAAGATTTTATTATTTTTCAGAAACAAGGTCATTTTTCTAAATTCTATCATCACTACTTCTGATCTTTACAAGACCTGTCTCCAAGAATCATCACCAGGAATAAGAGGTATTTGCTTGGATTTATTTCTTATTAAACAATAACCAAATAAAATAAAGGCTGTGTATTGTTAGCAAAACTAAACACCTTTGCTTTCCTTCAAAAAGAAAGTACTACTACAATCAATTCCATCCACCAAGATAAGAAAAGTACAGAATTCAGGGTGAAGATTCTGCATGTTCAAGAATGTGACATTTTTTTGCTATTTACTGTTAGGGTCAGAACATATAAGTTAGTTCAAAAAGGAATCTCCCCATCATTAATGGACTTTCATGCATGGCAAACCCTAAGGCAAAGAAAAGCTTTGCTGTTCTCTCCAAACCACAAGGGCAGTATTTTAATTTTTTTAATAACTGAGATTCCTATCTGATAACAGACTTCAGAAACTGGAGCCTTAAAAACATTAAACATCACCATTTATGTACCCAGAGCAGCCCAACAACGTAACAACAAAGGCTTGCCTAGTTTGGCCCTTATGACCTAACTGAATCACTGAATGAAAATGTTGCTACATCAGTGATCTCAGGCAGTTCTCCAGGAAGCACTATGATTTCCTGTATTCTGCCTTTAGTGACAGGAAAATAACTCAGGAATTTCAGTATTCTGAGGAAGATGGCAGGAGCAGAGATATAAAGTATATTAAACTCTCCCCGTCATCTGGATTACTTTTATCCTTTCAGGATTTAAGGTTACCTCTACCATTACAAAGATTGAACACTAGTGAATGACAACAAGCAAAAAAACCCAAAAACCCCTGTTTGTTTGAATGCTTGACATCATCCTCCAGCTCTAGCTAAGGTTTGTTTTGGTGTTATTACAGACCTGTTCCCAAACATTCTCCTGCCCTAGGCTTGCCCTCACTACGGATCTGCAGGTCAGCAGGCACAGGAGTGTTCTATTCTCACTCTCTGCTTGAATCATGTAGGTGTTACTGTAATGTAAGTAATAAATGAGATCTAGTAAGTAAACAATTTGTTTATCAGGAAAAAACCAAAAACCCAAACAAAACAAAACCCAACCAAACAAAAATATTTAGTTGGATTAAAAAAAAAAATAAACTAGAGAATACAATGTAAAAAGCAACTGTCCAACAGCCACAAACAAACTAGCTGAAACACCTGATCATTTCCATCCTTTTCTAATCCCTAAATTCTCTGATCAGAGTCCATTATTCAGCCTGTTCAGAAATAGCACCTTGTAGGATGGAGTACAGACTGTGACAGAGAACACTGCTCAGCTAAATCCAGCAAAACACAAAGGAGCAGGTTCCATCAGATAACCAGACAGAGAAGATGGAAAAACAGCCAGACATGGCATGGGAAGATGACCTTTGGACCAAATAAAGGAGCAGGACATGTTCCCAAAACCAAGCATTCACCAAAGTCGTTACAACACAAAGAACATGGGTATCAGAGAATGTTACCTTAGAAAAATAATCTGAGTGTAAAAGTTGGCAAGGTCTCCTGAAGAATAAAACTATTTTCATACCTTATGCAAAATCAGTCACATGTCAATACTGCAATCCTATGATACATTTTTCCTACACATTTCTGTTGCAATTGTTGTCTTGCAATAGGAAGCTGAGTAACATCAGCCACGGATTTGTTCTCTTATCCAATAATATATATACACTCACTTCTCTCTTTTTCCTATGAAGCTGCAGGAATTTTTAATTTACAAAAACCGCACAAGCAGAAATTACAGAAAATAGCATCAAGAAGAAAGTAGGCCTTTCTTTTGACAGGAAAATTGGCAAGATCCAAAATGCTCCTGCAGTAGAAGAGTCCAGTCTTGAACTAATAAAACTTCTGCCTCTAGTAGGTAAAAGATGAATATTAACTTTCACCTAAAGCTAAGTGAATGCAACTGCAGACATAACTTTGGACTCATCAGATAGTTTCACTACAATTTCCCCTGGAACAATGTTTCAAAGACTAATTCCCTTCTCTTACAATAGAATTAAACCAATATTTCAGATGTTCTCCTAGTAAATGCACTAAGATGATCTCTCCTTTGATTTCAGTCACCAATATTTTTTTGAATTTTCCTTTCTCCTTTTTTTTTTCCTTTTTAGACAAAAAAAAAAAAAAGGTTTTTTTAAAAATTCCCTCCATCTTAAATACAGGTAAAGAGGTGATTAGGGCAAGACTTAAAATGATTACTTTCTTAAGAAAGCCATCAACAAAAACCCATTCAATCTGAGCTTCTTTTGAACAACAGATTATAATTTTAAAATTTGCATTACAAGGACAATACTTTGCACTTTAAATTCTTGCTTTAGAAAGACCTGGGTGCTAAAGTATTTCAAAGCTAACAAAGTGATTAAGCACCATGAGGCTTTTGATGTAGGCAGTTTTCCCTTTTCTTGGTACAGGAAAAACCAAGGGCAAGAAAGGTCAACTAACAGACCTAACCAACACTGTGAAACAAAACCAGGTTTCCTGACTTCTTGTTTACAGTTACACACAGTGTCGAATATCTAAAATCTGAATAGCACCTCTGCTTGTAGGAGCAAACTGGATCCCACAGAGAAAAGGGACAGTATTGAGCTTAAAGTGACTGCCAGAACCAGGAGTGCTGATGTGAGGATGCTGATAGGCATGAAAAAGTTTCATCTTCAAATCAGAAAATCCCTGTGCATGTGATGGAGGGCAATCAAGACAGAAGAGGTCAAACAGAAGAATGACCATAGCTCTGTCTGAAAGCAACAAAGAATTAAAAGCTGAGCTACAAAGAACACATATTTTTATTATACAGTTTTGACCTCAAAAAAAAAAAAAGAAATTTAACAATAAATTCACTGATTTACATATTTCACAACTTCTGGCTGCACTCCTGTCTTTAAAGAAAAAAAAAAAGGTAAAAAAAAAAAATCACCTGACTGAAGATGACAACAACAAAAAAAGTCTCCACATGCAAGGAAGTCATCAACATGACTAAAGCCTTGATGATTGTCACCACCTCTCTTTGCCCAAAGTCAAAAAAGGCTCATTTGCAAGTATTCCCCTTTTTCTTTCAGTGAGAAGAAAGAAGGAAAGGCAGAGGAAACTACCTTAGATATTTCTAATTCTAAATAAGTGGTTGATTTTGGCTAAATTTGTGGCAAGTATTTTGGAGATTTATGTTCACAATGAGGAAATCAAAGCCAAAAGCCATCCAAAAAGTACTACTCCCCCAGATGCCATTACTATTGAAATGTTCCTTCAACACATCCAAATAATTTCCAGAAAAATTCAATCCCCATGAACTTAAGCAATAGTCAGTTCACTTTCTACCACATTAAAGGGAACTTTTGAGAAATAATAGAAGACAATTAGGGGGAAAAGTATCGACATTTAGGTTCTTATAATTTGGGCAAATATGCTGAGTTGGATTTGGTTAGGAGATCTTCAAATTCTAGGTTGAAAAACTGATCAGTTGAGCTCCTCAGCAACACAGAAGTGTAACATATGAGGATGGTACGTGTGGGATGAGTTCTATTTCCTGAACTGCAAGAAGTTATTTGAACTATTTGAGGTGGCGTGGTTGACCTATATTAGTGAGTTCCAAAATAACACTTAAAATTTGCTATACTGTAGCCTAACTAAATAGATTACTTTAAGCAGCATCAAGTAAGTCAAAATTCACAACAAATTATTCCACTGAGAAGTGAAAGAAATGATAAGCCTGACAATGAACAAGTGGTTGCCAAGATACACACATTTCTCCTGCAGTCCTTAATACAGTGCTCTGCTGAGAGCAGCACTGACAAAGGTCTCCAGACAGAGAAACACGCAGCACACTTCTATTGCACTGAAATAACTGAAACAGGTGTTTGCCAATTCAATGGTCTAGTGAACTGTTCCACCTGCAGGGGCTTTGGGAATTCCAAAGCATTCACACTGGAAGTGATGACAATCAGAAGCTTCTTTCTTTCACATGACAAGTCAAAAAGCAAAATAGTCAAAGTCAAACCTTAAATAACCACATAACATTCCTGCCATCATGTAACATCTAGAGATTTGACAAGAAGAAAATTCCCAATCCCCCAGCACAGCTTTTAAGGCAAGAGCCCTGAACTTGGTAAGCTCTCTGTCAGAAGCAAACCCTGTGGCTGGCTCCTGAATTAATATCCCCAGTACAATCACTAACAATACTGGATCCCTCACTTACACTTGCAGAAACCCAGTATTTCATCCAACATACCAGACATCTTGGTAACACACAGGTAAAAGAAGACAACTGTTACTTTGTAGAGTGAGTTCTGGAAAGAAAGCTAAAAAGGATAAAAACTAAGCACATGGATGATTATTTCTCAGAAAATAACTGCCATCTCTGTTCTTCTGGTGTGATCTTTAAGGATCAAATACCTTGAAGGTATGACCCTAGAAACTAAAATTGGCAACCACTGGAGACCTCAATCTATGGACTTGTACTCAGTTAGGATGTTTTGTTTAACCTCAGAACATCTCCAACATCACCACACAGATTTTCTAAAGTCTTCTCTATGCAACAGGTTACAAATATCACCTGTGGTACAGACAGAGTTGCAAATACTCATCATCTCCCTTTCTTCTCTTACCCTCGCACACCCACACATCAAAAATAAACCCTAACAGAATCAACCTCTCTTGAAAAGCTGGTCTATTTGACATGCATTTAACTAAACTACGAAGAATTCTTCTCAATTTTCCTGCAGTTCTGGCAGGAAACTCCTGTTTCCATACTGAGAGAGGCCTTATAAACCTGAAACCTAACTTTTCCAAATAGATGTCAATCAAATACCACCTGCAAGATTTCTATGTCCAAGTGTTTTTCCTCTTGCTATCAGATCACTGATACAAAACCAAAAAATTAATACTCATCAGGTCTTTAAAAGGCTGGGAACTAAATAAAGAAAGAGAAACTACAAGTCAAAGCTATCAGGAGTCAAGAACTGGATTTTCAAAAGAACTGATTTCCAGTACATGTGAACGAGAAATTATGGATTTAATAGATTGTTTTAAGAGTTGGATGGTGTTTATTTGCAGCACAATGACTAAGCTGAACACCTAGTAATTAGCACTTGACAGAAAAGCTCTGTTCAAGACAAAGACTTTAGGAAATGCAGTTAGTTCAAGATCAGCAGCACAGTGCAGCCACACCTTCAAAGTCCTCCACACACTAGCAAGATCCACATACCTGAACATCCATAAAACTGATAAGAAGAGTCCTCTGTCAGGACCTCCCTGAATCCAATTGTTTTAGTACAGGGAAGGAATTTCTATAGCTCTGTATTTTGTTTACTGTTTAACGAGCTTACCACTAGATGATTCACTAATATCTAACAACGTGTATTCCTTTTCCACAACTTGGGAGTTTGCTTCTCTAAATTCTCAGAGCAGGAGGTAAATTTAACGTTAATTTAGAGCACACTAAGAAAGACTTCTTGATTGCTGTTATTTGAGACACAAATATTCATTAAATGTGAGCTAAAAAGTTTGTTGGACTCTGAGCTGCAGTTACTTGTCAGCCAAGACAAAGAAAGAAATCAAAGCTGAAATAATGTTCCTTTTGGATGTATCTGTAATGACTTGATGGAAAACATCAAAACTGATATTCCTTTAACTTGGGCTTATTATGATTTGCATGGTCAAAAAAAAATTAGATTAAAAAATATGCCATAAGGATTACAATCAGGCAAGGAATACCAGGCTTGCCCTGTTACTCTAGGATTTTTTAAAGTCATCATTGGGCTTTTTGAGTACATGGACTTGCAACTGTGCAGACAGCAGAAATCTTGTGAACTTTCAGAAGAATCTTAAAAAGGTCTATTGTGTGGAACCATTTCTACCTCACTTAGAGTTGAATCCAGTACTTGAATTAGGGGGAAAAACACATTTCCAGATTCCAAAACTAAAGTCTGGGGTTCTGGAACAGTGTTTTTACTCCATTAACACAAAAAGTCAAACGAGAAAAAGAAAAATTCTCTACTTATAGTTTATTCTTATGAAACATGCAGCCTTGGAAGCTAAATCATCCCTAGATTTGGTCAGGTTCCACTTCTACTTTGTAAAAAACTTGTAAAGAACATGCTGAGGAGGCAAAAAAGGGGAAGGTGAGTGCAGCAAAAGAAACCAAAGCAAGTAAAACAGAATGAGCAGAATGCCACAAACAGCTGAACATATCTAATAGTTCACTGCTTCTTAAATGAGGACATGTTTCCTTTTTATGTCCTCTTCTCAGCCTTACAGGCCTTACTGTCTCTTCTCAACCCTTTACAGCTGCCACTGGACCCTCCCTGAACCAAGTTCAACTTGCTACAGCACAAGAAAGCTACAAAGCCTTTCCAGCTTAGTGTTCTAACTTCCAGACCTGATGAGTTGGCTCAACAAACAGGTCAAACACATAACTACACAACAGACATAGGAATGAGGGCTGGGTAGTTTGTAGATAAGCTCTCTCACTCACCTAAAATACCCCAAGATAAGTATTTATGACATAAGACATAGCATTTTAATCCTTGAACTGGACACACCAAAGGATCCCTGTGTACATAATGTACTGGCTTAATGCTTCCATCACAAGCAGAACACACTTCTGTGAACAGCCTTTTTGCAGTATGGAGATTAAAAACATGTGACTGTCATTAATAGGACAAACCAATATAATTTTGATCTCAAAAACTTCCAGATAAGTTGATGTAAATGGTGGATCAGGGAAAACATATGAAAAGAAAGTATTAGGGGGAAAATGATAATATTTTCTTAAGGGAAAAAGCAGTTTGTTTCAGTAAAAAGAAGGAGATGGTCATGGAGCTGGGTGGAAAAAGAGAAGGGAAAGCATGAGTACCTAACAACAGCTGAAATATATATGTGCTCTAACTTGCTGAGTTGCCCCCAGAAATTCTGTAACAATATTTGTAAAATATATCTTATAGTAAATAGTTTAAGAAGCACAGACCACCCTTTTAAAGTTTTCTTCAAAAAAGGCACAGCTTCCAGACCCCATCTAGTGGTGTAAATGCCTTACAGCACCTTCTCAACCAAAACCATACTTAAAGCTTTTCAATGCACTGTTTTTAAAAAAGAAACAATACAGATGGTTTCAGTTTAATGTCCACCTGAAGGAATATAAATACTTACACATTCTAAAAATAGAAAAATAAAATTTCCAAAATCACTAGTCAGCTTATAATCATAGAATTATATTAGTTCTATATTTATAACACTTCATATGCTATTTTTGAGGAGTCAACCCACCACATCCAAATCTTATTAATATACTGGGGTAGACAGAGAGCATCTCAATTGCTGCACTAACTCTGAGACAGAAGAGATATCAAGCTGTGAATGAACTTTGGGAAAAAGCAAAATGAATCCGCCTCTGTATTCTGACTCAGTCAGCAAGACTAATCAAATTATGATTATTTGAAGTGAGCTAAACTTTCCACAATTCAGAGCTGTGCAACTGTCTCTAAATTTCTACATGCCTGCCAAGAAATGCTGGCTTCTCAATCAACTCCTTCACTGTAGTAGCCAAGCATAAAATACTCCCAGCTTCCCATTTGAAAGTTAACCAATTCCACAGCATATGAATAAAATCTACTCATAATCAGGACTTTTTTTCCTGGCCCTAAAAGTATTCAATTTAAAATTTTTAGGAGTGTTTAATGTTGCCTGACTAAAGAAGTGGACAAAACCAACTTTCCTGGCTGGAAGCATGCAACAGCAAACTGAGACAAATTCTCCCATAAGCCAATTGGAAAAAAGCCATGTGTTTCAGAGAAAAATATACTGCTGTAAAACTTCTCAGATTTTCTAAAGAAATAAGTAGATACAGCTCATTTGTTCCTGTCAAGTAATGAAACCTATATCTGAATTCTCTAACCTACAAGGACATCACTGCTCTATTCAATGTTTTGAAAATGTAAAGTTATTAAAGACTACACAATTAGCCATACTCCACTGACTGACACAGAAGTTAACAGTAAATCTCCCCTTTTTTGATAGTCCATTATCAAGCTGAATAGCATCAAAGAAAAACTATACTTCTCCTGAGAAGCCTCAGCTGATTAAAACTAGAAATTCAGCATCAAACCTGATCCCCTTCAAATGAGTAAAGGTCAGCCAAATCCTATGAGTTTTATCAAACCTCACCTATATCTGTAAAAAGCCTCAACACACACAGTGCTTTTGGCTGCAATATGTGTTATGAGAAGGTATTGCTAACTACAGTGCTGCTACTGGCCACAAACAGCTAGTCTTTGGAATTCCAAGCTTTTCACTTGCTGGATTTTGCAGACAAGCAGCAACAAGATTCCCCAGAGATGCCTCCAATTATGAAACAAAAAGTAGTGCCTGCATCATCTAATTCTGCCTCTATCTGAGGGCTGACAGTAGCTAGGGAACTGAGTTTTACAGGAGGTGTTATACCAGCAGCAAATTATTAACTACATGTAACTGTTTTCCAGGTCCCATATTGGAAGAGTGGTGTGGTTCAGCTTAACCCACTGGAAGTTAAAATTTTAGCAATCACAGCAAATGTTTAAAAGTATCTACACTTCTTCCCCTTCTTTCTACCTCTAATCAAAACCCCACTACCACACAATGTGACAAAACAGTCAAAGTTTAACTGATCTAGTATTTTCTATTAGCACCACAGCTGGAATTATAGGACTGAAAAACTTCCACAATGGCCTCAGTGTTATGATGGATTACATCAATACTGAGGGAAAGGAGGAATTTCCCTTGGTGGTTTAAGGCATAAAAATGCCTCACAGGTGAACCTCATGTGCAGCAATGTAAATAAAAAATGTAGACTAGGGAAGAAATAGACAGATCTAGCAACTTTTTACTGTAGCTATTTATATATTGTGCTGTTCAACAATCCCAGCAAAGATTCAACAATCAAACAAATACTTCTAAATCATGTCCCTCAAAAACCTCTATTTCTCCATCCTTCATACCTTGGATTCCAAAGACAGTATAAAAGAAAGCTGTAAAGATGTAGGGAAGCAAGACTTTTCACCATTAGCAGACTTTTTTTGACAAGGAGAAGAGCATCTGATGCAGTAGCTCTCCTTTGCTGTGCTAGTGGCATGTTTGCACAGGCAGCTTCCTGTTTACCCCTAGATTGTGGAGAATTTCAGGGCTCTTAAACCCATAAAACTCACCAACCAAAGTGCTTTAGGCACACATCTTACCTGCAACTACAGCATCCTTTATGATTAATAAGAATATGGAAAATATTCACAAACTCCTGCACATACCAACTTCAGGTGTATGCAGTCTACCACAAGTACTTACACTATTATGTGGATTACTTTAACAAGAACTATTTTTTCCCCTCTGATAATTAAGTGCATTTTCCCCAAAAGAGACTGTAACAAACTAAAACACACAGGTGTGTAAATTCTGGCTTCCACTTCCTCACTGGAGTGAGGATTGTGTCTTTACTGATCTAAAATTAATAAATATTTTTTTCTTCTTATGACAAAGTGAATTGACACAAATACTTTGACACAAAGTTCCAGCTTTCTAGATTAGCAAATTAGACCTACAGAGACAAGTAGAACTTTTGTCAAATGCTCTGTTACTTTAAAAAGACTAAAAATCCATCCTAATTTATTTAAATATGAGAGACTCTGACTTTGGCATCCCACTAGCAGGACACAGATCATTCTGAAGAGTTCTCTTTCCTGAGAGTTTCATGTGGAAAAAATCTGCAGTGGCAGCAGAGTTCCTTAGAGCCATTTCTTTTCCTCTAAACCAAGCATACCCTTCTCAGTGTTTGGGACACATCTCTGATCAAGCAAAGGAGGAGAGTTAATGGCTATCCCAGAAAAATGGTAGCTGAAGACTTAATACCTGCATTCATTTATATTATAGCTGGCATCCAGCCAGACTTAACCCACCACAGATTTTTATGATGGAAAAATAAACATTCAAAATCTGAAAGACTGAAAAAGCTTAATTTCTCATGCATGCCGAAGTCTGGTATCAGACATTGTATACATCCACTTTAGAACCCAATCCAACTGTATTTCAAGCTGCAACCTAATTCTCTCAACTTGTTTTTAACTCCATGCAAATCTGGAAGCACATTCTGCAGCCAAATGATTATACAGATGTCTGTATCACTCAGGATGTCATGTTAAACTCATAAGCACTGAGTAAAAAGCAGCCTTGACCACAGTCTTGAGTCAGCCACTAAAAACTGAGCTGGGCAGGAAAAACAAACTGCAAACCAGGCAGTGCCCACCACAGCTTCTTCCAGTAGTGCTTCTTACCAAGACAGTGCTAAATACAATGATGAGAACTTGACACAGCAATCCAACTTAATCTGCAGTGGTGAAGCCAGGCAGGTTTCAAAAAAACATCACTTACCTTAACACTGAAGATCCAGCCCCATTTTAAATCAAATTAGATCATAAGTATGAAGAATATTATTATGTAAAATAATTTATTACCAACACTGCTGTTAACTTTGTTCTGCATCTTTGTGACTTAAATTTTTTTTTTAAAAAAGCAGCATGCCATCACCTCCCAAGGGGAAGAAATAACACAGCATAAAACAAGGACAGCTGGATCATACCTCTGAGGCTTACGAATATCCCAGAGTCCCACACCTTCCTTAGAGTTGGCAGTGGCCAGTAATCTGGGTTCTACTGGATTAAACATCACACTGTGAAAGGCTGATGGGTAGTGTGCCAAGCAGAAGGGCTCTGTTGAAAAAGTTGAAATTTCAGACATAAGAACAAACAATGCATTCAACTGTTTGATGCAAGGAGTTTGGCAGCTGAATATGGAAATAGCATAACAAGATCTGAAGATATGGAGACATGTTCAAACCACTTCCCAAGCTGACACATCCAAAGCAATATAAAACCTGAAGTTTTAAAATCCACCCACGTTTACATTAATGCAGTCTAAATATGGAAAAGGACACATATTGAATTTCAAGACATAATTTTCTTTATGAAAGGTTATCAGAGTTTTAAACTAGATATTCACAAATCAAATACTTAAATCTTCTTAAGGTTCTTGACCAAATGCTCATCTGATAAGGACTATACATGTAGGGGCTTCTGAAAGCTTCCTAATAATATATGCCTGAGAGCTTCCACAGTCATTGCTGATTACCCAGGGAGAATAATATTGCAAGAAGTGAAATAAACTTGTATGAAACTGCTAACCCTGGGGAAAAGGAGCCTACCACCTCTTAAGTGCTGTACAAGCAGACAAGAAAGGTGTTCCTCTTGCTTAAAAAAATAATGTTAACTGTTAGCTCTTGCTGTTCACACACAAAGTAGAAAACATGCTCATTCAGACTCTCTTTCTCATAAGACTGTATTTGGACTGCTACTCTGCCTTATTTATTCCATCAAAATACTATCTCCATGAAGAGTGGGGAAAAGCCTTGACTCTGTTACCTTCTCTCTGCTTCTGTGAGCTTACAGCTTTAGGCAATCTAATTCTCTTCCTTGTTTGTATCTTTTGTGGCATGCTGCCACTCTTTCAATCAACTAAGAAATCAGAATCAATCCCTATTTTGAGCCAGGGATTTGGCCAGATTTTCCCATTCACTGTCTGCTTTGGTGCAACTCCTGTGTCACTCATGTGCTTGGGAGAAAATTATTGTCCCTACCTGAGCCACCAAGTGCAGCACTCGTAGTCCCACAAGCACCCCAAAGCTATGTCATTTTCTTTCCTCATTTCCCTCATTACCACATATAAAACATGGTTAAGCAAGCAACCCTCTCAAATTCCCAGTACCTTATGAAATGACTGCCAATCAAGCAAACGAAACAGAATTAACATTTACTTGTCTTGTCTGTACCCTCCCCTCATGCTCTATTACAAGTTTTTTTCATCAGGAATTTTCCTTTTTAATGTTTCTTTAGCAGTGATGAAAACCAAGATCTCTGACCACAGATGAAGCTCCATGGTGCTATTCACTGTCATAAGAGTCAAAAGTAAAAAGAAGAAAAGAAGCCAACTTTTGTTCTGCCAGTCTGCCCAAAGGCTTTAGAAATTGCTGTTGATCTGCCATCAGCTCCAAACAAGGTTTAACACCAAAGCTGACCTTCTATGTTTGCATCATCAAATCAGAATCCTGCTGGGATATGAGGCTGTGTTATTAAAATGGCAGCCCCCACTGAGAAGCAAAGGCCTGCATCAGCTGAATGGAGAGACTAACATCAGATTGCCAAATAAAGGAGCTAGGTTTTAAATAAACTTTCATTTTGTGCATATTTCCTTAGTCAAATCATTGTCACTAATTACTGGTGCTTTCCTTCACACCTTTTATTATAAATAGATTATCACCACAGCTTTCTTCTAAGATACCAAAAGTATCTTATCTTTGCCTTTCAGCCTGTCAAGGAGAGATTACAAGAGCTAAACTAATGAGGCACTAAGTAATTTTAATGAAAAGTAGAGGGATTAATTTTCTATTGTTCCTTATGCTCATTCACAATTGTAGCTCTTATACACTGGAGTATGAGCATGTTTCTGAAGGGAGCAGCTCAACACCATCTTCAATAAAAATTATAAGTAGTCATTTAGGACAGTAACAGAACTGTAAAGACCAGGACTTGCCAATCACTGGCAAAATAATTATGCCTCACTTTCACCCTTCTCCAAGACTCACCATCACGACTGTCCCAGATAACAAATTTTCTCTTCCTTGCCTTGCATGAATTCTTCCTAAACCAATTCTATTTTCCTTGTAGATACCTTACCTCCATGGGAGGACTCTCTGATGTCCCAGATAAGAACCCGGCCATCATCTGATGAACTGGCAAAGATGTTGTCATTTACTGGGCTCACTGAAAGGCCATACACTGCATCTTCATGGGCAAACACATCCAAGGTCTCAGTGCTGGAAAAGAAACACAACATTATCAATCTTCCTTCTTTTTCTATTGTTTTATAAAGCAAAATATTTATCCCTTTATCTACCCAGTAACACTTTGTGACATAGTTTCTGTAAGTTCATAAGAAGACCCCTGTGTTTAATTACAGTGAAAAACAAACAAAATACCCGTGTACACTGACTTCATGCTATGAGGAAAAAAAAAATCTCTCAAACTAAAACCCAAACATTAAAAACTTCAGATACTGCAAGATGCTATGGAACACATGAGGTGTTAGATGTTAATTTAGAAGGATGTAATGGGAGAGGGAAAGAAGCCTTGGGACCTCCGGACTAAATTTTTTACTTCTTAATGTAAAAAAGGAAAACAAGACAGGAGTTCATTCTTTAATACAGGTTTCTGTTTCATCCAAAAGTTCAGTTGAAGCTCACATAAGAGCAACTTTCCAGATGACTTTTTCAGTAAGTTTTCTTTGTTTTTCAGGGTAGACCAGACCTATATTTTTCCATGTGGAAAGAACAGCAAAGAAACAACAAAATAAAAATAATTCCCCCAAAAGTATATCTGGATTTCAGCTGTTTCACAGCTATAAAAAAAGAAAAGGCACAACCTCTATTCTTTTCCCAGTGTTTTAGTTCAAATAAAAAGCTGGAATAGTGGTATGTAGAAATACTGGAATATTAATGTAGAAAAAATGAAATACTAAATCAGAAAATCCTGGAAATGTTTTCTTTCTTTTTAAAAGCCCCTTTATTTCTTAAGGGAATAAACTTTATATACAAACCCTATATCTCATGGAAGCTGCACCAAAGAGATCCCACATAAAATCAGCATTTTGCTCACATGGCAATTGATGTTCTGAGTGGCAGATCTACTAACTCTGTCTCAGGGATCATTAATAGAAAGGGGGGAAAAACAGTAACAGAAAAAGCCATTTGAAGTTATGGAAGAGCAACTGACAGACCAAGTGTTATCATTACAAAGCGATTATCTTTCCACAGAAGTCAATTAGAATTCAATCTACTAAGATTTCTTTTAGAAGACCATACAAAATAGCCTTAAGGGAAGGAATTCTGTATGGATTACAACCGGACTTAGCACACCAAAAAATACATAAAAACCTGATAACAAAAGCACATTAAAAATATGCACATATCAAAAAGACTTGTCAAAACACCTAAACAAGGCACAGACAGAAAAAAAGTGCAATATAGAAAAGCTGAAATGACAAACAAACAAACAAAAACCCAAAAAACAGCCAGACAAACAAAAAACAAACAAACAAAAACAAAACAAAACCCCCAACAACAATAAAAAAACCACCAAAAACAAACAAACAAAAAAACCACCAGCAACCCCCTGCACAAAAAACAAAAAAAAAAAAATTAAAAAGAAAAAACCAACAAAAAACCCCAAACCCAAACACTAAACAACTAAACAACACGATACTCCTGAGAAACCATCAGAACAGAAGGCAGTTACTTTTACCCAGTTTGTATGTAAGATTTATGCAAGAAGCAGGCATAAGGTATGATGGAAGGCAGATATACACTGAACAGTTCAATGCAAAAGGCTTTGGACAAACACATCAAGAAATATGTCCATAATGTTATTCAGGAAACTCATAGAAGTGTAAGATTTTACATTTCTCTGTTCTTACATATACCTCTTCCTGGTTTTTTTTTTTTATTTTCTTGAGTTCCTATTAAATGAATGATCAGCACTTAAATCTGTAGAAGTTATTAGTATAGACAAAATGTTAAAGTTTTTTTTTACTTCAAAAGCAGTAAGCTCAGTAGACATGACGTCTAGAGAAGTCAAATGCAATACATATTACTGCTACTGTATTAATTACACTTCCACTAACAGCCTAATCTTGATGTAGCTCAATGAAACCTAATTCCCAACCATTTTGCAGTTTTGCTGGAAAGTATCAAAACCCATATTATCCATGTTAGTATGCAGAATCAGGCAGCTGCATCCAAAGTTTCAAAAGGAAGTTAGGTAGGCCAAGCACTAGCCATCTTAAACACAAGTCAGGTGAGTCTGTTGAAAAACAAGAAGTCTGTATGTGCCAACAGTTGTTTTTGTGCCAGAATAATCTACTCAGAACCTACTGTGCTGTCTGTAGGAGAGCATATATATTTAATAACCATTCTCTTTCCTGAGGTCAAAATAATACAGAGCCCAAGTGCTGAAAAAGAAAATGGGGTGATAGGGAATACTTCATTCCAGTTACGAATTTAAATAAATAGAAAACAAATTTCAGTATTAAAACACGGTTTTCCTAAACCATTCATTTGAAACAGAAAACACTTCCAGTGAAGGGACATTAAAGGAGTTCTTGAAGCAGTGGAAGTAAACAGTGTAGTTACCTTTCAACATCATGGAGTATAACTTGCTCATCATTGCCTAAAAAGAGAAATATAAGCAATTAACACCATGTTCTAGCGATTAAAAAGCATTATGGTAAAAAAAACCCCAAACCACTTAAAAAAAAACAAATTAAAATTTCAAAACCAATATTGAAACAGGGAAGACCAGCTCAGTTGCTACATGGTTACCCTTTGCTCTTTCATATGAAAGGTTTGATGTGATTTCGCCAGTCACGACCAAATGCACCAACCTGTTTCATCTGCTCCCGGTCAACAAATAATTCCACTTATATGCTTATTCCACTTAAATATGCTACTTATCATTTTTTTGTCCAGTTTGAGCTTTAGTTTCGGGAAATTTGCAATAAAGAACATGAAGCAGCAGAACACTTTAAACCCTGATGAAAATATCTCTTTCCTCCTGCTCAAAGGATGCCCTATATAAAGATTGTTGAAGGTGAAAAGAGACGTCATAAATGAAATGCACATGGCTCCCCAATCAAATACTGCCAGATAACACTGTCAGCACTCAGGGTTTTGCAGCCATTGAGAAGGCATGAACATGATGGCCAATGTAATTTTTTCTGTATTAACAAAAACCAAACCAAGTAACCAGACAATCATGTCACTTTTCTTTGATCACACCAATTGAATATAATGGAAACTAACCACATGTGTGCAGGCTAAGAGGGTCACAGCCACCAAGTAATTCCCATAGCTCATGCAGAGTTTTTCAAGCTGTAACAACAGATCTTTTTTTTTAAGTCTCTGTGCTGAATATTTTATTACCTAAATTTGTCAGCTCCTCTTCAGAGAATATATTATATTATATTATATTATATTATATTATATTATATTATATTATATTATATTATATTATATTATATTATATTATATTATATTATATTATATTATATTATATTATATTATATTATATTATATTATATTATATTATATTATATTATATTATATTATATTATATTATATTTGGGGAAAAAAACCAAAACAAAACCAGATAGCCTGCAAAGTTGTATTTTTATGCTCTGCATATCTTTGTAGTTGTGATGTAGACTTGTGAAGCTTTCCTAATGCACACTAAAGACAGATGTTCAGAAGAAGCAAGATTTCAGTTTTCATTTATCTCATATGTTTTTCAGTTGTATTCTGTCTCAACAGAGAAATATGAGAAAGTTTCTCTTTGACTAGTGAGGTATGGGATTTTCTACAGTCATTTGCTCTTTGCTCAGGCTCTTAGTAAAATCCTGCCAGCCTCAGATTACTGCAGTAGCTCATCTCTTCCATAGTACAATAAACAAGTCACTTAAGTGCAAATGTCCTGTGATCATTAATTGTAATTAGAATTGCCCATTATATATTATTACACACTGTTTATACCTAGTAAAACTACTCGAGTCCCTATGTATTTCACCAGTGAAAAACACTGCCTAGATTCTCCAATGACAAAACTTCCTCTAGCAGGCACTCCTGGCTCTTCAGTCTCCATCCAGTATGAACAAAAGAATCATTCCAGTTGCCTGGTTTCAGGCATCCAGTCATCATGGGATCAAATTCCCTTCCATCACAAGCTTCAAAATGGGAAATAAAGAATAAAAAGAGAGTGGAATAACTACTGTTTTCCTCTGTTCTTGTGTGTGGGAGGAGAAAATGGTGACAAAAATCTAACCACAATCTGGATATTTCTGGTAAGAATTCATCTCTGCAGAAGACATCACTGCTGTTCAGCCCATGGGGGTTCCTACTTACAGTGTTTTTACTTTAACTCTGGAGACTTCATTCTTCATTGAAACTAACTGGGTTGTAATTGTGTACACAACTGTGTCATCTATAGTCTCTCTGGTTTTGATAACTGCAGTTACAACAGTCAGAAAGACAGAAACAATCTGCCATTCCCTTCAGTTATACTTGTCACGGTGAAATACCGCAGAGCACATACAGAGGAGTACAGTTAAGGTGGCCTAAACCCCAAATCTGTCACATAACAGCTTAAAAGAAAAAAATTAAATTTCCCATAGGTTTATTTCAGCTTTTCATATACCTAACACTAAGGGCAAAGACAAAAAACTTCACGCAGTTTAGTAGGAAGGAATCTTCCATTTCAAATGCTGCTCTACTCTCAATGTGTGTGGACAGAGAAGGGCATAAATATTCTTCAGAGATGGGAACTTCCTTGGGACAGTTTTTTCCTCCAGAGATTACATGCAAAACATTGTCCACTCAGTTTCTGCCTTCCATATTTGTAACGGCTATTTGGGTGCTTGCTCCTTCAAAGTAGAGAGCTCTGAAATTCCTTGGATGCAATCCAATTTGTATTGAAGTGGAAAATCCCTTCTCCTCTATTATCAAGAGTTGCTTCAGAGAAAGGTCATCAGATCCAAAGTCATTAGTCATTGGCAGTCATTTATTTACAGAATAAATTGGGTTCTGTGTGACTTGTGCTAGTTTACATATTCTAATTTTTTGTTTTGGGGGTTTTTTAAGTATTTCAACTTCTATGATTTAAATACAACTCTAAACTCAGGTGTGGGTGTAGGTGACAACCAGCAGATCTTAGAACCCACAATTCTTTCTGACTTTTTAAGAATCTCCCAGAACATCATTGAGTGAATAAATATAGCTAGCCCCATTTTACCAACAGAGATAAAACAGATGGTACATCTAGGCCATGCAGCAAAATGACTCTTTACAAGGGATCCAAGAGTCAGACTCACAGCCCTTGCAGATGAGCTCACTGAATCTTGATGAAGCAGCTGAAAGAGTTCCTGACTCCTCCAATGGAAATAATTTCTGGCAGAGGCACAGTGTTTTTATGCAAACTGGAGGAGGAAAAAGATATGAGAACGGCCAGTTTCTCTGTGCATCAGCTGTCACAGCTCATCTAACCTGGCATCTTAGCAAAAAACCACTATAATCAATCATAGAAATCTTTAACCGAAGGTGTTAACTTCAGTAACCAGGTACATATAATCAAGCCACTCCTCTGCCTTTCCTGTGAAAACAGCAGCCTCTGACAGCAAAGCCCAGTGGACAGAGGGCTGAGTTGAACATGAGATAACACCATTCCAGCTTGTCAAGCAAGATTTGGCACACTTCATTCCTTGAATATTCATGTAAGGTTCCATTTGTCTGAATTCAAACTAAAGTGAAAGAGACTGTGGCCCAAAATTCCACTGGAATCACTTGTGCAGATATATTCATTTGAGGACAGCATGTACTGCTATTTTTCTCATAAAACAAACAGCAATACCCAGAATAAGAAGATAGGCATCACTATTTGACAGTCTAGGGGTTTATTCCACCTGAGAAGTACAACTTAATAATTTCATCCTTGAAATCTGACTCCAGCTGAAGTTTTGTCTTGTCTTTGTTTTCTATGGGATATTATAATTTTAACACAACACTGAAGGATGAGAAGCTTCCACCATTCACATGCACTCAGAATCCATCTCTAGCATTGATTTACAGTTCACAAATCTTGGGTCAAAAAGGTAATGAAGGGCTTTGACCAAGTAGTCCCATAGTACTCTAAAGTAAGTCTAGCTGTATGTTAATGGACATACTAAAGAAAGACAGAAATTCTCTTCCATTCAGTGACCATGTCAGAGAGTGGAAATGAAGTACAGCAGAAAATGGCACTTGACTGCATTGATGCTCTTGCGCTTTTTTGTTCTCAATTTTCTTCCCTATCTCAACACTTTAAAAATCAAGTGAAATGGACCTAAATTACAGGAACTATTACCCCAGAACAAGTTATGTCCACTTCTCTTACCTTAGTTTTAAGACAGAATTAAACTTTCTATTAAAAAGTAGATTTATATTAAAAAGAGATGAGAGTGTCAAGGGTTATCAGAGCCCAATGTGCCAACAGTTCTAAAAGGCAGAGGCTTACCTAGTAAGAACTGAAATGGGGTATAAGAAAACGTGATCCACCAATAGATGGCAATAGTCCTTCATGAGCCATCTAAGGATGCATTGAAATCAGTAGTAGAAAATATTTTCAAGCATCAGGCAGTTTGGAAAAAGGCATGGCAAAATTAAAAATGTTGTGCTAGCTATAGAATTCCCTGCTCCCAAAAAAATTCAAATTGCTGACTGAGAACACCTTCCAGATCTCATGTGTGGCAGCATCTCACTCGTGGCTTCTATTCCTGATTTCATGTGAAATCAGGGTACACTTCCTTCCTTACCTCCAGAGAACACTTTTGTATTGCCACTGTTGAAAGCTAGGCAGAAGATGTTAGAGTGATGCTCCCCTTTCAGCTGAACTGGTTTGACTCTCGAGTGGATGGCTTCTTCCATATGCCAAAGCAAGACACGGCGGTCATCCCCTCCTAGAAGGAATAAAGGAAATGTGCATTACTGCCTGAGCCATGTGTGAATTGATTACAGGCAAATTATTTAACTCTGCACCTATTCATAAAAAGCTTTGCTAAAACCTTAATTAGCATTAAAAATGTATGCCTTCTTGGATATATAGGCACACATTTACATTAAGATGTCATGCAGTCAGGTATTCAATTAAAATTAATGAAAACAGAGCAATCAGCAGGAAAAGTTTGAATTAAACAGCTGCCATTCTGCCAACACGTAGTGACAACCTATAGTAACCTGGAAACTCAGAAATTTACATGCCAAATTCACATACACATGTTGGTAAAATGCTTTATGCCAATTCCTTGTTGCCAACATTGCTTGTGTTCTTCATATAACATGAACTTTCTCCCCCTTTCACTGACAACTGTATATCCTCCCACAGTCTTTGCACAGTCTTCATAGCATAGGTTGGCTCAGGACTGATAAGAGATTCAAAAATTTTACTGAAGCCTTCAGAAGTCTTCAGTACACACAGCTATGCCTTCTAGACCTGTAAAGGTTAAGACAGATCTTTCTGAAGGGAAGATCTGACAAAGAGAGTATCTGAAGAAAGGAAGCTCAGTTTTCTTGCTTTACATCTTGCTGTACTCCTAATGGCTTGCCTACATGCAGTTCTTAGTTCAGAGCTCTATACATAAATACATTTAAGTGACTCCTTCTCTGTCTGGCAAACAGTTCTACATAAAATAAACATTAGACTGTTTGTGCTTCAACTGCATTAAGTTATTATTTATTAGGAAAATAAAAAAATCAAGGTACTATTGTATTGGTCAGCATTCTCAGCAGCAATTATGAATGTCTGAAAAAAAAAGTCTGAATAAAGTTTCTTCAAGTCAGACGCAAAATATTTTTGGTATCTGTCTTTGATAACAAATGAAAGAGAATGGCATTACAAGTGAAAACTGACACCAGAAACATGCTGATTACAGTTAAAACATTTTACTAATTCTTTGCACAATCAGAAGCCTGAACTTAGACCTTTTGAGCTGCTATCCAGAGGACAAAGGCATCAAAAAGAGAAAAAAATAAACCAAAATTGCTTGACCTGTTGTTTACATACAAAAAAGGTAAATGCATAAATAGATTTCATTACTACGGTTCATCACATTTCTTAGAACTTTTTACACCATAGGTTGCTATTAAGAAATATTCCCATGGAACTGAGTTATGTCAAACATCCTACAAGTAAACAGTCTCTCAGCCTTTGAGTCTCCTAACAGATTTTATGACACTTTGATAGACAGTACAGCAGCATGTTATGATTACCCATGCTCCATGGAATTGTGTATTCCTCCTCCTGATTTTTTACTTCACATATCAAACGAGTACATGATACAAAGATTTGTGATGCATTTGATAGCTACTGAGAACAAGTCAAATCTGATGGATCCAGAATCTCACAGTAATTTAAGGTCAACTAAACTGATGGAGACTTATATTCCTTTCTATTTAGAAATAGGAGAGAAAGCTGCACTCTAGTGATTGCAGATGAGCTTGTAATAGGGAGACATAGAAACACATGAGTGTCGAAACATGTGACCACATTATTCAAGATAAGATAAAGAAGTAACTGTCACACTGAACGAGAATACTTCCCAAAGCTGCCAACCACAAGAAAGTAGAAACATTGATATACACCTGAAGAATGTAAGCAATATTCCCATTGTATTTTTATTATGTCTAAAACTATGTTTTTGAGCTCTCACTGAGAATTGTTTATGAGACTTGTTTTCTATGCTAATGTCTAGGACTATGTTTTTCACGCTAAAGTCTAAGGCTTTTACTTTTTAAGGTACTTAAAATGTATTTTTACTTACTTGAAACTAAGATTTATACTCCTACTTCATGCAACTTGACTTCTATATCTATGCAACGTAATAAAATAGAAATATGATTAATACTGAATGCCATAATGTTATCACTACCTGAAAAACAATTTAAGCAACATTTAACACAGGTTAACACCAACATTGCTTCTGTCAGACTTCATTTACTGCCTTCTGCAAAAGACATTTCAGGGCAAAACATAGTTACATATTGTTAATTGGTAGCACAGCAAACCAATTTGCACAACCACTGCACAAAGTCTACACATCCTCCTACCTAACAGCAGAGCCATCTAGGTGTCTCACTTTAACAGTAAACTCATAATCATTTCCACCAACCACTGTCCAGATTAAAAAAAAAATCATTTAAATACAGTGTGATTAGGATAATTTGCAACTTGTGTAGAAAAGTGTTTGATAGCATGAAAAGTTGCCACTATCTTCTCTTTTATAAGTTCCTATACCTTAGTGCCTGTTTGCCTTGGAAAGTACTTTCCTGTTAAATAATAATGTTTCCCTCTTTGCAGACACCTAGATCTCCATGAAACTTTGGTGGTGGCACCAAATGGTCCCACACCTTAGGAGCTTTTAAATATGGTGGTTCCATATCTTAAGAGCTTTTAAATGTTCCCCAAACAGCAGTGCTGTTCCTCCTCCATCTATGTATTCTCTTGTACATTCTTGTCTTTGAGAACTTCTACACCTATTCACTCCTCAGTTTTATTTCTCTCATATCCCACCGAGACAAATGTTTAACAAAATAATAACATTAACTGTGTTGAAGTAATTCTGACTCAAGGCCGGTTCCACCAGGAAAAAAAATTATCCAAAAAAAGTTACTCTGTGTTGGACCACAGAGGATCTGTGGCAAACAAGACACTTCAACAATCCCCACATCCTCACGCCAGAGAAGCAGTGTTAAGTCACAGGCAAATAATACCCAAGAAGAGGCAAGTCTTAATTGACTCAAACCAGCAAATGCAATCTACATTACCCAAACCTGATTCTTACCATAAGAGGGAAGAAAGGAGGGAGGTGCACATGTATGGGCAGGTATACAGGGAGAAGGTAAAGAAAATGTGAATATATATGTTCTATGCTCTGTAGTAAGGTATTATGATTCATCAGACACAAACTGCATACAACAGAAGTTACAAGTCTGAGAATTACAGGAAAGTTCAGGTCTGTAGCATTTGTTCTGTGCAGCAGATTGGCAAATGCAGATTAATTAAAATGCTTTCAATTTTTGGTGAATTTATTGTGTATGTACGCTAATTCTACAACTGAAGCAGACGCCACGTTCTTAAAATAATATAGAGAATATACCAACAGCAACAGGTTTATCACATCTGGAAAACCTAGATTTATGGCTTCATATGCAAATACATTAGCAAGGCTCCACATATGGGTTTTCTGAAAATTAAAGATCAACAGAGAATTTGTAATTTTTTCAGTCCATAGTGTGGGTTTCAGTCCAGTTAGTTCAACATCTACAATGAGGAAATAGCTTCACTTTCATCTAATTTTTTCCTAGACAGATTCTGTTTAGGACTGTATGGCTGACAATTTGAAAAGTAAGTTTGTGTGACCCAGCTAAGAGCTACACAATGCCATTCTACACTTATTTTTCAGAAAGGAACCACATTTAAAAAAGATTTAATTAGTCAAGTATTTCAGTGCTCGTTACAGGAGCAGGCTCAAATCTGTAGAAACATTCAAAGAGACAGAAGAAGAGAAATCTCTTTGGTTTAGACCTGAAACAGTTAGAAGAGGGCCAGAACATACCCTTACCAAATCTAGTCCAAACAGTATCTGCATAGCTCCTGAAACACATTGAGTTCTTGTGTACTAATAGAAGCGCTTCTAAATCATTCCAGTTCAGTACTGAAAAACTGCAGTTTGAGAGTGCATTAACCTTGCTGGTTTTGGACAAAGCTCAAGACCACTATTCCCCTTTATCTCCCATATACCAGGTCCATTTGCTAAAGAACCTACATGGCAAGTGGGAAATACTTCTAAATCATGACATGAAAGATTAGTCTTATTGCTTGTATCTACTTCAGAAGTTGCATGAATCACAGAAGGCAGGACTGGATGGTATTTCAAGAAGCTGATCACTTAGTTGACCTTGGCCAAAGGCAAAAGACCAGGCTTTGTCAGAATTATTCTCAGAAGATAAATCTCAAGTTTGTTCTTAAAAAACCACTGCTGAGGAAGATTTCACACCCTCCTTAGGCAGCCTATTTCAGTTTTTCATTATCCTTGCCGTTAGGCAGATCAGCCTATTATATCAAGCCTGAGGGTGCAGTTTGGCATTACATATAATCCCACTCCCCCTTGCCATGTGCTCTTGCTGCTTTCCCTTCCATTGGATTCAGTGGCCATTCAGGCACAGGTTAGTTAAAGAAGTTGACCTGACAGTAAATCAAATGACAGATGAACAACCTCTCCCTGCCTATTCCATCCTCCTGATCAGATGCTTCCATCATACCAGTTTCAGACTTTAAATTATCTAAGTGTCACAGCACAAACAATGAAGAGCAGAAATAAGTGAATGAGTTACAGGATGAAGGGAAAGTGCAAGATCAAACAGCACCCAAAAATCCTTTTCTTCCTATAATTTGAGACCATTTCTTTATCATATCCCCAGTAGACAAAAAAAAATAGTTTACAACTTCACATAATAATAATTTAAAACACCTTTATACAGCTCAGGACTTGCATTTCTAGTGAGCTATTCTTTCTGTAGACTAAATGGACCATTTCTTTCACTATTTTGTTCTTCTAAACCTCAGATCATTCTTCATGCCCTCTTCTGAATTTTCTCAGTTTGGGCACATCTTTCTCACAGTACAGTGCCCAAAACTGAGTGCAGTGCTCCATTTGAGGCCCCAACAGCACCACAGTAGGTTTACTTCATGTGCTTTGTCATGTCTGATCACATTTATGTTGTGATCTTTATGCATTTGGATCCTTTTCAACACTACTATGGGCTAGTCTCTGTGGTGTATTTGTAGAGTTGATCATTTTTATTCACATGATGCAGGTTGCACTTGTCCCTCTCAAAACACAACACTTTTTTTCCCCTGTAATGTATCTTAATTAACTTGAACTTCAACTTCTATTCCCTGAAACTGTTACTGCCTGATCCTATCTTTCCTGAGAAATTTTATAATTTCTCAGATATTAATTAAAACATGACGTAGCAACTGAATCTAATATCCCTCCTCACAGAGAATTCTGCTTTATAAAGACTAAGATCAGAGCATTGCTCCTTAAAACACACTTGATACACAATCCCCTTATTCAGAAATAATACTCCACAACATTTGATAAATTCACCTCATTCCCCTGTTTTAATCTCATGTTCCTTCAGATTTATGAAAAAGCTAAATTATAGATGCATTTCCAATACTTTCCAGCACTCTCACAAATTTAGGATCATAGAGTAACTATTAACTTCTGCATTATCTGGTAGGATGGGAAAAAAACCCAAGAGAAAAAGAACACTAGCATGGATTAAGTAAGTCTCTGATTACAGTACTTCCCAGAAGTTATCTTGAAAATGCAGTTTAAAGTATGCAAAAAAAAAAAAAAAAAAGTGGGAGGTTCTGATAAAGATACTCATGTTTGTAAAAGATAGCAGGCATGAGAAAGGACAGTCAGATAAACAAACAGGAAAACATATCCACCAAACCTAAGGGTGGGATAAAGACTGTTTCACAGACCAAGTAAAGCTGAGTTTTAAGAAGTCAAATTGCAGGAGATGCTTGGCAAATGTGAGGAAAGCATAAGTTGGTTGCAGGCCATTGCATGGTGATTTCAATTTCCATGCATGGACAGTCACATGTTTCTCAAACTGTTAAAAGAAAAAAAAAAGTAAATTACTATTTAGAACATAAAGTGTTGCAAAGACACATTTTGCCCAATAAAATCTTTCAACTTCATCCAGAAGCAAGTTTTAACCAATTTCAACCCCCTTAAACCTTTTTTTATATGTTAAGCTTTCCTCTTCCCTTGTGTCATTCCACAGCTAGTTTTTTTCTGCTTGTAATACTATACTTTCTCCTGAGCGCCCACCTCCTCCTCCTGACTATTTCAATTTGTAAAAATTCTTGTCGTTATGTCAGTCTCTCCTTCTAGTACCCCTGCCCAAAAACATTAATCTCTGCCCTTCTTCCCCTCTATAAAGTGACACTGTTGAGTTTCACATAGGTACAGAAAGAATCTCCAGACTGTCCCCCAATTCAATCTGTAGGCCTCAACTTTTTTAATTTGAAACATGGTTAAGAACAAAAATAAGTACTATTAAACATGTAGTTTCCAATATAAAATTTGAAAAAGTTAAGATAGCAAAAATTTTCAAACATGCTTTTGGAGAGCCTGCTGAGGCTTGTCTACACTGAAGTTCTCTCCAAAATCCTAACAGGAAAATTATCTCCAACTGCAATATAAACCCTGTTTAAGCAGTTTCAATTGTTTACTGAAACAGTAATCATTAGCCCTACAGACTTGCTTTTGTGAGACATATTAAAAAAAAAAAAAAAAAAAAAGTGGGACACGTACCCAAGAAAAGCATTCCAGCCAAGTGATGAGAACAGCACTGACTAGGAAGCAGGCTAGTATTTCAATGGCATTGGCATAGCCACTATGAATGCACTATATCAGCTGTACTTAAAACAGCTCTAACAAGGTAAACAAGGTCTAAGATGTTAACAAGTCACTCAGCCAAAGCAGACTTCTCTAGGTTAAGAATATACATATTACTTATGACTGAACAACTGAAAAGACTGCTTGCACTCTCCTTTTCATGCACTCCAAGATACCTGTTAACTATCTTAACTGTTATGAGTGCAGTTGGAAGCACCCAACATCTCATCCTTACTTCTGCACTGACTGTTTTGAGGGAAGAGAGACCCTCATGCCACCAATTTTAAGGCTTTATCTGCATTTGGAAGCCTTTTGAAGGAACTCTTCTGTAAAACTTTAGAGCAGAGGCAGCTTACACTCTATCTTTCCTCATTGCTTCCTGCTGTTGCTATTTCTCAGAGATTTAGGATCAAGTATGGGGTTTAAAAGGAATGTTTTGAGTGTAATTTTAATGAAGCTTAGTCCTATAAAGGTGTGAAATTTAACAGAGTGTTGATAAATATTTGGACTTCTAATTTCTTCTTCTTGACTGAAGAACAAAGCACCTGCTGCTCTTGCTATGGCCCACAAAACACTCTAGATATTATGGTCATGGATAACATGAAACTTTTTAAAAAGAAAGTTACTACAATCGGAGCTCTTAATTTTCTCATGGCATCAGTAGAAGGTAAGACCTAAGGTAATCTGCTCTTGGTTATCCCAAATTTGTGCACTGCTAGCACATGTAAATTTTTTTTTAATTATTTTTTTAGGAGGGTAGAACTCTAGTATGGAGGAAAACCCTACCCTCTGAACATTCTGAAGCCCTGTGAAAAGTCAGGAAGTTGAAAACTGGACACACACTTTTTTTAGATATCCACTAGATGTGAACTCTGCCTTCATTCTCTCACTGAACCTACCTTGATTTAGGCAGTTTGGACAAAATTAATTCTTAAAAGTCCATTCCAGCCCTGGACTGTTCACACTTCTGCCTAAAGAATGGATGTCAACATAGGTAAGTGCATGGATGATGCGGCAAGACCTAAAGTATATCCTGACACCTTTTTGAGCAAGAAGAACAGAAAATACTGGTGGTGTTTCCATCACTTGTTATGGAAAAGAAAAAAGTAAAAGAAAGATACACTTGAGCTCTCTGTAGCACTTTATAAGTAAAAATACATCACTCTGCTTTCTACTGGAGAAGGACCAGTACAAACCATTATGACAACTGGCACAAATGGGAACTTTAGAATGGGTGAATCAGCATTCCCTTCCAATACACATTCATGTTTATATACATATATATGTATGTATGCACATATATATTCACAAGCTAAATGGATGCATATCTCAGAAGCTGCAGGTGCATAAAACTGAAAGAATCCCTAACAGAAACACTAAGAACCCTCTCGGACACTTCAGAAATCACTGGACATATGCTTGCAAGTTTCTTCAGGTAAGAATGTTAAATTTAGGAAGGTTTCAGTGTATCAGCTTCCGATCCACTTTTATACAGGGTCTGTATTCTGCCCGCACTTAAGAGTAACCAGTCATAAAAACTTTTTTATTGAATGCTCTTTGAAGTTATTACTGATACCACTGAGTGATACGGTTCATCTCTGCCCAGACACCACGGCAAGGCAGTACACTGTCCGCTCAGCCATTCCTCCATCACATTCCTTAGTAGCCCCCGTCGCTACTTGCAAGGTGGACAGAGAAACCGAGGCCCTCGGTAAATAACCAGGTCAGCAACCCCCTGGCAAGCGGAGACCACTCTCCACACAGCTGCCAAGGACCTCTGCGATTCCCCCGAGGGCAGCTGCCCCCCACGACGGGAACGGGCCTTTCCCGCTGCTGGCCCTGGGGAGGGACCTGTGGCAGCCCCAGCCGCGGGAGAGCAGCGGGAGGGAGCCGCTGCCTCCAGCCGCTGTCCCGGGGCCAGGGGCGGCCGGGACACACCGCCCCCGACCGCGGCCTGCAATGGACACCGCGCTCGGCGGCCCGGCCCTGCCCGGGGCGGCGCGGTACGAGCGATGCCTCCGGGGCCGGCAGCCCCCTCCCCGCCGCTCCAAGGTCTCTGCCCCTGGCAGACCAGCGCAGGGTCCCGGGGCCCGGCGGGAGAAGAACGCCGCGACCCCTCAGCGCCCGAGCCCCCGGGGCGCCGCGGGCGGGATGGGCCCGCGATTCCCCGGCCTGTCGCTAAGAGCCGCCCGAGGAGACCGCGGCCTGCAGCGCCCGGCCAGGCCCCGGCCTCAAGTTGCCTCCTTCCCCTGCCGCCCCTCGGAGCCCGGAGGCGGGGAAGCAGGAAGAGGCACCTGCGCCAAGCGCTGCTGGGGTGGGGGGAGGCGGTCAGCCGGCCACCGAGCCCCGCAGCCCCTCCCTGGCTGGGGGTGCAGAGCCTTTCCCCCCCTCCGGTGGCGCAGCTGATGTCAAGCCCTCGCCTCCCTCCTACCTGACAGCATCCCCCACCCCTATGGCTCCCTCAGCCCCGGCAGGCAACACAGGGGACCTTAAGCCAAAATCCATCACCGCAAATATATCCCCCTCTTCCACAAACGCGCCTTGCAAGGGGAGGGAGGAGGAACAAAACAAAACCCGACTCCCCTCCCCCAAAAGAAGATGGGGTGGGGGTGCCCCCGAAGTGACCAGTGGCTCGATTAAAGCGATGCGGTTCCCGCCGATGCCGAGCGGCACTGCAGCCCCCCGGCCAAACTCGGGGCCGCCGCCCGCCCTCGGCAGCGGCTGCTGACCCCCGGCCCGGGGCACGGCGCTGGCAAATGTCACCCGGTGCCCACAATGAGCGCCGCGGGGCCGCTCCTTCGCCGTCGTCGTCCCCCCAAAATAAGAAATTCTTCTTTTAAGAGGAAAGACACGCGAGCCATCAAATAAAAGGGCACCCCTAGCTCCCACCCCCAGCGCCCGGGAAACACTCTCGTAAAAACTTTGTCCAGGGCTCCCCCCTCGATAATAGTAGAATTTAAAACCTGTCAACCATTTTAGATCCCTGCTTGAGAAAACATCATTCCCGGGCACCGGTGGATTTGGGAAAGGGCTCCAGGGCAGCGCTGCCGCGGCTCCCCTCCCCCGGGCCGCAGGGGAGGCGGCCGGGGAGGAAGATGCTTCCTGGGGAGGGGGTGGCGGGAGGGGGCGAGGGACGGGAGCGTTCGCTTTACCTGAGACCAGCCACTGGCCTCCATTGTTGGAGAATTCAATGGCATTGACACAGCCGAAGTGGCCCAGGAGGTCCTTCTTGTAGAGGTTCCTGCAGCCCCGCAGGCGTCTTCGCTGGAAGTCTTGGGTGAGCAGGGGGTCCCCCTCCAAGCCCCGCTGGGACAGGAACCCCACCACCGACCGCATGCTGCCCCCCCGGCTGCCTCTCCTCCTCATGCTGCCGCCTGCGCCGCTCCCCGCCGCTCCTTCCCCCGCCGCCCCTTCCCCCGCCGCCGCCTCCCCTCCCCCGCTTCCCCCCTTGTTATGGTTATGATGATTTTTCTTTAGCCAGCCATGGCAGAGAGGTGTTAGACACTCCGCCGCTTCCTGATCCCGCTGGCTCCTCCCCGCTTCCCTCAGCAGCTGATCCTCAGCTGCAGCCCGCGCCTCCCGGCCCGGCTCTAGCGTGGCGCCGCCGCCGGTTAACTCGCTGCTGGAGCACGGGGGGCAGACACACTCGAACTGCGGGGGGACGATAACGACCGCCACTCCAAGGACCTCCTGGGGCAAGGACACGCTCGCCGCTGCGGCGACTTGCGGGGGACCGGACACACTCGCCGCTCCGGGGACCTTTTGGGGGAAAGACACGCTCGTCACTCGGAGGACCTGCCGGGGAACGGGTACTCCGCCACCCGGAGCAGCCGCGGGAGGACGCGTCCCGCCGCCGCTCAGCCCGGCTGAGTGACCTGTGCCGCAGGTGCTCCCGCCGAGCGGCGAATGGCAAGGGAGCGCTCCGGAGCCACGGGCGGGCACGCACCGGGGGGAAGATGAGGGGAAAATAGCTCAAGTGCTGGTGGTTTGCAGTGGGGCTAGTCCCCTGTAAATGCTGAGTGATTTCTGCGGGAATTTAAAGCATTAGGGCTTTAGAGTTTAGTTTGGAGGGGTTTTTCTGTTGTTGTTGTTGTATTTATTTTCTCTATGATAGTTATTAGGGGGCATGTCCGAGGTTTCATAGCTTGCTCTCTCCTGCTCCTTCCCCAGAGACACTGGAAACAGGAGGATTGCACCATCACAAGTGAGTCAGTACACTTTTCTGCAGTCCTGCTGGAAGTACAGATGAATTGTCTTCTCTTATCCCGCAGTGTCAACTAAACCCCAAAACACAGATGGCTAATCAGGTGGAAGTGATCTATGATGTCCTTCACTGTTTAACAATAACCAACCTTTACCTTACTGGAATAAGAATATATTTTCTCTTTCTCTGGACCTTGTATATCTCTCATGTATCATCTGATGCCATGTCAGGCAACGGGAGTATCATTCAAACAGTGATGTCCGTGAGGCACTGCACAGAACACCAGTCCTACCTTGCAGCATCTCACTGCATGTCTGTGCACAAAGAGGGTAGCTTGAGACTTTCAAGTGTATATTTCCCCATGGCACCAGTACCTAGGGAAGATACAGTTTTCAGAAGGTGAGAGGAATTAGCCTTACCATCTTGGCCATCTTTATGTAGCACTGCACCTGTTGGGAATTAGGAGCCTTCAAACTTTAAAATAAGCTGAGGGAACACCCTCCCCAACATAAACTGTGATGTGGCAGGGTGACTGAGTACTGTGAGACTACTGCCATGTTCTGATGACAGCTTTTCCATAAAAATAGAAATTATTTCATTATAGAAAGTCAGCTAAGTACTTTGTGTTTCTTCTTGGTTCAGATTATAGAAAGAGCATCAAATCCAGCAAAAACCAAGCTTTTTATTTGACATTATAGCCTTAATTTTAACACGTAACAAAAGTAAATAAACTTTATCTTCTAATTAGAAATTTAAAAAAGAACATAAAAGGTTACACTAACCGCATTAACATGAACAATTAACAATGCTTCACAACTGAAGTGAAAACAGAGCAGTTAACTTCTTCAAATCTGAACTGTACATAAGGATCTTTTTTAGTTCCAGTTGTTGATGGCCAACTATTACAATATAACACCCTCAATACAGAGAGGCAAAGACACTGCCCATCATGGTTTGAGACTATTACCTTAGCTTCAGACTTAGGTAAATTTCAGATATTGCTATAAAATCATATTATATAGCTGTTGCTTGCATGCCATGACATTCTGCACCATTACAATTATATCAGAAAATGTTGCTCACTTCTAAATTCCCAATGTGCAGTTCATTTTTTCCCCTTTCCTAAAGTATTGTTTAGGCCGAATATATTTGAGTATCTTTGGTTTCTGTACTGAAATAAATAATAATATAATAAAATCTCCAGTGTTTTTTCTCCACATTCTGGATCCAGTCTCTAGAAAAGCTGTGTACTTACATGGTTTTGCATAGAAATAAAACTATTTCCTAAGCCCCCAGTTCCAGGATTTTAAAGAAAGATTTAATTGAGTTTGGGTTTGTTTTGTTGTGGTGTTTTGTTTGTTTGTTTGTTTGTTTGCTTTTGTGGGTTTTTAAAAATCACATTTCTAAGCAGTCAGAATTTAAAAGAAAAGTAATAGTAGAGTGCCAATCTGTTCTGCCCAATGACATGACCATGCAGGTTAAAAAACTGTACTGGTAAGCATTCTTTTCACTCTCTGATTCCTTTTTTTGAATTAATTTTGAATATAACACCTAAGGAAGTTTTCATAGCATATACAAGTAATGTCTTCCTTGGAAAAGAATGGCTTTCTGTGTTAATAAAGCCAGAGTGCTGTTATCTCTCCAAAGCACATACACTGTTATCCTGAGTCATACTGAAGTAGCATCAGATCAGTGAAGCATCTTTGTCTACTTCAACAGGAACATTCTGCAGCTTGCAATGGAATTGATGTACTGACAGTAGCTAGTCAAACAGGTCAAACTTTACCAAGTTGCTGTTTTGGGGGACATGTTAGCATGAGGGGTGCTACACTGAGACTGGCTGTCACAGACAAAACTGGATTGAGCCTGGCCAGACTCAAAGGGCACAGGAAGCCAGAGTCTGCCTGTACACACTGCTTCAGCTGCTTAATTCTGTAGGATGTTTATAGTCTCCTCCACATCTCAAAAGCAGCAAGAAATCAAGCACAACAAATGTTTTGACTGGAATTTCAACAGGTAGCCAACAGAGTGGAGGAGCCAACTGGAAAGGAAATGGGAGATAATGAACGGGGTGGTGCCTTGCTGTTGATACCCTTGGAAATGAAGGTAAGTAAATAATGTTTGATGCAATACAGAAGAGGAACTAGGCAAATCCTTCAAATAGAGAAGTGATGTGGTTAGAGTAATGAGCTATGTAAACAATCTTGGGTTGCAGTTTCAGAGTTGTTAATTCCAAGGCTGTGCAGAACCCAGTCTCTCAGCAGTACTAAATTGATCTGGATGAGGTATGACCATGGTGTCACATTGCACTCATATTAGCTTCTGTCCATGCCACAGTATTTTTGTTCTGCCTCTGGAAGAACTGACAATAGCTGATCGGGATTTACTGTATCCTGGTACAAAGTTATCCCTTCAAATTTTTTTTCTGAACAAACTTTAATTGGGAGAATTGGTTAAATTGCATTAGTTGTTTCCATTTGATGGCTGTGGTGTATTTGATCATTAATAGGAGGCCTACAGTCAGCTTTGCTCTGTTGTCAGATTGACATTTCCAGTGGTTAGTGGCTGTTGTGTTAGGAGCTGTGTTGGTTAATGCTCAGGGGTTGGTATTAGGGCAATCTTTGTAAATCAGCAAGAGAACAATGGTCTTAGCTGCAAGGATAGATCAAAGGGCTGTTTTGGAACTGCCACATATACCTTGGGTGCTAGGATCTACAAAGACAGTCAGACCTGACAGCTGACAAACAAGCTTGAGTGTCAGGTAAACTCACAAAGAAGATAATAAGAGGGTTTTTAGGAAGAGTCCTTGCTCCGATGAGCTCTAATTTCCTGCTAGTCATTCACAGAAGAGAGAAGAAAACTATGTTTTGAGTTTGGATAGGGGGAGGTATCTGATCTGAAATACAAATAAATTAATATCTCTCTGCAAATGATTTATGGATCTGCTTCTTTCCCTGAGCTAACTCAGCGATAATGTAGGAGGGTAACAGAAGACCAAGGATACAGCTCTCTGAGAGTCTGTCAAACACTAGTAAGGAAGTCTTATATAGGTAAAAAGCATTTAAGCAAAGCATGGTTGATTGTGTCAGGCAAGAAAGGATGAGATTTAAATACTTTTCTTGGGGTTCTGTTGAACCTTTGGTTGGCTTTGGTTAATCCAGAGTGGAAACTGAGAAGTTTGGACACTGATTGTTGGATGTCTATGGAGTGAGTCAGAGAGAGTGAATGCATAATTAGGAAAGTAGAACTGAGTCAAGGCTTTTTTTCATTTGTCTATGTATACCACTATTTTATTGTTTTTAGGGGAAATAGAAAGAAAGGGTAAACCAAGAAGATTACATCATATTTAATCATATAATTTTTAAAAAAATAATTTTGCTTGTGTAATTTATCCCCTCTAGTGAAAATTTGGTGGCTTCTGGGCTTTTCTCCTTTTGCTTACTTTCATGGACCAGAAAGATAGGAAAAACAAGGATTGTTTTCTCAAATGACTCCCCTTGGAGCTTGCTGTTCTGCTATGTAGGTTTACATGCAGCTAAGCAAATCTAGTGATTTGTTGCCACATAAAGGTGGCTTTATTTTTTTGTGTCTCTATGTTCTGCCCCTTTCTTTGTGCTGATGCTGCTATTTATTGGACCTGCTTGTCTGCCATGTGTTTATTTGGCTCGTGGAAGTGTCCCAATGAGTGCCAAAATCAGCACAAGCTAGCCTGGAGTGCCCAGCTGGGAGATGAGTTTTGGAGATGGGGGATGTCATATTCTTAGCAGCCGTAAACTGTGAGTGTGAGTCAGAGTGCCTTCTGGACTGAACTATTGGGGTAAGCTAAGCAGCTCTTCAAGAAATGGAATTGTGAAATTCATCTCTGTTTCTATATAAGCAATGAAAAGGGTTGGCACTTAAGGCAGAAATACGTTGATGATGATTGATGTTAATACAACTCATTCTCATGGGATTATCTGGTATTTTACACCTCTGAGTTTTTTTCAGATTCTTTGCAAAACCTGCAAACTCTGTCAGATCCATTCAGTGAGCTACCACTGACTCATCTTTTGGCTTAGGATGTACTTTCACTGAGATCTGGCTGGCTGTATGATGTGTTAGTACAAGGAGTTAAACCAGAAGAAAACCCATTTTTTTGCTGGGCTAGCTTTCTGTTCACTTAATTCCTTGAATCAAGCAGGTACCAGTATTTGCAGAATTGAGACTGGAGAAGAATGCTGACAGGTAGAAGAGGGAAGCAGAACTGCCTTTTCAACAGAAGCTAAACCTTCTATCCACTTTGTTGCAATGTGAGACTCCACCTTTAGGATGTGGCTTCACAGTTGATTGAAACTGATCTCATTCTGACTTCTTGAGGAAAGAAACTCTACTGCATTCCTGGTATCAACCCTGCTAAAATAAACTCTGCTCAAAATCGCTTGTTTGCATATGTAGTCATGGCATCAATAGCATGGACAGACGGAAGATAAATCAAATCAGGAGTTGAAATGTTAGTTTGGCTTTTTTCTGTAGCTCGGGATGGGGCCCCACAGAGAGTGTTATTAATGAGCTAGTGGGGACTACATGCAGCTCTCTGCTCATTGTCTGCTACCAGCAATTTAAGTCTTCACTGGAGCCTCTCCCCTTTGATATTCCATGATCATTGATTTTCCTTTGAACACCGACTCATTTACCCTAGCCTTCTCCCTCCTAAAGGATAAGCTAATGCCATTATAAAAATAATTCATTTTTTCTGTGATCAGCAGAACAAGTGAAGCCTGGTTTCCTATGGATTTGTCTCATATGTATATTAAGCAGTGTCTGCACATGCTTACCATTTTATCAGTGATAGCTTTACTAGGACCTGTTTCATCCATTTGGCTTTGCATTTCACTTAAGTTACCTTTGTACAAATTTAGATGGAATTTAGCAATAGTTTAAACATGCTTTTTTTGGCAAGGGAAGTGGGGGAAGTAATGGGACCCGGAGGCAAAAAAACCAACATAGAATAATTTCATAAGCCTTCTTTCCTTAGGAAATCAGGATAAAAATCAGTCTTTTGACAGAGACCTTTGCAGAAACCTCAGGTCAGGCTACAGACACAGATAAATAAATATTACTGTTTACCATGTAAAGGCTTGCAGTCACCTGCTGTAACAGATTTCTTGAAAGGCTAAGCCAGCAATTGGTGTCCCTATCAGGTTTTGGGAATTTGTGGGATTTTTTTGTTTGTTTGTTTGTTTGTGTCTTTGTTTGTTTTGTGGGTTGTTTGTTTTTTGTTTTGTTTCATTTTGGCAGAGTGCACTCATCACTTGCTTCAATTTATTTTTAATTTAATATTTGTTCTTGAATAAATGGCTATATAGGTATAAGACAAGCTCTTAAAGAGACTTGTGGCTTACAGGGCTCTGTAATGTCACTGATGCCATGAAAAATAAAGACTTTAAATGCAACCAGGGATACAATCCTCTTACTTAGAGAAAAGCTATCATCTTCTCTCTGAGATTTTCACTGTGTAATAAATATTGGGGTATTTTACTGCATTTTTCTCTATTGTAAATTTACACTTCTATTACTTTAGAAACTAAAATAATTGTAAGAGGAAAACCTGCTATTTCAGATTTTTTGGTGGGTGCTAGTTTATTATGAAGGGTCCATCTGCAGATTTGTTCTGTGTAAGTATTCTATACTTACCTTGAGCTCTGACAGAGTTCTCTTAAGGATGCCTTCTCTACCCTACAGTGGGACAGCTGAATCCTGGAGCCCAGCTGCATCATCTTCTTCACCTGCATCCCCAGATTCCACCTCTTTTCCCTTCAAACTAGTTTGCATATGAAGCAGCTCCATGATTTCCTGAGCCTGACAACACAAAAGCATGGATGCTAAAACAACACACTACAGAACACAGAAATAGAGGACCAACCTGCACTACCAAAGTCACAAACAATGTGGTCTTTCAGAGATAAGAACAACAGAGGAGAAACACCTCTTGGGGCACGGTGAGAATTTCCTGCCTTCCATAGGCCCTTGCAGGTACATGTTAATCCCTTAAGTTCTATTGGTTAATGCTCTTGATGTCACCTCTGTTCACCCCAGTTCTGCCCATTTACCAAATATGTACCTTCCCTAGAATGTTCTCCCCTCTCCTGATCCCCATTAGCTATGTTTTGCCTCAGTGCTCCACCCCTGTCACCCCACTGGTTTTCCTGGTTGGTTGTCCCTCCTCTACATCACTTTTTCCTGTTGCCATTGAACCTTGACCCTCAGACCCACCTCTTCTGTCCCATATTTAACCCTGTGCCATCATCCCAGTGTTTGTCTTGTCCCTGGACCCTCTTTGAGATGGTGAGGTGTTCTTGGCAGTCCATATAAAGGCCCATCCTTCACCTTTGTTCGTCAGCAATTCAATAAACGTGCTCTGGGCTTTGAGAATGCTGGTTGCTCACAGAGACCTGTTGAAGCACACCACTTCAGGATGGGCACTCAGTCACAGTACAACAGGAAATGTGGGACTATCCATTCAACTGGCAGTCCAGGTTTATGCTAGATTCCAATGACCGTACAAAACAAAGCACTATACCTTGAGGGATTTGTGTGAAGGGAAGAGAGAGGGAAAGAAACAGGCAGAACATGTCCATCTGACTATGGGAACTCAGGTACTGCCAGACCCCTCCAGCTTTCTCTCCTGAGCAGGCACATGATGCATTTTTCTTCTGAGGAAAAGTCATGTGAGAAAGGAAGAGTTTCAAAGTAGTGCTGGCTCCTGCTGGGTGATCTGCAGTTCAGCTGGTCAACCGTGTCTGGTGCATCAGAGCATAGGCATTGGATGGAGAAGCTGGGGCCAGGCTGTGACTGAAAGGGACATACAGACCTTTTCTTTAGAGGAGAATAAACCAGAGACATGATCTGAGTTACTGCAGTGAGATTGCAATGCTAACTCAGTGAATTAATATAAAAATGCATAAAAATCTCCATTGTAGAGCAAGACTAAGAGGTTTTGCAGAAGCACTGATGATACAGAAACTGTAACTCTTAAGGTATATAAAGCATTTGTACATTCAAAATACAGATGCAAGTCAATGGAAAACAAAACTCTGATCCTACCCCAGAACCAGTGAGAGCTGATATGGCCACACCATGCTAGCATAGATCAGATCATTAGAAAAAGTAGCTCCTTAACCTTTAATAAGCTTTGTCATCTTATTTCTGCTAAGGAGAGGGCCTTATTTGCTCAGAAAAGTGTTCTGGAAATCACCTGTATTCATTGTGAGCTATCAAGATGTCTGTATCTCATTCCTGAGTAAAGAAAAAAATAAGGAGGGAAATAAAGATGAGTTACAGACTGAAAAAATATTGCTTCTATAGAAGAATTTTTGCCAATGCCAGCCATTAGCTGCTTTGTTGCACTCTTTGGACAATGTGTGTGCTAACTGCCTAGTCTGCTAGGGAGATCATCCTACCTTGACAACTACTAGTGGCAAAGTTAAAACAAAATTCGATGCTGTCAAATTGTTAAATTTATTTAATGCAGCATTTTCTGTGGGTTCCGTCTCTACTTCAAATAGATGCAGCTAGATGGAATTCTAACAGCACAGAATCTGGGAGATACTGGGAATCGCAAAGGAATTTGAAGAAATTGGGTGCTCAGATTCTCTCATTTGCAACGGAGTTTGGGCTGGAAACTTGTTTTGTTTTTAAGAGTGAAGACCTCAAGCCTGGATGATCGTGACCTGAATGCAGCAGCTGCCTGTGTACTCACTGTCCGGATTTTGTGGTGCCACGCTTCTAACCTGCCTATTTCTCCCCACACACAGGGGAAACAATCACTTGTCGTTATTATTCCTCTGTTAATTTCTCAATACTCTCAATTTGATTTGTTCCCTCTTTGTTTCCTTCCAGTTTGCCACTTTGGAGGTGCCTGCCTTTTTTTATTTATTTTCCTGGCTGCCTTTGTTCTTTACTTCCCATTCTATCTGGTCCCTCAGACCCAGGGGCTCCCCGGTGCTCTGCGTGTGGCAGACTTCACCCCGCTGCGGCTCGCTCCTCAAGCCCTCCCTGGCCGCAGACAAACCGCACTTTTCACTCCAAAAACCTCCTTTAAACGGAGCTGTGTTTTCAGTATTTTGGCCAGTATTTTGTCCCGGCCGAAGGCACGTTGGCGCCTGCAATTCAACACAGACAGCCCGGCGCTGCTGCCGTACAACATGGCGGCGCCCACCGCCCCCTCGCACCGCCGGCACAGAGGAAGCGTCCGCCACTGTAAGGCTCCCGGTGTGTGTGGCGACGGCCCCGCGGGGCGTTCCTGCAGCCGGACGCAGCCGTTCCGCGGGACGCAGGCAGCGGGCGGATCGGCGGGGCCGGGCGCGGGGAGAGGCTGCTGCGCGCACCCCGGACAGGCGGCAGCCGCGGCTGCAGGTGCGCGGTGCGCGGCCCGGTGTGCCCGCGGCCTCCCGCGTGCTCGCTCCCGCCGTCCGGGCCTCTTCCCGGCGGAGATAACCGCGACCGAGCCTAAAGCGGGCAGCGCGTTCCCCCTGGCGCCGACGGGAGCCGCGGACTCCCCGCCTGCCTCCGTCCCGCCGGGCCCGGCAGCGGCCCGGGGAGCGCTCGGCTGGGGTCCCGGCCCGCCCCGGGCCTCGGAGCGCCGCTGCCGGCGGGGCTGAGGGGCCGCGGTGTGTTACCGGGTTTGTCCCGCCCGGAAGGGGATCCGCACTAGCATCGCAGGCACCCCGGTTCCCTGACGGGTACTGGCTGTTGCACCGAGGGCGAGGCCTCGTTGCCCGCGGTGTTGGCGCTGATTTTCGCGGTGGGAGTGGGTGACCTGTTGCTCCGGGGGCGCTCAGGCAGGGCCCGGGCCGTGCTCGGTGCTGTAGCGTCGACACCCCAACTTCTGCTTGTGGGGAGGAGAGCGCAAGGACTGCCCTTTAGAGACAGCGTGGTGGGTCGGGGAGGTGGGGATGGAGGGGCAGGATTGACTTCAGTTTATTGAAGGAGGTAGGGATGGAGGGGCAGGATTGACTTCAGTTTATTGAAGGAGGTAGGGATGGAGGGGCAGGATTGACTTCAGTTTATTGAAGGGCTACTAAGCTTCTCTATGATACAGGGGCAGCTGTGTTAAAAATAAGATGCTGCTGCTTTAGGGCTTTTCAATGCCTGAAGAGCCACTTGACCCTAGTATGGATGTGAATGTAACAGATAAATGCCCGTTATTTACTAATGCGTGAATGGACATGCTTATTCTGCAGCAATTTCATTTGGGCCTTGTTTAGGTTGATCTAGTTGCGAACTGAACTAAAAGATGTTGATAATAACCGTGACTAGTTTATTTTTGGAATAGCAGAGTTTATGGAAGCACTGAGTTGTATCAGTTAAATTTCATGGATTCCCTTTAAGGGTTTTAGTGGTGTGATCAACAGCAGCATTAAGTCTCCTCTTCCTGCTCAATCCATCATTGCAGCAGTCTGTCTCCAGGACCCCAGTCTAATTAAAGTGGGACCTTTTATCTGTCGGGATCACAAGTTGTGACTAGAACCTTCTAATGATACCATTGCATGTGTTCAGTATCTCTAAACATGTTTCATTCAGTTGTCTTTAATTTCTTCTTTTATTTTTCTCTGCAGGCCATGGTGAATTCCCACAAAGCCATTTTGAGAGGGTGAGGTGAAGGAAGAGAAAGGGTAATAAGAAATGGCCAAGCAAACAGCCGTGACGATTACTTTGGCGACCCTGCTGGGCGTTGCACTGGGGGGCCTGGTTTTGTGGAAAGCAAGCCAGTGTCGGAAAGGAAAAACACGCTGTAGTAGTCAGCAAGAGGAAGCAGCAGACAAGTCAGGAGATGAGAAACTCATTAAGGCAGAGGATAAGAAGGTGCTTTCCTTCTTCAGATCTCCCACCTTTTTCTGGATAGAGAGGACTCTTGATGCAGACATAGTGCTCATTTCAGAGCAGGAGGAGTGGGATCATGTAGAACCATTGCTGAAGAAGGAGCTGGAGAAGTGGCCGGTTCTTGGAATTGATTGTGAGTGGGTGAGTGATCAAGAAGTGCCTCTCCTTCCTTTAGATTGCAAATTGCATGGGGAAATCATTGAAGGTGGAGCAATTCCTTTTGCTTAGACGGATACCTCGGGGCTTACTGTTGAAACTGTGATTGTCTGTCATGATGGCAGTGAAGTAGCTGCTAATTTTGATTCTTCTTACATTTAAACATGATGTACTTGTTTACTGAGTTCCTGTGATAAATCGACTTTACTAGATATAGTAACAGTTGTATGGCTAAATATAGCACTATGTATTTTGTGTAATATCTCTTAAAAGGTGATTTACTAGAAATATTTGGGCTTACACTATTTTAAATCCAGCTACATATTTAAGAAATAATATCTTAAGAATGTTAAATCCAGAAAGAAGGATAATGCTGATATGTAGATAAAACTCACTGGGACAACCAGAAAACAAAGTTCCTCTTCTGCTTGTACATTTGCATGTGTGATATCTCAAACAGGCTTAAAGTAATTTATAAAGCCTGCCTTTGCCATTGTAGTGACTGGGAGTTTATTCACTCCACAGTCCCTCAGCTAAACAATGTATTTGCCATAAATTTATATAGTGGGTAGCTTTGTGCTGGTGTGGATTCAAAAATGTTTCTGATTTCTTCCACCAGCTCAGCAATGAAGGGGAAGGGTGAAAGGGTGAAAGATTCTCTTGTGGAAGTGTGGCAAGAAGTAGCCTGGGGACAATAATACTGTGAAAAAGACATAATTTGCAGTGAAATTTTTAGACACATGTAACAATACTTGACCGTGTAAACTGATAAGTATCTCCTGCTTTCAGTGGCCTTTTTTTACAGTTTGCTTCTGCTCCAATATTACTAATAATAAGGTAACCCAGACTCTAATTTTTTATATCCTTACAGGTATCTGCGGATGGAAAAGCAAATCCTGTGTCCCTGTTACAGATGGCTTCTTCCAGTGGCCTCTGCATTCTTGTTCGGTTGCCCAGGCTTGTTGCCAGTGGCCAGACTCTTCCAAAGACCCTGTTGGACATCATGGCAGATAGTGCTGTGTTGAAAGTTGGGGTAGGATGCTGGGAAGATGCTTGCAAATTGCTTCATGATTATGGTCTTCCAGTCAAAGGGAGCATGGACCTCCGCTATTTAGCCATGAGACAGAGGTGAGTGCCTGAAGACCAGAGGTAGATCCCTTTGAGGCATCTTTTGAGTTGGAAATATTTCATAGGTAATTTGCATAAGCTGAATGATATCAGATTGGTATGTCTGGAATTCTTAGAGTGGCTTTAGAGATGGGGCATTGATAGCTGCAGCCTAACAATGTGTCATGCTTCTATTCTGTGGTCTTAATGGAAATGAAATCTTCATGAGGATTTAATTTGCTGATTATGTCCATTAGTCTTCTCTCACAGACTGGTACCTTTGTGGACTGCGCTGTGTATCATGCTTCATGTCCAGGCACAGTGATGTAATGCAGTGAGAGTGAACACTGTGTCAGCAGATGTTTGAATACACTGCCTAGAAGTGTGAGTTAAATGTGCCCAGGGCATGTAAATAGAACTGTTGAATTTCAAGATTTCTTGAAAAAAATACTAAATAAACTAATTCCAGTTTTCTCTTTTAATAACAATTCTTCTATGGAAGGGTTACACTTCTGTGGAAAAGTTATCACAAATGTGATGCTGTTTTCTTATCTTTCACTCTTCCTAAAACAAGATGCTTTACTTGCAAATATTCTTCATGTACAGTTATATGTGTGCCTGGGTGTGGTGTTAGTGATCTGGGCCATGGGTTTGCTGACCTGTTGGTGCCTTTTTAGCTCTGAGAATGGACTTCTTGTCTGTAGTGGCCAGGGTTCTTCGAGGCATTCCTGGTTCTTGGGCTTCTCGTGAATCCCTTGGATAAATGGTCCATCACTGTGTGATGGATCTATTTAGTTCAGAAGTGAGTAGTTCAGAGCCAAGCACTTCAGCCTTAAATATTACTAACTCCCAGTCTTGCTTGCTTTGCATATTGCAGACACAAGATAATGACTAAATCTAGAAAGGACATTTTAGTGGAGGGGAGGGAGAGGGCCTGTAAAACTGACAGGCAGCTGTGTGCTGTTTGAGTCATGCATCATGTGCATTGTGCTCTCACAGGTTCAGGCTACGTGAGGCCATATGAATTTGCATGAGTGTATAGTTTCATTTTTAATATGTTTGTTTCACTTTTTTTGTTGAACTGAAGGAAGGATCTACTTCACAACTGCCTTAGCCTTAAGTCTTTAGCTGAAAAAGTACTGAACTTCCCACTTGACAAATCTCCTCATGTGCGTTGCAGCAACTGGGAAGCAGAAGAACTGACACAAGATCAGGTGTGTTCTCCACTTGACTTACTGTTTTGAGAGGGAAAGTAACCTTCTTACTTGAAAAAGAGATTTTGCAGCAGGGAGATCTGAGCCTGTTCAAATTATACCTCAAAACCTTATGTGTGACAGGGCCTAAAGTTAATTTTGGACTCTCTGACTGCATTTCCCTCCTTTTCCATGAAGATAATTTTCTGCTATTCTCCCTGGATTCTTTACCCTTTTTTTCCTTTAGTCCTGAAAGGTCTGTGAGGCAAGATCCCTTGAAGAAGTGTTTCTAAAAACCTCACCTTTTTATTACTTTCTTCTGTCTGTAGCAGTCAGTGCAACATTACAGAGACACTGAAAATCTTGTTGACCTTCTTTGGAGCATCGTTGTTTTCCCTGACTTGCCCGTTTCTTTAGTCAAGCAGCACATGCCTGCAGAAGCAATGACCAGCAGAGGGAGTTACAGGACAAAAAACCACACTGAATACTCAGCCAGTGTGCCAAAAGGGAACTTTTTATGAGAGAGGGATTGATGGAGCAGGAGGATGTCTGACCTAAATATATTTTCAGTCCCTTGCAGTTCCTGGGGGCATTACCCCCAGGTATATAGTGATGTTATGAAAGTGCCACACAACTGGCAAAACTTCATGTGAAATTCAGATGGAAATTAATCCAGCTTCTGGTTTTACTGTACCTTGTGCTAAAGACTGATAATGCTGGGAGTATGCTGTTTGTCAGTATCTTAATTTCTGTGCTTTTCTGCAGGTTCTCTATGCTGCTAGGGATGCCCAGGTCTCAGTGGCTCTGTTCTTCCATTTGCTGGGATTTACCAGCCTCCCTGCTACATCTGAAGGTGAAAACTCTGTCGCTGCTTGGGAGAAAGCACGGGGTAGATGCCAGGGCTTGATGGATATCCCATTTAGAGGAAGAAAGAATGGCAGCACAGGAGAGGAGAAGAGTGGAGAGGGACGTTCTCCTCAGAAAACAAAGAATCGTAAGTCTTGGATGAATGGCCAGCCCTCTGGCAATCAGCAGATGAGAGATCCACGCAGGCAGAAGCGAAAGCCTCTGGGCGTGGGATATTCTACACGGTGAGTATGTGAGCACATTTTACTGTTTGCACTGCGTGTGGAAAATCCTGAGTGTTGCCTCATGCTCTGGTCATTAAACAAAAGAGATCACGTGAGCTAGGAAAGGGAACACAGGACCTAACAGTCATGGGGGTCAGATCCTATTTCCTCACTTTTTCCACACTTTTTCCTCACTGGATTCAGGATTACCATCCTTACAGGCAATTTTTTTGGAGTGAATCCTAAATTGTTATGGGCTTTTGCTAGCAAGAATTCAGGTTTTTTTTAAATTAAAAACAAGTTGAAAAAGTTGCTTTAAGCTCAGTGAAGTGGAAGATGTGGGATATTTGTATGTTTGGTTTTCTTATAATATAATCTAATAAAATTAATCACTGGACCTAACTAAAATTGTATGTAATTATTATCAGGGAAAGAAATACATTTTACAGTATTTACAGCAATATGGCTCTGGTCTGTAATAACACTGGATGTGGTTTCAAAAGTCCTTTTTCACTTTTCTGTTTAAATTTGTTTAGTTTTAATGTTTATTCATCCAGAGTTGGGAAGTACTGACATTATCATGGTAACTGAGTTGAACTGTTGATGCTTAGTAGAAGGAGATGTCCTGTATCTTTTGTTGGGTTTTTTCTCCTCACAGACCTCAGAAGAAATAATTTTGTCAGATTACATAGCCTGTGAATCAACATTTTTTGCTGGTAGAGCTCTGCTGAGTACTATTTTGTACAGTCTCACTGTAGAGAGGAAAGGAAACTTTCCTGCAGTGTATTGGACATGTCTGGCCAGTTCCTCCCAGGTCCTCTCTGAGCCTAGCCTGCTCCACGTTTCAATTTTGTATGAAGGAGGTTGGCAGAGTAAGGAAGTATTTTCTGCAAAACAGAGCCCATCCACACACTGCCACAAACCACCAGAGACTGCTCAAGCAGGACTTTTGCACTGCCAAAGGTTGGGTCCTGTGTTTGAGGGCATCAGCTCAGCTTCGTTGTTCTTCTGAACTTGTGTTCAGGTTCCCAGTGCTGCAAGAGTGTTTTTAGACCATTTCTCTTGGGTGAATAAAGTAATTGATATTCACACTAAATTTTAGAAAAGGTTTCATAATAAAACATTAAAATCCAGGCTTAGGAATCCAGTCCTTGAAACTGCCTTGCCTGTAAGTTGATGCTCTCTTTGAGCTTACTCTTAGCTCATCATCGTTTGTAACTTCAGTTCTCTTTTGTTTTCTAATTCAACTTTTTTTTTTTTTTTTAATGCTGTCTTCATTGATGTCATCTCTTGAAAATTTCAATTCAATAGTTATAATTCTTTTGGCAACGGGAAAGCAAAGATACCTTAGAGTCAGTTGGTGAATCCTGGATAAATGTTCAGATGTACTGCTTCCTTGAGCAGCAGCCTACAGAGTCTCAGCAGCCTCAAGTTTTGGTTTAAGGATACTGCTGGCATTCAGAGGAAGCTGCCTGAATTGCAATGTGGCACACAGGGCTGTAGAAAGCTCTGGGCTTTTGTGTTTAGCTGCTGTAATACTGCTCTTGTTTCATAGAAAATCTCCACTTTATGACAACTGCTTCCTACATGCACCAGATGGACAGCCCCTGTGCACTTGTGATCGCAAAAAGGCTCAGTGGTATTTGGACAAGGGGATTGGAGGTAGGCATACCAATTTTCCTGTTGGTATTTGAAATCCTCTCCTCTCCTCTCCTCTCCTCTCCTCTCCTCTCCTCTCCTCTCCTCTCCTCTCCTCTCCTCTCCTCTCCTCTCCTCTCCTCTCCTCTCCTCTCCTCTCCTCTCCTCTCCTCTCCTCTCCTCTCCTCTCCTCTCCTCTCCTCTCCTCTCCTCTCCTCCTCTCCTCTCCTCTCCTCTCCTCTCCTCTCCTCTCCTCTCCTCTCCTCTCCTCTCCTCTCCTCTCCTCTCCTCTCCTCCTCTCCTCTCCTCTCCTCTCCTCTCCCTCATAATGGAGCATGAATTTTTTGTGTCCTTATTGGAAGTACTGTTGGGGATTCACTAGAATGACTCTTGTGTTGTAGGATTGTTATTTTAGCTTTCCAATACAATTTGTCGTGAATATTTTCTCTTTGCCTTTATCCTTTTAGAGCTAGTTAGCACAGACCCTTTTGTTGTGAAGCTGCGGTTTGAGCCTTCGGGACGTCCCGAGTCTCAAGTTGATTATTATCTTACAATCAAAGAAAATCTCTGTGTTGTATGTGGCAAGCGAGAATCCTATATCCGGTGAGTTGTTCAGTGGATAGGAGAAAAATGCATCTTCTAAAACAGGACTGAGGTCTGCATCAAGTTTGGCATCCAGAAAGCTTGGTTAACAGCCTGAAACATTGTGCTTGTTCATGTCCTGGGTGGGACACTGTTCGAGTGCTGTGCAGTTGTTTGGCTGTGTGAGATTCTGAAGAGACCAGCCTTTCCTTTTACTGAGGCAGGAGATATTGATCCTAGGAGAGATCAAAGCATATGGAACATGGTGTGCTGCAGTTTGAGTGAAGAGGCAGCAGTGTGCTGACACACACTGGGTGGGGTGGCATCCCCTTCCAAAAAGACCTGTACTATTCCTTGCACTCCTTAATCCTTTATGTTTGGAAAGTTTAAGTGAGCCTAAAGCTCATGAGGTCAAATACAACAAGATTTTTCTCTTTGTCTTTTTGTCTGCTACTGATTAATTGAGAAGTGTACTTCTCATAGTGCATTACTTTTTTTTTTTTTTTACAGTATGAATCTTTAATTAAAAGTGATAAATTTTTGGAAAGAAAAAGAGAGCAATGCAGAAAATCTGGAGAGAGAACTACAAGTGAATAAAAATAATTACTTTCTGTACTACATGTCCTGGTAATCTTTGCATACCTGGACTTTTAGTTTTAGTTTTAGTTGACCATTTCTGGAGCAGGAAGAGGAGGAACTGGGGAGCAGCAGCCCCAGACAAATGCAATGAGCTGCCTGTTTTGTGTTCTCTAGGAAGAATGTTGTTCCTCACGAATACCGAAGACACTTCCCCATCCAGATGAAGGACCACAACTCACATGACGTGCTCCTGCTCTGCACATCCTGCCATGCCATCTCCAATTACTATGACAACCACCTGAAGCAGCAGCTGGCCCAGGAGTTCGGGGCTCCGATCGGCTCTGAGGAAGGCGTGCGTCTCCTGGAGGACCCTCTGCGCAGGCAAGTGCGCTCGGGAGCGCGAGCCCTGCTGAATGCAGACAGCCTGCCTGACCCTCGAAGGGCAGAGCTGCTGCAGAGCATCAAGGACTTCTATAACACAGACACAGTCACTCCAGAGATGCTCCAGGCAGCAGCTGGTCTGGAAACCAGGTATAGCAAGCCCAGGTAGGCTGGGTGTAAGGTTTTTAGTCGTTTATATTGCATTTCTTACTGGTTTTGTTTTTATTTATAGCCATTTCTACTCAACTAACCACTGGTCTCTGAACCGCAGCTCTTGTTTCTTTCCCTCTTTCCCTTCCTCCTCACCAGTCATCTGTTCCTGTTTTCCATCTTCTCATCCAATAATTTAGACTTCTTCTGAAGGACAGATCAAGAAAAGATTCTGAAGGACAGTCATATCAGAAGTCTTCTCTTCTTTACTTTCTCAAAGCTTCCCCAGATATCTTTTCTTAACAAGTGTCTAGTGTCTGCATGAAATGAGCATCTTCTCCTTGTTATGCTCGCTGTTGTTTGTAAAGTGCGGATGCTGTAATTCTAAACCCATCCAGGCAGGGAATTCAGTGACAGGCTCAGCGCTGTGAAGGGTCTTACAACTCTTGCCTTGAGAAATTTGCAGTCTCTTGAGGAGCTTGTAATGGACCTTAAGAGCTTTGTTTAGTGTTGCTGTAAAGAACACTTTCTCAGTTCAGAGAAACCAGCTTTACAGTGTAACTGTGTTCCAGAAAACAGTCTGGCATTAAAGCAAACCTTGAAACTCTCCCTCTAGGTTAGTTTACCCTTTGTCAGTAATTAAACTCTGCAGCTGAAAAGTATTTTCAGTGTCTTGCTGTTCACTGGAGAAAGATCTGGAGTCTGACAGCAGGCTCGTGTGAAAATAAATTGTGCTTGTGTCCTGGCAGGATCTGCAATGAGAGCTACGTGCCACATGGACTGAAGGTGGTGCAGTGTTGTGCTAAAGGAGGCCTGCGCTCTCTTATGCAGCTGGAAAGACGCTGGCGGCAGCATTTCTTGGACAGCATGAAGCCAAAACACCTCCCAGAGCAATGGTCAGTGGACCATAACCATGTGAAGTTGATCCAAAAGTATGGGGAGGATCTTCAGATCAAGCTGTCATGAAACTAACTTCCTGGACTCTGGATAGTGTCTAATGGACATATGTGACTGAAGATGGAAAGACTTTTTATTTCTGTGTCTCCACTAACACCTTGGGCCTGGGTTTGCTAAAAGACAGTGGTAGATCTGCCAGATTTGCCAGTTAAATTTGACAGTTTGTATTAAATCCATTGACTTGAGCTTTCAGATGGTTTGGAAATTTAATCTTAGCCTGTCACTTTGTAGTTCCATGCAAGAGTGATATCATAAAGGAGTTTTTCTGCTCAAAACGACTATGAAGAATCATTTTCTGGCCCCCAGGATGTCTGTTGTCTCTAGGCCATCTCTCATAATAGAGTGAGTCCAGAGAAGGGCAACAAAAGCACAATACATGAATGTTTCTAGATTTTCTGACATACATTTGTGCCCTTGGCTTTACCTTGAGAGTCTTCTTGATAAAAAAATCTTCTTTGTTTTCAGTGCAGTTGAACTCTTAGGAATTCTTCCTAGAGAAGTCTTCCTGCCAGAGAGAGATTCCTTGTTTGGAAGAAGCAAACCAACCTTATTTTTTTGCAGATTCTGAGCTGTCTCAGCATTGTAAATAGGCCTAGCAAGTTTCCTGATGGAAGGTGCCTGATGAGAAGTGCACTCACACATGCAGGGCTGTTACAGAGGCAGGGTGGCATAACTCCTGACTGGAGTATTGGAATGGAAGTGTCTTGGTTTGAAAAGACAGGCATCTGTTAAGGAAGGCAGAAGCCTCTCTTGAAATGGAGAAGGTACACCCCCATATAAATGCAGTTATGCAGTAAAACAAAACCCTGACAGAGTCAGACACCCCATCAGTCAGGATGCTGGTAGCAGTCCAGTTAAATGGTGGCTGCAGTCTTGGAGTTCAGTTGAAGCAGTGGTCCTGTAGAAGGGTGCAGTTTTCCTCTGAAGATCTGCTGCTGATGTAGATGGGCTTGGTCTTCCTCTGGGAATCCAATGGAAAACAGCTGCCCTGATGTCCCAAATTCCAGATTTTATCTAGGTAGGAAATGCTTGGCTCCACCCCCTGGGTGGAGCATCACCCAATTGGCTGATGTAATTTTACCAGTCATGCAGTGGGACTCAATGGCCCATTAACAGAAGGTGGTTTCCTGGACAAAGGATGGGTAGTGGAAGAGATGAAGAAAACTGTCCCACCTGGATTAACAGCTGGACCATTAACAGAGTTATGAGGGGTGGGTTATGGATGAGATAAGGAGCACTTCTCTACCTAGTTTCAACAGGTGGTGATAGAATACATTCTGAATACATTCTGCTGGTTATATCTTGCATTGCAACCTGAGGCAGGAAGGATGCAGGCTCTTTAGGAAGAGCAGGCACTGGAGGCAAGGAGGAGGTGTCACCTTCTATGTCAATGATTGGTTGGAGTGCATGGAACTCAGCCTAGGAATGGATGAGGAGTCCATCAAGAACTTAGGGGTCTGGATTAAAGGCAGGGCAGGGACAGGTGACAGAGGGGATCCTTGAGTAGCACTTGGTGAGTACCTTTTCATATCAGACTGAGAGGAAAAAATTTAAGTTAAAGAACAGAAGCTTTTAAGAGGTCTGACCCCACGTGGCAAAAAAGGGAAAATCTGATGTTCTGTACCTGGATTTGACATGTGTGGTGGTGAGCAGGTTATGCTCTCTTCATGCCTGTTTCTCTGTCTCTAAAATGGGAATAATAATACTTAACTATCTCACAAAGGTGTTGTGAGGCTTAATTAATTCATGTTTTTGTAAAATGCTTTGAAAATATAAGGTAGTGTATGCTAATTATTACTGTTGTTTTTTAAGTTGTGCTGCCATCTAACTTCCTGAAATATTCACGTTTTTTGTCTGGTGCTAGATCTTAGTTAAAGATAACTTTTTAAAAATACACACTCCTTTCTGTAAAATTCCTTTTGATGATTTTGATTGCATGAGATGAATGTGCTTCTACTGAATGATGAAGCTATGCTCAACTTTTATAAGCCTCTATAAAGAAGTTTCAGTAAAACTCTTATCTTCACACTGCTGTGTATAGTGCAGTTGACCCACATTTTTTAATAATATTTGGGCAAAACCCTAGACCTGCTGTGATTGTGGCTGAAGCTGTACATTTTCAGATAATTTAAGAAATTTCACAGGCCAGGGGTAAAAACCCTGTTTGTAGCAGAGACTGTTTGAGATAAGTAGGAGCCATGAAGAGAAATGGTACATTAATGCCATCCCAGAGAAGCTGCAATAACAGCATGAGGAATCAAAGATTCATGATAAATAGTACTTATCACAGAGCTGCAAATGAGATAATTTTCATTATAAGGGCAATTTTTTTCCTGTACCACTGGCAAGTCTTAACAAAAAATCTTGTAGCCAAATGTGGTATGTCTCTGTGCTCATTCACACAGCTGATTATAATCCCAGCAAGACCTTCCTGCCTACAGCAGCAGTTTGGATATAACTGTTTCTCTCCAAAGCATTTTGAGCATGTGTTCAGATAGTGCTATATCCTGTCTCCATCTGATCAGGGTGTTGAGAGCTCTCTGTGTGACTCAGAAACTCCTTTTCTGTCGTCAGGAGTACAAGGTGTCCATTTCACCTCTTTGTTCTCCTTTGTTTTTTCTCCCTTTGTTCTGATACAGGAGCTCCTGGTCAAACTCTTTAATGGAACCCATTGGCTGACCACAGGGTCAGGTCTTTTCTGTTTGTGAGACAAGAAAGTTATGTGGAGACAGGAACTGGACTGCAGGTCGTCTATTTTTAAAGAGCCAGTGGTATCATTGAAGAGGGTTTTTTCCAAATCACTTGTTCAGAAATAGAAAACAGCAAGGAGAACTTTCTTCACAAATATTTTCTAAACTAAGATTCTTTGTTGTTTGTAAGATATCCTTTACTTGCATGATTTTAATTCAATCTGATAGAAGAGGGGAAACAATATATTTGTTATGCAGAAATAGATTTGATTTATTTTAATATGATTTTAAATTTTCTACTAGTCTATAGGTAAAACTTCCTTGTATGTCTCAGTTGCTAATTGTTACATTCTATAAATATTTACTCTTTTACCAAACTTACCACTTTTGAAGTTCTCTTGTTCCTTTCTTGTGTGCTTGCTTTTTCTCTTGTTTCCTTGTATCTTACTCAGTCCTTATGGGTCCACTGTTCCTTACAGTAACACCTGCACCTCACCCTCTGAGTTTCCCTTTCCAGTGCCCTCCCTGATTTGTGTCAGAGACCAGCTGTGGAAGAGCCCGTGCTGGCAGCAGTACTGTACTTCTAAGCAATGGGAAGGGAGCTTGCTCAGGTATGTTTGAATAGTGGATTCAGGTGCAGTCCTTGGCCTGGTCATTTTGGTCAGTCATGGCTACAGATCTACGTTTGTTCAAATGAAACCTTAGATTTTTCTCAGCCTGAGCATTCATCTAGGTTGCCCCAAGTATTTTACCTTAACTGGGACAGTCCTGCACTTAAACACACACATCCATTTTGTCTATGCAGGGGGAGTATTGGCAATGCTCTCTGTACAGGCTGGCTTTCGCAACATGGGATTTTTCTTTCTGTTGCTTGTCACTTCACATTTTTAAGTTGGTCCAAAGTATACTGTTAGAGATGGGGGAGAGAAATTTTCCATTTTACTTGGTACTTGGTGCCATCTGCTTCAAACTGGTCCTTGCAGGTTAGCAGGGAGCACACCACATCTGCTGAGATCCCCAAACCTCTCTTGGCTTATAAATTCCCTGCAGAACTTGGTTCCATCCTTTTTGTTTCGTGTGTTTTGCCCATGTGAAACATGTTCTTCTGTAAGAATATGACTGGGTACAAATTTCCAGAGACACATCTCTGGAATGGGAGAAGCAATGGCCCTTGAAACCCTTCCTCTGTGGGCTGCAAACTGATTTCTGTTTTTCCAAACACTACAGTTTGTGATTTTTCTTGGTTTTTCAGTAACTTAGACTTACTGCAAGGTGCAGGATTTACCAGCTGGGCAGCATTGTCTGTTGGAGGTGCAGTAGGTGCTGCACTTTTGAGCAGACTATACATGACATGTTAATTATGCTGCTGACAGTCTTGGCATTTGGAGTGCCTTGATTTTCCTCCTTTGACAGTTTCTAAAGGTCCCAGCTGTCACGTTTGTGACTGACAGGACTGAAGACAACATATCCCTGTGGGCTTGCATTTTTCTCTGTTTGGTATTCAGTAATGGCAGGGATGGGAAGCTCCCTTCCTGTTGCATTTCTATTGCTCTGGCTCCTTGAGTATCTGAACTTGGCACTGTGTGTAACATGGTTTTGGTGGGAGTTTTCCTGTGAAGGCAATGTGGTTGCCTTGAGAAGTACCTCACTGCCTTGGCCCCATGCCTCAATGTCTTGGAATAACTGAGTGTTTTCACATGCAAAGGGAGTCTCTGTAACAGGGAGTCACCTCCCTGTCTGCAGTGTTCTGTATGGGTTTACAGGCACCTCTAGTCTGAACCAGAAAGTCAATTCTCATCACTGCTCCTTGATCTCCCTCCTTTGGGCCTCCACAGTTGTCCAGACCTGTAAGACCTTCTTCATTCCCACTGGCTGCCATCCCCTTTGATGTTCCTTGGGAGTGAAGACTATTAAAAGAACTTTCTTCTACTTAGTTCAACACTATTAGTATAAGGACTTTTCCTCACCTTGAGGGGTACATTGTCCTGGAGAAAGGCAGTTTGAGCTAAGTGTAAAGAAGATGTATCCAGCTTTCTCTGGGACTTATAAAAGGAGCCACAGTGACCCCTCTTGTATTAGCCCTGCATCAAGGGAGTTTTGTTAAATGCTTTCACAGGCAAGTGAGCCAGCATGGTTAAGCTTAGTAGAGGGGGAAGGAAACTGCCAAAAGCCAAATAAACATGCATGGAACACAATTTCACTTAATCAAAACATATTCCTCTATCACTGTGAATTCTATCATGAAGAACAGGCACCTCTGGGAAGGTTTTTCTGTGCCAAGATTAGTGCTGCATCCTCTCCTGCCACTTAACTGTAATGGAGCTTGTTTCTGTCTTGAATTAGCCAGTGTGATGCTACCTGGGGTCTCAGTGGTGTTGGTCGCCAGGAAACAAAGAAAAACCATCATTCTCTTACTACTTTCCTTTTCAAGATATTGGATAAGTTCAGCTTTGAGACATGGGGGGAGTAAAGAGAACAGGAAAAAAAAGAGGATGGAAGCTTTTACTCTAAAATCTTGAGATCGCAAGATGTCATCTTCAGATAACAAGAAGCCATTTCGTTGCAGAGGAAAAATTTTGGCTTCATCTAGGATGATAGGAAATATGGCTTCTATCTTCCTTTTCTTAAAAAAAGTGAAAGATTGTGCAGTAGTTAAGAAGGAAAAAAGGAGAAGGCATTTCTATGTCTTGGCACAAATGTGACAAACCTGTGAAAAGGGTACTAGGCAGCTGTCAGAAATGCAGGCTTAAGAGAAAAACTGCCTGTCCAAACTCCCTTCACAAAAAACCCTGCTGCTCTAAGAAGCTGCTTCACATTGTGTCATGCTCTGTGGGGATCTCAAATGTGTCTGTTTCACATTGATTAACAGCAAGTCCTTTCCAATTGATTGTTTTTTGAAAAATGTCAGACAGTACTTTGCATTAGCTGAGATCTGCAAGTTGCTTTTCCTTTTTCCTCTGTGCCATGACTCTGTCCAGGACTTCTAGCCGTAAATAAAAGCAAAGAGACTGTCTGACTGCTGAGGCGTGTGAAAATATGAGTGGGACTCCCTTTCAGTGCACTAGGAATAAAAAAATCATTATCCCTACTTATCTAGGAAGGGCTATGGAGAGGTGAAATCTGAGCTGTAAGAATGTGTATATAGTTTTATGTCATATTGTTGCTATTCAGATAATGTTTTCCATATGTTTTAGAAGCTTTATACTGTCTTCTGTCCCCCTCTGGTTCTCCTGTGATATATGAGTAGCAAGACTAGATGTTGTTCAGCTGCATGACTCAAAGCACTCTGCTGATGTCTTAAAAGACCAGCTCCATTTTACAGATAGTTTCCCCACACTAGTAGTAGAGTGGGTCCAAGCAGTAGAATTGGAACTTAAGAAATCCTTACAGAGCTCTGGAAAACATCAGACTGGACTGCCAGTCTCTTCACAAAATGTTTATGAGGGAGAAAACTGCCTTCAAGTGCATCTTCTGTGCACCATGGGTGATGGGGAATGACAGATCCTTGATAGGTCCTCAAGAATACCCAAATACTCCTTTTTCCCCTGCCTTGCAAATGGACATTGGGACTCTTAATGCCTCTGGGCTCTGGCCCCATTGGCTCCATGCCTCCATTATGCTCTACTGCTTTTAAGGTTTCCAGTGTATAATGAAATATTGGAGTGTGTTCAATTTTGGACAAAGAAACCAGCAAGTGAGGTAAATACAGGTAGATAAACATAAGAGCTAAAATAAGGTGTGTTATCTGTATTTCACTCAAGTGGAATAATCTCCAATTAAAACCAGAAAGATTTCCTGCTAGCCTCCAACCTTTTGCTGAATGTTTTTCACTTCCAGCTGTGTCCAGTCAGTGAGTTCACAGCAAAATCTTATTCTCGTGGTGGCCTGTAGTAGGAGACAAGGAAGAGAAATGGCCATAAATAGTGGGGTTGGCACCCAGCTACTAACCTTGATTGTCTCTTGGCCTGCCTAGCCCTAACCTTAAAGGGAAAGAAACAGAGGGAAGCCTGAATGGGTTCTTGTCCTCATTTCTGCCTCTTTTCCTGAAAACTTGCCACTCTGGAAGGTGTCCTGTGCTCTGCAGGGAACAGCAGTGTCGAAATGTGGCTTATGAGCAAAGTCTAGAAGAGCTGAGTTTGTCTTCTTTAGGGGAAACAATGGAGGGACAAAGAGATAAATAAGAAACATGTAGTGCAGAAGAGGAGGGGGATTTTTTGGTGTGCTTTCTAGTCTAGCTAGGACAGGAGGTTATGGCCTTAAATCTCAATGAAGGAGATTTCTGCTAGTCATGAAGAAAAACTTCCTTACAGTATGCACTGCTTCACAACACAGGTCACATTGCTTTCTTAGCAGCAGACTGACTGCTCCCCAGCTGCAAACCATCTGTGCTGCCCACTGACAAACCTGGAGGTGATAAAAACTAAAATATTTTAGCTACCTCTGTGCACGGACGCTCTGCTCCCCTACGTGCCATGTGCCTTCAGTCACCCACTGCCAAGACAAGACATGCAGAGCTTCTCTCTGAACTACTTTAATTAATGTGTGCCTGCTCTGTATTTTTATAGCTCTTAAAAAAAATAGCTGTGAGTGGTATCTTGCATCAGAGGGAGGTTTTATATCACTGCTGTGAAGCTTGCCATTGCTACTGCTGAGGAGATGACCTTGGCACGTGTTCTCTCCCCTTCACTCCTCACACTATGTATTAACACCACACTTGGCACTTTCAGTCAAATGCTTAAAAAAGGACACAGAAGCCAAATGAGGATTTTTTTTTTAATGCAACTTAGCAGCTTTCCAAAAATCCCTGCTTCCTTGAGAAAAATTGCAAAAACAAACCTCCAGAACTAAATGAACATTCTCTTTCAAAGTATGTGCTCATTTTTCTTTAATCTCAGAACTTCACTTAGGGGAGACAATGGAGTCAGTAACCTCACCTTCACTTTTATAGAAAAGCCTTACTTTTCTATAAAATTCCTAAGAGTTTGCTGGGGAGATTTCACCACTACCCCCACCCCATGAAATTAAATGGAACTGCTGTACAAAGAAGCAAATTGTGCTGGAATAAGGTGGGAAATATATGCCAGTAAAACCAGCACAATTTTCTCACTTGCATCCTGAACAAAGATGAAGGAGAAAGCCTGAAAAATACAATCAACTTGAAGGGAATTCCAAAAACCACGGGGTGCTGTGTGTTAGGAATACTACAAAAAAAAATACCCCATATTATCCATGAGGGCAAGGATATATGTGTAGTAATTGCTGTGCTGGCCTGAAGCCAAAGTCTAGTTCAAGACAGTTTCACTGACCTTACTAGTCAGTAGGGCGAGCTTGGTTCTCCCCAGATAGTTTGGTTTTCCCACTTCATGTTTTCAGGGTGAAAACTGACTGATATTTCCTGTGATAGTTTGAGGAGAGCTAGGCAGAATTTTTTCCACAAGCCTCCTATCACCAAGACATGGGGCAGTGCCTGCTTTGCTGGGGCTGAGCTGTATGGCCAGCAGGATTTAATTTCACCTTCCCCTCTCTAAATACCCAGCAGTGAGTAGACTCTCAATGAGTTGCCTGTCTGAAAAACGTCAGCTAAAGTGACTGCACTTGTTCCTGCCAACATGAATTCCCAAACTTAATTTAGGGTTTGATGAGAGAGGAGAAAGTCCCTGATGATACAATACTGCTTCAGTTTGCTTCAGAAAGGCTCCTGCACAGAGGAGCTGTTGGTTAGTTAATAGAGCATTTTACAAGGAAGAACTTCAAAGTCTTCACACAGAGTGAACTTTGAAGAATTCTATGCTGTAGCTAGCATTTTGTTTCTTTTAAGGATGAAGGATGCAGAGAGTAATGGTAAATGTAGAGAGAGTCTGTTGATGAAATGCTGGTGTTCAGGCAGATTTGGTTGTAACAAGCTATTTTGCATGATTTCACCCCAAAGATTCAGTGCTCTTGGTGTGCTGATTTGATAAGGAAGAAGGAGACTTCTCCACCCTCCTTCCTGTATTTGTCAGTGGATTGTGGTGATAGCGACATAAAAAGATGTTGGGAAGCATTGTCAGAAACACGTCACCAGACTTCCCAAGTTCAGTGTGTGGCAGAGGACTAGAAACTCATTCTATGCGTGCTAACCTCACTGCTCTGCTGATTTGACATGAAGGAGACAAAAAAAGGCATTAGTGCTGCTTTTGTGGCCCTTATTGCCCCTGCTGAAACTGCCTGCCTATCAACAGCTGCACTATGTGAGCAAGGCATTGCAGGGTAGCTGGGTGATGAGCCAGCTGGGGAGATGGACATCAGTGGCAAGGAGACAGATGAACAGGTATCATTTGTTCAGGCTTGAGGAACACCATGGCTGGGTCTTCAGCAGTGAAGTGCTAAAATGTCAGTGGTCTTCACTGGCTGTGGCCTGTCAATGCCCATTGAGAAGCATTGAGAGACCTATTTTCTAGGCTAGTACTGACCATCTGGAGAGGACCCTCTGATGCATCTGTCTCTGTCATGATAGGCAGAAATTCAGACCTGCTTGCATAGCCTTCATTATTATTTTGATTGCAGGTGGGCTTTTGGATGGTCTTTTTGTTTATGTAACTGAAATGTGACCTGATGTTGTCAAGAGAGGTGCAAAGGCCTGTTTTGTGTTAATAGCTTATTCCCCTGGTAATGTCATGCTATGAACACCTTGAATCCAGCAGCTGTGTCCATCCTGAGGAAGCTGCCCTGGTTTAATGCTATGACTATACTAAATCAGCATTACTTTTGTATCTACAAGCTTCTCTCTCTTTTAGCAGTGAATAGTATAAGTAAGTAAATTACACTTTTCTGACAAAAGAGAATAAAAGGCATTACATGTGTGTGTCTCCACCTCTGGCTCCGGGCTATATGCATTTATGCACTGCTGGCAGCCTGGATTCCTGCTGAGACATAGCAACCTGCTACAAAGGAGCCTCCAGGGAATTGGGCACTGGACTGTCACTGAACTGAGATGGAAGGTTGTCACATCACTGGGGGCCAGCAGGAGCAGAGGAGTAAGAGACAGTGCCAGGGAATGGACCTCTTGACTTCAGTCACTGCAGCTGTTGTTCCTGTTCCCTGTTAATTTCATATCAAGGAGATCCATAACACACACAGTGAATGTGGGAAATGTATCACTGTCCTTCAGGCAGCTACCTGGGAAGTCTGTTCTTGTCATTTCTAAAACCTCAAGTCCCTGGAAAGGGGTGCTGCCTCAGGAGCTGAGCTGATGCTTCAGCAGGTGGGGTGGTGGTAGGGCATTGCACCTCAAATGCAGCACAGCTGGAAACAGTGTAACAGGGCTGGAAAAAAATATTCCCAAATGCATCAGAATAGTTGGGAGGTGAGGAACAGAAATAAAGTGAGATTGGAGCATGTTGAGGAGACCAAGCTGCTGAACAGGATTTTCAGAGCCACGGCCGATCAGTCTTCAGAGGTGGGAGGAAAGTTCTTTCCTTAAGGTGTGTCTTTTGTGTCCCAGTTCTTAATTTCTGATGTCTCTTGCATCCATAAACTATATTTTGAATCTCGCTCAAAGCTGTGGAATCTTGACTTCAATAAATCCACATCCAAAGCATGATGTGTGGGCTGAGGTCAAGAAGTTAAAAATTCAGCAGAGGTATAAAATGAAAAGTGTCTTCAAACCCTTCTAAATCTCAGTGCACTGGCTATAGCTCATTTATTGACTTCTGCTCAATCTGTGGGCAAAAATGAATGTGCACAGTCTGCCTCAGTTCAGTCCATGGGAGATAGTGCCAGGTCACTGATTTCCATGTTTTATTAGTGAAAGAATTGCATATGAGCCAAAAATGAATTACAAGTTTTGTTATTTATATTGTAATGGCTGGTGGTCTAACCATGGATGGAAATTTGTGTGAGCCCCAGCTCATGATGAATGGACAATGACCTAATAGTCTGATGTCATCACAAATCATTTCTGTTGCAGATGATTTAAAACAACTTCAGATTTAGATCAATATGGTGTTAGTTGCACCCCAGATAGCAGATGGTCTGTCATTATTTTTCTTTTCCCACAGGACCCCAGATTCACCAAGTTCTTGTAAGGCACTTTGTTCTGTTTTATCTGCAGTAAGAGCAATCCACTTTCTGTTCTTGCTCTTCTTCCTCACCATATAACTAACATTCATTTGCTTTTCTTTACAGCAGACTTGTTCTGAAGCAGCCAATGCAGTACTGAGTGTGCCTGGGAGAGGAACAGCCCCCTGGATTTTCCTTACAATGCATGGGACACCTGACTGCGGAATTCCTAGTTTTCTCCAAAATCACTCCTCTGGTGAGCAGTTTCTTGTTGCACCTCCCTCTGAGACTCTATGAGGCTGGACTGTAATTTCCAGATCCAGCTGATATTTTTCATTGTGATTCCCATTTGACATTCTCAGCTTTACTGGTTAAGACCTCCAATTTCCCATTCCTTGCATCACAGAGGGCCTTCAACCTGTGATATGTAAGTTTTCTATCTAAGGCTAGTTTTCTGCTAGCAAGCACAGAACACATCTTTGTTCACTGTTGATCACACTCTCATTTGGATTACTCTAAGGTTTTGGTTTTTTTTTTATCCACATGCTACAAAGAACGTGAAGAAGGATAAGGCAGGTGGAGGGAGATGGAAAGATGTGGAGCATTTGTTTCTCTCTGCTTAGGGAGGTTGCAGAAGTTCCTGAGGGCTGGAAAGGTATAAAAGCAAACTCATCCTTCAGAGTTTGTTGGGGGCCAACTGTCCCTGTGGGTCACATCTGTCCTGATGAGCTCCTCCCTGCACATGATAAAGAGAACCTGGTGCCTCCTTCCCTCTGTGTTTGCTGTACTCAGCTGCCCCTGGGGCTGCCAGGTAGGGAAGAGCAGCCTCCCATCTCTGGAGACACAGGCACAGGGGCTGATGCTGCCCAGCAGAGGCAGGAACACGGCACATAAGAGCCCATGAAGTGCTGTGTGCTGGAGTCTGAGCTTGGACAAAGCCTGCCTGGCTAAGCTGGCTGCTTGGAGCAGAAACAAAGCCAGGCAATGAAGCAGGAAAGACCAGTGTGACACTTGTGCATGGTAGCATAACTGTTGGCAGGCTGAGATTCCATGTGCTGCACATGGGGCTTTAAAACCTGAACCTATTGATACGGTTATTTTTGTCTGTATAGATTTTACTGCAGTAAAATAACCTGTGAGAGTACTTCAGTATGCCATTTAGCAATATGGTTATAATTGTTGCAGAGAGCCTTTTTCATCCTGTGTCTATGGGGAAAGGTATGCTGCAGTGGACACATTTGTAAAGGAATTATTTAATTGCTAGATATGGCACATTTCTTGGATCTTGCTGTGACCTTCAAACAGAAATGGTTAGGCTTGCAAGGGTTCTTAGCTCCTGTGGGAAATATTTTCCTCATCTTCATCCAGCACCAGAGAAAGGGGTATCTGCTGCAAACTTGAGTTAGACTTGAAACAAATCTTAGGGTGTGAAACACATGTGCATGCCTGTGTATGCATGCAATGATGTATCTCTGCCTCTGAAAATGCTGCAGTCATGTGCTGAGTGTCTCTGCAGACATGCAAGTGTTCAAATCAGAGCACCAATTCCATTCACAGTGGCTTAAGCGTTTTCTCCCATTTCTCACTCCTTTTTCTGGCTGCTGTGCTCCACAGTGACAGCTCTTCATTGCCAATCCATGCATTCAGGTAACTGAAGATAATTATGAGGAAAAATTAGGGGTAATTTATTTAATAGCAAAATTTTTTACGTCAGAATTCCCATCCCCCCTTCTATGTGAAAGTGGTGGAGGCCATGTTGTTCAGCACATCTTTAAAGCATTTACCTTTTGAGGGGGGATAAAAATATATTTCCTAAAATGTGACTATTTAAAGAAGACTTTCTAAAGTCATGAGAAGGACAGCAGCTCCATTTCTGCAAGAGCTTCAAAAGAATTTAGCAGCATGTCTGTGGAAGCTTAGCAATACCTGGATTGTAGTTTATAGAGAGGGATGCTGCCAGGCTCAGACTGTGCCCCTTATTCTTCAACCATAAGTAGTGTCATGCTGAGAGAGTGGTCTGTGTGCTGCCCCATGGAGCCCCTGGTGCCTTCCAGACTGACACAGCTGGCCTGATGCAGGTCAGCAGTTCTTCATGGCTGTAATTGCCCTGAAGCTGCCATTTCAATAAATACTCTGGCCATCCTTGATGTCTGCTTCACATACCTCCCTGGAAGTAAAGATGGAAACAGAACAGAGCACAGATGGAAATGGTGGAATCTTACAAATATTTAATATTATGTTGATCTGCCTGGACTGTGCTCCTGACATTACAGGGATGCCTGATATTCTCTGAACTCCAACCCCTTTTCTGGCTTTTTTACACACTCCATGTTCCACCTGGAGATGGACCTGGATCCCAGTAGGCAGATTATGGCATCAGGCTCACTGAAACAGTACTACAGTGCCACTGGAGTTGACTGATCCATGGCTCCTATTTCTGGCCTCCCTTCAGCCTGGAGTTTCTCATGCTTAGTGCCAGGGCTGGAATGTTTTGGAAACTTTTCCATTAATTATCCAAGCTATTTTCAGTGATAGAGCTTCAAAAATAAATATAGTGCTGTGATTTTTAGGAAAGCTAAACATTTCTCATTGCACTCTATTCAAAGCCAGTCTGCTGTACAGGATGCAAATTCCTTTTATAGGATGTGTGAGAAACTGGGTTGGATGTTTTTCACAGGTTATTTCCCAGATTGTTGTGTTTTCACATGAAATTCCTCTGTAGTGGAAGAGAGGAGTTTAATCATTTTGCCAGATGAGCATTTCAGACTGCTTCTCCTTTGCAGCCAAGAGGACTGTTACAAGCACTAACCTGGTAGCTACACTGAGCTGTAAAAGCTTTGAATTTCTATGAGGATTAAATTGCAGATCAGGTCACAGTCAAGGCTATGATGGGATGCCAGTAAAGGAGAGCAAATTGTCCTCTGATCATAATAAAAAGATTTTTATTGTTAATTAATTCTGAGCACCAGGAAAAGTGCTACGTGCTTTACCATGATGGTGGGAAATAAATCTCTGTCCTAGAAAAGATGCAGCAAGGAAGTGAAACAAAAGACTTGGGGTAAGAAAAGAAGATAAGAAAAGTAGGTAGGAGGGAGAGCAAAAAATTTTATCAAGCTCATGAAGTGAATCAGGTTGATTAAGTGTGGATCTTCTAGTTAATAAATTGTATTAATATTACTTAAATATTTATTCTGTTTCTACACTTTTAAAGGGTTATATGAACTTTGAGCATTATCCTGGGCTGTTGATCACTCCTGCCTGATTCTACCATAACTCCACTCCTCACTAAGGCCCACCTTATCTTATGATGACAGACAAGAAGGTTACCTGGTTTAGAGGGGATTAATAGCATCATCTCCCATCCTCAATCCCAGCCAAACACTGAAAGTTTTCCTGGCTCTTATTGTCAAAGCAGATTCCTCTTGCCACTGTTAGCCTTTTAGCAGATGTTTTCTCTTCATACTTGAAGAGCACAAGTGCAATGGGGAACTGTTAATTACAGCTTATAGTAAAGTCTTCTCTGTGCTCTCATTTTCTTTTAAGAAACATGCTCATGAAAGTATGTTAAGATTACAGCGATCTTAGCAACACTTAAGACAATATTTAATTATACAATTTAAAACAACTGAAATCCTGGTTCCCAGGTAACTCTGAGAGATTTGCCTTAACTTGGCTCTGAGTTGCTGCCCTCCACCACCTTACTTGTATTTACATGCTGGCCAGAAACAAGGGCCCAGAAGACATTTCTGTCCTGGTCAGCATATATGACACCCCAGATGCTTTATCTTCTGCTAAATGCAGAACTAATTGGCATCCACCATGTGTACCTATTCTGACTGGGCATCAGAATAAATTAAGCCACTCCAAGGTTTGCATTTTATCTGATTGACTTTTTTATGGTGCCTGAAGCAGTAAAGGCCTGGAGACTACATGAATAGTGTCTAGCTCTAGACAGGGCATGATCAAGACAACCTGGTGCACTTTTGGTGCATCTTGTGGTTTCCCAGTGGTGTCAGAGGACAGGGATGTGGACGGTGATATGCAACCTGAGGCACAGCAATAAGGATTTTCAGAAGCCCACACACCCACACCCATGCCCTCTAACCAGTATAAGAAAGCTTTTTCAGACAAGGAGAATACTTCAGGCAGTGTAGAAATTTGGCCAATCTAGATGAGTCATGAAGAGAACGTTTTTATTTTTCTTTTCAACAGCTGTGTGGTGGAGGATGATGGCACACACTGTCATCTTGGCATTACAGTATGGGTGAACGTATCTCAGAGGTTTTATAAGGGTAAGATCTGGATCTGGATGGAGAGCATGGTGGTGAGATGTCATGGTCAGACTGTCAGAGGTGCCCCTCATCCATTACAGGGCAAGAACCTCAGCTCTTTCTGCCAATTGAAACAAATACTTGCCTTTCTCCCTCTTTTTCTTGAATTGAAATCAGGGATGAGCTGTGAGTCCTCTCTCTTCAATTGTTTTCACCTGCTCCTAGCACCTTCTCCTGACCTGGAAGCAGACCACTTCCCCTGCTTGGGAAAAGATCAGGAGCTTCACCAGAAAGGGTGAGTGTCCAGCCTAGGAGTGGGCCAGGGGTCACTGAATGGCAGCAAGTTCAGAGAAAAACCATCCTAAGATGTCTCACCTCCTTTACACCCTGCTCTGCCCATGCAGGAGGAACTCTCTGAAGAGTGATCTTTTGTGAAAAATCCCTGATCAGGGGACTTCCCTAGATGCTCAGCTCCTGGCTGGCTGTGGGCAAGCAGAGCTGCCTCCCTCTAAGCAAGTCTCCTCATCCCATGTCATCATCACAACATGCTAGTCTCCTTTCTCTCTGGAGCATGACCTGCTTCAGCCCCTGAACTCTAATGCTAATTTTCTTCAAATGTTCTTAGCTAAACTCTGGATGAATTGACTCTGTTTCGAGTCCAGACAGACCTTATGTTCATGTTTCGGATGGCACTTCCTTGCCCAGAGGCCACAAATACAGCAGATCTGATTTCTCAGACTAGAGTAGTGCTAAGAAAAACCTTTTGGTGTTTTCCAGATGTTTCATAGTTGAAAGGTCAGCCATGTTTTAAGTCAGATGACTGCAAAAACATGCACTGTGTCTTGCCATAACTATAAAGCAGCCACACTTCATTTTTTCTGAAGATGGATCTGGATGATGCTTGTCTTTTCCCCTGCAATAACGATCATCTCAATTTTATCTGGGCAATTTGAAACACCAGGTCTGTTCTCCTAGATGATGTGACCTAATCCGTCAGTCAAAGACAAAACTGGCTTCTCAAGAGCACCTTTAAATATTCATGGCCTTAGGAGGTCTCTTAATTTTTTAAGGTGATGATGGTTAGGGCCTTAGTGTTTATAAAAAAAATAAGGTTCTCAAACTCCACACAAAATTCTCCTAGTAGCTGGTTATATTCCTCTTCTTGTTCTGTATCTTTATTATTTGCCAAATGCTTAGTTTATGCCTATCCTAAAAAAAAGCTGCCTGGGTTGTCACAAGGTCCCTTATTCCACTGTACAATGTTTGTCACAAAATGAGAAAAGATTTAACATCTCTATGAGGAGCTGAAAAAGAACAAATGTGGTGATAAGATCCCATAATTCTGCTGTGGGGTTTGAATAGTCTTGATTTGTTTAGTTTATTATATTATGTTTCTCAGGTCACTTCTCTTAGGGCATTTATTGAATTAGTTCATGCTTTTGCAAAGATCAGCACTGAAGTATTTATTATCACTGTTAACATTCACTGTGTGTCTATATTGCCAGTGTGTGGAGGAGAGATCTCCATGCCAGACTGCTTCTGGTATTCTTTTCTCTGCTGGGCTGGTGCTAACATCTGCATGCAGCACTGCAGCTTACAGTATGGCTATACCTGAACTGAACAATTTGTATTGTCAGAGATTCCTGTAGAATATACGGTTAGAATGTCATGATGAGATTGTGGAGCAAAGCTCAGCGGTCAGAGATTAAGTCATTGCAAGTTCTGGCTGCAGAAATTAAACCTTCAGTACCAATAGCTCACACCTGCAAGCTAGTATCCTACAGTGAGGTATCTGGGCCCTGGAGATGAAACATCTCTGCAGAGACACTTTCAAAGCACATGGAAGCCTGGTGCTGTGTAAGTAAATTCACAGCCTTTCTGCTGAAGGTCTTCTCTCCATCAGGTCAGCTGGCTCTAGTGCCCCAGCCAGCACCTCCCAACACTCTTCAGCTCAAATAGGTCCCAAAGCTTAGGCAACATAAATAAAGCACCTCTGCAAATCTGTTTTGTCTGTGCTGAGCTGGATCTGCTGGCATGGTGAGCTGCTCTGCCACCAGCTCTGAGGGTGGGTAACTCGATGCTTTTGCTGTGCCTTTCACTGTGATTGTGGGCTAGAGCAGAGCTTCCCTATCCAAACACTCTGAATGTGTTTCTGCAGAAACAGCCCCTGCTTTCTACTGCTGATTCCTGCAGGGAGAGGGGAGTAAAGACAGCTGCCCCCTAGGAGAAAGACCTCTTACCTGGCTTCTGTCTGGGGCTCTGCTGAAGCTTGCCTGCAGAGCATTCTGCTCATTTCTGACTCTTCCCTACACCCCATCCCTTGAGAGGCAATGGTGATTGCACAGCAGCTTATAGGGTGGGGGGTCAGCACAACAAGAAAATGAATGGCTGCAGTGGAAAAGGGAAGCAGCATGCTTGGAAAAGCAGGAGAAGGCAGTCTGTTTAGTTCAAGTCTTGGGGCAGAGGATTTTCTCCTGTTTCACACAAAAGTCTCCATTGTTGCTTGTGATTTGCTTTTCTGTAGTGAATCCCTCAAAAAAGGTGAGAAAAGACTAAGCAGGAATCAAGCATAGTCTGGTATGATCTGCACAGTGGTGAAAGAGGAGAAACTGTGCTGGCTTTGCTGTCACATGGATATGAACACATTTTACTCCCTGTCT